>NC_141003.1:7747130-8347130 GCF_052327205.1 Somniosus microcephalus
ACATACATTACAATTCCTCCCCTGTTAGATTAACAGTACCATAACACTCATTTAACAATTAAATATCAAACTAATTACAATTAACACTTTTAACATGCAACATTAGCTGAAAATAGTCTATTTATAAATTCAGTCTTTGGGGAGGCTTCCTGATCCTTTCTGGATAGCGCCTTTCCCGAGTGTCTTGCTCTTGGTGCGGAGGCAATTCTGGCCACCTGTCGTCGGTTGGTTCATCAGCTTCCGATGCTACTGCTTCTGGGGTAGATGCTACCTGTACATCGGGTTCATCACCAGGTACATATGGGCGAGGCATGGGGTTGACTTGTTCCTGTGACTCTAGGATCTGGTCAGCATGGCGTCTCACGATGCTCTCCCCAACGTCCACTGTGTACATTAGTGGGCCCTGCCGTGTGCATATCGTTCCTGGCTGCTATTTTTCTGTTCGGTAGTCGCAGGCCAAGACTGGTTGCCCTACATTGAAGCTCCTTGTTGGCTTCTCATGGATGTGCTGGAATTGCTTACTCTCAACATCTCTTCGTACGTTTGGTCTGAGCAAATCCAGGCGAGATCTTAACCTTCGGTTAAAGAACATCATGGCTGGGGCCTGGTTGGTGACTGCATGTGTCGCATTCTGGTAGGCGAACAGGAAATTGTCCACCTTGTGCTGCAGCGGAATGTTGTCATTGTACATAGCCTTTATTGCCTTCTTAAAGGTTTGTACGAACCTCTCAGCCAATCCATTTGTGGCTGGATGATACGGAGCGGATGTGTAATGCCTTACCCCATTCTTTTTCAAGAACCTCCGGAACTCTTCGGACACAAACTGTGGTCCGTTGTCGGAGCAAATCTGTTCTGGCAAGCCATTCCTGGCAAAAATGGCCCGTAGGACTGCAATAGTTTTCTCCGTGGTGGTGGAGGACATTTTGATGACCTCAGGCCATTTCAAGTGCGCATCCACGGCTATTAAAAACATTGAGTCCATGAATGGACCAGCAAAATCAATATGCACCCATTGCCATGGAGATGAGGGCCACTCCCATGGGTGTAGAGGGGCCTGTGGTGGTGCATTTTGGACTTTCTGGCATCCTGAGCAGCTCTTGGTCAGGTCCTCGATTTGTTTATCGATTCCCAGCCACCACACATAAGCCCTGGCTAGGCTTTTCATTTTTACCCCTCCCAGATGACCCTCATGAAGCTCATTGAGCACTCTATCCCTTAACTTGGGTGGAATTACCACTCGGGATCCACACATCAAGGTCCCCCGGCACACTGACAGCTGTTCTCTCCTTGTCGAGAATGCTGGCAACAGTGAGTCGCCATGTGCTGGCCATCCCTTCACCGTCAAATCATATACCCGAGACAGTGTCGGGTCATTTCGGGTTTCCTTTTCGATACAAGCGTTAGTTACCGGTAGGTATTCAACTATAGTCGAATGGAATATTTCGACAGGATCCACTGCTGGTGCTTCCTCCGCAGTAAGCAGTGGCAGGCGTGATAGCCCATCAGCATTTCCATGCTGTTTCGTGCCCTTATATTCAATCTCATAGTGGTGCGCCCCTAGAAAATGTGACCATCTTTGTAGTCGTTGCGCAGTTATCACCGGAACGCCCTTCTTTGGATTAAAAATGGAGACAAGAGGCTGGTGATCAGTCAGCAAGGTGAATTTCTGCCCGGGCAGATAATGATTGAACTTTTTCACTCCCCACACTAGGCTGAGGGCCTCCCTGTCAATCTGGGCGTAGTTACGCTTGGCTGAGGTTAGTGATCGTGACGCAAAGGCTATTGGCCTCTCTGAGCCCTCCGAGAATTTGTGCGACAGCACCGCTCCAATGCCGTAGGGTGACGCATCACATGCCAACCGAATTGGTAATGCTGGGTTGTAATGGGCCAATACCTCTTTCGATGTGATTAGTGTTTTGCTCTTCTGGAAAGCTCGTCTACATTCGTCACTCCACTTCCATGGCACCCCAGTTTGCAGTAGGGTGTTCAGTGGGTGTAGTATTGTAGACAAATTTGGCAAGAACTTATGGTAGTAGTTTACCAGCCCGAGGAACGACCTCAGTTGTGACACATTTTCCGGTGCTGGAGCCTTGACTACTGCCTCAATCTTCTCTGGGGACTTATGTAACCCCTCTTTATCGATAACGTGGCCACAATAAGAGAACTGTTTTCTAAAAAACTCGCATTTGGGGCGGTTAGCTCGGAGCCCATATTCCTGCAATCTAGTGAGCACCTGCTCCAGGTTGGCAAGGTGATCACTGTCATTTTCGCCCATGACCAGGATGTCGTCCAAATAACACTGGGTCCCTGGAATCCCTTGCAGGACTTGTTTCATTGCCCTCTGCCAAATAGCCGGAGCTGATGCTACCCCGAATACCAGCCGGTTGTATTAGTAGAGACCTTTATGGGTGTTGATTGTGAGGTATTTTTTTGATGCTTCTTCTACCTCCATTTGCAGATACGCCTGGGCCAGGTCAATCTTAGTGAAGCATTTCCCTCCAGATAGCGAGGCGAAAATATCTTCAATCCGCGGAAGTGGATATTGTACGGTGTGAAGGACCGGGTTCACTGTTACCTTAAAGTCCCCACAGATGCGAACCTTCCTTGGTTCCCCAGGTGTGCTGCTCAACGACTTTTTCATCACAGGGACGATGGGTGTAGCCCACTCGCTCCAGTCTACCTTGGACAGTACACCTGAACATTCCAGACTCTCCAGCTCTGCTTCGACGGCTGGGCGGATTGCATAAGGTACCGGTCTGGCCTTAAAAAATTTTGGACTTGCGTTTTCTTCAATTTTAATCGTCGCTGTCATGTCTTTTAGTGTTCCGAGTCCTTGCTGGAACACTTCTTTCACGTCAGTTAGGATCTTTGACAGTGGCCCAGGTGTGACGTCGTCATCCTTTTTGTCAGCCACAGTCAGTGCCTGTATGGAATGCCAATCCAGTTGTATTTTCCGGATCCATTCACGTCCCAGTAATGGTGGTCCTCCATCTTGCAATACATACAGGTCTAGTTTTGGTGTTTCCTTACCGTTATATATAACGGTCACCCTTATTTTTCCTTTGGGGTAGACTTTTTGCCCCGTGTACGTCTTCAAAATCATTTTTGTTTCTCTCAAGGGTATGTGTGAGAATAGCCGCTCGTAGTCCCATCGGTTTATGACTGTTAGGGCTGATCCTGTGTCCAATTCCATCTTTACCTGGACTCCTGCTATCTTGAGAGTGACCCAAATGGTTCGGTGATCCTCTGTTGTGATCACATTATGTAGTTTCAGACAACTCAGTTCCCTGCTTTCGGAGTCATTATCACTCTTTTGTTCGTCTGAACTATTCTCCGTTATCTTATGTACCTTCTTGTACTTTCCTTTGGTCGGTTTCTTATTGCTGGTTTTCTTTCCCGACCTGCAGACTCGTGCTATGTGTCCTACTTTTCCACACTGTCTGCACACTTTGTCTTTGAACCAGCAATCATTCTGGTCATGTGTTGTTCTGCCGCAGCGATAGCACTTCACTGTTCCATATGACATTTTGTTTGTGCCATATTCTTGCGGTCTCTGTTGTATCTCTGCAGTGCCCTGTGCTGCTGCTTCATATGATACCACAATGCTGAAAGCCTTTTCCAGCGTAAGGTCCTTTTCAGATAAAAGCCGTTTCTGGGTTCCTTCACTTTGAAGCCCACACACAAACTTGTCCCTTATGGTATCTGCTAGTCCCGTTCCAAACTGGCAGTGTTTTGATAGCTTGCGCAGTTCCGTTAAATACTCAGCATTACTTTCATCTTTATGCTGGTTCCTTTTGTGAAACTTAAATCTTTCTGCTATCAGCAGCGGTGTGGGGTTTAAGTGGTCCTGTAGGATTGACACTATGTTTTCAAAATCCTTTTCTACTGGCTTCTCTGGGGTTACTAGGTTTCGTAGTAAGCCATACGTTTTTGTACCCATTGAATTCAACAATACCAGCGCTTTCTTGTCATCTGGCACTTCATTCGCCTTGCAGTATACTTCTATGCGTTCGACATATGTCATCCAATCTTCGACTTCTTTGTCGAACGCTGTGATACTGCCACTCTTCGGCATTTTTGGGTGTGGTTAGACTGGCTTAAAATGGCGTCTCCCGCGCTTTCCTTTCTTCCCCGCTGCGGCTTAAAATGGCGTCTCCCGCGCTGCTGCCAACGCCGCTCTCGGCGGTCCTCGTGGCAAATGGCGACGCCCTGTGGGTTTTGCGCACTGCTCCTGCGCTGCTTCCAACACCACTCTCTGCGGTCCTCATGGCAATGGCAGCGCCTCGCGTTTTCCTGCGTGCCTCTCTCCCCCGTTGATACTGCTCGGCCCTTGAACACCGGCTGCGCTCTGCTCTCTCTCGTCTCTCTCCCCCATTGACGCCGCTCGGTCCTGAACACCGGCTGCGTCCTGTGCACTCTGCCCTCGCTCTCTCTCCCGTCGACACTGCTCAGCCTTTTTCTGTGCCACTCGGTCGGGCTTTAGCCTGCCGCTGTCCGGGAAGGGTCTGCGCAGTACCTGTTGCCAGCCCGTTTCGCTGGACCACCGTGACTGGCAAGCCAAGCCTGGCTCTCGACAGCCTCCCCTGCGATGCTCAAATCTCCGCTGGATGACTGGGCGGTTGCCCGTGGTCGACGCTTGTGCTTCTGGACTCGACCTTCTTCCACTGTTCTCCAGGAGTGAATCCCTGGGAGGTGATGCAGAGTTGCAGGTAGGTTCGAATCTGCCTCGTCGCCAATGTTACGTCCGTGTATAATCAGACACAGACTGCGGAGAACGGCACAAACGGTGTTTACTCAACGTGGCTCAGACTGCAACTGAACTGTACAGATTACTACTCAACGTTATATACAGGTGTGGTCACTGCCGGTACTACAGTATACATGAGCTGTAAAAAGTAGTTCTCCCCCTTAAAGGTACATACATTACAAAAAGCACTATATAAATACAAAAGAAAGAACAGCCTCAGGATGTCCCAAAGCGCTTTACAGCCATTGAAGTACTGTTTGAAGGGTCGTCACTGTTGTAATATAGGAAACATGTCAGCCAATTTGCACACAGCAAGCTCCCACAAACAGTAATGTGATAATGACCAGATAATCTGTTTTAATGATTTTGGTTGAAGGATAAATATTGGTCAGGACACCGGGGAGAACTCCCCTGCACTTTTTGAAATAGTGCCATGGGATCTTTTACGTCTACCTGAGAGCGCAGACGGTTCAGGGGGAGGGTCCCCAATTTAAATCATACAGGCGGGGTGCCTGCACCACTGAGGGTACATCTCGGGTACCCATCGGAGGGTACCCTGAAGAGACCAAGCATAGCTCTCCCATTTATAAAGGGGGGGGTGGTTAGGGCTGAAAACAAACTCAGTATGATGCCAAGTCCCCACTTTCACCAGCCGGTAGGCCGGTATGAATCTCCTCACTCTGCATACCAAGACTCCTGGCCTGGAGGTTCCCCTCCCTCCAGCCCCACCCCATCTGATGCAGGTGAGCATGTTTGGGGAGGGTGGAGGAATCACTTTGAACAAAGCCCTGCGGAAATTAGGCTGCACTCCCACCCAACATATGGCCGGAATGCACTGGAAGCCCTCACAGAACTTCGGGTCCGAGGTGCATAATTGGACACGCTCCCAAAAGTCAGAAACCTTGCTGAGGAAAGCTCGCTTCCATCGCCAAAGCACAAACGTGGTTTACAGGTTGTGTCTGTAAAGGGGCCAGTATAACCATTGTCAATGGCCATCCGTTTATTGCCTGAGAAATTGGCATCCACCAGTTGAAAATGGCGGGGGCCAGGAGAGGGTCACCTCGGCCGTTCCATTAACTCCCAACGGCCACCTGATCTGATTTTCAGGATGGCCTGTAATCAGACGAGCAGCACGCCTGCCTGTTTCGGGCAGGTGGCTGTTTAAATACACAGGCCTGGAATTTCCTGCGTATTTGCACCCAGAGACGTGTGCAATCGGGTCGCAAATCAAATACGTGGCCTAAAGTTTGGCCATAAATTCCATTCCCTGGCACTAGCCTGGCTTATCCTGATGACATAAAAATGTACAAAAAATGTCTTTTTTTAGGCAACTAAACTCTTTTAAAAGGATTCGGGTGGAGGGATTGATGGATGATCGCAAGCGATCGAGGAGGATTAGGTGTATTGTACTCACGAGTGTAACTCACTTACACCCAAAATTGGGCATTAATAAGAAGGGGGTGGTGACAAATGGGGCTAAATTCTACCTCCACCCACAGCCAGAATGGAGAGGCCAGAGCCAGGCTCAGGTTCAGGCCTTGTTTGACCACCTCCAGTGAGCTGCGATCTCACCGATGGCGGGCAGGCGGGAACTTGGCAACACCCGGCTGACCGGTTGGCAGGTCGGGCCTAAGGAGTGGGGGAGCCGATCCCTGCTCTTCCTGGCCCAACAAAAATTCTCACCAACAAAATCTCTGAGCCTTTACCTGAGTGGCCACTTTAAATTGTTGGAGCTCCGCCCGTTTGTGTCTGAAAATCGCAACTGGGGTGCAACGACCAGCGTAAGACCCCGATTCGCGGCCTGGAATTTCCTCCGCGGGCACAACCCAGGAGTTGGACTGAAAAATGGGCCCTTTCTGCTGGTGTTAAGTGACATTAGGATACACCCCAACGTAAATCAGACACGCAATCGGGGCCCAAGGAAGGCGTTGAACTCACATGGTGCAAACGCCGACTAGTTCTGACCTAAAATGGTGATCAGGGTCCCATTCATGTCATAGGATCCCAATTTCCATATTAAAAGAGGCCCATCGCCTGAAATAGACGGGTGCTTTGGCTACCCGGCGCTAGGCCCCTTTCAAAATGGCGCCAGCCGCTTCACCGGTGTTAACTGGGGGGGGGGTGGGTTGGTGGGAGTAAGACTAACCAATCCCATTCATAAAAACATAAGAATTAGGGGCAAGAGTAGGCCACACGGTCCCTCGAGCCTGCCCTGCCATTCAAAAAGATCATAGCTCATCTTCGAACTCAACTCCACTTTCCCGCTCAATCCCCATTTCCCTTGATTCCCCTAGAGTCCAAACTTTGGACCTACAGAGGATAATTCTTAGCACATCTGAGGTGTGCGCTGATTGTCCCTTTGGTTTATAATAATTTATAGCAATATTTGCTTTATGCTTCTTGGGAAATCACCAAACGCTTTCAAGAAAGGGAAATCTCACATACACAAAAAGCAACATTAAATCGACATCTTCTAAGCATTTTGGGCCGCAGGGGAGTTCTCCCCGCCGTCCTGGCCAATATTTATCCCTCAACCAACATGACTAAATAACAGGTGATATGGTCATTATTTCACTGTTGTTTATGGGAGCTTGCTGTGCGCAAATTGGTTGTCGCGTTTCCCTACATTACAACAGTGACTACACTTTAAAAGTAATTAATTGGCTTTAAAGTGGCTTAGGAGGTCCTGAGGTCATGTAGGGCGCTGTTTAGTCTAAATGTTCCAGCCATCCTGAGCATGGGGCAGGCTTGATATGCCAGCTGGTCATTTCCTGCCCATCAATGTTGTATGTTCGTATATAAATGCAAGTTCTTTCTTTCTTTTGCATCTGGAATGTTCTGTTCATAATTTAAAGGGTTAGCTGCCTTCATCGAGGCAAAAGATTAATTTTCCACACGGAATTGTCTCTCCTTTACTGGCATCAAAAAACTGCACATTAACCAGGTACATTCTCCTAAATAATGTACAGGCACGGCCATTTTAAACCTCAGTTTTCAAATCTTTATGTAATGAGTGGGTGAGATTCAATAATAATGAAAGCAAGATCATTTTTCCTTTAGTAAATGTAATCGTACCTTCCCTGTACTTCCAATAGACTCGGAGGTATTTACAGTCTTTGTTATAGCACGATCCCCCAGCACACTGTATATACACACAGCTGCTTCTGTTAGTTTTGATTTGGGTTCCATTGCTGTTCACAATAGTGTTCCTTGTATTAGGCCTGGCTCCACCCTCCTACAGTGCCAGGAATAAGGTGTTGTATGCCAACTGACAAACCATCTATATTACATAGCCCTGGTTTTCTGGGTCAGACAAGTATTTGGTTGTTCTGGCCCATGGCACAGGTTCATTTACACTGGCAGGTTGGGGGTCGGGGGTCGTTCATTTCGCATTTACATAGATACATAGAAGATAGGAGGAGGAGTAGGCCATTCGGCCCTTCGAGCCTGCTCCGCCATTCAATGAGATCATGGCTGATCATCCAAATTCAGTACCCTGTCCCTGCCTTCTCCCCATATCCCTTGATCCCTTTAGCCTTAAGAAATATATCCAACTCTTTCTTGAATATACTTAATGAACTGGCCTCCACCACCCTCTGTGGCAGAGAATTCCACAGGCTCACCACTCTCTGGGTGAAGAAATTCCTCCTCATTTCAGTCCTAAATGGCTTACCCCTTATCCTTAGACTATGACCCCTGGTTCTGGACTCCCCGGCCATCAGAAACATCCTTCCTGCCTCTAGTCTGTCCAGACCTGACAGAATTTTATAGGTTTCGATGAGATCCCCTCTCAATCTTCTAAACTCCAGTGAGTATAAGCCCAATCGACACAATCTCTCCTCATACGTCATTCCTGCCATCCCAGGTATCAGCCTGGTGAATCTTCGCTGCACTCCTTCCATGGCAAGAACGTCCTTCCTCAGGTAAGGCGACCAAAACTGCACACAATACTCAAGGTGTGGTCTCACCAAGGCCCTGTACAACTGCAGCAAGACATCCTTGTTCTTGTACTCGAACCCTCTTGCTACGAAGGCCAACATACCATTTGCCTTCTTAACCGCCTGCTGCACCTGCATGCTTACCTTCAGCGACTGGTGTACAAGAACACCCAGGTCTCTTTGCACTTCTGCTTCTCCCAATCTATTACCATTCAAATAATAATCTGCCTTCCTGTTTTTGCCACCAAAGTGGATAACCTCACATTTATCCACATTATAGTGCATTTGCCATGTTTCTGCCCAATCACCCAACCTGTCCAAATCGTGCTGGAGTTTCACGACATCCTCCTCACAGCATACCCTCCCCCCCAGCTTTGTGTCGTCTGCAAATTTGGAGATATTACATCCAATTCCCTCGTCCAGATCATTAATATATATTGTGAACAGCTGGGGTCCTAGGACCGATCCTTGCGGTACCCCACTAGTCACTGCCTGCCACTCGGAAAATGACCTGTTTATTCCAACTCTTTGCTTTCTGTCCACCAACCAGTTCTCTATCCAAGTCAATACCTTGCCCCCAATCCCATGTGCCTTAATTTTGCATGCTAATCTCTTATGCGGGACCTTATCGAAAGCCTTCTGAAAGTCCAAATACACCACATCCACTGATTCTCCCTTATCTATTTTACCAGTTACATCCTCAAAAAATTCCAGTAGATTAGTCAAGCATGATTTACCTTTTGTAAATCCATGTTGACTTTGTCCGATCCAGTCACTGCTTTCCAAGTGCTCTGCTATTACATCTTTTATAATGGACTCTAGCATTTTCCCCACTACCGATGTCAAGCTTACCGGTCTATAATTCCCCGCCTTTTCTCTACCACCTTTTTTGAATAGTGGGGTAACATTAGCTACCCGCCAATCCATGGGTACCGTTCCAGAGTCTATCGAGTTCTGGAAGATGACCAGCAATGCATCTACTATTTCTAGGGCCACTTCCTTAAGTACCCTGGGGTGTAGATTATCAGGCCCTGGGGATTTATCGGCTTTCAGTCCCATCAATTTTCCTAACACCATTTCCCTACAAATACTGATTTCTTTCAGTTCCACCCTTTCATCAGACCCTATGTTCCCCAGCATCTCTAGGAGGTTATTTGTGTCCTCCTTTGTGAAGACAGAGCCAAAATATGTATTTAGTTGGTCTGCCATTTCTTTGTTCCCCATTATAAATTCCCCCGATTCTGTGATGGGAGTCCCTCCCTCTAATTTGCATAGGCCACTGCCAAATCTTGACCAGAGAGCTTGACCTGTGGTGCACTTGGCTGGTGGGGTGGGTGGCAAAATCCGATAAAACAACAGCTCTTAATGGGCTGCAGCTCGCCATGAAAGGGGAAGTTGTGGTGCAGGCTGCAAAAATGGGCTAATTGTTCATAACTGCACAGCAGAGACATATGACCAACATTGATGAAGGCGAGTAGGAGGTCATGCCGAAGGAGGTCCACCAAAAGAGAGTGACCCTACTTGGAGCTGATGGTCACCCACCTGTAAAAGCATAGGGGCCAGCTTAATGTATGGAGATCACTGACCAAGTCAACACAGTCACCCAGGTCCCTCGTACGTGGCTGCAAGAGAAGATGCTTGCTGGTGTCTGAAGCAAGCGTGCTCCTCACCTTTACAAGATTCCTTGTGAACATCAGCAGTGGAAGAAACCTAAGTTGGGAACTGCCTCGTCCTCTGGAAAATACCATTTGAAGCACTGATCACAGCAACCGTCCTGTTGTACACACTTCCATCGTGCCTAAGCTGCATGGTGCACTTCACTGGAAGGTGAGATGACAGCCGAGGATGCCTCTCCCTGTCCATCTTTCATTCCCCATCCTCTAGTTCATATCTCCAAGTCCTTCCTTACAATCTACCTCTTTGGCCAAGCTTTTGGTTGCCCCTCTTAATTTCTCCTTCTTTGGCTTGGCATCTATTTTTCTGATTACACCTCTGTGAAACTCTTTGGGATGTTTTTCCAAGTTAAAGGCGCTATAGAAATGCATGTTGTTGTTTTTGCAACATACTTCTTCCCCTTTGAATCAACTCAACCCCTGTATCTTCCCCTCTCTCCTTTCTCCTTGCTGTGCCATCACTCACCTCACCCTTAACCCTGCATAAGTCATAAGTCGCGGCGAGGGGTTTTTGGGAGGGAGGGGGTGGGGGGAATCCAGGTAGGGGAACTATTGACTTTCTTTGTGGAGCCTGGACAAACATGCCTGCTCTTCCTTATTCTACACAGAAAAGGTTTTCATGTACCAGAGGGCCTCTCTGTCTTCAGACCTGCCTCAGTCTGGCAGGAAAAAATCTGCAAATTCCCCAATCAGGCCCCGGTTAAAAGACAATCAGGGACCTTTTGACCTTAATGGACCTTGATTTGCATAAATTCTTGAGGCCTCCACCTGCACCTTTCACGACCAAAGAACATCACAAACCACTTTACAGCCAGTGAAGTACTATAGAAGTGGAGTCACTGTTGTAATGTAGGAAACGCGGCAGCCAATTTGCGCACAGCAAGCTCCCACAAACTGCAATGTGATAATGACCAGATAATCTGTTTTAGTGATGTTGGTTGAGGGATAAATATTGCCCAGGACACTGGGGAGAACTCCCCTGCTCTTCTTCAAAATAGTGAAGGGATCATTGCCTTTGGGAGATGGAGGATAAGGGTTAGCAAATATTACGAAGGAAATGGTGAGTGAAGATAGAGGAATGCGACACAATGCAAGACAGCAAAATTTGTCATGATGTAAGGTACAAGCAAGAACAGTGAGTTGGACTCCAAGATGCGTGCAGATTTAAAGACAAGTTCCTGGTGAAAGGGGCTGTGAAGGAGCATGGCAGTTAACTCAGTGTTAAACACTGGCACTGAACCACATCGGCTGGGAAGGCCTAGGATTTGTTTCCCGGTCTCTGTGGAGTTAGCAGATCACTGGGATAGTGGCAGGAAAGTACAATTGGCCTCAGACCCCTGAGCCAGGGAGGGAGAGGTCAGCCAGCTTTCTTGCTCCATCTGTGCCATTAACAGTTCCTGGACCAAAGGGCATCTCCCCTGGCGAAATCCCATCACCACCATGCTGTGGCACCAATGAACTGCGCTGTCTAATTTTCCTGTTTATGAAGGAGATACTTTCTCTTTAAACTGGTACCATCTGGTGCAGTTACTGTGGGCTTCTTTATATCAGTCTCATTGTCTCAAGTTCAGTAATCAATGAATATGGACAAGGGATGTCCCCTCGCCCCCTCCAACCTGAGACATGAAGTGCCTCTCGACAGGAGTGGTGAGAACAAATCATCTCCAACCCACTGGGCTGCGATCCCAGTACAGCCACACTGAGGGAGATTAAGAAAAGGAACAAGGACACTAAATTGTTTCCCTCCCATGTTCCAACCTTCTCTCCTGTCCTGAGGTTGGTGGCTTGTCACTGTCCAGTTCCATGGGTGTCAGCAGTCCTCCTGTACCTTGTCCAGGTCCTGTTAGATTAAATAGCAAGTGTCAGTAGGCTACTGCACCATGGGGGACATTACACCTGGACCTGATCCCGTCTGCACCTGATGTCTACACACACACACACACACACACACAGAGGCACACATGTGCACACACAGGAATGCCTGTGCATGTGCACACTAATGCACACTCACATTTTCACACTCTCACTCTCACACACTGTCACACACACACACACATTCTCACACTCACATTTTCACATACACTCTCACACTCTCACACACACACACCCATTCATACTCACACATTCACAGATTTCTTGCAGATGTCATTGGCTGTGGATTAGGAGCATGAACCCTGGCTGATTTGCTTTTTCCTTCACTAACGCGATTATAGAAAATCAGAGCACTGAGTCGAGAGAGCAGCAGGCCTAAGTTGCCAGCGGTCAGTCATGTCCGTGTTGTATAACAGTTGTTACACTCCGAGCAGTCAGTTCCTGAGGATGTTTTCTGTACTGCCTGAGGACTTCCTTTCAGTCCTAACACTGAGAAGGTTAAAGGCCATCACTCAGCAGGAGCAATGCTTTGCAGAAGTGCGAAATATCACGGCCAAAAACAGCATTTGAAGGACAGCTGGGAAGTAACGGTGCAGCTTTCAGGGGGAAACATTGGAGATCATGAGAAGGTGACCCGGGAGGCTGAGAAATACACGGTATCTTCTGTCTGTCATAAACCTAATGAAGGAGGTAGTGTCAAAGGTCTGGCTGAACCTACTGCTAAAGGAGCGGCAATATATCGCCTTCCTCTCTTCATCGACCTAACACTGTCCTAAATAAACAGTCACAGCGAAAAGAGAGAAAACAAAGCGGAGTCTTTAATCCTTTCCCTCCTATGATATTTTCCAAAAATTAGCTTCAGCAAACAAACTGAGCATCTGTCCATAAATCGCCATCCCATAAAATTCCTATTTTTTTTATCTGCAGGGAGATCTTTGTCCTTCTGTGAAAGGCAGTGCCATGCTTCGATCAACTGTAGGTCCCAGTTCGGGTTTATTGGGGTTTATTCTCTGCCCTCTCGACCTGCCCGAAAGATGCTGATTCCCTCTGGGTTACGGCTAGTCTCCAGTATCTCACCCAACACTAAAGGAACTCGAATTTATACAGCACTTTTCACATCCTCGGTTTGTCCCAGAGCAGTTACTAGCCAATGAACCCGGGAGGGAAAGACAGCGAGAGAGAGATAGGCACAGAGACAGACAGAGCGAGAGACAGAGAGACAGATAGCGAGCAAGAGAGAAAGAGATAGGCACAGGGACAGAGAGAGTGGCAGACAGTGAGAGAGAGAGAGAGAGAGAGTAAAAGAGACAGACAGAGAGAGAGAGAGAGATAGACAGTGAGAGAAAGAGAGAGAGAGACAGAGACAAACAGAGAGAGAGAGCGAAATAAGGATGTCACTTGTTAACATCTATTATGGTGTGGAGATGCCGGAGTTGGACTGGGGTGGACAAATGTAAGAAGTCACACAACACCAGGTTATAGTCCAACAGCTTTATTTGAAATCACAAGCTTTCGGAGCGCTGCTCCTTCTTCAGGCGAAGAAGGAGCAGCGCTCCGAAAGCTTGTGATTTCAAATAAAGCTGTTGGACTATAACCTGGTGTTGTGTGACTTCTTACATAACATCTATTAGTCAGAGAGGGACAGAGATGGCGATAGGCAGAGAGACAGTTCCTTTCCTCATTCTTAAAAGAAATCGTTTTTCCGAGGGAAATAGATATATGGAGTATATATATAGGACAGAGGTTGAGGGGCCATCTGGTCTCTGTCCACCCACCCTTGGGAGAGTGAGTGGGATTATGGGTTGGATTGGATGCAGAATTAAAGGTGAGGTGAGTGACATCACGGCAAGTAGGAAGGGGAGGCGACAGGGGTTGAGTTGATTCAAAGCAGAATAAGTATGTTCCAAAAACAACATGTGCTTATAAAGCGCCTTTCACAGAGGTGTAATCAGAAAAATGGACGCCAAGCCAGAGAGGAAATAATAGGAGGGGTGACCAAAAGCTTGGTCAAAGAGCTGGGCTGTAAGGAAGAGCTTGAAGGTTAAGATACAGGTGGAGAGGCTGCCAATGGTGGGACAAAAGGGGGGGGGGGTGAGATGCACAAGAGGCCAGAAACAGAGGAATGGAGAGTTCACAAAGGAGTTGGGGAGCTGGGGGAGGTTACAAAGATCACAGAATCACAGAAACCCCACAGTGCAGATAGAGGCCATTTCGGCCCATCGAGCCTGCACCGACACATATCCCCACCCGATCCCCGTAACCCCTACACCTACACCAACACATATCCCACCCGATCCCCGTAACCCCACGTATTTAATCCCCCTAACACTAAGGGTCAATTTATCATAGCCAATGCCAAGCCATGAAGGGATTGAAACACGAGCAGGAGAATTTTAAATGGATGTGTTGGGGGTCTGGGAGCCAACTGTTGATCAG
Source organism: Somniosus microcephalus (assembly GCF_052327205.1). NCBI lineage: Eukaryota > Metazoa > Chordata > Chondrichthyes > Squaliformes > Somniosidae > Somniosus > Somniosus microcephalus. The sequence goes on from NC_141003.1 coordinate 7,761,797, forward strand.
CAAGGGCAGGGGTGAAGGGTGAGTGGGACTTGGTGCGAGTTAGGATACAGGCAGCAGAGCTTTGGATGCGCTGAAGTTTACAGAGGGTGGAAGCTGGGAGGCTGGCCAGGAGAACATGGGAGCGATAGAGTGGTACGAAGGAGGGAAATGGGAAGGTGATGGGTTAGGGGATGCGATGGCAGCAAGCTGGTGGAGGAATCGTGAGCGATTGGGGAGGGGATGCAAAGGGAGCCACAGAGGGACCTATTTCCCCCGCAGCCCCCACCCCGAATGCAGGCTGCATCCATTGGTGTCGCCAATCTCCACCGAACCACTCCATCCCATTCAACACCTTCCACCTGAAAGGAAATAAGAAGAAAAAAAAGAGCTAAAGGGAGAGAGACCAACATAGCAGAGAAAGAGAGACACCGTGACAGGAGATAGAGCGACACACAGCAACACAAAGACTACAGAGATAGGCAAAAGAGACCATTTCTCTGGCTTACTGTGTGCAGGGGATGGACTAGTAATATAGTAAAAATCTTAGGGGGTCATTTTTACCTGCCTCCTGCCCCTTTCATACTGGAAAATGCAACGGACAGATAATGCAGATGAGGTCCTCATCGCTGTAACCACCCCCAGCCCTACAGTCCTCTGAGATCTCTGCATTCCTCCAATTTTGGCCTATTGTGCATCCCCAATTTTCATCGCTCCACCATTGGCAGTCGTGCCCTAAGCTCTGGAATCCCCTTCCTAAACTGCTCCACCTCTCCTCCTTTAAGTCGCTCCTTAAAACCCACCTCTTTGGCCAAACTTTTGGTCACCTGTCCTGATATCCCCTTATGTGGTTTGGTGTGAGGTCTTGTTTGATAACGCTCCTGTGAAGCACCTTGGGATGTTTTTACTACGTTAAAGGCGCTATATAAATGCAAGTTGTTGTTCTAAAGTTCCTATGCATTGTACTTGTGCAGCCTCGTTGAATTAAACATTTCCCCAATTGCTTTGCGATCCAATTCCCCCACTCCCCCGGCTTGATTTACAAGTGTACTGTACGCTGTCAAGCCACTCGAGTTATGCCAGAAATGTGCTCGAGCAGCCTCTTTGGGCAAGGACGGGCTTTAATCAGTCTGCAGCTCAAAGCTCTTAATCTTCTCGAGTCTGTGGGATAAGCCTGCGTGTAGTTACCGAGCCCCTTTTTACACGTTGCTGCAAAGCTGAGTGAGAAAGTGTTCACCTGCTGACAGGGACTGATGATTGATACGGAGATCATGCCAAGAGCAGCCAGCTGAGGCTCGGCTTCGGAACGGAGGAAGAAATGACAAACAGGGCTTGGAAAGGGGTTCTTTTTTTCCACACAATGTGGCTTTTGTTCATCGGCTTTGTCACAACCTGAGCAGTGTGAAACCGTTGACTTTAATCGTCGCCGCTCTGCCCCACCAGTGAAACCTCAGTCTGCTGTCAGGCCAATTAAAACAATCCAACAATAATCATTAATTTGGAGCCTAAGGAACAACGTTTAATTAAAAAAATGTACGCTCTGGTGATTCTCCACTGCATGTTAGTTAGGCCGAGGCTGCCATCTCCGGCTGGCAATTCAGGTGTCCTTGTTGTTTTTCCTCTGCAAGGTTTAGAGGATTTGAGAGGTTTGGTAGGTTAAGCAATCAAAGGTACTTGATCAGTGCGGATCAATGAAGTGGGGAACTGCAGTAATGGATTCTGAAGCACATGATCGCACTACGGTGAGCTGGATTTTATGGTGAGTAAAATGTTAATAATTAATGTACCGCACATTTGAATGAATTAGGACTGCACGTGGTTAACATGCACCTAGTGAGGATTTGAGTGCTCAAACTCTGTTCAAAGACTCTGTTCAATATGACAGAACTATTTAGCAATCTGTATATTAATAGGGTAGATGTAGAGAAGATGCTTCCACTTGTGGGGGAGTCCAAAACTAGGGGCCATAAATATAAGATATCACTAATATATCTAATAAGGGATTTAGGAGAAATTTCTTTACACGAGAGTGGTGAGAATGTGGAACTCGCTACCACAGGGAGTAGTTGAGGTGAATAACACAGATGCATTTAAGGGGAAGCTAGATAAGTACATGAGGGAGGAAGGAATAGAAGGTTCTGTTGATAGGGTGAGATGAAGGGGGGTGACCAGTTGGGCCAAATGGCCTGTTTCTCTGCTGTAAATACGATGTAATTAATTGGTCAGATTTTGCAGTCAGCGGGAAAGAATGATGTCAAGTTATTTGTTACACTTGCATTTTCTCATAGACTGTTTATGGGCTTTTACATTGGAATTTCCTGTCCGCCAACTAGCCAAAAAGCATGGCGTTATCTACAGGGCATCGGGGACCTGTGTGAACAGGGCAAGTAACCGTATGTCTCCTTAACCAATCAGATTGAAGAATCATTAATGAGCAGCGCAAAGTCTGAACCAGGAAGTGTCAAGTCAGGTACAGAAAGTGAAAAGAAGGAAAGAAAGATGGGATTAAGAGAGAGAGAGAAAAGAGACAGAACGAAAAAGTAAAAAAAAATTTTACATTTTTAGATTTTTTTAAATCTCCAATAATTAAAACCTAAACATGCTAAGGTTAAATTTCAGTTCCAGTAATTAAGATTTACCACACCGTTAAAAGAGTACTTACACTGGAATGATCAAGCCCTAACTTTTTCTGGTAAGTTTAGTAAGTGCAGCAGCTTCATGCCGTTCCATGTATTTCAATGCCAACATACCATTCTCGCACAGGATCTTGGACAGCAACTTCCTGATATACGCATTTAATTACGCATGTGCGGTTGCTAGAAGTTGCTGTCCGATTTACACGTTAATGACGGTGAGCACTGTTAGCCTCATCGTTATCTGCATCACAAAACTGGAAACAGTTTCTCCTTATTTACTCTATCAAAATGGTTCATGATTGTAAACACCTCTATCAAATCTCCTCTTAACCTTCTCTGCTCTAAGGAGAACAACCCCAGCTTCTCCAGTCTCTCCACATAACAGAAGTCCCTCATCCCTGGTACCATTCCAGTAAATCTCCTCTGCACCCTCTCCAGGGCCTTCACATCCTTCATAGAGTGCGGTGCCCAGAATTGAACACAATACTCCAGCTGAGGCCTAACCAGTGTTTTATAAAGGTTTAGTATAACTTCCTTGCTTTTGTACTCTATGCCTCTATTAATAAAGCCAAGGATCCCGTGTGTTTTTCAACAGCCTTCTCAACTTGTCCTGCCACCTTCAAAGATTTTTGTACATACACCCCGAGGCCTCCCTGTTCCAGTATCCCCTTTAAAATTGTACCATTTAGTTTATATTGCCTCTCCTCATTCTTCCTACCAAAATGTATCATTTCACACTTCTCAGGGTTAAATTTCATCTACCATGTGTCTGCCCATTTCACCAGTCTGTCTGTCCTCCTGAAGTCTGTCACTATCCTCCTCATTGTTTACTACATTTCAGAGTTTCGTGTCATCTGCAAACTTTGAAATTATGTCCTGTGTACCCAAGTCCAGGTCATTAATATATCAAAAAGAGCAGTGGTCCTAATACCGACCCCTGGGGAACACCACTGTATACTTCCTCCCAGTCTGAAAAACAACCCTTCACCACTACTCTCTGCGTTCTGTCCCTTAGCTAATTCCATATCCACGCTGCCACTGTCCCTTTAATCCATGGGCTTTAGTTTTGCTAATAAGCCTATTATGTGATACTTTGTCAAACGCCTTTTGAAAGTCCATGCACACAACATCAACTGCACTACCTCATCAACCCTCTTGGTTACTTCATCAAAGAACTCAATCAAGTTAGTCAAACACGCTTTGCCTTTAACAAATCCATACTGACTGTCATTTATTAGCCCATACTTTTCCAAGTGACAAATAATTTTGTCTCGGATTATTGTCACTAAAAGTTTCTCCACTACCAACGATAGGCTGACTGGCCTGTACTTGGCAGGTTTATCCCTCTCCCTTTTACAGGGATGTAACATTTGCAATCCTCCAATCCACTGGCACTACCCCCATATTCAAGGAGGATTGGAAGATTGTGGCCAGAGCCTCTGCAATTTCAACCCTTACTTCCCTCAGTAACCTAGGATGCATCCCATCTGGCACGCGTGACTTTTCTACTTTGAGGACTGCCAACCTTTTAGGTACCTCCTCTTCATCTATTTTTATCCTATCCAATGTCTCTACTACCTCCTCCTTTACTGTGACATTGGCAGTATCCTCTTCAGCCAGTGTCACCTCTGACACTGCACACTCGCCTCTGAGTCAGAAGATTGTGGGTTCAAGTCCCACTCCAGGGACTTGAGCACATAAAGCTAGGCTGACACTCCGGTGCAGTGCTGAGGGAGTGCTACAGTGTCAGAGGTGCTGTCGTTCGGATGAGATGTTAAACCGAGGCCCTGTCTGCTCTCTCAAGTGATGTAAAAGATCCCATGGTGCTATTTTGAAGAAGAGCAGTGGAGTTATCCCTGGTGTCCTGGCCAATATTTATCCCTCAGTCAGCATAACATTATCACATTGCTGTTTGCAAACAGGCTGCCACGTTTCCCACATTACAACAGTGATTCTACTTCAAAAGTACTTTATTGACTGTAAAGCACTTTGGGAGATCCAGTGGTCGTGAAAGGCGCTATATAAATGCAAGTCTTTCTTCTCTAGTGAAGACAGATGCAAAGTACTCATTTAGTAGCTCAGCCATGCCCTCTGTCTCCACAAGAAGATCCCCTATTTGGTCCCTAATTGGCCTACCCTTCCTTTGACTGTCCTTTTACTATTTATATACTTATAAAAGACTTTTGAGTTCCATTTTAAGTTAACTTAAATTTATGCCCTTTAGTTACCAACCAGTGGAATTACAGCGCCTCATCAAAATCTCGTGTTGTTTTGAACTCCATTTTCAGAGCACCTGTTAACCTTCTCTGCTCGGAGAAAATCAGCCCAGTTTCTCTCATTTATAATGCCTCTCCTCTGGTGACTCTCCTCTGCACCCTCTCCATGGCCTTGCCATCCTTCCTAAAGTAAGGCACCCAGAACTGGGCCTGATATTCTAACTGCGGCCTGAGCAATGATTGTAGCGGTTTAATTGCATTCGTACTCTACGCTCCTATAAATAACGCTTCAACCTAACCCACCCAGGGTGAAACTGACGGATCGGATCTGCCGCCCGTTTCCGGCCCATCTTAACCTCTCTTGTCAATCGGGCAGGGTGTAAAATGGGCTGCTCCACCTCACGATCCCTTAGGATCCCGTATGCATTTTTTATAACTGTTACAACTTGTCCTCCCACTTTGAAAGATTAGTGTACCTGACTTCCTAAATCTCTCTGCCCTCTACTCCTTTTAAAGTCCAACCATTTAGTGTGTATTTCCTCTCCTAATGCTTCCTCCCAAAATAATCACCACGTTTATCTGCATTGAACTGATCCTATTTGCCCATCCTACTAACTGTCTCCTGAACAGAAAGCAAAATACTGCAGCTGCTGGCAATCTGAGGTGAAAACATAAAATGCTGGAAACACTCAGCGGCTCAGGCAGCATCTGTGGACAGAGAAACAGAGTTAATGTTTGGGTATAAATCCTCCCTCAGAACTGGAAGATATTCCAGATGAACAGCCTATAAGGAGGAGCAGAGCGAGGGGAAAGGAGAAAGAAAACACGCAGAATGAGCACACACACTGGGAAAGAAATAGAATGACCAGTAAAGGTGGCGAGCAGGAGATGGCTAAATGGCAGAAGTAATATCAGCAGGAGACAAATAGGCCCAATGAGAAAAAGCAAGGAAATAAAAATCATTTACGAGATACAGAGAGCAATGTTCTCGCTAAGGTGCGTGCGCGTGTGGCCGCACAGTAATCCGAAAGGTCCCGCGGAGGCCGCTCACTGGCTTTTACATTATAAACGCTGCGCATGCGCTGAAATTTAAAGAAACCGCGCATTAAAGAAACAGGCCGCGCAGAAGAAAGGGCAGGTTTCAGGGAACATTGACAGAGAGGGGTAGATTTTGACTTTGTGCGATAATGTAAAACGGGTGGTAGTGAGTTGGCAGCCCGTTTTACATCGCTCCCCATTTTTATTCCCATTGAAGTCAATCATGGCTCAGTGGTAGCACGCTCACCTCTGAGTCAGAAGGTTATGGTTTCATGTGAAACTCCAGAGACCTGAGCACACACTCCAGGCTGACACTTCAGTGCAGTTCTGAGGGAGTGCTGCACTGTCGGAGGTGCCCTCTTTCGGATAAGACTTTAAACCAAGGTCCCATCTGACCTCTCAGGTGGACGTAAAAGAACCTGCGGCACTATTTCGAAGAAGAGCAGGAGAGTTCTCCCCGGGGTCCTGGCCAATGTATATCCCTCAACCAACATCACTAAAACAGATTATCTAGACATTTATTTCATTGCTGTTTGTAGGACCTTGCTGTGTGCAAATTGGCTGCCATGTTTCCTACAATGAAACAGTGACTACACTTCAAAAATTAGTTGTAAAGTGCTTTGTCCTGAGATCATGAAAGGTGCTATATAAATGCAAGTTGGGGATGTGTTTAAGAGGAAGCTAGATAAACACATGAGGGAGAAAGGAATAGAAGGATATGCTGATAAGGTTAGATGAAGAGGGTTGGGGGGACAGCTCGTGTGGAGCATAAACGCCAGCAAAGACCAGTTGGGCCAAATGGCCTGTTTCTGTGCAGTGAATTCTATGTAATTCCATGTAATGTAAGTCTTTCTTTCCTTTTAATGGAAATAAAAATGGGAAGAGATGTAAAACGTGCTGCTGATTCGCTGTCACCCGTTTTATACTATCGCACAAAGTCAAGATCCACCCCAGAGTGTGTGAATAGTTGAGGGGGGGGGTTAGGTAAGTTGGAGATAGGCAGATACAAATGGAAGCATTAAAAACTAGCAAAGTGGAGCAGGCACCAGTGGCCCATGAATCTGGTGGAAGATAAAAGCATGTGGACACCAAGGACTGGATTTTCATTGAGGAGGCGGGACTACAACTTTTGGGGTTGTAGCCCCGCCTCCATCGAGTTCTAGCCAACCCACACGATTTTGACTTGATTGACCTTGTTGAACCCGCCCAGCGGGCCACCCGGCAACAGGTGACGTCACAGATTGAAATTTCATCTGTCAAGACCTTTTGACAGATGAAATATCAGCGTTTCACAGCTGTTTGAAGCTGTCAAACACTGACAATCTGTACTCCAGGTTAATTCCTTCCTCTCAGGATGATTTAGAGATCTCCCCAGAACAGAAAGCAGAGGCTGCAGATTTTGACAGATCGCGGCCATTCTGCTTTCTGTGCCGGTGAGATGAGGGACTCCCGAAACCTGAAGGAAGGAAGGCTGTAAAGGTAAGTAAAGGTTAGTAGAACTTCTTCAAACACTTTAAACACACCAAACACACTTACCTCTGTACTCATGCACCCATCACTCACCTGAACACCGGACATCTCGACCCCTCCAAGCCCTTCATCCCAACGGCCCACCTCGCTAACTTGGCGTGGTTTGGAGCCGTCGGGAATCCCACATTTCAACAATGAAAATAGGGATTAGGCTAAAAACTGCCTGTTAACTACCTGTTAACAGGCAGTTAATTGGCATTAATCCCCTTCCCGCCTCGGGGAGGTGGGTCCAAGTGCAGAGCGGGTACCCGCCTCCTTTGAAACTGGTATGGAGGTGGGTTGGGGGCGGGATGGGGTCGGGACCCCCGATTTCGGGATTTTAAACCCCCACATGCCTCCAATCCCGCCTCCATGGCCCAATGAAAATCCTGCCCCAAGAGTCCCACCTCTTCTCATTCGGCGCACTGAGCCCGTGTGGAAACCCCTCGCCTGGCAGTCTCCTCGGATGGCCACACTCCCCCTGACATGGCTGACCTCATATGGGAGGAGGGCAGAAGCTCCACCCCAAATAAGGCCCGGCAGAAACTGGCAGAGAAGGCCGGATGGGGCCTAACCTCCAGACCTCCTGCCACACTGCCGTGGGAGTGCGCCAGAATGTCCATGAACCAATCAGAAAAACACTCAATCCACTATCTCTGAGGAGATCGTGTTCAAATTTAAGGCACAGTGTCCATCTGCGGCAGCTTCTCACAGCCCATCACTATCCCCAAGACTTTCCACCCTGGCTGCTTCCGTTATGCCTGGAAACCAGTGTGGCTCCTGAGGAAAAGCTGCCTCGACCCTTCTACTGTGGGAAGAAGAGGATTCACCTCCACTTGCAACAGAGAAACTACTGACTCATTGTAAGCAACAACACCAGAGACTTGCTAGTGTATAGAGAAGAACGATGCAGCTACCACATACTTAGTCCACCACACACCAGATGTCGCAGTTTCTTGCTGATGCAAAATAATCTTAAAAGCAAAAGGAAAGAAAGCCAGTCATTTAATGCTGGGTGTTTCTGACCTGCAGCACCTAGCATTTTCAAAAACAATTGACCTGAAAAGGTCATCTCCTATTGCCTTGCAGCATCAGCCCTTTTGTCATTTAGGGGGAGAAATTGGGTGAGTAGCGCCACCTGTTAGTGCCTAAAGAGGCAGTCAGTGGCTGTAGCGCCACTGGTGCACCTCCCGCAATATTGAGCAGGGGCGCTAATGGTGGTGTTAGCCTTTTGCGCTGCGCCGCCACCGATGACGTCATCGGTGTGCACAGCACCCCATTCGCGCCCCGATCGCGATATTTGGTAGCGAACGCCGCTGTAGCGCCGTTCGCTACCCGCGCCCGGTTCACGGGGCCTTGCTGCGCTGGCAGAGGCACAAGTTAAGGTGGAGGTGCGGGGCGGCTGCTTTTTTGGCGGCCGCCTGCCAGCACCTCCGTCCCCGGCCTCCTGGTCCCCCCCCCCCCCCCCGCGGCATTGCCGGCTGTTTCCCGAGAGCCCGGCACTTCTCCTTGGTGCCGGGCTCTTTTGCCAGCACTCGCGATCGGGGCTCGCGCTGCTGCAGGCCCCTCCCCCTTAACAGTGGGAGGAAGGCCTGCAGTACCGCAGCGTGCCGTGCAGCAGCGTGTAGCGCTGCGAAATTCACTTTCAGCGCCCTAAGAGGGACGCGGAGGGCCTCGAGCCGCGCCCCGTCTCCCTCTAGGGGCACTTCAACTGAATTTGCGGCGATCGCGGCGCAAATTCCAGCGCCCAGGCGAACTTTGCGCCGCTTGGGCGCCTCAGGCCAATTTCTGGGCCTTAATCTCTCTTGCCTTCCACCCGATCACAGACCTTCCCTTTTGTTCTTTCCTCCACTCCCCCCTTTCCCTGCCTCGCTACTTGCTTAAAATCTGTAACATCTTTAACCTTTTCCAGTTCTGACGAAAGGTCATCAAGCTGAAACGTTAACTCTGTTCCTCTCTCCACAGATGCTGCCTGACCTGCTGAGTATTTCCAGCATTTTCTGCTTTTATTTCAGATTTCCAGCATCCGCAGTATTTTGCTTTTGACCTGAAAAGGTGTTTACTTAACAACAATCGGGCTCTGTGGCCATAAAACAACAGCGTTCTAACTTAGCAGCAGAATAATACACCGTGCATTTCATGCTCTTTAAAGGACAGGGAGCAGCACCACAGGAGGGTTACTCTTTCACACTGAAAAATAGGACGTTCTAAATTGGGGGCAATTTTAACCTAACTTTACCTTTGGGAAACAGATGGGCTCGAGTGTAATGCTGGCTTTACACCCCACCTGATATTACTCTCTGCTGCAGTCACTAGAGTAATATTGGGCGGGGTGTTCCACCCAATCCCATGGGTCTCTCCCATCACCCCCCCCCCCCCCCAACCCCTGCGAGTTAGGCTAAAATTCCCCCCTAATTAGACTGTATCATCACATTGTTAATGCATAATAGAGAGTTGACACCATTCCAAAGCCATACTCAGAGAATCTTAGAGGCTTACAGCATGAAAAGAGACCATTTGGCCCATTGTATCTGTGCCGACTCTTCGCTAGGCCAATCCAAAACTATTCCTATTGCCCTGTGCTCTCTTGCCAGCGCCATATACCATCTTCTGCTTTAACTATTTATCCAATTTCCCCTTAAACGATGCAGTGATTTCTGCCACACCCATTAAGGGGTTTAAGATGATTAACGGATTTGATAGGGTAGATAGAAACTATTTCCTCTGGTGGGGAATCCAGAACAAGTGGGCATAACCTTAAAATTAGAGCTAGGCCGTTCAGGAGTGATGTCAGGACACACAGGGTGGTGGAAATCTGGAACTCTCTCCCCAAAAGGCTGTGATTGCTGGGGGTCAATTGAAATTTTCAAAACTAAGATTGATAGTTTTTTGTTGAGTAAGGGTATCAAAGACTATGGAACCAAAGCGGATAAATGGAGTTGAGATACAGATCAGCCATGATCTAACTGAATGGGGGGACAGGCTCGAGGGGCTGAGTGGGGGGACAGGCTCGAGGGGCTGAATGGGGGGACAGGCTCGAGGGGCTGAATGGGGGGACAGGCTCGAGGGGCTGAATGGGGGGACAGGCTCGAGGGGCTGAATGGGGGGACAGGCTCGAGGGGCTGAATGGGGGGACAGGCTCGAGGGGCTGAATGGGGGGACAGGCTCGAGGGGCTGAATGGGGGGGACAGGCTCGAGGGGCTGAATGGGGGGACAGGCTCGAGGGGCTGAATGGGGGGACAGGCTCGAGGGGCTGAATGGGGGGACAGGCTCGAGGGGCTGAATGGGGGGACAGGCTCGAGGGGCTGAATGGGGGGACAGGCTCGAGGGGCTGAATGGGGGGACAGGCTCGAGGGGCTGAATGGGGGGGACAGGCTCGAGGGGCTGAATGGGGGGACAGGCTCGAGAGGCTGAATGGGGGGACAGGCTCGAGGGGCTGAATGGGGGGGACAGGCTCGAGGGGCTGAATGGGGGGGACAGGCTCGAGGGGCTGAATGGGGGGGACAGGCTCGAGGGGCTGAATGGGGGGGACAGGCTCGAGGGGCTGAATGGGGGGACAGGCTTGGGGGGCTGAATGGCCTCCTCCTGTTCCTATGCTCCATTTCCAATTGTTGGAAAAAGCGCACAGAAAACAGCAATCTATAGAAAATGTTGTTAAATCAGTTCCGTGAAAGGTCTCGCTGACTAATTGTGTCACCAACAGGATTTACAATGTATCAACAAAGCTGAGAACTTTGGCCAATTTCATTGGCTCAGGCAGGGTTACCGAGACCTGACAGTTACCCACAATCATGTCGGTTAACCTCAGTTGGTTTCAGTCTCACCTCTGCGTCAGAAGCTCGTGGTTCAATCCCCACTCCAGAGACTTGACTGACTTGATCCCAATACTCCTCACAGTTTGAAACACGCTTGGGATGCAGCAGGACCAGGAGACTATTGGCCAGGACACAGATGCTGTCAGATGGTCGTAAAAACCCAACGGGTGCACTAAAACCTGCCATCCTTACCCAGTCTGGCTTATATGTGACTCCAGTCCCCCACCAACATGGTTAGGGTAGAACCTGACTTTGTGTGATAGTGAAAATCAGGTAGGCAGCCCGTTTCACATCTCTCCCTATCTTTAATTGCATTGAGCTCAGAGGAAGAGTGATACCCACTGAGCCACACTGACCATTTAGAAATTAAAACATCTGTAAATTCAACCCTATGTGATCTTGAGCTGAATGTCCAACCCCATATTCTCTCCATCGCAAAAAGCGCCTACTTCCACCTCTGTAATATCGCCCGCCTCCGCCCATCTGCTGCTGAAACCTTCATCCATACCTTTATTACCTCCAGACTTGACTATTCCAATGGACTCCGAGCCGATTTTCTATCAACCACCCTCCATAAACTGCTGCCCATATCCCCATCACTCCTGGCCTCGCTGGCCTGCATTGTTACATTGCTCCAGGACCACCAACGCCTCAAATTGAAAATTCTCATCCTCGTGTTTAAATCCCTTCATGGCCTCACCCCCTCCCTACTTCTGTAAACGCCTCCAGCTCAACAATCCCTCCAACTCTGGCCTCTTGTGCATCTCCCACTTCCTTTGCCGCACCATTGGTGGCCATGCCTTCAGCTGTCTAGGCCATACGCGATGGAATTCCCGCTCTCCCTTAGACCCTCCTTAAAACTCACCTCTTCGACCTAGTTTTTGGTCGCCCCTCCTTTGGCTCTGTCTCTGCGAAGCACCTGGGGAAGTTTTTCTAGGTTCAAATAAATGCAAGTTGTTGTTATGAATTCAAATTTGCCCTATTGTGTGTATGTTCTCGTTTCACAATATAGCAGGGCAGCTGAACTGAAAGCTGAGCAAAATAAATTGCACCAAACCAATTTAAGATACGTAGTGGTTTACATAGACCTTTGCCCAGTATATCTTTAAATTGCCCAGTATGTGCCAAAAATTCTGGGATCTATTGAATTCAAAACATATTTTTGGTTCATCTTGAATTCATGGTTTATGGGGCCCATATTTTTCATACTGTATGCCTAACGCAATTAATAATCTTTGAATGTTCTAACGTGCCATCCTGTATATCATTAGTTCATCATTCATTGTGATCCTAGAGAAACACAGTAATTAGCAATGCTTTCACTAGAGCAGAAGCGTGAGAAAGCCTGTGTGGGCTCTTAAATATCTTTATAAACAGTTTCACAGTAACAATAATGAACACGTCCGGAGGCAACGCAACAAATAAGTGATGGGATTTATTATTTAGTTTCAGCCTTGGCTCAGTGGGTAGTACTCTCGCCTCTGAATCAGAAGGTCATGGATTCAAGTCCCACTCTAGAGACTTGAACACATAATCTGGACTGCCACTACAGAGGGAGTGCTGCACTGTTGGAGGTGCTGTCTTTTGGATGTGCTGCCTTTGAGATGTTAAACTGCCGCCTCAGGTGTTCGTAAAAGATCCCAGGGCACTCTTCGAAGAAGAACAGGGGAATTCTCCCCAATGGCCTGGCTAATATTTATCCCTCAACCAACACCTAAAAACAGATGATTTGTTTTGTGGTACCTTGCTGTGTGCAAATTGGCTACCATGTTTCCTACAAAACAACAGTGACTACACTTCATAAATAATTAATTGGCTGTAAAGCGCTTTGGGACTTCCTGAGGTTGTGAAAAGCACACGTCTTTTTTTTGAATGACTTTGTTTTATAGGTAATGTAAAGTGAGAGTCTGGACCCAATCGCCTCTCAGGGCCTGTACTGGTCAGCTTTGGGTCATAGAAACATAGAAGATAGGAGCAGGAGTAGGCCATTCAGCCCCTCGAGCCTGCTCCACCATTTAATGAGATCATGGCTGATCATCCAAATTCAGTACCCTGTCCCTGCTTTCTCCCCATATCCCTTGATCCCTTTAGCCTTAAGAAATATATCTAACTCGAATATATTTAATAAGTTGGCCTCAACTGCCTACTGTGGTAGAGAATTCCACAGGTTCACCACTCTCTGGGTGAAGAAATTCCTCCTCATCTCAGTCCTAAATGGCTTACCCTTTATCCTTAGACTGTGACCCCTGGTTCTGGACTCCCCCGCCATCGGGAACATCCTTCCTGCATCTAGTCTGTCTAGTCCTGTTAGAAATTTATAAGTTTCAATGAGATCCCCTCTCATTCTTCTAAACTCTAGTGAATATAAGCCTAATCGACCCAATCTCTCTTCATACGTCATTCCTGCCATCCCAGGTATCAGTCTGGTGAATCTTCACTGCACTCCCTCCATGGCAAGAACATCCTTCCTCAGATAAGGCGACCAAAACTGCACACAATACTCAAGATGTGGTCTCACCAAGGCCCTGTACAACTGCAGCAAGACATCCTTGCTCCTGTACTCGAATCCTCTCGCTATGAAGGCCAACATACCATTTGCCTTCTTAACCGCCTGCTGCACCTGCATGCTTACCTTCAGCGACTGGTGCACAAGGACACTCGGGTCTCGTTGCACTTCCCCTTTTCCCAATCTATTGCCGTTCAGATAATAATCTGTCTTCCTGTTTTTGCCACCAAAGTGGATAACCTCGCATTTATCCACATCATACTACATCTGCCATGCATCCCCATGCATCTGCCCAATCACCCAACCTGTCCAAATCATACTGGAGTTTCTCTGCATCCTTCTCACAGCACACACGCCCACCCAGCTTTGTGTCGTCTGCAAACTTGGAGATATTACATCTAATTCCCTTGTCTAGATCATTAATATATATTGTGAATAGCTGGGGTCCTAGCATCGATCCCTGCGGTACCCCACTAGTCACTGCCTGCCACTCGGAAAAAGACCCGTTTATTCCAAATCTTTGCTTCCTGTCTGCCAACCAGTTCCCCCAATCCCATGTGCTTTAACTTTGCACGCTAATCTCTTATGCGGGACCTTATCGAAAGCCTTCTGAAAGTCCAAATACACATCCACTGGTTCTCCCTTATCTATTCTACCAGTTACATCCTCAAAAAATTCCAGTAGATTAGTCAAGCATGATTTACCTTTTGTAAATCCATGTTGACTTTGTCCAATCCTGTCACTGTTTTCCAAGTGCTCTGCTATTAGGTCTTTTATAATGGACTCTAGCATTTTCCCCACTACCGACGTCAGGCTTACCGGGCTATAATTCCCCGTTTTCTCTCTACCACCTTTTTTAAATAGTGGGGTTACATTAGTTACCCTCCAATCCATGGGAACTATTCCAGAGTCTATAGAATTTTGGAAGATGAACAGCAATGCATCTACTATTTCTAGGGCCACTTCCTTAAGTACCCTAGGATGTAGATTATCAGGCCCTGGGGATTTATCGGCCTTCAATGCCGTCAATTTCCCTAACACCATTTCCCTACAAATACTGATTTCATTCAATTCCTCCCTCTCATTAGACTCTATGTTCCCCGACATCTCTGGAAGCTTATTTGTGTCCTCCTTTGTGAAGACAGAACCAAAGTATGTATTTAATTGGTCAGCCATTTCTTTGTTCCCCATAATAAATTCCCCTGACTCTGACTGCAAGGGACCTACGCTTGACTTCACCAATCTTGTTCTCTTCACATATCTATAGAAGCTTTTACAGTCAGTTTTTATGTTGCCTGCAAGCTTACTCTCATATTCTATTTTCCCCCTCTTAATTAATCCCTTTGTCCTCCTTTGCTGAATCCTAAACTGCTCCCAATCCTTAGGTTTGCTGCTTTTTCTGGCCATTTTATATGTCCTCTCCTTGGATCTTATGCTATCCCTGAGTTCCCTTGTTAGCCACGGTTGAGTCACCTTTTTTGTTTTATTTTTATGCCAAACAGGGATGAACAAATTCTGTAGTTCATCCATGCAATCTTTAAATGTTTGCCATTGCCTATCCACCGTCAACCTTTTAAGTAACGTTCCCCAATCCATCCTAGCCAACTCATGCCTCATACCATCGTAGTTTCCTTTATTTAAATTCAGGACCCTAGTCTCTGAGTCAATTACTTCACTCTCCATCTTAATGAAGAATTCAATCATATTATGATCGCTCCGCCCCAAGGGGCCTCGCACAACAAGATTGCTAATTAATCCTTTTTCATTACATAATACCCAGTTTAAGATGGCCTGATCTCTAGTTGGTTCCTCGACATTTTGGTCCAGGAAACCATCCCGTATACACTCTAGGAATTCTTCCTCCACAGTATTGTTACTAATTTGGTTAGCCCAATCTATATGTAGATTAAAGTCACCCATGATAACTGCGGTGCCCTTATTGCATGCATCTCTAATTTCCCATTAAATGCCATCCCGAACCTCAGCATTACTGTTTGGGGGTCGGTATACAACTGCCACTAACATTTTCTGCCCCTTGGTATTTCTCAGCTCTACCCATACAGATTCCACATCATCAAAGCTAATGGCCCAGAAATTCGGGTCCCAACGCGCGAGTACACACGGAGTACTCACACGTGCACCTGATGGAAGTGCTGGTTTCTTGCATGCACTACGCATGCGTGGGAAACCGGCATTTCCGATCCTCTGAACGAAGGGGTTCAGAGGTTGAACGCGTGCGTGCGGGAGTCCGCGCGGGAGTCTGCGCGTGCGCATTGAACTTCCTTTTTTTTTCAGGTTTTTCCGTGCGTGAAGGCCTCTACATTTTACACATTTAAAAACCAAGCATAAGGACTTCATTTTAAAAGGTAAGCGGTCAATTAATTAAAATTAGAACATTTTTTCCACAGGTTTATTATTTTTAAATACTTTAAAGTAAGGTAAGTGTATTTTTAGCCCTGTTTTTTTTATAAAATTATGTTTTTCAAAAATTTAAATTATTGTTTAAAATAGTTATTTAATGTTATTTATAGTTTATTTAAATAGTGTGATGTTTTTTTCAAATTTATTTTAAGGTTAAGTACTGTTTTGGGCACCCGGAGTTTTCATAAGTTTGACAGTTCTTTCTGTCAATCTCACGAATGGGCTTTTCCCTCCTCCGATTGGTTGCCCGTGGCTCACGTGATCCCAGCAGACGCATCGCACTAACTACGCCGCTGGATCATGCAAGCACAGCGCGCCGGGAGCTGGACCGGGCCACAGACAGGAAATTCACGCAGGGCCAGGCCTCAACTGCCGGCATGCTAGGTAAGTGTAGGTCGGGGGCTTGCACCCGCGGGAAGCCCCCGACACGAATTTCTGGGCCAATATCCTTCCTTACTATTGTGTTAATCTCTTTAACCAGCAATGCTACCCCACCTCCTTTTCGCCTGTCTTTCCTGAATATTGAATACCCCTGGATGTTGAATTCACAGCCTTGGTCACCCTGGAGTCATGTCTCCATAATTCGAATTACATCATATCCGTTTACATCTATTTGCGTAGCTAATTCATCCACCTTATTACGAATGCTCCTCGCATTAAGACACAAAGCCTTCAGGCTTGTTTTTTTAACACTCTTAGTCCTTTTAGAATTATTATTTACTGTAGCCCTGTTTGATTTACACCCTTGATTTCTCTGCATTCCACTTTTGCTTTTCTCCTTCCTGTCTGTTGTTTCTATCCTTGCTTCCCTTTCCTCTGTCTCCCTGCACAGGTTCCCAACCCCCTGCCATTTTAGTTTAAACCCTCCCCAACAGCAGTAGCAAACACTCCCCCTAGGACATCGGTCCTGGTCCTGCCCAAGTGCAAACCGTCTAGTTTATACTGGTCCCACCTCCCCCAGAACCGGTTCCAATGTCCCAGGAATTTGAATCCCTCCCCCTTGCACCATTCCTCTAGCCACGTATTCATCTGAAATATCCTTCTATTTCTACTCTGACTAGCATGTGGCACTAGTAGCAATCCTGAGATTACTACCTTCAAGGTCCTATTTTTTAATTTACCTCCTAACTCCCTATATTCAGCTTTTAGGACCTCATCCCGTTTTTTTACCTATATCGTTGGTACCTATATGCACCACGACAACTGGTTGTTCACCCTCCCCCTCCAGAATGCCCTGCAGCCACCCCGAGACATCCTTGACCTTTGCACCAGGGAGGCAACATATCATACTGGAGTCTCATTTGCGGCCGCAGAAACGCCTATCTATTCCCCTTACAATAGAATCCCCTATCACTATATCTCTCCCACTCTTTTTCCTCCCGTCCTGTGCAGCAGAACCACCCATGGTGCCAGGAAGTTGGCTGCTGCTGCCTTCCCCCGATAAGCCATCTCTCTCAACAATATCCAAAGTGGTATATCTGTTTGCGAGGGGGATGGCCACAGGGGACCCCTGCACTACCTGCCTGCACCTACTACTCTGCCTGGTGATCACCCATTCCCTTCCTGCCTGTGCAGCCTTTACCTGCGGCGTGACCAACTCCCTAAACATGCTATCCACGATGTCCTCAGCATTGCGAATGCTCCAGTATGTATCCATTCGCAGCTCGAGTGCCGCAATGCGGTCTGTCAGTAGCTGCAGCTGGATACACTTCCCGCACACATGGTCGTCAGGGACACAGGAAGTGTCCCTGATTTCCCACATAGCGTGGGAGGAGCATGCCACAGGGCCGAGCTGTCCTGTCATGACTTACCCTTTAGTTAATTTAAATTAAATCAAATCAATACCACTAATCACATTCCAATTAAATGATATACTCAAGGGCCCTTGGTTACTAGCACTCCCCGATACACAACAGAGACCTTAGAAACTATAACCACAAAAATTAAGACCTTCTAAATTTTATAAATTATTAATCTTAACTGTCAAACTATAGAGTAGTATAAATACTCACCTGGCCGTACTCACCCAATCAGCTGCTTCCTCTTGCCCGCGTCACTTTTTGAATCGTGACGTGGCTCCGGAATGCCACTGCCGGAATGTGAGATTGGTAAGCCTCTGTAAAAAAAGCCCACGAAAGTGAGTTTAAATACTCACTGTACCGCCACTCTCTCTCCGCTCCCGACACTGGCCTCTGAAAGAAAGCCCGCGAAAATGAGTTTAAGTACTCACTGTACCGCCGCTCTCTCCGCTCCCGACACTGGCCAGATAGTACCAGGCAACAGTTAGGTCAGAGCTCTGAGTTCGCTTTCACATCCTGCACCTTCTCTACAATGTGCGACTAAGGTAAGCGTTCACATTGCAAGTTTAGCAAGTTGGTGCGAAGCAGTTTGGATATCACATTCACGACACAGTATCAGGGAGAGGCATGACATTGCATAAGGATGAGGGCGAGTGGGAGTGCTGGATAGATAGATGGGGATGTGGGGAAGTGCATAGACAGAGATGGATGGGTGCACCTGAAAGGTAAGTGGGTGTAAGGAGTGATGTGATGGAGTAGCTTAAGAAGGCAGAGTGAAGGGGTGGGGTGATGCACACAGCAGATGTAGGTGAATGTGCCACTGTACTCACCTTTCCTGACCTGGTTAGGTCATTATTTAAAAAGGGCAGTAGACAGAAGGCTGGAAATTATAGACCGGTTAGCCTAACATCTGTGGTAGGTAAAATTTTGGAGTCCATTATTAAGGAGACAGTAACAGGACAGTTTTATAATCATAATTTAATAGGACAAAGTCAGCATGGTTTTATGAAGGGGAAGTCATGTTTGACAAATTTGCTGGAGTTCTTTGAGGAAGTAACATATAGGGTGGATAAAGGGGAACCAGTGGACATAGTGTATTTAGACTTCCAAAAGGCATTTGACAAGGTGCCACACAAAAGATTATTGCTTAAGATAAAAAATCACGGGATTGGGGGTAATATTCTGGCATGGATAGAGGATTGGCTATCTAACAGAAGGCAGAGAGCTGGGATAAATGGTTCATTCTCAGACTGGCAATCAGTAACTAGTGGTGTTCCGCAGGGGTCAGTGCTGGGTCCCCAACTCTTTACAATCTATATTAACGATTTGGAGGAGGGGACCGAGTGTAACATATCAAAGTTTGCAGATGATACTAAGATGGGAGGGAAAGTAGTGAGTGAGGAGGACATAAAAAACCTGCAAGGGGACATAGACAGGCTAAGTAAGTGGGCAGAGATTTGGCAGATGGAATACAATCCTGGAAAGTGTGAGGTTATGCACTTTGGCAGGAAAAATCGTAGAGCAAGTTATTATCTTAATGGCAAGAAACTGGAAAGTACTGAAGTACAAAGGGATCTGGGGGTCCTGGTGCACGAAACTCAAAAGGTTAGTATGCAGGTGCAGCAAGTGATTAAGAAGGCCAATGGAATGTTGGCTTTCATTGCTAGGGGGATAGAATATAAAAATAGGGAGGTATTGCTTCAGTTGTACAAGGTATTGGTGAGACCGCACCTGGAATACTGCATACAGTTTTGGTGTCCATACTTAAGAAAGGACATACTTGCTCTCGAGTCAGTACAAAGAAGGTTCACTCGGTTAATCCCGGGGATGAGGGGATGGACATATGAGGAGAGGTTGAGTAGATTGGGACTCTACTCATTGGAGTTCAGAAGAATGAGAGGCGATCTTATTGAAACATATAAGATTGTGAAGGGGTTGGATCGGGTGGATGCGGGGAGGATGTTCCCAATGATGGGTGAAACTAGAACTAGGGGGCATAGTCTTAGAATAAGGGGCTGCTCTTTCAAAACTGAGATGAGGAGGAACTACTTCACTCAGAGGGTGGTAGGTCCATGGAATATGCTGCCCCAAAAAGCTGTAGAAGCTACATCATTACATAGATTTAAAACAGAAATAGACAGTTTCCTAGAAGTAAAGGGAATTAAGGGTTATGGGGAGTGGGCAGGAATTTGGACATGAGTCTAGGTTGGGATCGGACATGGCCCTGTGGGTAGCGGAGCGGGCCCAGGGGCCGTGTAGCCTGATCCTGCTCCTATTTCGTGTGTCTAATTCTGTTAGATTCAGGAGATGGTTCTGTGATAGTAGATTGGCGGTTAGGATCAGATCAGCCATGATCTTATTGAATGGCGGAGCAGGCTCGAGGGGCCGATTGGCCTACTCCTGCTCCTATTTCTTATGTTCTTATGTTCTTATTAAAGAGCTTCCTGCACTGCATCCAGGAGCATGGCACCATGCTCCTGCTGATGACCTTGGCAACCTCCAGCCATGCCTTCTCGGTCTCTGCTGCAGGTTTCTTCCTCCCATTCCTCTGGCTCCTCATAACCCCCAGCAGCACATCCAGGGAGGCATCATTGAAATAGAGCACAGCCTTTGTGCGTCTCGCTTCCATTCCTCAACTCCCTCCTCTCTTGAAATCCAATGCCTTCAAATTGCATTATTTGCATTGTCCCTTTAAATACTGGAGTTGAGATTACGTCATGCGGGTCCTCATCACGCCCGCTGCCACTCATTGGACGGGAAACCCGGAAGAAAAATGATAATGAGTTGGCTGCGTTAAAAAGCCACTGACAGATGTGTGTAATATACTTCCAGGTTTCCCACGCGAAATACCCCCACCCCCACTCCCAGCACGTCTCCCAGATAAGATCGGGGCCATTATTTCAGTGAGCGAGTGGTCAATCAATGGAACAGGCTCCCTAGGGAGACGCTGGAAGCAGGTAGTATTGATTCATTCAAATGCAAATTAGATAGATTTCTTTCAGAAAATAACATTTTGGGATACGGTCTTTGACTAATTGGAGAGTGGTGAGTGTAGCAGGCTCGGGAGGAACAGGTGACTGTGGACCTCTGGTTCCCAACGCTCTCCACCACTGGGGTTTCCTCACCTCTTGTCTGGGTCTGTTGTAGACTCACTGATAGAGATTGGTTGCTGTGATTAGTCAACAACGCCATCATCGTATCATGTGACTCTCAGGATGGTACAAGGTGAACCAGATGGACCGGGGTCTTTTAGCAATTCCTATGTTCCTATGCGCCTGACCAAAGTACCAAAGGAATCCCGCACAGAAATCCGGGGCCGGGCAGAGTCCCAAAAGGCTTCTGCTAATCATAGTGGACCAAGTTTGAGAGAGGACAGAGTCCCTCTTCCCCTCCGGTCCCTTTAAATACAGTGTGGCGGATCGCCACCTAAACGGGCGCAATCCACTTTTCCGCCCGTGGACAATAAATCGGGCACCTTGCCTTTAAGAAGCATGCTGCCTTTAAGGCATGACAAAGGAGTGGGCATCGCCCTCAGTGTGTACACAAAAGCGCGGGCGTCGCCCTCATTCTGTTTTCGGGTTTAGCAGAGAGGAGAGCTGGGGCAGCCATCTCTCAAGAGAATGTAATAAAAAGCCATGTGTTCCTCAGATCGGTTCGGCCTCCATTCGTGTTCCGCGGCAGCCTCAACATTGGTGACCCCGATGCTCAGAACGTATTCCGAGCACTGCAATGGCGGACACGAACGCAGTTTCCATGAAACTGCCGGAGTTTTGGGAAAACCAGCCCGAAGCCTGGTTCCTCCAAGCTGAGTCCCGATTCCGGTTGCGACACATCACCACAGATGGGACGAAGTATGACTACCTCGTCGCATCACTCGGTAGCTCCACAGTCACAAAGGTCTGGATAGCGCTGCAGAACTCACCAGAGGAGGGCAAGTATGCACATCTTAAGGCCGCGCTCCTTAAAAAATTTACGACCTCGACATACCAGCGAAACTGCCACCTCCTCGACCTTCCAGGCCTCGGTGACGCCTCACCGTCAGACCTCCTCTCCCACATGCTCTCACTCACCGACGAGAGCCCACCCAGGTCCCTTTTCCGCACGCTGTTCATCTGCCAGCTACCTCCCAGCATCCGCCCAGCAATCGTGGCGTCCGGCCTCACGGACCTAGAAGCCCTGGCCGACGAGGCCGACAAGCTGCTGTCCGCTCACTCCAGCCGCGACGTCGCTCCGGACCTGGCAGCCACAGCCTGGGCGCACCCCTCACCGGCCACCACGCGGCCACGCGGCCCAGCCACGGGGCCCACGGGGCCTTCGCGCCCCACAAACCCGGGCTACTGTTACTACCACGCACGGTTCGGCACCAGGGCACAACGGTGCACACCTCCCTGCTCCTTCAAGTCCGCCCCCGTACCAGCCCCCGCGATGGCCGTGGGCCACGCGGGCTCCCTGCTGTACGTCACGGATGACAAAACCGGCCGACGGTTCCTGTGCGACACTGGAGCTCAGCACAGCATCCCGGCCTCCGCCCTCGACATCCAAAAGGGCGAACGAGGACAGGCGCTGGCTGCCGCTAACGGCTCGGACATCCGGACGTACGGCACCCGCACAATCACCCTCGACCTCGCTGGTCGCCGCTACTGATGGGAGTTCATCACTGCCAAGGTACTCTCCCCTCTCATCGGCGCAGATTTCCTGTGCGCCCACGGCCTACTGGTAGACATCCCTCGACACCGCCTCGTGGACATGAACACCATGTCCCCCATCCTGGGCGCCATGGCCCCCCGTCAACATGGCGTCACAGTGCCACGCCCGGGCCACGGATGACTACTCGGCACTCCTGGCCGAATTCCCGGCCCTCACCAACCCGACCTTCTCTGCGGAGGTCGCCAAACAGGGGGTGGAACGCTTCATCCCCACCACAGGCCCCCCAGTGTACGCCCACGCCCGCAGGCTGGACCGGCCAAACTGGAGATCGTGCGGACCGAGTTTGCCACTATGGAACAGCTCGGCATCATCCGCCGCTCCAACAGTCCCTGGGCCTCCCCACTCCACATTGCCCCCAAACCAGGCGGGGGTTGGCGCCCCTGCGGGGATTACCGCCGCCTCAACGACGCCACCACCCCTGATCGGTACCCCGTGCCGCACATTCAGGACTTCTCGGCTAGACTGGCCGGCCGCTCAGTCTTTTCCAAAGTCGAACTGGTGCGCGGCTACCACCAAGTCCCCGTCCACCCCGCGGACGTCCCCAAGATGGCCGTAATCACCCCCTTCGGGCTTTTCGAGTTCCTGCGGATGCCCTTCGGCCTCAAAAACATGGCCCAGGCATTCCAACGGCTCATGGACTCGGTCCTTCGGGACCTGAAGTTCCTGTTCGTCTACCTGGATGACATCCTGGTAGCCAGTTCCTCCAAGCAGGAATACCTCGAACACCTTCGCATCCTGTTCGGGCGCCTCAGCGACCACGGGCTCATCCTCAGCCCAGCCAAGTGCCAGTTCGGCCTGGACAAGATCGACTTCCTCGGCCACCACATCACCCATGCTGGGGCCATTCCCCTGCCCACCAAGGTGCAGGCCGTCCAGCAATTTCCCCGCCCCACCACCATCAAAGGACTCCAGGAGTTCCTCGGGATGGTGAATTTCTACAACCGCTTCATCCCCAAAGCGGCGTCCCTCATGAGGCCCCTGTATGAAGCCCTCCGGGCAGGAGCGGCAAGATGGCGGTCGAATGGACGGCAGACGTATCAGCCGCCTTCAACTCCACCAAGACCGCGCTCGCCGACGCCACCCTGCTCGCGCACCCACGGCCCAATGCCAGAGTAGCGCTCACCATGGACGCCTCCGTCGGCGCCGTGTATGAGCAGTGGGTCGACGGCGCCTGGCAACCACTTGCCTTCTTCAGCCGCCAACTATGCCCCCCGGAGGTCAAGTACAGCACCTTCAACCGTGAGCTCCTCGCGCTGTACCTGGCAGTCCGCCATTTTTGGTTTTTGCTGGAGGGCCACCCCTTCACTGCATTTGTCGACCACAAACACCTGACATTCGCAATGGCAAAGACAACCGACCCCTGGTCCGCCAGGCAGCAGCGCCAGCTCGCGGCAGTGTCCGAGTTCACCACGGACATCCAACACGTCTCCGGCCGAGACAACGTGGTAGCCGACTGCCTCTCCCGCCCCGCCATCCACGCCGCACACCTGGCAGTCGACTACGCTCAACTCGCAGCAGACCAGCTCAAGGACCCTGATCTGCTCTCCGCACCTACCAACCTACCAGGGCTACGCCTGGCCGACGTCGCCTGCGGCCCGACCGCAGTCACGGTCAAGTGCGACATATCCCTATCTCAACCTCGGCCCGTCGTCCCAGCGTCCTGGCGCCGCCGGGTATTCGAGATTCTCCACAACCTCTCCCACCCCGGCGCCCACGCATCCATCAAATTGGTAGCCAACCGCTTTGTCTGGCACGGCCTTCGCAAGGATGTGCGTACTTGGGCCAACTCCTGCCTAGCCTGCCAACGGGCCAAGGTGCAGCAACACACGAAAGCACCCCTCGAGGAGTTCACCGTCCCTTCACGTAGATTCGACCACATCCACATGGACATCGTCGGGCCCCTGCCGCCGTCGCAAGGCCACACGCACTTGCTGACGATCGTCGACCGCACCATGCGCTGGCCCGAAGCAATTCCACTGACCTCTACCACCACCGCCGACATCGCCAGAGCCTTCGTCAGCACCTGGGTCGCACGGTTCGGCGTCCCCTCCGACATGACATCGGACAGAGGTCCGCAATTTACCTCTGAACTCTGGACCGCCATCGCACGCAATCTCGGGGTGACCATTCACCGCACCACAGCGTACCACCCCCAAGCCAACGGACTGTGTGAGCAGTTCCACAGATCCTTGAAGGCATCTCTTCGAGCCAGCCTCCAGGACGGCGCCTGGACCGACCGACTCCCGTGTGTCCTCCTCGGCCTGCGCTCCGCGGTTAAAGAAGACCTCCACGCATCGGCAGCAGAGCTCGTGTACGGCCAGCCGCTGCGCATACCCGGCGAATTCCTGCCCACCGCCACGACACCCTGGTCAGCCGACCAGCAACGCCACGACTTCGCCTCACCGGCGCTACAGTTCGCCCTGGTGCCCATTGCCCGGCACGGCGAATCCACCTCACACGTCCCGCTAAGCCTGCACCAGGCATGGTTCGTTTTCGTCCGGCACGACACCCACCGCGGACCCCTTCAACCCCCGTACGACGGGCCCTACAAAGTGCTACAGGCTGGGGACAAATTTTTCACCCTACAAGTGGGCGACAGGACTGAAAAAGTGTTGGTTGACCGACTCAAGCCAGCACACTCGGAGCCCGGTGAGCAGGTCCCAGTAGCTCATCCACCGCTACGCGGCCGACCTGCCCTCAAGCCAGTACACCCGGCTGCTCCACGCCCGGCCATTCCACGTCCACCGGCGTCCTACAAGAGCCGCTCCGGCCGGCCCATCAGACTGCCACACCGTCTCGTCCACACCTCCTAAGCGGATTCTGGGGGGAGCTGTGTGGCGGATCGCCACCTAAACGGGCGCAATCCACTTTTCCGTCCGTGGACAATAAATCGGGCACCTTGCCTTTAAGAAGCATGCTGCCTTTAAGGCATGACAAAGGAGCGGGCGTCGCCCTCTGTGTACACAAAAGCGCGGGCGTCGCCCTCATTCTGTTTTCGGGTTTAGCAGAGAGAAGAGCTGGGGCAGCCATCTCTCAAGAGAATGTAATAAAAAGCCATGTGTTCCTCAGATCGGTTTGGCCTCCATTCGTGTTCCGCGGCAGCCTCAACAACAGCCTGTTTTCCTCTATCACCAATGGTTTATTGACGGGATCTGAGAGTGGCGTAAATGTCGAGAAATCGTGTCAGCGTCGTAATGACCTCACACGGCCCCTATTTTTATATAATCATGAGGATCCCGTCTGTTTCAGACAGGATGAAAACCCTCCCCCTGGAAAATTGCCAGTAAGTGGGTGAGACCAATTCCCACTGCATTTTCTCGCCATTACTGCCCCGTTTTCCGATGCAAACAGGACTGTGACGAGACCAGAATTAGCCCCACAGAGCATAAGTTGGGCGTGAAGGCCAGACTCCATAGTGAAGTGTAGTGAGAGTCCCTCTCTCCGAGGAGTCTCCCTCTGCTTTACTCTGGTACCAGTCAGCCCCTGACTGCAGACTCAGGCCGCATTTACACTGTTGCTGCCCTAATGCTACAGCTGTATTGTGACTATACCCTCAGGCAGTGTTGTCCAATACAGTAGCCACCAGACACATGTGGCTCATTGGGAATCTAGATGTGGCTAATTGCATTTTTGAATAAAAATGATAGACATTATCGTTGGGCCTGGGATCTCAATACTCCTATCTGCATGGCATATGCATGTGAACTTTAATCTTTTTGTGCGTTTGTTGGCAAAATGCTAAGATGAAAAGCAGAGTGTGAGAGTGTGTTTTGATCGTTGTGAGCTCTTTACTTCCTTGGTTACTGAATGGTTGGTTACTGAATGGTGGGAGATGTTTATTAAGTAAATATACACGTGTGAAGTACATTTAACTGTATT
This sequence comes from Somniosus microcephalus, assembly GCF_052327205.1. Lineage (NCBI taxonomy): Eukaryota > Metazoa > Chordata > Chondrichthyes > Squaliformes > Somniosidae > Somniosus > Somniosus microcephalus. Next base: position 7,788,299 of record NC_141003.1, read on the forward strand.
GTGAGTGTGTGTAAGGAGTTTTCTACTAAAATAAGTACATGTGGCTAAAACTGACATCCCGACATCCTTCATCCTAACAATGGCGGCCGTGCCTTCAGCTGCCTCGGCCCTAAGCTCTGGAATTTCCTCCCTAAACCTCTCCACCTCGCTCTCCTTTAAGATGCTGCTTAAAACCTACCTTTTTGACCAAGCTTTTGGCCACCTGTCTTCATGTGTCCTTCTTTGTCTCAGTGTCAAATTTTGTTTGAAAATGTTCCTGTGCAGCGCCTTGGGACTTTTCACTAAGTTAAAGGCGCTATATAACTGCAGGCTGTTGTTGTTGTATCTTGCCAGCGACTCGTGTGAACGCGGTTTAGGAGGCGGAAGCAGCGCCACATCCTTTTACAATGCCAGGGCTCCATAGGGTCACGGACCCTCCCAGGTTGCATTGGAGTCTCCCAGAATGAAAGTTTAATCTCGGACAAGCCTGCGAGCAACCTGGGAGAAAAATCATAGGAAGATTGGAATTACTGGATGAAAAAAGATCATGGTCCATCTGGTTCACCGTCTACCACCCTGGTATTCAGATGATACAGTAACGGAGTTGTTGATTAATCAGAGCAATGAATCTCTATCGACTGGTCTACAACAGAGGCAGACATGTGGTGAGCTAAACCCCAGTGGTGGAGAGCTTTGGGAACCATAGGTCCAAAGTTACCTGTTCGTCCATAAGTCTATCTCTGGCAGGACTCACAACAAACAGCAGGGACGCAACACGCCCAGGATGCAATGTGGCCCTGACCTGATACGCGATCCGTAAAACCACGTGATGGATAGAGAGGTTTATGGAGTGCAGAGCATTGTGGGCATTGTAGCCTCGGGTGACCATACGTCCCTGTTTCCAGGCAAACAATGTCCCCAGAAGAGTCCCCGTTTCAAAAACTCATCACCGAATACACACGGATTCAAATCAGTTGTCACGTGACCCCGAGCTGCCTTGCAGTTGGTCAAAAAAGTGGGCGGGTGGGTTCCGATTGGTGGGAGGGATGTCAATCTCCTGTTTTCAATTAGTAGAAGGGGTAGACTCGCCAAGGGACTTTAATGTATGCAGAGATCGCGCTCTGTGGCCGCAGTGCGCATGCTCTGCCCTATTGTAGCCACCATTATGGACTGAGTGGTGTGTCAGGAGATCGGTGGCCGGGTTGTAGGGGTCGGGGCGGTTGGAGGCAGAAGGTTGTGTGAGGAAACCTCCCTGAATACAGTCCAACCAGAGGTGGTAAGCCTAGGCCTACAGGAGGCAGATCAAACATCTGCTTGCCCCCGTTCCCACAGGAAGCTCGCGTGGCCAAATCTTTGTGGCTGGCGACCCTGACGTTATTGCCCTATTGTCCTCCCCCACCATGTCTGGACGCCAGACATTTTGGCTCAGGTACGGCACTGGTCCTGATGAAATTTAGGTCCGAGGCCTTCACTGCAGCCACTGAATAATGCCAGCTGTTATCATTTTCAAATCAGTGACTTATAAATCATCCTCAGTATCGTTCAACGTGGATGAGAACTGACTTTAAGGGGGCTGGGTTTATTCTTAAGTAAATAAGATGTCAATGAAATGCCTAACCAGCATCTAACCTACACCTATGTTTAAAAACAACTGTAATCGGACTCCCTGCTATTTCCTGTTTTAACAGATCCCAGCAACATGTTAACACTTTCCCATCATTTCTCTGTTTATTCTGGAATTAAACACACAATGGATGACACTGCTTCATTATTTCTGGAACAGTTTGACTGTGAACTAAAGCTAGGACACTACTCATCAAACCACCCACATCCTGTCACCACAATCATGCTACCGTCGCCTCTGAATCAGTTGGTTGTGGGTTCGAGCCCCACTCCAAGATTTGAGCACAAAATCCAGGCTGACACTCCAGTGCAGTACTGAGGGAGCGCTGCACTGTCGGAGGTGACGTCTTTCGGATGCCCTCAGGTGGATGTAACAGATCCCATGGCAGTATTCAAAGAAGTGCAGGGGAGTTCTGGCCAATATTTATCCCTCAACCAACATCTAAAAAAACATTATCTGGTCATTATCACATTGCTGTTTGTGGGGCACAAATTGGCTGCTGCAGTTACTGGTGTGCAGAAAACATTTTCTTTTGAAAGCTAGGCCGCTATCTTCTGCATCTCTGTCCTCTTTCCTACATTACAACAGTGACTACACTTCAAAAGTACTTAATTGGCTGTAAAGCGCTTTGGGACGCCCTGGGGTTGTGAAAGGCGCTATAGAAATGCAAGTTCTTTTCTCGTTGAGGTCAATTGACAATTTACACGAGCAAAGCCTTTTAATTTTTGAATCAATGAGATTTTTATATTGAATGATGCCATGAATCTCCTGCAACCAACTGCAGCAGCTCAAGCTTTCTGCACCTTTTTATGGATTGGCAGTTGTCAGACTTGCTCAATTCTGTCAAACTCTTTCCGATATGCAATTGCTATTAGATCATTTTCTCTTCCTTCTTGTCTCTCCCTCTTTTCTCTCACTCTCTCTATACTTTCCTCCATTTGTTAATTTGTGAATGGCGAAGAGTATAGGCGCTCTCCAGACTCAGGGTCGTGCACCACACATCTTCAAATCATTAACGATTGGCCAGTCTCCGTGTGTCGTACCATAGAGTCACCACCCAATAGTGTGCAAAAGATGCTCCAACAATGCAGGCTACAGAGAGGCCCCCCACGTCCATCCGGGACACTAGCGCTGATTCTAATTTAATTAGGCATGTCAAGATCAACTGCCTGATCTCAGTCACATGCAGGAGGTGTACTGCTCATCCCTCGTTCCCTTGAGAAGGTGGTGGTGGGCCGCCTTCTTGAACTGCTGCAGCCCTTGTGGTGATGGTGCTTCCATGATGGTGTTGTAGGAAATTCCAGGATTCTGACAGAAGTGACAGTGAAGGAACGGTGATATATGACCAAGTCAGGATGGTGTATGTCTTGGAGGGGAACTGGAGGTGATGGTGTTCCCACGACATTGCCTGACATGCTACCTTCCTGTCCTGTAGGAGTCGCAAAATTGAACATTGTCCTATAAGGGTCTATTGGCAGAAAAGGCCTTAATTTTAAAGACTGTTTTAAAAGAAGCCCAGAAAAAGGGGCACACAAAATGGCCGCCAGACCCCGTGACCAGCTTTTTGGGACATTTTAAAATGGTTCCTGCAGTCCACAGACAGCTTTTGTGGATTCAACCCACAGTAAGTTCTGGAATGCAATTTCGGAGAATGCGAAACCAGACAGAACCCCATACATATGGATTGGATGCAGATCCAATCAGATCGGCCTGTAGATAAAGGCCATCAAAATGTTTACCCAGACAAAGGGAAACAGCTTCAAGTTCAAAGGGGGACATCAAGACCCATTAAAGACAATACAAGGTCATTCCAGACCAGAGATGGCAGTTACCGGCCATCCCAAAAGTACTTTAAACACAAGCCCGCCAAAATTTAAACAAAGACTAACCTTGATATGGCGGGAGATAAGGGCCTCCATGAGAAGTATAACTGGAGACCTGAGGTAGCCATTAGGAGTTCGGAGAGAGAGCAGTGCGGGAGAGCAAGAAGAGCATTGTAGAGATCATTTTCGAGAGATTGTTCGGGGGTCCGAAGAAGGTGCAGTTCGGTTAGGAATTCGGGTTCGGTAGAGAGGCCGCTCAGACTCGGAAGAAGAAGACGATTCGGTAGACGATTGGGATCGGAGACGTTTTGAAGACTCAGAGTAGCCATTGGTGGTTCAGGTTGAGTCAGCGTCCAGACCCGGGGTAGCTATCGGGAGATCATCGACAAACCCCGGGCCATTGACGAGACGAGAAGACGACGACCCTCCAAGAGGAAACCTTATGAACATGGTCAAACAGATGGGCTCTCTCCATGCCGACGTCCAGGCCTGCTAACATCCAGCCTGTCTGTGTCCATTACCTCGAGGGAGAAAAGAGTGTGTCGCAGCCCGCTGTGTTCCGCTGACCACGTGGAGACAGGACACCTGAGAGGACCAAAACGCAGACTTCAAAACCTCTATTTTCTAACTGGGACTGGTGAGCATGTTTCTGGCCCCTCATAATCTAATCTAGCTAGGTTTAGGGGGGTGGGCATTGTTGTGTCGGTACCTTTCTACCTAGACACAATTTAGGACTCAGAACTCAGAGATTCAAACATGAAGTCCTTTATTGGAAGGGAAGGAAGTTCTGGAAAGTTCCGAACAAAGAGAGCTAAACTTAACCAAGAGAACACCCAACCATTTATCTGCTGTGACAGCGCCACCACAGGTGGGAGGAGAACGCACAATACATAACATATTCCTCCCCTCTTAAATGAAAGGTCCACATTATTCCTCAACAGGTAAGTTACTTTCAATGCACTCACTAACCAAGGGTAGAGGTCGACTGCCTCAAACCCTGACTTTACCCTGGGGTTTATTCTGCCCCAGTCTTGTGGGTATGTCACTAAGCCTACAGATCCAAACGTCTTGGAGGCCGCCGCTCCCTGACAGGATACCGGCGGTCATCACTGGCTTCCATAAGAGTAGGCATTGACACAGGCCTGGATGGAGAAGGTGCCTGTGTCAGTCGAAAGTCAGGAGTTTGCACAGGTGGAACAGTCTCTATGACTTCCTGTGTTGGAGAAGAGCACTGTGGCAAAGGATGCTGGTTTGTGGTATCATCCGTAAACAGTTCAGGCCAACCAGCCGTTGGAGCCTCTGTGGCTGTCTCTGCTCCTAGCAACAGTTGATCTGTGTGTCTTCTCCAGACGACGTCCTCGGCCATCTCAACCGTGTAAGACACAGGGCCTGTCTGCGCGATCACCGTAGCAGGAACCCATTTCGGTCCAGTGTTGTAGTTTCGAGCTAGGACGTGCTCTCCAGGGTGAAACCGTCTCTCCTTGGCACTTTTCTCTCTCTTTTCAACTTGAGCTTGTTGTTGACAATGGACAACCTGTTCTGCCCTTGGAGGTTTGAGTAAGTCAAAACTTGTCCGCAATTGCCTCTTCATCATGAGCGAAGCAGGGGAAGTTTTGGTTGTGGCATGCGGCTCGTTCCTGTAGGACAACAGGAAGCTGGTGGATTGAGCCCTGACCTTGCGATGCCTTCAAGGCGTGCTTCAAAGTTTGCACAAACCTTTCTGCCTGACCGTTAGTAGAGGGATGATAGGGCGCAGACCTGATGTGTTGGACACCATTCACATGCAGGAAGGTTGCAAACTCTTGTGATACAAATTGTGGACCGTTGTCACTTACGAGTTGTTCTGGTGAGCCATAACGGCTGAACATCTCGCCAAGTTTCTCAATTGTTTTCTCTGCTGTGGTAGGCCTCATCACAGCGACCTCCGGCCACTTGCTACGAGCGTCCACAACCACCATAAACATCTTCTCTTCAAAAGGACCGGCGAAGTCCACATGTACTCGCTGCCACACTTCTGCAGGCCAATCCCAGGGGTGTAAGGTTGCCAGCTGTGGAACATTCCGGACCCTTTGACATGGGGAACATGTTTTGGCTTTCTCCTCAATATTCCCATCGAGACCTGGCCACCAGAAGTAGCTTCTAGCCATTTCCTTCATCCGAACCATCCCACTGTGGCCTGTATGAAGTTGTTGCAGAATAGGTTCCCTCAGAGGTGGCGGAATGATGACACGGCATCCCCAAAGAAGACAACCTGCCTGGACGGAGAGCTCATTTCTTTTTGAAACGTAAGGTTTTAAACTAGGAGAATCTCCTCTAGCTCTCACTCGAATGACATTGTCCATTACCTCAGACAGGACTGGATCGTTGCGGGTGTACCTTCGTACCTGAACTGCTGTGACAGGTGCTCCCTCCACTTGTCTAAAGTAGAAGATGTCTTTCTGACGAGACTCTGGGGGAGTAACAGGCAAGGGTAGCCTCGAGAGACCGTCTGCGTTGCTGTGCAAGTCTGATTTGCGATATTTGATGTCGTATGTGTGTCCTGACAACAGTAAAGCCCACCTTTGCATCCTGCTTGCAGCAAGAGACGGAATTCCGGTGTGGGGCCCGAAGATTGAAGTCAATGGACGGTGGTCCGTCAGGAGTGTGAACCTTCTCCCAAGCAGGTATTGATGACATTTTCGAATTCCAAAAACGATTCCCAAGGCCTCGTGCTCAATTTGTGCATAGTTACTCTCGGCCTTGTTCAAGGTGCGTGATGCGAAGGCAATAGGTTTCTTTTCACCAGAAGGCATGATGTGGGATATGACTGCTCCCACACCATATGGTGACGCATCACATGCTAGCTGCATGGGTAGCTTTGGGTCGAAGTGTGTCAGGACCTCCGATTTCAGCAATGCTTTCTTTGCTTGGGCGAAAGCTTCGTTGCACAGTTCAGTCCATTTCCATGTTTTGCCTTGACATAGCAACTGATGTAACGGCTTCAGCAATGTTGCTAAGTCTGGAATAAACTTCCCATAGTAGTTAAGTAGCCCCAGAAATGAACGTAACTGGCTCACATTCTGGGGTGCTGGGGCCTCTACGATCGCCTTGACCTTTGACGGCGCCTTATGCAGGCCAGTAGCGTCAATCACATGCCCCAGGTTCTCAACTGAAGACTGAAAGAATTCACATTTGTCCTTACGAACTCTGAATCCGTACTCTTTCAGTCGTTGTAGTGTCGCATCCAAGTTCAGAAGATAATCCTCCTCATTTGTCCCAGTGACAAGGATGTCATCCAGGTAGCACTGGACTCCTGGCAGTCCACTCAAAATCTGATCCATTGCCGTTTGGAATAGAGCAGGGGCCGACGTAATTCCAAACGGAAGGCGGCAGTACCTGTATAGCCCCTTGTGTGTCACAATTGTCAGCAGCTCCTTTGATTTGTCATCGACATGCATTTGTAGATAAGCCTGGCATAAGTCTATTTTGCTGAACTTTTGCCCTCTGGCCAGGCCCGTAAAAAGATCATCAATGAGGGGAAGAGGGTACTGTTCCGCAGACAGCACCGGGTTAATAGTCACTTTAAAATCCCCGCAGATTCGAACAGATCCATCCTTTTTCAGGACAGGAACAATGGGTGTGGCCCATTTGCTCACGCTCACAGGCTCCAGGACTCCATTCTCGACTAAGGCCTCCAAGTTAGCCTCAACTTTTGGCCTAATTGCATAGGGTACAGGTCGGGCTTTGTGAAACTTCGGCTTGCTGTCAGGTTTAATGTCCAGTCTCACGCTGATCTTTTTCATGCTCCCAAGTTTCCCATTGAAGAGTTTTGCATGTTTGTTTAACACTGCAGTCAGACCTGACTCCCCTTTTGACATCATGCGGACTGCAGGCCAGTCCAGCATGATTTTCTCTAGCCACGCACATCCCAGTAGCGATGGGTAATTTCCCTTTACCACATATAGTGGCAGTTTCGCAGTCTGTCCGTTCAATTTAACTGTCACAGAATCACAGAATCACAGAATCTACAGTGCAGATAGAGGCCATTTCGGCCCATCGAGCCTGCACCGACACATATCCCACCCTATCTCCACACATTTAATCCCCTAACACTAAGGGTCAATTTATCATAGCCAAATCAACCTAACCTGCACATCTTTGGACTGTGGGAGGAAACCGGAGACAGACAGTCGCCCGAGGCCAGATTTGAACCCGGGTCCCTGGCGCCTCTCATGGCCACAGGTTCGCCGGTATACGTCTTTAGCACAATGTTTGTTGGCTGAAGGGTAAGATGCTTTAGCATTTTGTTGTAGACAGTGTCTGAAACAAGGGACACAGCCGCGCCTGTGTCCACCTCCATCCGCACTGATTGTCCCTCCACCAGTGGTGATACCCTGTAGCCATTTGAACCACCTGCAACCGTCAGTATGTGCACCTCTTCCTCCTCAGAGGTGTCGCTCCCCTCTGTTTTGCTTGTTCCATCATACTGCACTGAATGAACACTCCTTTTCCTCTCTTGTCCAAATACAGACATTTTGTTTTCATGCTTCCTGTTGTGTATGTACCTTTAAGAGAATAACTGGTCTCAGACTGCAATACCGGCAGTGACCACCCCTGTATAAAAGGCGCTAGAGAGCCTCTGTTGGTTAGTTTCGTTTATGCCTTTCACCAGTAAAGACTTGTTTGTTTCTCTCCTGCTAGTCCGTGTCTCAATCATTCACGGACTTAACACTGGCGACGAGGTAGAAAGAACTTACCTGCAACTCAGCAGCAGCTCCGACGACGTTGAAGGTCGGAAGAAAAAAAAAAAAAATAGAGTCCATTGAAACTCGAGGAACGGGCGTCGACCGTCAATCATCGGGTTCAAGGCTTTGCAGGAGCGACTTTCCAGAGCCAGGCTGGGTTCCTCGGTCCGTGGTTTCCCAGCTAATCGGGCTGGTGGCAGGTAGTGCTCTGATCCTTCCTGGGCTGCAACGGGGCTGGGCAGCGAGTCGGGAAGCAAGGAGAGAGAGAGAGGGTGGAGCATACAGGGCGCGGCCGGTGTTTCGAAGCTGGGCTGCGCTCGGACCTCAGAAGAGGGAGGGAAGTGTTCCAGAGGGTCCGCTCCACGACGGGAAAATAATAAAAGAAAAAGAATACGCGCAAGAAACTGTGGAAAGCAGCGCTAACAACAGCGGGGAAGAAGGAAAAGCGCGGGAGGCGCCATTTTGTTAAATCAGAGAAGAAGGCAAAGCGCGGGAGGTGCCATTTTAGATTTGCAAGATGCCGAAGACTGGCTGTATCACTGCTTTTGATAATACATTAGAGGACTGGACCACGTATGTGGAAAGAGTCGAGGTATATTTTGAGGCAAATGAAATAGCGGAGGGGAAAAAGGCATCAATATTGCTAAACGTAATGGGCGCTAGAACGTACGGCCTATTACGGGATCTGATTACTCCAGCCAAACCGAAGGCGAAGAGTTTTAACGAAATTGTTGCTGTTCTACAGGAGCTCTTAAACCCTGCACCGCTGTTGATAGCAGAAAGATTTAAATTCCACAGGAGAACTCAGCACAAAGATGAGAGCAATGCTGAGTATCTTACGGAACTACGCAAGCTATCAAAGCGCTGCCAGTTCGGAGCAGGACTGGCAGATACCCTACGGGACAAATTTGTCTGTGGACTCCTGAGTGAAGGAACACAGAAGAAGTTACTCGCAGAAAAAGAGCTGACGCTAGATAAGGCTTTCAGCGTGGCAGTATCGTATGAAGCAGCAGCCAGGGGAGCTGCAGAAATTCAACAAAAACCACAGGAATACAGCACCCACGAAATGACACGGGGCTTTGCAAAATGTTATCGCTGCGGCAGAACTAACCATGACCAGAAGGACTGCTGGTCCAAAGACAAAATATGCAGACAATGCGGGAAGATTGGACACATTGCACGAGTTTGTAGGTCTGGGAAGAAGACCAGCGACAACAAAAAGGCTACTAAGGAACCGTACAAGTACAAAAGATGACGGACAGTAGTTCCGAAGACCAGATGAGCGATAGTGAATCCGAGAACAGGAGATTAAGCTGTCTCAAACTTCACAATGTAATCGCAAAAGAGGATCACCGAACCATTTGGGTCACCCTCACGATAGCAGGGTCCCAAGTTAAAATGGAATTGGATACAGGATCAGCGCTAACCGTCATGAATCGACGAGACTATGAGCGGCTATTTTCACACATACCCTTGAGAGAGACATCCATCGTCTTGACGATGTATACGGGGCAAAAAGTATACCCCAGAGGAAAAATAAGGGTGCCTGTCGAATACAATGGCAAGAAAATAAGGAAATTGTATCTCTACATACTGCCAAATGGTGGACCACCGTTATTGGGACGGGAATGGATCAGGAAGATAAACTTAGATTAGCATTCCATTCATGCAATGACGGTGGACGGTAAAAAAGATGAAGACGTCACTCCTGGACGATTGTCAACAATCTTAGCTAACGCCAAAGAGTTATTTCAACAAGAACTGGGCACGCTTAAAGGCGTAACCGCCTCGTTAAAAATAGAAGAGAATGCAGTTCCCAAGTTTTTCAAAGCGAGACCGGTACCATGTGCAATTCGTCCAGCCGTCGAGGCAGAGCTGGAGAATCTGGAGAAGGCGGGCGTGTTGTCTAAGGTCGACTGGAGCGAGTGGGCGACACCCATCGTTCCTGTCATGAAAAAAACATTAAGCAATAAGTCCGGAGAGCCAAGGAAGATTCGCATCTGTGGGGATTTCAAGGTGACGGTGAACCCTGTCCTTCACACAGTACAATATCCTCTTCCAAGGATAGAAGACATCTTTGCCTCACTGTCTGGAGGGAAGCGTTTTACAAAAATTGACCTAGCACAAGCATATTTGCAGATGGAGGTTGAAGAGTCCTCTAGGAAGTATCTCACGATAAACACTCACAAAGGTCTTTACCAATATCATCGATTGGTATTCGGAGTAGCATCGGCTCCGGCGATATGGCAAAGAGCGATGGAACAAGTCCTGCAAGGGATTCCGGGGACTCAGTGTTACTTGGACGACATCCTTGTAACAGGTGAAGATGACAGTGAACACCTTAACAACCTAGAACAGGTGCTCACTAGACTACAGGAACATGGGCTGCGAGCCAACCGCCCCAAGTGCGAATTTTTTAAGAAACAGATATCGTATTGTGGCCACGAGATTGATGAAGAGGGGTTACATAAGTCCCCTGACAAAATTGAAGCGGTTGTTAAGGCCCCAGCGCCTGAAAATGTGTCGCAACTGAGGTCATTCCTCGGGTTGGTGAATTACTATCATAAGTTTTTGCCGAATTTGTCGACAATTCTGCATCCACTGAACGCCCTGCTACGAACGGGGGTAGCATGGAAATGGAGCGATGATTGTAAATGTGCTTTTCAGAAGAGTAAGGACTTAATCACTTCGAAGGAAGTATTGGCTCACTACAACCCAGCACTGCCAATCAGGCTGGCGTGTGATGCGTCTCCCTATGGCATTGGGGCGGTACTGTCACATAAATTCCTTGATGGTTTGGATAGGCCGATAGCTTTTGCGTCGTGCTCGTTAACTTCTGCCGAGCGTAACTACGCCCAGATTGACAGAGAGGCCCTCAGCCTAGTGTGGGGGGTGAAGAAGTTCAATCACTATCTGCATGGTCAAAAATTTACTCTACTAACCGATCATCAACCTCTTGTCTCCATTTTCAACCCTCAGAAGGGCGTACCGATAATGACAGCACAACGGCTGCAGAGATGGTCCCTTTTCCTAGGGGCACACCAATATGACATCGAGTACAGGGGAACTAAACAGCATGGAAATGCTGATGGATTGTCATGTCTACCATTGCCGACGGTGGAAGAAGAAGACCTTGCAGTGGATCCAATGGAGTTATTCCACTCGACCATAGTCGAATGTCTCCCTGTGACGAATGCAAACATAGAAAAGGAAACACGGAATGAACCGACACTATCACGGGTCTATGATTTAACGGTGAAGGGATGGCCAGCACATGGCGAACCACTGCTGCCAGCATTTTCGTCAAGAAGAGAACAGCTGTCAGTGTGCAGAGGAACCTTGATGTGTGGATCCAGAGTAGTAATTCCACCTAAGTTGACGGATAGAGTGCTCAATGAGCTTCATGAGGGTCATCTGGGTGGGGTAAAAATGAAGAGCTTAGCCAGAGCGTTTGTGTGGTGGCCGGGAATCGATAGAGAAATCGAAGAGATGACCAAGAGCTGTGCAGGATGCCAGAAGGTCCAAAATGCCCCACCACAAGCTCCTCTGCATCCATGGGAGTGGCCCTCATCTCCATGGCAAAGGGTGCACATTGATTTTGCTGGTCCCTTCATGGACTCGATGTTTTTAATTGCGGTGGATGCACATTCAAAGTGGCCAGAGGTAATAAAAATGTCCTCAACCACCACGGAAAAAGCTATCGCAGTTTTACGAACCATATTCGCCAGGATTGGACTGCCTGAACAGATTTGCTCTGACAATGGACCACAGTTTGTGTCTGAAGAGTTCCGGAGGTTCTTAAAGAACAATGGTGTTAAGCATTACACATCTGCCCCATATCATCCAGCCACTAATGGATTGGCTGAGAGGTTTGTCCAAACATTCAAGAAGGCTATCAAGGCAATGTGTAATGAAGATATACCCCTACAACACAAGGTGGACAACTTCTTGTTTGCCTACCGGAATGCGACACATGCGGTTACCAACCAAACTCCAGCCATGATGTTCTTTAATCAAAGACTACGATGCCGCTTGGATTTGGTTAACCAAACGTCCGAAGAGATGTGGAGAACAGGCAGTTTCAGAATATGAATGAAAGGTCGACCAGGAGTTTTAAGATAGGTCAACCAGTTTTGGCCCGGGACTACCGCACTGAGAAATGGCAGCCAGGAACGATTTGTACACGACAAGGACCTCTCATGTATACCGTGGACGTTGGGGAGAGCATTGTAAGACGCCATGCTGACCAGATTCTAGAGTCACTGGAAAACGTCAACTCCACACCACGATCTGATACACCTGGTAATGAAATCGACGTTCCAATTGCAGCTACCGCAGAACCGGTAATATTGGAAGCAGATGAACCAAACAACGACATTGATTTCGACTCAACATTGCCAGAAGAACCTGATACTCCAAAGAGGCGTTATCCAGACAGAATCAGGAAGCCTCCTCAAAGACTGAACTTATAATTGCTTAAACTTAACCAATGTATCTAGCAACAGTAATTGTGATTGTAATTCGTTATCATTAGTGTTAAATGAATGTTATGTACTGTTTATCTAAAAGGGGAGGAATTGTTGTGTATGTACCTTTAAGAGAATAACTGGTCTCAGACTGCAATACCGGCAGTGACCACCCCTGTATAAAAGGCGCTAGAGAGCCTCTGTTGGTTAGTTTTGTTTATGCCTTTCACCAGTAAAGACTTGTTTGTTTCTCTCCTGCTAGTCCGTGTCTCAATCATTCACGGACTTAACACTTCCCAGCTCTGTCTGTTCTTTATTTACCTCTAGAGGCGCGTTCAATGTGACCCTTTTTGCCACAATTTTGCCATTCCAGCTCCGTACACCAGCAGTCATTAGCGTGATGGCCCGTTTTCCCACAACGGTAACATGTACCTTTAGGCTCAGACGACGCCTTGTGAACTCTCCCTGTTGAACTCAACTGGTGACCATCTCCATGGAGACACTAACTTCAATGGCCTTTTCAAGAGTAAGGTTGTCCTTAGTAAGAAGGCGCTTCTGTGTGGCTTCATTTTGCAGACCACACACAAGTCTGTCTCTAATGGTGTCCTTCAGCACCACCTTGAACTCGCAGTGTTCTGACAACCTTTTTAAAGCAGCAATAAACATTGTCACTGATTCCCCCTCCTCTTGATTCCGTTTGTGAAATCTAAATCTCTCAGCAATAACCAGAGGTTTTGGTGAAAAATGTGCTCCAAGAATTTCCACTAGTTGCTTATATGGTTTAGTTCCTGACTTATCTGGCTGCACGAGGCTGCGAAGTAAATTGAATGTCTTCGGCCCCATTACACTCAAAAAGGTAGGCACGACCTTTTCGTTTGCCACCGCATTCGCCAATACAAAATAGTCAAAACGTTCCGTATATGCGCTCCATTGCTCCACATTTTCATCAAAATCACCGATGTTTCCTAATATAGTAGCCATCTTACGTTTCAAATTAAAATTTCTGTTTACTCACTGCCGTAACGTTAATGTGATGCTGCAATCTCTGTTCCGAGTATTTTGTAGTCGAAAACAAGAAAGTTCCCACAACGCAGATTCATCCGATCCTCGTCGCCACTTGTTGTGTCGGTACCTTTCTACCTAGACACAATTTAGGACTCAGAACTCAGAGATTCAAACATGAAGTGCTTTATTGGAAGGGAAGGAAGTTCTGGAAAGTTCCGAACAAAGAGAGCTAAACTTAACCAAGAGAACACCCAACCATTTATCTGCTGTGACAGCGCCACCACAGGTGGGAGGAGAACACACAATACATAACAGGCATTTTAGGGGATAATTAACAATGAGTTGTTGTCCCTCGATGTTCCGTGTGTTTCCCTATTTCATGGTGAACCTTGTAAAGTATAATATGCCTGTGGATATATTGGTTAGTACTGTATTATGATTTGTTTTTCCCTCCCATGTACCTTATTGGCTTACATTCAATTTTTCCTTTATGCAATAAAATTTCATTTTGTTTCATTAAATTTGGTTTACAGAGTATTCTCTGCATTGTAGTTCCTGCCTCAAAGTCCAGTGTACAGAACCTAAGGGGTGAGTGGGTCAAAACACTCGGTAAATTACTGTGCAAAAGAGAGAGAGGTCTCACCAGAGAGAGAGACCTAGCAAAAACCCCTTACAGTCCTCAACATTTGGAGCTGAAATTCCACACGGCCTTACGCTGTGACCAGGCTGACATCATTACTGGGGTTCACTTCTAGAGGGATAGAACTGAAAAGCAGAGAAGTTATGTTAAACTTATACATAACCTTGGTTAGACCACACTTGGAGTACTGTAAACAGTTCTGGTCTCCATTTTACCAAAAGGATATTGAGGCACTGGAGAAGGTGGGAAAAAATTACAAGGGTGATACCAGAACTGAGAGATTATACCTATCAGGAAAGGCTGAACAGGCTGGGGGGTCTTTTCTCTCGAAGACCTAATAGAGATCTTTAAAATTATGAAAGGGTTTGATAGGCTAGATGTAGAGAAGATGTTTCCACTGGTGGGGGAGACCAGAACTAGGGGCCATAAATATAAGAGAGTCACAAATCCAATCGGGAATTCAGGAGAGACGAGTGGTAAGAATGTGGAATTCGCTACCACAAGGAGTAATTGAGACGAATGCCATGGATGCATTTAAAGGGAAGCTAGTTAAGTACATGAGGGAGAAAAGAATAGAAGGATATACTGATAGGGTTAGATGAAGAGGGGTGGGAGGAGGCTCGATTGAGCATAAACCTGTTGGCCGAATGGCCTGTTTCTGTGCTGTATAATCTATGTCATTCTATGTAATTACCATCAGCCTGTGCTGCCATGGCTGGGATTGACAGTAATCCATCAATATTAGTGGTCACACACTTCACTGCCGCAGCTTCTAGGTCCTGTGACTTGTACACAAAGCTCGACTGTACGACTGAGAATTCAGACGTGGGCTGCAGGATTTAGAAAGGGCGCCACATTCCGAGTCTCTCCTTCTTAAAGGAATGTCAACAAATCATTACACTTTCTAAACCGCAAGCAAATACCAAGCCGTATCGTATTTTAATCGTGTTTTTGCTCATTTCTGCCTTTCTGTTGATGCGATTTTATTTAAACAGCAGGAGCTGTTGACTGGGAGGGGTGGGTGAGGTCCTGAGACTCACAGTCTAAAGGGCATCGGATTCACGTCAGTTGAGTTAACCTGGGGCTCAGCACTGCGTGTCTGGCTCAGCTCTCTCCCTGCTGACATCCCCTGGAATTACTAGTTAACTCGCTCAATGAAAACCAATATGAAATAAAAATGGGGGGGGGGCCGTTAGAATTGAGTTTGAGAGATGGCGGAAACCGGGCTGATCGGCAGTTAACGCGTGACAGATTAGTTACCCGCTCAGAACTGACCCCTTCCTCTCGCCGCTTGCGATCTTAACCAGCAGGGTTCTGCAGGCGTCTGAGGCGGCCGCCTAAAGCAGGCATTTAGGAAAATTGGGGTGGGTTTACATCAAAAGGACCCCGATCGCATTTTAACCCGAGGCCTGAGTGGGGAAGTCGCTGTGGTTTTCCCACCAGGTGGACGGCAGGTCGGCAAGGAAGAGGCTCAAAAGTCAGAAGGCTTTCCTTCGTGTGGCCGAGAAGAGCAGGAGTGCTACTCCGGTCCACAAAAGGAAAACCCGCGGCTTCCCTTGCCCCAGGCTCCCCAACAAACCACCGACGCCCCCCCCCCCACAACCTCTACCCCCCCTCCCCCCCACAACCTCTCCCCCCAACAACCTCCTCCCCCGTCCCCCCAACAAACCTCCCCCCCTCCTCCTCTCCACTCCCCCCTCCTCCTCCCCCCTCCCCCCAACAACCCCTCCTCCCCACAACCCCCCCCACAACCACAACCTCTCCCCCCCCAACAACCTCCTCCCCCCAAACCTCTCCCCCTCCCCCCTAACAACCTCCTCCCCCCAACAACCTCCTCTCCCCCTCCTCCCCAACAACCTCTCCCCCCTCCCCCCTAACAACCTCCTCCCCCAACAACCTCTCCCCTCCCCCAACAACCTCCTCCCCCCCTCCCCCCAACAACCCTCCCCCTCTCCTCCTCCCCACCTCCCCATCCCCTCCTCCTCCCCTCTCCCCTCCTCCTACCTCCCCCTCCTCCCTCCCCCTCCTCCCTCACCCCTATTCCTCCCCCCCTCCTCCCCCTCCTCCTCCCCCCTCCTTCTCACCCCTCCTCCTTCCCCCCCTCTTCCCCCCCCTCCCCCTCACCACCTCTTCCACCTCATGCAGCCCTCTTCCTCCCACTTACCTGTGGGTCGGCGGATGGTGAGTGGTCGAGGGCTGCTCGATCTTCCGCTGACGGCACCCCCTCCTGGACAGGAGGTGGAACGGCGGTATTTAAATGAGGCCTAGCGGTTAAAATCACCAAAAGCCTCCTGCTGCCTCGGACGGTTTGGACATTAACCCATCGGAAACCCACTCCGAGTTAAAATACCCCTCTCCATGACTCTGTTTAAAGTATGGCATCTGTTTTAAATTACTTCTAAAGACTCCCCTTCAGCCCAGATACAGATCAATATTTACACGTGAAGACTTTGTTGCACTGAATTTCCCTGAATCCCAGGCACCAAAGGATACAACACATTAACAAGCAAAGCCCGTGAGTTCCGATTTACTAATGTAATGGTATAACTGTGCTTACAATATTCTGTAAACATAAAGTTCAAGGGAGCGCCAACAAATAAATAGGAAGGTTCATGAGTGGCGCCTTTCCTCATCCCGTTACAATAATACAGGATCTTCACGCGTAATGTCTCGAGTATCACGCAGTAAACACCCTGCGAGTGGTTCGTTCCACCAACTCCTCAGACACCAGTTAAGGAAAGTCAGCCGTGTCTCAGTGGGTAGCAACTCTCGCCTCTGAGTCATGAGGTCCTGGGTTCGAGCCCCACTCCAGAGACTTCATCCCATGATCCAGGCTGACACTCCAGTGCAGCGCTGCACTGTCGGAGGTGCCGTCTTTGAGATGAGGCGTTAAACCGAGGCCCCGTCTGCCCTCTCAGGTTGGATATAAAAGATCCCACAGCACTATTTGAAGATAAGGGGAGTTCTCCCAATTTTTGCCTCGGAGCTGTACATGTTTTTCCCAAATCAGATGTGGAAGAACCCGTGTGGTGTGAGAATGTACTGACAGGCCCTGGAAATCACAAAGGCATGTGCAGCATTGGAGCTCCCCCCAGTGCCCTAGACAGGAAGTGCAACCCCTGGTGTGCAGTCAGTCACAGCGGGGGGCAGGGGGTGGGGAGGGGACAGGGGTGGAGCGGGGAGGGACAGGGGTGGAGCGGGACGGGGAAGAGCGGGGCGGGGGTGGGGCAGAGCAGGGGGTGGAGCGGGGCAGGGCAGGGGGTGGAGCGGAGCGGGGCAGGGGGTGGAGCGGGAAGGGCAGGGGTGGAGCGGGGGTGGGGAGGGGCAGGGGGTGGAGCGGGGCGGGGGCAGGGCAGGGGGTGGGGTGGAGCGGAGCGGGGCGGGGGTGGAGCGGAGCGGGGCGGGGCGGGGTGGGGCAGGGCAGGGGCGGGGGTGGGGCAGGGGGTGGAGCGGGGCAGGGGGTGGAGCAGGGTGGGGGCAGGGCAGGGGGTGGAGCGGGGCGGGGACAGGGCAGGGCAGGGGGTGGAGCGGGGCGGGGACAGGGCAGGGCAGGGGGTGGAGCGGGGCGGGGGACGGGGAAGGGCAGGGAGTGGAGCGGGGCGGGGGACGGGGAAGGGCAGGGGGTGGAGCGGGGCGGGGGACGGGGAAGGGCAGGGGGTGGAGCGGGGCGGGGCTGGGGCAGGGGGTGGAGCAGGGGCAGGGCAGAGGGAGGGGGCAGGGCAGGGGGAGGGGCAGGGCAGGGGGCTATAATTGGGCTGAGAAGGGGAGCCATCGGCCAGGATTCCCACACTTCTCACCACCCAGTAATCTCTCGTTGAAAGTCCTTTTGTGGACAGCTGGGATGATGACAGGTTTAGGGTCAGGCTGAGCTGTGATTCCTGAACCACCCCCTCCCCATATCAGGGAAATAACCTGCTGAGGCTCTCAGCTTAGGCTGACCTGCGAGGGGGGCGGGGGTGGTGGTACCGTGGGGCTGTTAGGACCACGGGGACTGAGCGAAGGCCCTGGTTTGATAATAAGGTGGATCCTGCAGATGTTGAGCGGGGAGGGAGAAAATGGAGATTGTTTTATTCTGACATAATGGGATTTAAATTCCTCGGCTGTGGGGCCACACAACAAATAGGCCTAGAAATGTGATGATGCTGTTCCAATGTTACAGGTGTAAAACAGGCAATAATCGTCCAATATGGCGGGCGGCCTGCTCTCACACATTCTGAGCCAGCAGTGAGACACCCGCCATTTTCATATAGGCATCAAAGAGGCGTCCAGAACCCACACATGAGACAGGCGTTAGAATCATAGAAATTTACAGCACAGAAGGAGGCCATTCGGCCCATCGTGTCTGTGCCGGCCGAAAAAGAACCATCCAGCCTAATCCCACTTTCTAGCTCTTGGTCCGTAGCACTGCAGGTTACAGCATCCCAAGTGCACATCCAAGTACTTTTTAAATGTGATGAGGGTCTCTGCCTCGACCACCCTTTCAGGCAGTGAGTTCCAGACCCCCACCACCCTCTGGGTGAAAGTTCTCCTCAACTCTCCTCTAATCCTTCTACCAATCACTTTAAATCTGTGCCCCCTGGTTATGGACCTCTCTGCTGAGGGAAATAGGTCCTTCCTATCCACTCTATCTAGGCCCCTCTTAATTGTATACACCTCAATCAAGTCTCCCCTCAGCCTCCTCTGTTCCAAAGAAAACAACCCCAGCCTATTCAATATTTCCTCATAGCTAAAATTCTCCAGTCCAGGCAAAATCCTTGTAAGTCTCCTCTGTACCCTCTCTAGTGCAATCACATCTTTCCTGTAATGTGGTGACCAGAACTGCACGCAGTACTCTAGCTGTGGCCTAACTAGTGTTTTATACAGTTCAAGCATAACCTCCCTATGTGGTGTATGTGCCTTTAAGAGCCCCTGTGTACTGTAATGCCGGTAATGGCCACTCGGGCTATATAAGCCTGTATAGTGTCTTGTATCTGTTAGTTCACCTCCAGACTTTGTTCAGTAAACACCTGTGAAACCAACTCCTGCATTCCGTGTCTCCATTAACACACGGATACAACAGTGGCGACGAATTGGAAACGGACTTACCTGCAATTCGGCAGCACCTCAAGGAGATCAATTCCTCAGACGAAAGTCGAAGAAAAACAAGAAAGAAAAAAAAACTGTGGTTTCACCAGCTAGCCGAGCTGGTGGCAGGTACTGCAATAATCCTTCCTGGGCGGCGGGCTGGGGCTCCATCGGCTGGCTCTGCAGCGGGGCCGAGCAGCGAAAGCGGAGGCAAACGGAGACAGAGGGTGGAGCACTCGGGAGACGGCCGGCGCTGCAAAGCAGGTCGGCGATCGGACCAAGCAGAGGGAGGGAAAAGTCCCAGAGAGTCTGGCGGGAACGAGTCTCCACCTATTAAAAATACCTATGTAAATAAAAACCGCGGAGAACAGCGTTGTCAGAAGCGGCAGCGGCGGGAAAGCGCGGGAGGCGCCATTTTTTTCTGCGGGGAAGAAAGGAAAGCGCGGGAGGTGCCATTTTTTTTCAGGATGCCTAAGACTGGCAATATTACTGATTTCGATAGCGATATAGAGGATTGGACCACATATGTGGAAAGAGTGGAGGTATATTGCACAGCAAATGAAATAGAGGATGATAAAAAGGCATCAGTACTTCTAAATCTAATGGGCGCAAGGACATATGGGCTGTTACGAAACTTAATCACTCCAGCCAAACCGAAGGACAAGAATTTTAAGGAGATTGTTGATACCCTACAGGAGCACTTAAACCCAACACCGCTGCTGATAGCGGAACGATTCAAATTCTTCAGGAGGAATCAGCACAAGAATGAAAGTAACGCTGATTACCTCACCGAATTAAGGAAGCTGTCAAAGCACTGCCAATTCGGGGCAGGACTGGCAGATTCTCTTCGAGACAAATTCGTCTGCGGTCTCCTAAGTGAAGGAACACAGAAAAGGCTACTTTCTGAGAAAGATTTGACACTGGACAAGGCTTTCAGTGTGGCTGTATCATATGAAGCAGCCGCAAGAGGAGCTGCAGAGATACAGCAAAAGCCACAGGACTTCGGCACCCATGAAATGACACAGGGTTTCGAGAGATGTTATCGCTGCGGCAGATCCACCCATGACCAGAGGGACTGCTGGTTCAAGGACAAAGCATGCAGGCAATGCGGAAAGATTGGACACATTGCACGTGTATGCCGATCTGGAAACAAAAAATCCACGGACAGGAAAAAAACCAATAAGGAAAAGTACAGAAAGGTACAAATGATGACGGACAGTTGCTCCGAAGACCAGAAGAGCGATAGCGACTCCGGAAACAAGAGACTAAGCTGTCTCAAATTACATAATGTAATTGCCAAAGAAGATTACCAAACCATTTGGGTTACCCTCATGATAGCGGGGTCCCCAGTTAAAATGGAGCTAGATACAGGATCGGCTCTGACCGTCATAAGTCGACGGGATTACGAGCGGCTATTTCCGCATATACCTCTGAAAGACACATCCATTAACTTGAAAACATATACGGGGCAGAAAGTATACCCAAAGGGAAAATAAGGGTGCCTGTTGTATACAACGGCAAGGAAATACAGAAGTTGTATTTATACGTTCTGCAAGATGGTGGTCCACCGCTGTTGGGACGTGAATGGATCAGGAAGATACGTTTAGACTGGCACTCCATTCAGGCACTGACGGTGACCAGTAAGAAAAAAAATGATGACGTCATAACTGAACGATTAAAAGACATCTTGGCCAACGCCAAGGAAGTGTTTCAACAGGAACTAGGAACCTTGAAAGGCGTCACCGCCTCAATAAAAGTGGAAGATGCGGCAATTCCCAAGTTTTTTAAGGCAAGGCCGGTGCCATACGCAATTCGTCCAGCAGTCGAGGCAGAGCTGGAGAATTTGGAAAAGGCAGGCGTATTATCCAAGATAGATTGGAGCGAGTGGGCAACACCCATCGTCCCGGTCATGAAGAAAACGTTGAATAATGATAAATCTGAAGAACAGAGAAAAATTCGCATCTGTGGGGACTTCAAGGTGACTGTAAACCCGGTCCTTCACACGGTACAGTATCCTCTTCCGAGGATAGAAGATATTTTCGCCTCACTATCCGGAGGGAAACGTTTCACCAAAATTGACTTGGCACAAGCATATCTACAGATGGAGGTTGAAGAGGCCTCTAAAAAGTATCTCACGATAAATACACACAAAGGCCTGTACCAGTACAATCGACTGGTTTTCGGAGTAGCATCAGCTCCAGCTATCTGGCAAAGAGCTATGGAGCAAGTCCTCCAAGGGATTCCGGGGACTCAATGCTACCTAGACGACATCCTTGTAACAGGAGAAAACGACAACGAGCACCTTGCCAATTTGGAGCAGGTGCTCACTAGGCTGAAAGAACGGGGCCTACGAGCAAATCGCCCCAAGTGTGAATTTTTCCAGAAACAAATATCATATTGTGGCCACATAATTAACGAGGAAGGGTTGCATAAGTCACCTGAAAAAATTGAAGCGGTCATAAAAGCCCCAGCACCTGCAAATGTCTCACAATTAAGGTCGTTCCTGGGATTGATAAATTACTATCATAAATTTTTACCGAACTTGTCAACTCTTCTGCACCCTCTTAACGAACTGCTACAAACGGGAGTAATTTGGAAATGGAGCGAAGACTGTAAACGTGCCTTCCATAAATGCAAAGGCTTGATCACGTCCAAGGAAGTTTTGGCACATTACAACCCATCACTGCCAATCAGACTGGCGTGCGATGCATCCCCTTACGGCGTAGGAGCGGTATTATCGCATAGATTCCCTGATGGCTCGGAGCGGCCGACAGCTTTTGCGTCACGCTCATTGAACTCAGCTGAGTGTAACTATGCCCAGATCGACAGGGAAGCACTCAGCCTGGTATGGGGACTGAAGAAATTCAACCATTACCTACACGGACAAAAATTTACCTTGTTGACTGACCATCAACCCCTCGTCTCCACATTCAACCCTAAAAAGGGTGTTCCCATTATGACAGCGCAAAGGCTACAGAGGTGGTCCCTTTTCCTAGGGGCATACCAATATGACATAGAATACAAAGGATCAAAACAGCATGGGAATGCTGACGGTTTATCGCGCCTACCGTTGCCAACGGTAGAAGAGGCACCTACAGTGGACCCAGTGGAGATGTTCCACTCAACCACAGTGGAATGTCTACCAGTAACAAATTCTGCCATTGAAAAGGAAACGAGAAATGACCCGACTCTCTCACGAGTCCACGATTTAACGGTGAAGGGATGGCCAGCACATGGCGAACCACTGTTGCCAGCATTCTCGCAAAGAAGAGAACAGCTGTCAGTGTGCCGAGGAACCTTGATGTGTGGATCCAGAGTGGCGATTCCACCCAAGCTCCAGGATAAAGTGCTAAAGGAGCTTCACGAGGGGCATCTGGGTGGAGTGAAAATGAAGAACCTAGCCAGAGCGTTTGTGTGGTGGCCAGGTATCGATGGAGACATCGAAGAAATGACCAAGAGCTGCCTAGGATGCCAGAAGGTCCAAAACACCCCACCACAAGCCCCTCTACATCCATGGGAGTGGCCCTCATCTCCATGGCAAAGGGTACACATCGACTTTGCTGGTCCATTTATGGACTCAATGTTCTTAATCGCGGTTGATGCACACTCCAAATGGCCGGAGGTAATAAAGATGTCCTCCACCACCACGGAAAAAACCATCACAGTATTAAGGACCGTATTTGCCAGGAATGGGCTGCCTGAACAGATCTGTTCTGATAATGGACCGCAATTTGTGTCCGAAGAATTCAGGAAGTTCTTAAAAAACAATGGGGTTAAGCACTACACGTCCGCCCCATACCATCCCGCCACCAATGGATTGGCTGAAAGGTTTGTCCAGACCTTCAAGAAGGCCATAAAGGCCATGGGTAATGAAGACATAAATCTACAGCATAAGGTAGATAACTTCTTGTTTGCCTACAGGAATGCAACACATGTGGTTACAAACCAAACTCCCACCATGATGTTCTTCAATAGAAGCCTAAGATGCCGGCTGGATTTGATCAAGCCAAACATCAGAAGGGATGTGGAGAACCGGCAATTTCAAGGCATGAATGAAAGGCCAACTAGAACCTTCCAGATAGGTCAACAAGTTTTGGCCCGGGACTACCGTACCGAGAAATGGCAGCCTGGAACTATTTGCACACGACTAGGACCGCTGATGTATACCGTGGACATTGGAGAAAGCATAATAAGGCGCCATGCTGACCAGATCATAGAGTCATCCGAAAAGGGACAACCTACACCACAACTCTATACGCCTAATGATGAAACAGAGATACCCATAGTATCTACCTCCGATCCGGTGATACTGGAACCAGATGAACCCGACACTGGCATTCAAGCCGAATCGACCTTGCCAAAAGAACCTACTACACCACCAAAAACTACTACACCACCGAGGCGTTATCCGGACCGAGTCAGGAAGCCTCCAGAGAGACTGACTTATAATTGATTAACTGCAGCAAATGTGTAGATTATTGTTCTTGTAACATGTTAATTAATGATTACTTAAAATGTTATGTACTGGTTGGCTAAAAGGGGAGGAATTGTGGTGTATGTGCCTTTAAGAGCCCCTGTGTACTGTAATGCCGGTAATGGCCACTCGGGCTATATAAGCCTGTATAGTGTCTTGTATCTGTTAGTTCACCTCCAGACTTTGTTCAGTAAACACCTGTGAAACCAACTCCTGCATTCCATGTCTCCATTAACACACGGATACAACACCCTAGTCTTATATTCTCTGCCTCAGCTAATAAAGGCAAGCATTCCGTATGCCTTCTTAACCACCTTATCTACCTGGCCTGCTACCTTCAGGGATCTGTGGACATGCACTCCAAGGTCCCTCTGTTCCTCTACATTTTTCAGTATCCTACTGTGGTAAAACCACCAAGGAACTCCTGTACAAGTGAATAACTGTCTTTAAAGCAATGTTACAGCACCTAGGTCCGTTTGCTGAGAGTAAACAAGCTTTCTGTAAAAACCCTGAAATAACGCGATGTCGTCATCACGTTGGTCACGTGGTGCCCCGAGTGGTGGGAAACGTGACGACGTCATGACGTCAGAGGTGGGCGGTTCTAAGTTCAGTCCTCGTGGAACTAGCTACTGTACAGACCTGTTTGTGATTTCTCCTGCATATTTTGTTTTGTTCCTCAGTTTAATTAAATTCGGTTAATTTACTGAACTGACTTGACCTCAGTGATTTAGATAGGAATCCACAGATTCCTACATTGGTGACCCCGAAGCTTCGTGGACGATTTTCGCGGAGGCAAGCTCAAGAACAAGATGCAGCGAGTTTGAAGCTCCCTCAATTTTGGGAACAACAGGCAGCCTCCTGGTTCGTTCAAGCGGAGGCTCAGTTCCAACTGCGAAACATAGTGCTGGATCAGACCCGTTACCTGTATGTGGTCTCCGCACTGGACAGCTCGACGGCTTCCCGCATTATCAGCCTGCTGGAGACCCCGCCCGTGGAAAACAAGTACGAAACGCTCAAGGCGCGCCTCATGCAAGTATTTGGTCTCACAAAGGCGGAATGCGCACGTCGTTTGCTCGCACTCCCCGGGTTAGGCGGTGCTAAGCCTTCCGAGTTGATGAGCCACATGCTCACCCTCCTCGGTTCTGAACCGCAGTGTTTTATATTTCGTGAACTGTTTCTGAGTCAGCTCCCTGCGCAGGTACAAGCGGCCCTGGCCAGGTCGACGACTACGAACGGTGTGGCGCTCGCGGCCGAAGCCGACACCATTTACGCGGTGATACAACAGCATTGTGCCACCTCGACGCGCCCCGCCTCCAAGAACCCAGCCTCGGCACCTCCACAGACCGGCTTTTGCTACTACCACGCCCGTTTCGGTCAGAAAGCCAGATGCTGCCGGCCACCGTGTAAATTCGTGCCATTGGCACCGCGAAAGCAGCAACATCGATTGTGAGACCGGAAGGGCAGCCCCGAGGTCGGTTTCGCCTCCACAATGACAGTTGGTGATTCCGGGAATATCGGAGTCGTTCCGACAGGATTGTCCGACCTCCTCTGCGATTGACTTTGATGATTAAAGACACTTCTGGGGGGGGCGCATGTGGTAAAACCACCAAGGAACTCCTGTACAAGTGAATAACTGTCTTTAAAGCAATGTTACAGCACCTAGGTCCGTTTGCTGAGAGTAAACAAGCTTTCTGTAAAAACCCTGAAATAACGCGATGACGTCATCACGTTGGTCACGTGGTGCCCCGAGTGGCGGGAAACGTGACGACGTCATGACGTCAGAGGTGGGCGGTTCTAAGTTCAGTCCTCGTGGAACTAGCTACTGTACAGACCTGTTTGTGATTTCTCCTGCATATTTTGTTTTGTTCCTCAGTTTAATTAAATTCGGTTAATTTACTGAACTGACTCGACCTCAGTGATTTAGATAGGAATCCACACTCCCATTTATTGTGTATTCCCTTGCCTTGTTAGCCCGCCCCAAATGCATTACCTCACACTTCTCCATTTGCATATGTAAATAAGGGGCCTAACACCTGTTTGGAAGACATATTGAGCTTTCTGCAGCTTACAAGTGTTTTGAGCCAACTCTCTATCCAGTGCCATCTCAGTGGAACAACCTCTCTCATCACTGACAAATTTGCTTCTGTCATCTCACCTTCACCTGCCATCTATTACATCAGAATGGGTACAGTTTACACCCTCTCACCTTGGTCCTCAGAATCTGACCACGATGAGCCCCAACACTAGCAGAACCAGGCACACCAGCAGCAACAACAACAGCAAGAGCGCCAACCTTTTCCTCAACCACTTGATGCTGCTCAGGGCAGAGGCCATCAGCGCAGGGTTGTACCGTGCTGGAGGTCATACCCCCAACACATGGTTTACAGGCAGAGGAGGAGCTTCCTCAATGTGACTGAGCAGCAGTGCCAAAGGAGGCTCAGGCTATTGCGCCAGGTCGTCGCAGACATTTGCAGATTGCTGGAGCAAGAGCTGCAGCCCAGAGGAGTGGGTGGACACCCCTTACCAGTGGCTGTCAAAGTCACCAGTGCCCTCAACTTCTTCGCCTCAGACTCCTTCCAGGGATCTGCAGCAGACATTTGTGGCATCTCGCAGTCGACTGCCCACAGATGCATCACACAGGTCACGGATGCCCTCTTCGACAAGTCTGCCAAGTTATACAAACTTTGCCACTGACGAAGCCAGTGTTGGTGAGCATGCACTCGGCTTTGCGGCTCTGGCTGGATTCCCACGGGTGCAGGGCGTCATCGACTGCACACATGTGGCCATCAGGGCACCCCATCAGAACCCAGCAGTGTTTGTGAACCGCAAGGGCTTCCACTCCCTCAATGTGCAGCTGGTCTGCAACCATAGGAAGATCATCATCCATGTGTGCGCCAAGTTCCCTGGGAGCTGCCATGACTCTTACATCCTGCGCCAGTCCACCGTACCTCAGCTCTTCAGACCTCCAAATGGACTTTCTGGCTGGCTGCTTGGAGACAAGGGCTATCCACTAAAGAAGTGACTCATGACACCTTTGAGGAGGCCAACAAACGAGGCTGAGGAAGATTACAATCAAAGCCTCATCTCCACCAGAAATGTCATAGAGCAGACAATAGGGTTGCTTAAAATGCGCTTCAGATGCCTGGACAGATCTGGAGGAGCCCTTCAGTATGCACCAGCCAGGGTCTCCAGAATCGTCGTGGTCTGCTGTGCCCTGCACAACACAGTGCAGCAGCGAGGATTAGCGCTGCATGAGGAACAAGGCGCAGAGCGCACAGTCTCTTCGGCAGAGGAGGAGCGTGAGTTTGAGGACGAGGATGGTGAAGACCTTGAGGAGCCGGTGGTCCCAATGCCACCAGTCCACGACCACATTGCTGCCCGTGAGGCCAGGAATCACCTCATCATGACCAGATTTAGTTAACTTCACGCAACACAGACATGTGGCTGCCACATGCATTGGCACATTGGCATCAGCCCACATCAACACCATAAACCATCCCTACAATGACCAGTCCTTTCTTATCTCTGTCACCACCATTGCTGGAAATTAAATTAGCCCTGACCATTCACTCTGCTACTTCCAAGTGTCCACACACATTTGCCAAGAACCACAAAGTTAACGAATTAAATGATTTAATACACATAATTACTTTAACATAAACTTGTCAATACCATTGAAAGAACCACCCGAGTGACTACCCTTGTGATTCTATTTGTGTGGGATCTTTCTTTTCCGAGTGCTTCTACATGGTGCAACCTCTGTGGCTTCAGCAGAGATAGAGGCAGCCTCCTCAATTCCCTGCTGCGCCTGCTTAGACGTCTTTGGCAGTCATCCTCTGGCATTTTGAGCCTGTGTGGGCCCCGCCAAAGTCTGCTCCTCCTGCGACTGTGCAGTGGCAGACTCGGCCATCGCTGTCCGGGGAGGCATCTGGGGTAGGCAAAGGGGTAGAAGCTTGGAGAGGAGCCCCCACTTCCATGTGCCCTCCCACCATCATCCACCTCATGGGCCACCCGCACTTCTCTGCTGGCAAGGAGCTGAAGAGCACCTTGCTGCACATCAGTGGGGCCATGAGGACCCATGTCTATACTGACATTACTCCTAGCAAGGACATCTATGAGCTTCTGGTTTCTCTCCTCCATAGATGCCCATCTATTTTGAATTGAAACCATGTGCTCATGCGATTGGTGCATTATGTCCTCCATGCAGGTGGCCATCATATCCATGGAGGAACCAACAGTCGCGAGTGCGTGCACCACGGTGGTGCTCATGCTTGAGATGGACTCCTCCATTCTCTGCACACTCGCAGTCACTGTGGTTGCAAAACCTGTCAGAGCCTCCTGCACTTGTTCCTGCAGCTCCAGGGTCGCTCTCTTCCTTGATGGCCCCAGAGGCTCAGCATCTGCATGCAGCCGAGCAGAGCTGGGAGCATCCTGCGCCCTCCGACAAGGTGTCTCCACTGCTGACCCTGTCTCCACAATCTGCTGTTGCTCACCTGTGATGTGTGAGACATCAGGTGACAACACTACTCTGTCTCACGACGGACCCACCATGGTGACTGTATATGTGCTGGTGCCGGTGCTGGCTTGCCTTGTCAGAGGTGATGCTGCGCCCTCAGAGGCTGGATATATATCGATTGCATATAGGTACCATTATGCACATTATGAGCATTCAATTTCTCTTGACATCAGCCCCCATATGAGCGACTGATGAATGCCATGTAGGTGTATGGAAAATGATTCTGTCACCAGGTTGTTCCGATGAGTTCCTCTCTCCGTCTCCCACTTTCGGCTGGTCCTCCGCTCCAGTGATCTCCAGGGCAACCTCCTCTGCAATTGTTAGAATGGCCAATGATCGAGGCCACCTCTCGTTCTCTCCCTCTCCCTCTTGTTGTGGGCTCTCTTCTCCTGCGAAGAGGGAAAGAAGAGAAGGTTGAGTGAGGGTGATGGAATGAGTGTAAGGAATGGATGGGTTAGATCTTTAGAGGGAGACTAAGATGGGTTGGGGTGGCTGTAACAAGTTGCCTCCTTTAGTGTTGTTAGTTGGTGTCATTGCATTAGGTTGAGGGTGAGTGTGAGGGGTGCATAGTAAGATGGGGATGTGATAATGTAGATAGATAGAGAGGGATGGGTGAAGGTGCAAGGGATGTTGCATTGAGTAGTGATGTGCAGGAATAGGGTTGGGAATGCTGAGTGATGGGGAAGTGATAACAGGCACAGCAGCATGAAGGTAAGCGTGGCTTTATACTCACTTTTCCTGATCGTAGAAGATCATTAAAACGCTTGCAGCTTTGCACCCAGGTCCTCATCACCTCACACCTACCTGTGACCTCAGCTATTTGCAGCCAGGCTGCCTTGGTCTCCTGGGGAGGTCTCTTCCGCCCACTGGCTTTCTTCTTCCTCTTCCTCCACTGCCTGGGCATGTTCCAGTTCTTGAGTATCTGAAATGTAAAAGAGACAAGGGTTGGGTTGTGGTGAGGGGAGAGGAGACAGTAAGAAGTGCATGCTTACACCCTCTGCAGCTTCTCAGTCAGAAGAGATTGAGGGATGAGGGAGAAATGGAATGAGGTATGTTGATACCCTCATCATCAATCGCTTCAGCCCCGCCGGCGTCCATGACCTCAGCGATGCTCCTTCCCATGATGGCCAGCACTTTCGCCTCCATGGTGGTTACACATGCTTGTCCTCCTCCGGTTAATTCCTCCTGTCTCCTGTTATGCGCCACCTTCTCCTGCGAGAAAGAGGGAAGTGTGTCAGTGAGTGTCGTGCAATATGTTTGGATGATGTGGCTGTCATGATTGAATAGCTGCCAGTGTGTGCAAGCTGTGAGATGTGGGTTTGAGGCTTGCAACAGTGCTAATTGTGTGAGGGTGATGTAAAGCATATGAATGCTAGGTATGAGTCCTGATTGATGGAGATTGTTGGCAGATGGGTGATGGGGGTGTGGTGAATTGAGCAGTGGATGAGGCTAGTGGTGCAGTTGGTAGGATATGACATTTGAAGATAAACTCACTGACCTTGACAACTCGTGTGAGATCACTAAACGTCTTCCTGCACTGCATCCAGATTCTTGCAGCAATACTCCTGGCATTGACCTCCTCTGCTATCTCTTCCCACTGCCTCCTGAGCATGTGTCTGGATGGCCTCCTGCCCCCGTGAGGGTACAGGACATCTCTCATTCTCTCATGCTTTCCACCTCTTCCACCAAGATCTCCAGTTACTCACTGGATACTCAAACTGAAAACCTTGGAGCACGCTCTCTACCATGGTCAGCCATTGTTGAATCTTCCACAGCACACTTTTGAAAATACTCTCAGCACCTCCAGCAGCCACAATGCACCTCCTCATTAGGGGGTGCAGGCTGACTTTAAGTAGCACCAGGCACTCGCGATAACGGGCCCGCTGCTAATGACTGCAGACAATGAACAGCGCGGGGAGGCTGGCTGCATGTAACAATCATGGAATTGAGCAGGCAGCACGAATCTGCCATCCTGCCTGCATTGCAATCAACGGGTGCAGGTTAATTGCGCATCGCAATCCCTGCGCCCATTTTCGGGGGTTATCCAATTTAACCCCCAATAGCTTATAACTACCCAGCTCAGTTTGTGGTTCTGTCCCTCTATCATGTGGAACCCTGCCCGCGATCCCTGTGCCTGGTGCCTCTGACCCCTTGCACCAAATGTACTTCCACTGATTGTGCAGTAATACTTCGAGAATAATTTGGCACAGCTCCTGCCACCGACCTGCCTGCCTCTGTGGAGCTCGGAGCTGACCCAGTTAACCCTCAGACTGAAATCGCCTCAGACCTGAGAGTTTCCCGAGGTGTGGGGAGCCCCAGACTCCATGCAACTCGGATCAACAACTCCTGCAGCGACCTGTGCTGGGCCAAGAAGACCGGGCCTGTGCTGGGCCAGGAAGACCAGGCCTCTACTGGGCCAAGAAGACCAGGCCTGTACTGAGCCAAGAAGACCAGGCCTGTACTGGGCTAAGAAGACCAGGCCTGTACTGGGCCAGGAAGGCCAGGCCTGTGCTGGGCGAGGAAGACCAGGCCTGTACTGGGCCAGGAAGACCAGGCCTGTGCTGGGCTAAGAAGACCAGGCCTGTACTGGGCCAGGAAGACCAGGCCTGTACTGGGCTAAGAAGACCAGGCCTGTGCTGGGCCAAGAAGACCAGGCCTGTACTGGGCTAAGAAGACCAGGCCTGTACTGGGCTAAGAAGACCAGGCCTGTACTGGGCCAAGAAGACCAGGCCTGTACTGGGCCAAGAAGACCAGGCCTGTACTGGGCCAGGAAGACCAGGCCTGTGCTGGGCCAGGAAGACCAGGCCTGTACTGGGCCAGGAAGACCAGGCCTGTACTGGGCCAAGAAGACCAGGCCTGTACTGGGCCAAGAAGACCAGGCCTGTACTGGGCCAAGAAGACCAGGTCTGTACTGGGCTAAGAAGACCAGGCCTGTACTGGGCCAAGAAGACCAGGCCTGTACTGGGCCAAGAAGACCAGGCCTGTACTGGGCCAAGAAGACCAGGCCTGTACTGGGCCAAGAAGACCAGGCCTGTACTGGGCCAGGAAGACCAGGCCTGTACTGGGCCAAGAAGACCAGGCCTGTGCTGGGCCAGGAAGACCAGGCCTGTACTGGCCAGGAAGACCAGGCCTGTACTGGGCCAAGAAGACCAGGCCTGTGCTGGGCCAGGAAGACCAGGCCTGTACTGGGCCAAGAAGACCAGGGCTGTGCTGGGCCAGGAAGACCAGGCCTGTGCTGGGCCAAGAAGACCAGGGCTGTGCTGGGCCACTCTAATCTCCTCTTCCATCACCTGCTCATCTATAACCCCCTCTGTTAAAATGAATGAACACATTTCTGTGATTCCTATGTTGAGACAAGGAAAGTAAGGAGTTAAGTTGAAAATGAGCAGAAAGGACAGTTGGGACATATGATAATGTGTGCGTAATTAAATTAGCAGAAGGCAAATGCCCTGATCACTTCAGTGGCTTGACAACTCCTTTACCACATGGAGCGGCTGAGACTGCTGAGGGTAGCACAAACAGAAAAGAGGGTGATGCATAATAGAAGGCAATGCACAAACTTATAACCAATCACGGAGTTGAGGGAAATAAGCAGGAGATTTGAATGTATAAAAAGGGATGATTCGGTTAAAGCTATGGCACTATCTGCAGAGCTCGTGCCCAGGTTTGACTGTATCCTGCTGATGGGCCTTCAATAACCACAAAACTAGAAGTTATAGACTTAAACAAGTTGGCTTTTAATCACTAAGATCAGAGCTAACATCTCAACACGCCGACTGGTTCACAGGAATGAGTCATACAGATCCTGGGGTCTTTATGTAAGAGAAGTCAGGGGCGGAGCCAAGAGCCAAGACCTGGAACCTCCCAGGTTAGTCGGGAAAGAGGAAGTGAAACTATACACAGTGGGGGAGGGTAATATACATGAGTGCAAAACGAATACAGGATCAAGACAAACAGATTTCATTACATTCACCCCTTCTATAGATTTAGTCCATCGGGGCGATGTTTCTTAAAAGTTGGTATAAGTGAGTCTGTCAGGAGGTTTTGCGGTTCTCAGTGATCGGCGCAAAGCCGGTTGGGGTGCCTCTAGGGGAGTGGATTCTGGTTCCTCCGCTGTCCGGGCCTCCGCAGTGTCTTCCAGGTTATCTGCAGTGTCCTCCAGGTTAAAGTTGGGTATTGATACCTCTGGGCGTCCTGTCTCTTTTTGGTGTAGGTCTTCCTCGGGTAGTCTCCCATCGTTCTCTCCGCTCCCCGAGGGAGCGAGGTCTTTTATGGAAACAGTGTCCTCTCGCCCGTCAGTGTATTCGATATAGGCGTACTGAGGGTTTGCATGGAGGAGCTGTATCTTTTCCACAAGGGGGTCCGTTTTATGGCCTCTCACGTGCTTCCGCAATAGTACTGTCCCCAGAGACGTCAGCCACGCAGGTAGAGATATGCCCGAGGTGGATTCCCGGGGGAAAACGAACATCTTTTCGTGAGGGGTAGCGTTAGTGGCAGTACATAACAGAGACCTTATGGAGTGGAGCACGTCTGGGAGGACTTCCTGCCAGCGGGAGGTCGGAAGGCCTTTTGACTTTAAGGCTAACGTGACAGCCTTCAAAACAGTAGCATTCTCCCTTTCCACTTGCCCATTACCCTGGGAGTTGTAGCTAGTGGTTCTGCTAGTGGCTATCCCCTTCGAGAGCAAGAACTGGCGCAGCTCGTCACTAATGAATGAAGTCCCCCTATCGCTGTGTATGTAGTTCGGCATGCCAAACATGCAGAATAGATTACAGAGACACTTGATGACCGTGGCACTGGTCATGTCTGGACAGGGAATGGCGAAGGGGAAGCGGGAATATTCATCAATGATATTGAGGAAGTATACGTTACGGTCGGCAGAGGGAAGGGGTCCCTTGAAGTCCAGACTTAGGCGCTCGAATGGCCGTGTGGCTTTGATAAGGTGTGCACGGTCAGGCCTGTAGAAACGAGGCTTGCATTCCGCACAGATGCGACAGGCTCTGGTCATTGCCCTGACCTCCTCGATGGAGTGGGGCAGATTGCAGGACTTTATAAAATGGTATAGTCGGGTGACCCCTGGGTGACAGAGGTCATTGTGGAGACCCTGTAATTTGTCCGTATGAATGCTGGCACACATTCCCCGCGATAGGGCCTCTGGGGGTTCATTAAGGGCTCCCGGCCTGTACATAATATCATAGTCGAACGTGGATAGTTCGATCCTCCACCTGAGTATTTTGTCATTCTTGATTTTCCCCCTTTGTTTGTTATTAAACATGAAAGCCACCGACCGCTGGTCGGTGAGCAGGGTGAAACGTTTGCCGGCTAGGTAGTGTCTCCAGTGCTGCACTGCCTCCACTATAGCCTGTGCCTCCTTCTCGACAGAGGAGTGCCTGATTTCAGGTCCCTGAAGGGTTCGGGAGAAGAAGGCCACAGGTCTCCCAGCCTGATTGAGGGTCGCAGCTAAGGCAAAGTCTGACGCATCGCTTTCGACTTGAAAGGGAATGCATTCGTCCACTGCACACACTGCAGCCCTTTCAATGTCCTGTTTAATACTGGTGAAAGCCTCCCGAGCTTCAGCTGATAGTGGGAAGGACGTTGATTTAATGAGGGGTCGGGCCTTATCAGAGTAATTGGGCACCCATTGGGCATAATACGAAAAAAATCCCAGGCACCTTTTTAAAGCTTTGGGATTGTGGGCAGTTCCTTTAGGGGGCGTAATCGGTCAGGGTCCGGTCCAATTACCCCATCTTCCACCACACAGCCGAGGATACAGAGACAGGTTGTGTTGAAGACACATTTGTCTTCGTTGTAGGTTAGATTCAGCTTTAGGGCAGTTTTTAAAAATCTCGCAAGATTTAGATCGTGGTCTTGCTGGTTGTGCCCGCAGATAGTGACATTGTCCAGATAGGGGTAGGTGGCTTGTAGTTTATTCTCGTCAACCATGCGGTCCATCTCACGTTGGAAGACCGAGACCCCATTTGTTACCCCGAAGGGCACTCTGAGAAAATGGTAGAGGCGCCCGTTCGCCTCGAAGGTAGTGTATGGGCGGTCCTCCGTTCTAATGGGGAGCTGGTGATACGCGGATTTGAGGTCGATAGTCGAGAAGACTCGGTATTGCGCAATCTGGTTGACCATTTCTGATATGCGGGGTAAAGGGTAGGCGTCCAGCTGGGTATAAATATTAACAGTCTGGCTGTAGTCAATTACCATCCGTTTCTTTTCGCTATTTTTAACTGTGACTACTTGGGCACGCCACGGGCTGGTACTGCATTCAATAATGCCTTCCCGCAGGAGTCTGTCCACTTCCGCCTTGATAAAGTGTCTGTCTTCCAGACTGTACCGTCTACTTTTGGTCGCTATGGGCCTACAGTTCGGAGCGAGATTAGCGAATAAAGAGGGCGGGCTGATTTTTAAGGTTGATAGGCCACAGACTGTGAGTGGCGGCTGGGACCCGCCATATGCTAGCGTGACACTTTCGTGGTGGCACTGGAAGTCCAGGCCCAAGATTACATTAACACAGAGTTCTGGCATCACGAGGAGTTTAAAATCCTTGTAGTCCGTGCCTTTTACAGTCAGTGTTACCACACAGTAGCCCAAAATGTCCGAAGTGTGGGGCTTAGCAGCCATAGCAATTCTGCTCCGTGTAGGGGTTACCGTTAATGAGTGCCGCCGTACCAGGCTAGGGTGGATAAAACTCTCGGTACTCCCACAGTCAATTAAACATTTCATTAAATTCCCGTTTACCTGTATGTCCATCATGGATTTTGTCAACGGGTGTGGCCTGGATTGATCCACCGTGATCGAAGCCACTGTTGGGCCCTGGGCGGCCGTTGAGTCGGGAAAAGATGGCGGATCCCAAGATGGCGGCCCGCACGGCACGCACGAGGCGGTGACGGAGTTGGAAATCGGATTCCCCCTGCAGACTTTGCTAAAATGCCCCTTTTTCTTACATTTGAAGCATGTAGTGTCCTTCGCTGGGCATCGTTGTCTGGGGTGCTTGGCCTGGCCGCAGAAGTAGCATTTCGGGCCTCGAGACATTGCCGCTGTAGTAGGACTCCTGGGTGAACTTCTGTGTGGGGACTCCGGCGGTGTAGAGCTGGTCTGAGACCTGGATGGGGAAGATGGCTGATTCCAAGATGGCGGCCCCCTCGGCGCACACGAGGCGGTGAGGGCCGCATGGCTGGAAGAATAAGAGTCAGAGTTTTTCTGGGCCACGTCCAGCGATCGCGCAGTGGCCACTGCCTTTTTTAAGTCCAGGACCTCCTTCTCCAGCAGTCTCTGCCGGATATAATTCGATTTGAGGCCCGTGGTGAAGGAATCGCGGACCAATTCGTCAGAGTACGCGTTGGCCGTCACGGCCTTGCAGTTACAGTCCCGGACCAGGTCCTTTAGGCCCTGTAAGAAATCGTCCATTGATTCCTCTGGTCGCTGCCTGCGTGTAGCCAGCAGATGTCTGGCGTACACTTCGTTTACCGGCCTCTGGTATTGGGCCTTCAGGATAGTGATGGCCTCCGTGTAAGAGGTGGCGTCCCGGATGAACGAATAAATTCGATGACTTACGCGAGTAGTCAGTAGACTCAGTTTATCTACCTCGCTAGCGGATGAGGCCCCCGCGAAGAGTTCGAAGCATTTGAGCCGGTGTCCAAATTGATTTGATGCTTCAGCAGAATGTGGATCCAGGTCCAGACGCTCTGGTTTTAGGAGTCGATCCATCCTAGTATTCTTTAGTGATTAAAATTGATGGGCCTTCAATAGCCACAAAACTAGAAGTTATAGACTTAAACAAGTTGGCTTTTAATCACTAAGATCAGAGCTAACATCTCAACACGCCGACTGGTTCACAGGAATGAGTCATACAGATCCTGGAATCTTTATGTAAGAGAAGTCAGGGGCGGAGCCAAGAGCCAAGACCTGGAACCTCCCAGGTTAGTCGGGAAAGAGGAAGTGAAACTATACACAGTGGGGGAGGGTAATATACATGAGTGCAAAACGAATACAGGATCAAGACAAACAGATTTCATTACACCTGCTTATCACACTGTAACATTGAAATAAAGACAAGAAACAAGGGCCGAGTCTGCCTATCATTTTACCCGATGGATTTAACTTCATTTAACTTCACCCTGCTAATGCAAAGCATTCCAACCAAACTCTGGTCATGGGTACTTATGTGGCCATTCACAGCCCCCAAATGTGGCCAACTTTTCCTTCTGCACATAAATATCTCTATGGCCAGTCAGCTCAACCTTGGTAGTGGGGAAGTTTTTAGAAATGATAATCCGGGACAAAATTAACGGCCACTTGGACAAGTATGGATTAATTAAGGGAAGCTAGCACAGATTTGTTACAGGCAAATCGTGTTTAACTAACTTGATTGAATTTTTTGATGAGGTAACAGAGAGGGTTGATGAGGGCAATGCGGTTGAATAGACTTCCAAAAAGCATTTGATAAAGTGCCACATAATAGGCTTGCCAGCAAAGTTGAAGCCCATGGAATAAAAGGGACAGTGGCAGCATGGATACAAAATTGGCTAAGTGATAGGAAACAGAGCGTAGTGGTGAACGGTTGTTTTTCGGACTGGAGGAAGGAATGCAGTGGTGTTCCCCAGGGGTCGGTACTAGTACCACTGCTTTTCTTGATATATATTAATGACTTAGACTTGGGTGTACAGGACACTATTTCAAAATTTGCAGATGACACAAAACTTGGAAGTATAGTGAACAGTGAGGAGGATAGTGATAGACTTCAAGAGGACAGGCTGGTGGAATGGGCGGACACATGGCAGATGAAATTTAACGCAGAAAAGTGCAAAGTGATACATTTTGGTAGAAAGAATGAGGAGAGGCAATATAAACTAATGGGTACAATCCTAAAGGGGGTGCAGGAACAGAGAGACCTGGGGGTGTATGTGCACAAATCTTTGAAGGTGGCAGGGCAGGTTGAGAATGCGGTTAAAAAGGCTTATGGGATCCTGGGCTTCATAACATAAGAACATAAGAAATAGGAGCAGAGTAGGCCATATGGCCCCTTGAGCCTGCTCCGCCATTCAGTAAGATCATGGCTGACCACCGACCTCAACTCCACTTTCCCGCCCGATTTCCATATTTCTTGATTCCCCTAGAGTCCAAAATTCTATCTATCTCAGCCTTGAATATACTCAAAGATTCAGCATTCACAGCCCTCTGGGGCAGAGAATTCCAAAGATTCACACCCCTCTGAGTGAAGAAATTCCTCCTCATCTCTTTATAAATAGAGGCAGAGTATGAAAGCAAGGAAGTTATGCTGAACCTTTATAAAACACTGGCTCAGCCACAACTGGAGTATTGTGTCCAATTCTGGGCACTGCACTTTAGGAAGGATGTGAATGCTTTAGAGAGGGTGCAGAAAAGATTTACAAGAATGGTTCCAGGGATGAGGGACTTCAGTTACGTGGATAGACTGGAGAAACTGAGGTTGTTCTCCTTAGAGCAGAGAAGATTGAAAGGAGATTTGATAGAGGTATTCAAAATCATGAGGGGTCTAGTCAGAGTAGATAGAGAGAAACTGTTCCCATTGGCGGAAGGGTCAAGAACCAGCGAACACAGATTTAAGGTGATTGGCAGAAGAACCAAAGGCGACATGAGGAAAAACTTTTTCACGCAGCGAGTGGTTATGATCTGGAATGCACTGCCTGACAGGGTGGTGGAGGCAGATTCAATTGTGGCTTTCAAAAGAGAATTGTATAAGTACCTGAAGGAAAAAAAATTGCAGGGATACGGGGAAAGGGCGGGGGAGTGGGACCAATTGAATTGCTCTTGCAGAGAGCCGGCACGGACTCGAAGGACTGAATGGCCTCCTACTGTGCTGTAACGATGCTCACATTTAAATAGCACCTTTAATTTAGTAAAACATCCCAAGGTGCTTCACAGGAGCATAATCAGACAAAATTGACATTGAGCCACATAAGGAGATATTAGGACATTCTTGGTCAAAGACGTAGGTTTTAAGGAGAGTCTCACAGGAGGAGAGTGAGGTGGAGAGGTTTAGGGAGGGGATTCCAGAGCTTAGGTCACAGGCAGCTGAAGGCACGGCCGCCAGTGGTGGTGTGAAAGGATCGGGGGATGGACAAAAGGCCGGAGGAACTCAGAGATCTCAGAGGGTTGTGGGACTGGCGGAGGTTACAACGATAGGGAGATGCAAGGTCACGGAGGGATTTGAAAACAAGGAGGAGAATTGAGGTGTTGCCGGACCGGGAGCCAATGTAGGTCAGCAAGCACAGGGGTGATGGGTGAACGGGACTTGGTGCGAGTTAGGACACGGATAGCCGAGTTTTGGATGAGCTCAAGTTTACATAGGGTAGAATGTGGGAGGTCAGCCAGGAGTGCGTTGGAATAGTCAAGTCTAGAGGTAACAAAGGCATGGATGAGGGTTAAGCAGCAGATGAGCTGAGGCAAGGGCGGAGAGGGAGGTGGAAGTAGGCGGTCTCAGTGATGGAGCAGATATGGGGGTCAGAAGCTCAGCTTAGGGTTAAATAGGACGCCACGGTTACGAACAGTCTGGTTCAGCTTCAGACAGTGGCCAGGGAGAGGGATGGATTCGGTAGCTAGGGAGCGGAGTTTGTGTCAGGGTCCGAAGACAATGGCTTTGGTCTTCCCAATATTTCTGCTCATCCAATACTGGATGTCGGACAAACAGTGACAAATCAGATACAGTGCAGGGGTCAAGAGAGCTGGTGGTGAGGTAGAACTGGGTGTTATCAGCGTACATGTGGAACCTGGCATTGTGTTTTCGAATGATGGGAGTGGGAAGAGAAACCATTGCAGGTGATTCTCTGGCTACGACTGGATAGATAAGCATGGAACCAGGTGAGGCCAGTCCCACCCAGCTGGAAATCAGAGGAGGATGGTGTGGTCGACCGTGTCAAAGGCTGCAGACTGCACGGTCACAGTCACATAGGATGTTATTTGTGACTTTGATAAGGGTCGTTTTAGTGCTTTGGCTGGGGCGGAACCTGTTTGGAGAGGTTCAAACATGGAGTTGTGGGAAAGATGGGCTCGGATTTGGGAGATGACAAGACGTTCAAGGACTTTGGAGAAGAAAGGGAGGTTGGAGATGGGGCGGTAGTTTCAAGGACAGAGGAGACAAGGGTGATGATGGCAAATTTGAAGAGGAGGGGGACAGTAGCTGAGGAGAGAGAACCGTTAACAATGTCAGCTAAGATGGGGGCCAGGAAGGGACGTTTGGTGGTCGTATAAGGGTCTCTATGGTATATAACCTAATTGAATTTTTGAGGAAGTAACTAAAGTAGTAGACAGTGGAATGTCTATGGATGTAGTTTATATAGATTTCCAGAAGACATTCGTTAAGGTTGCACAGAAGAGATTGTTAGCTAAAATTAAAGCTCATGGAATTGAAATTATTGACCTGGTTAGGAGATAGGTTATGTGGTAGTAAAAAGACAGAGTGTAGGGATAATGGGTACATACTTGAATTGGATTGAAGTGACTAGTGGTGTCCCACAAGGATCTGTGCTGGGCCCTGGACTATTCACCATGGGGTGAAATTCGTCTCCTTTGCGCCTGCCGTTAACATCTCCGGAGGGCACTAACGGGGCGCAAAGGGGTTATCGCGGGATGGGGAGGGGCGAAAAAAGCACCTCCCGAGAAATTCAGTGGGGCGTTGCTGAGGCGTTACCCGATAGCGCTGCGCTTCCAACGATGACATCACACTTACCGTGGCAGAAATTTGGCTGCGCCCCGCGAGGCTACCACGGGCAGTGTCAGCGCCAGCCTCGCAGATCGTGAGCCGGGCCGACCTCTGCTCGCGGGGCAGTAGTTAAAGGGGAGGTGTGGCCGCGAGCCACGCCGCGATTTTCTCTTCTTGGCTGACCTCCAGGTCGGCCTTCTGCGGTGGACCGTGGTGAGGCCCTGGCCGCCATCACGCAGCCCGGCACCACGTCTCGGCGCCGGGTTGCTGCCATGGCACCACACCGCCCTGGTGGCCGAGTGTGGGCCATCGGAGGCCCTGCAGAGTGCGCAACGGCCCTAACTGAAGGGGAGGGGTGTTGAAACGTGGCAGCGCTCTCTCGCCCCAACATTGCCTCAGTTACCGCCGCACCAGCAAGTGGAACGCCCGACATTATGTTCCACTTCCTGGGCGGTAAGGTGAATTTCGCGGCCAGGGCGGGACTTCCTCGCTGGGTGTAGGCTGTCCTGCCTTGCCAGCGTTACTGCCCTGAAACGGGGCGCTACCGAATTTCGCGCCCCATATTCATTAATGACTTAGATAACGCAATAGAGAGCCATATAGCCAAGTTTACCAATAACATAAAGATTGGTGGCATAGTAAGTAGTGTAGATGGGTGAATAAAATTACAAAGAGACATTGATAGATTGAGTGGGCAAAACTGTGGCAGATGGATTTTAACGCAGCTAAGTGTGAGGTTATTCATTTTAGAACAAAAAAAGGATAGATCCAAGTACTACTTAAATGGTGAAAAGCTAGGAATGGTGGAGGTCCAAAGAGATTTAGAGGTCCATGTACACAGATCACTAAAATGTAGTCGTCAGGTACAAAAAAATCAAAAATGCTAATGAAATGTTAACCTTTATAACTAGAGGCCTGGAATATAAAGGGGAGGAAGTTTTGCTACAGCACACAAAGCCCTGGTTAGAAAACGTCTGGAGCACTGGGTACAGTTCTGGGCACCGCACCTTAGAAAGCATATATTGGCCTTGGAAGCAGTGCAGCGCAGATTCACCAGAATGATACCAGGGCTCCATGGGTTAGATTATGAGGCGAGATTACATAAACTAGGCATGTATTCCCTGGAATATAGGCTGAGGGGGATTTGATTGAGGTTTTTAGGATTTTGAAAGGAATTGATAGGGTAGAGAGAAAGAAACTTTTTCCGTTGGTGGGGGAGTCCAGGACAAGGGGACGTAACCTTAAAATCAGAGCCAGGCCATTCGGGAGAGAAGTTAGGAAACATTTCTTCACGCAAAGGGTGGTAGAAGTGTGGAACTCTCTCCCACAAAAGCAGTAGATGCTAGCTCAATTATTAATAATTATAAATCTGAGATCGATAGATTTTTGTTGGCAAAGGGATATGGAGCTGAGGCAGGTGGATGGAGATGAGAATTACAGATCAGCCATGATCTCATTGAATGGCAGAACAGGCTCAAGGGGCTGAACGGCCTCCTCCTGTTCCTATATATGGTTTATTGAGACCACTATGGTATATTAGGGTCGCTATGGTATATAAAACTATCTATGGTATATTAGGGTCGCTATGGTATATAAAACTATCTATGGTATATTAGGGTCTCTATAGTATATAAGGATCTCTATGGTATACAAAGATCTCTATGGTGGGTCTCTATGGCATATAGGGTCTTTGTGGTATATAAAGATCTCTATGGTATACAAGGTTCTCTATTGTATATAAGGGTCTATATGATTATATAGAGGTCTCTATGGTACACAAACATCTCAATGGTATATAAAGATTCCTATGGGATATAAGGGTCTCCATGGTATATGAAGATGTATATGGTACATAAAGGTCTTTATGGTACTTAGAGGTCTATGGTGTATAATGGTTTCTATGTTATTTGGGTCTCTATGGAAATTAAAGATCTCTATGGTATATAAAGAACTCTGTGTGGTAAATAAAGATCAACATGGTATTTGGGACTCTATGATATATAAAGATCTCCATAGTCTTTGGTTCCCGCCACAAACTCGGTTCCCTAGCCACCGACTCCATCCCTCTTCTTGCCTGAGGCTGAACCAGACTGTTTGCAACCTTGGTGTTGTATTTGACCCAGAGACGAGCTTCTGACCACATATCCGCGCCATCACCAAGACTACCTATTTCCACCTCCGTAACATCTCCCGTCTCCGCCCTTGCCTCAGCACATCCGCTGCTGAGACCCTCATCCGTGCCTTTGTTACCTCTAGACTTGACTATTCCAACGCACTCCTGGCTGGCCTCCCACATTCCACCCTACGTAAACTTGAGGTCATCCAAAACTCGGCTGCCCGTGTCCTAACTCGCACCCAGTCCCGTTCACCCATCACCCCTGTGCTCGATGACCTACATTGGCTCCCGGTTAAGCAGCGCCTTGATTTTAAAATTCTCATCCTTGTTTTCAAATCCCTCCATGGCCTCGCTCCTCCCTATCTCTGTAATCTCCAGCCCTACAACCCCCAAGATATCTGTGCTCCTGTAATTCTGCCCTCTTGAGCATCCCTGATTATAATCGCTCAACCATTGGTGGCCGTGTCTTCTGTTGCCTGGGCCCAGAGCTCTGGAATTCCCTCCCTACACCTCTCCGCCTCACTTTCCTCCTTCTCCTTAATTCCTACCTCTTTTGGTCACCTGCCCTAATTTATCCTTCTGTGGATCGGTGCCAAATGTTGTCCGATAATTCTGCTGTGAAGCGCCTTGGGACGTTTTACTACATTAAAGGCATATAAATACAAGTTGTATAAAGATCTGTGTATAAATAGGCCGATGGTCCAATCGGATATTGATGGTATGTGACGGTCTCTAAGGTAACGCGGCTGGCCGGGTGCTGTCCAATGAGCGGGCGGGGTGAGGGGTGAGAGTGCGCGCTGTCCCAGCAGTCCCCGCTCTCGGCGCGTGCTGTGCTTTGCCCGCGCTCCCGGAGCCGCCTGTCCGCCCGCCCGCAGTCATGGTAAGTCCGCGGGGCCCGGCCCGGGGTGGTGCTGCTCGGGGCTGAGGAGGGAGGAGGCCCTGGCGGTCCCGGAGCTCGGCCCGCGCTCGCCCCTACCCGTGCCGGTGGCGCCACGCCGGGCGCGGCCTAGTCCCTGAGGCTGCTGTGGGGCCCGAGTTTGCTCCACAGCCGCGCCGAGCGCTTGGAGAGCGGCCAGGTCCGCCCCTCCCCCCGGTGATGTGTCCTCTTTCCCCCCCCCCTGGTATTCTGTCTCTTCCCCCCCCCCCCCCCCCCGGGTGACTTGTCGTCTACCGCCCCCCCCCCGGACGGTCTGTTCCCCTCCGGGTGATATGTCCTCTTCCCGCCCCCCCCCCCCCCCCCCCGTGATCTCTCTGTCTCTCTCTCTCTTTCCCCCCCCAGCCCCCTTATCTGTCCTGTCCTGTGTCTCTTCCCTTCCCTTCCCCCCCCCCCCCAAAAAAAACATAGAAACATAGTAGGCCATTCGGCCCCTCGAGCCTGCTCTGCCATTTAATGAGATCATGGCTGATAATCCAAATTGAGTGCCCTGTCCCTGCTTTCTCCGCATATCCCTTGATCCCTTAGGCTTAAGAAATATATCTAACTCCTTCTTGAATATATTTAATGAATTGGCCTCAACTGCCTTTTGTGGTAGAGAATTCCACAGGTTCACCACTCTCTGGACCTGCATGCTTGCCTTCAGTGACTGGTGCACAAGGACACCCAGGTCTAGTTGCACTTCCCCTTTTCCCAATCTATTGCCGTTCAGATAATCTGCCTTCCTGTTTTTGCCACCAAAGTGGATAACCTCGCATTTATCCACATTATAATGCATTTGCCCAATCACCCAACCTGTCCAAATCGTACTGGAGTTTCTCTGCATCTTCCTCACAGCACACACTCCCGCCCAGCTTTGTGTCATCTGCAAACTTGGAGATATTACATCTAGTTCCCTCGTCTAGATCATTAATATATATTGTGAATAGCTGGGGTCCTAGCACCGATCGCTGCGGTACCCCACTAGTCACTGCCTGCTACTTGGAAAAAGACCCGTTTATTCCAACTCTTGGCTTCCTGTCTGCCAACCAGTTGTCTATCCAAGTCAGTACCTTACC
Organism: Somniosus microcephalus; assembly: GCF_052327205.1. Lineage (NCBI taxonomy): Eukaryota > Metazoa > Chordata > Chondrichthyes > Squaliformes > Somniosidae > Somniosus > Somniosus microcephalus. Next base: position 7,832,408 of record NC_141003.1, read on the forward strand.
CCCAATCCCATGTGCTTTAACTTTATACGCTAATCTCTTATGCGGGACCTTATCGAAAGCCTTCTGCAAGTCCAAATACACCACATCCACTGGTTCTCCCTTATCTATTCTATCAGTTACATCCTCCGATCAAACCCGGTGATCTGTCTGTCTTTCCCCCCCCCCGGGTGATCTGTCCTCCCCCACCCCTCTCCCCAAGTGGTCTGTCCCTCTTCCTGTATGGGATGCTGAGATGATCTCAATTTGGGATACAGTAACATGCTGGGGATTTGCTGGACTGGACCATCATTTAGTGGAAGTCAGGTCCCCTTCTGATTGCACTTTTTTTCCTCACCCAGAGTTTACCTTTGAATCCAAAGCCCTTCCTCAATGGGTTGACTGGCAAACCGGTCATGGTGAAGTTGAAGTGGGGAATGGAATACAAGGGCTACTTGGTGTCAGTTGATGGATATATGAACATGCAGGTAAGGAATAAATCGGCACTTCCATTACTGGGCCAGTGTTGTCCAATAGATATCACTGATTAGCCATGGTGAGGCTACGGCGACACTGTTTCAGCCACATGCACTAATTTTCAATCTGCTAATTATAACAGTTGATTGCTGAATTTGTAAGTCATACTGTATAACCTGTACTGTAAGATGTATAACCTGTACTGTAAGATGTGCAGTTGTGTAAAGTAAATCTGTATTTTGCTGTCTGGTTCACTGGAATATTTAAACGGTGTGATAACACCTGTAGCTATCTCTATTTTAACTAACAAGCATTTAGAGACAGAACCCTTTTTTTTCAAATGTTTGTTCACCTTGGATATCATTTATCTGGGATTTACCTATATCGCTAGAAGTTCACGTGCTGCGCTGTGGGCCAGTTGTCTTGGTGGATGTGCAGTCATGAAATGTCTGTGCTGAGTAAACCCTTGACCTGTTCTGCTGCGCTCCTGGTCTTGGTTACACTGCTGTGAACTCGAGAGTGCTGTGTCTCCCAGCACAGCTTTGAAGCAGACTCCCAGAGCCTGGTGGCCTCTTGGTATCTGGTTCAAAGCAGCACTGGGACCCTGTGTCAGTGAGTGAGGGAAACTTGGAATAAATCATTTCCCTCCAAGCTGTATGGAGCTTGCCCCCATGTATGGAGGCTATGCACAAGGCTGATCCAAGCAGCCGGTGTACTGTTTTGTTAAATGGGGAAAAATATTATCCATCTCCATACTGATTTCCTTCAGTGTATTCCACTGCGTACAGCTCTGGTCACCACATTACAGGAAAGATGTGATTGCACTAGAGAGGGTACAGAGGAGATTTACGAGGATGTTGCCAGGACTGCAGAACTTTAGCTATGAGGGAAGATTGGATAGGCTGGGGTTGTTTTCTTTGGAGCAGAGGAGGCTGAGGGGAGACTTTAATTGTGTATAAAATTAGATAGTGGTTAGGAAGGACCTGTTTCCCTTAGCAGAGAGGTCAATAACCAGGGGGCATAGATTTAAAGTAAGAGGGTGGTGGGGGTCTGGGCGCACTGCTTGAAAGGTTGGTAGAGGCAGAAACCCTCATCACGTTGAAGTAGTACTTGGAAATGCACTTGAAGTGCCATAACCTGCAAGGCTCCAGACCAAGAGCTGGAAAGTGGGATTAGGCTGGAGAGCTCTTTCGGCTGGCACAGACACGATGGGTTGAATGGCCTCCTTCTGTGCCGTAAACTTCTATGATTCTATGCACAGTACAGATTTTTGACCCACGTAGCATTTAACAGGAGAAAACATCATTTTGCTCTTGTTCAAGCTGGCGAATACAGAAGAATATATTGATGGTGCTTTAGCGGGTCATCTTGGAGAAGTCCTTATAAGGTAAGAATTATTTTACTATAATTCACAACTGGACACGTAAAGGGATCTTTTAACTGGACCTGTTGTGTGTGATCAGTAACATCGCTGGCTTCTGGCCCTGTCAGCGATTGTTTGAATCAAAGCCCATGGATTAAATGTTCATCAGTGATAGTGAGTTCAAGCAATGTTTTTTTGAAAATGCTTCTTCAGAGAATATGCTCATTTTAGGTTTATTAATCTAATTGATTTTTATTTACTGCTTTTATGTTGATCTAGGTGAGTTCTGTTGATAGGAAATGAAACACTTTTGTTTCGGGCCTCCTGTGCCAGCATCAGGCACTCCTAGGTTGACTGTAGAGTGAAGTGACCTTTACTCTGTCCCAGCCCCAAATTCAGAATAGCCATTCCACCAGTGTAAGACTTTTCCACTTCCCACCTTGGCTGCCCTATTTCTGCCGGTTAGATAAGAAATTGGGAACAGTTTGATCCTGTGGGTCTCTGTTCAGCAGGGCACTCACTTCGGGCAGGATCCTGGCAATTAACAGGCTACAGAGGTTTTCATCCCCTCCGACTGGGCTGGCTTTGAATCCACGACCTGAGGTGAAAGCCTGTTGTCTAACTGACTTCTTCCCTTGCTTGCTTTATTAATGTTGAATGTGTTAATTGACACTTAACTGAAAGCATAGGTTTGTGCCAGCGGGCATTTGCCTCTGCAGTCTTTCTGCACGTTGGCTAGAATTTTTCACGTCCCCATTAATTAAAAGTCTGGAAATCATAGGCACGTGCAGAACAAAAGGATTTAAGGGGTGATCTGATTGAGGTGTTTTAAGATGATTAAAGGATTTGATAGGGTAGATAGAGAAACTATTTCCTCTGGTGGGGAGTCCACAAGGGGTATAACGTTAAAATTAGGAATAGGAGTAGCCTATTCAGCCTCTTAACCACTGTTCCCCATAAACTGCACAGCTCTCTGCCAGTCTCGTGCAGCCCAGGACCAACTTTTCCTCTGTTCAAGCCCGCGCGTGCGTGAACCTGTGACTGGGCCGCAAAGAGGCTGTGCACCCAAAAAAAATGACGGTAAACATTGCCCGTGGCCCTGTTCCGCAGTTCAGTTAGATCAGGCTGATCTGTACCTCGGCTCCGTTGTCCCTCCTTTGCTCCACATCCCTTGATACCCTTCCTGACAAAAATCTGTCGACCTCAATCTCGAAAATTTCAATTGACCCCCAACATCCACAACCATTTGGAGGGGGGGGGCAAGGCGGAGACTTCCAGATTTCTACTGTGGAAAAAGTGCTTTCTGATTTCACTCCTAAACGGCCTAGCTCTAATTTTAAGATGATGCCCTCTTATTCTGGATTCCCCCACCAGAGGAAATAGTTTCCTTATCAAATCGCTTAATCATTTTAAACACCTCGATTTGATCACCCATCACCCTTCCAACTCCAGGGGCTATAACCCAAGTTTATGCAACCGGTTCTCACAATTTAACTTGTTAAGCCCTGGTATTTTGATGACCCTGCATTGCACTCCCTCCAAGGCCAATCTATCCTTCCTGAGGTGCGGGGCCCTGAACTGAATGCAATGCTCCCGATGGGGGTCTGACCAGAGCGCTCTACAACTGAGGCATTAGGTCCTCACTTTTGAAATCCAACCGCCTTGATCTAATGGTCAACATTCCATTAGCCTTTTTGATTACTTTTTGTATCTGTGCACTAGCTTTTAGTGATGTGTACATGGACACCCAAATCCCTTTGCTCATCCACAGCTCCTAGTTTCTCAAGAAAATATTCCGATGTATCTTTCTCGAATCCAAAGTGGATCATGTCACGCTTCCCCACATTGAACTGCATCTGCCACAGTTTTGCCCACTCACTTAGTCTGTCTATGTCCCTTTGTAACGTCCTTCTCTCTTCTGCACAAGTTACTGTGCCTCCTATCTTAGTATCATCTGCAAACCTGGACGTACAACTCTCTTCCTTCATCTAAGTCATTGAAATATATGGTGAGAAGCTGAGGCCCCAGTACAGACCTCTGGGGAACACTACTTGTCATGTCCCACCAATCAGAGAACAAACCCTTTATCCCTACTCTGTCTCCTACCTCTTAATTACCAGCCCATGTCGCAAGGTTACTTCCAATTCCGTGCGCTCTCGTTTTTGCTAATAACCTCGTGTGCAGACCCTCATCAAATGGCTTCTAGAATTCTATATAGACAATATCCGTAGACACTCCCCTATCCACCATGTTAGTGACCTCATCAAAAACTTTAATTAGATTAGTCAGACATGACCTACCCATCACAATTCCATGTGAATTATCTTTGATCAACTGGTATTTGTTTCTGATAGATTCCAGTAACGTCCCTAAAATTTGATGTTAAACTGACAGGTCTGTAGTTACCTGGTTGCTCCCTCCTATCCTAAATAATGGAGTGTCATTTGCAATTTTCCAATCCAAAGGCACAATTCCTGAATCTAGAGAGCTTTGGATGATATGAGTACTGCGTCTGCAATTTCCTCACCTATTTTTTTTAATACCCTGGGTAATACATCAGGTATTGGAGATTTTTCAATTTTGAGCCCCATTATTTTCTTCATTGCCATTTTTTAAAACTTGCATTAAACCCATTAAATGTCTCCCCATAACTTATTTTTAGGTTTCCTTGTACCACTGATATTTTGTCCTCTTCCTGCACCGTGAAAACGGATGCAAAGTATTCGTTTAACAAGCCTGTCATATCCTTATTTACCATTATGAAGCAGGTTAATGTGTGGCTGGAGAAATGGTACAGGAGGGAGGGGTTCAGATTCCTGGCGCATTGGGACCAGTTCTGAGGCAGGAGGGACCTGTTCAGGGTGGACGGGTTGCACCTCAACAGAGCTGGGACCAATGACCTTGCGAGAAGGTTAACTAGTGCTGTGATGGGCAGGTTTAAACTAATTTGGCAGGGGGAAGAGTACATAACATAAGAACTAGGAGCAGGAGTAGGCCATTCGGCCCTTCGAGCCTGCTCCGCCATTCAGTGAGATCAGGGCTGATCTTCTGCCTCAACTCCATTCACCGGCCCTATCGCCATATCCCTTGATGCCCTTACTAGTCAGAAATCTATCGACTTCTGTTTTGAATATACCCAATGACTGAGCCTCCACAGCCCTCTGGGGTAGAGAATTCCAAAGATTCACCACCCTCTGTGAAGACATTTCTTCTCATCTCAGTCCTGAATGGCCTACCCTTTATCCTGAGGCTGTGGCCCCTGTTTCTAGACTCCCCAGCCAAGGGAAACATTCTCCCAGCATCCACCCTATCAAGCCCTGTAATAATTTTGTATGCTTCAATGAGATCCCCTCTCATTCTTCTGAATTCAAGAGAATACAGGCCTAGTTTACTCAATCTCTTCTCATACGACAGTCCCGCCATCCCAGGAATCAATCTCGTGAACCTTCGTTGCATTCCCTCTATGGCAAGTATATCCTTCCTTAGGTAAGGAGACCAAAATTGTACACAGTACTCGAGGTGTGGTCTCACCAAGGCCCTATATAATTGGAGTACCAGGATGAAACATTAGAATGGAGAAACAAGGTGCACAGAGGACTGGGAGAAACTAACAGTATTAGAATAATGAATTCAGAAAGAGAGTGGATCAGGCAGGGGTGAAATGCAAGGCAGACTAGGATGTGTTTTGAAGTGCATGTGCATAAATGTACGGGAGTGGTAAATCAGGCAGGTGAGCTGCAGGCACAAATTGCCACATGCGATTATGATATAGTGGCAATAACGAAGACCTGGATCAAACATGGGGAGGATTGGGAATTTAATATTCCTGGCTGCAAAGATAGAGAAAGAAAAAAAGGGAGGGGGGTTGACTGTATTGATCAAAGATACTGTTACAGTACTGGAAAGGGTTGATGTACTTGAGGGGTCGAAGACCGTTTATTTGGATAGAAATAAGTAACAATAGAGGAGCTATTAAACTACCGAGTGTATACTGTAGGCCATCAAATAGTTGGGTAGGAGATGGGAACAACTTTGCAGGCAAATTGCAGAAAGGTGCAAGAGTAGTAGTGAGATGGGGGACTTCAATTAAAAATAACAGTGTAAGGGGGAGCGGGAATTCCTGAAATGTGTACAAGAAAACTTTCTTGATCAGTGTGTTTTCAGCCCAACGAGGAAGGAAGCAGTACTGGATCGAGTTCTGGGGAATGAAGTGGGGCAAGTTTCAGTGGGTGAGCATTTGGGAAGCAGTGATCACAATATCATTAGGTTTAGAGTAATTATGGAAAAGGTCAAGGTGCAATCAAATGTGTCAATACTCAAACGGGGGAGGGCTAATTTCAGTGAGTTGAAAGAGGATCTGGCCCAGGTGGATTGGAATCAAAAATTGGCAGTGAAACAGTAAATGAGCAATGGGAGGCTTTCAAAGAGGAGATGGTTTGGGTACAGAATAGACACATTCCCATGTGGGGGAAAGGAAGGGCATGCAAAGCTGGAGCTCCCTGGATGACTAAAGATATAGAGATTAAAAGGAAATAGAAAAAGGAGGCTTATGATAGACGTCCGGTTCATAATACAGTAGAGAATCAAGGTGAATATAGAATGCAGCAGATAACTGAAAAAGGAAATAAAAGGGGCAGAGTATGAGAATAGATTAACATAAATGGGAACTTTTTAAAAATAAACATAAATAGTAAAAGGGTAGTCAAAAGAAGAGTGGGGTCAATTATGGAGCAAAAAGGAGGTCTTGTGGAGGCAGAGGGCATGGCCGAGGTACTAAACGAGAACTTTGCATCTGTCTTCACTAAAGAAGATGCTGCCAATGTCGCAGTAAAGGAGGAGGTAGTACAGAAACTGGATAGGATAAAAATAGATAGAGAGGAGATACTTAAGTTTGGCAGTGCTCAAAGTAGAAAAGTCACCTAGGCTGAATGGGATACATCCTAGGTGACTGAGGGAAGTAAGGGTGGAGATAGCGGGCTCTGGCCACAATCTTTCAATCCTCCTTAGATATGGGAGTGGTGCCAGAGGACTGGAGGATTGCAAATGTTACACCCCTGTTCAGCAAAGGGGAGAGGGATAAACCCGGTAAATACAGGCCAGTCAGCCGAACGTCGGTGGTGGGGAAACTTTGAGACAATAATTCGAGACAAAATTAATTGTCACTTGGAAAATATAGATGAATAAATGACAGCCAGCACAGATTTGTTAAAGGAGGATAGTGTTTGACTAACTTGATCGAGTTCTTTGATGAACTAATGGAGAAGGTTGATGAGGGTAGTGCAGTTGATGGACTTTCAAAAGGCATTTGATAAAAATACCATATACAGGAAACTTTGTGCTATCTGGCACCCACGGGACTGAGCTGCTGCCGTTCTCTCCAGAGTTAATGTTGAGAGATACGGAGATTCTTATCTCCATATTTGACAACAAACACTGTTGCTTAGCAACAGCTTCTAAACACTCGGGTGTGGCCCTAAAGCTCTAGCTGAAGCTGTTGCTATAGCTACAGACCTTGCACAGCTTGACTGTTCAAACAAAGCAAAAAAAACAAACAAAAAGAATGAAAAACGGCGGCTGATTTTTGCTGGTGGCTCCAGATTGCCGGATAGCTCACCTCCGGATAGCGCAAAGTTTCCTGTAATACACTTATTAGCAAATAAAAGCCCATGAGATTAAAGGGACATTGGCAGCATATAAAATTGCTAAAGGGACAGAAAGCAGAGAGTAGTGGTGAACAGTTGTTTTTCAGACTGGAGGGAAGTATACAGTGGTGTTCCCCAGGGTCGGTGTTGGGACCACTGCTCTCTTTGATATATAATAATAACCTAGACTTGGGTATACAGGTACAAATTCAAAGTTTGAAGATTACACGAAATTCAGAAATGTAGTAAACAGTGAGGAGGATAGTAACAGACTTCAGGAGGACATAGACAGCCTGGTGAAATGGGCAGACATGTGGCAGAGGAAAAAACAAGTCTGCTGGGAAGGCAGAGCAAATATGTGAAGGCAAAAGGGAATATGGCAAGGCTGGAAGGCATTTATTTTAATGCAAGGAGTCTTGCAAATAAGGTGGATGAACTGAAGTTGTTGTTGTTGTTGAACACGTGGGAGTACGATATTGTTGCTATCACGGAGACATGGTTGAGGGAGGGTCAGGACTGGCAGCTCAATATTCCGGGGTATAGAATCTTCAGGCGAGACAGGGGGGTGTAAAAGGGGAGGGGGTGTTGCAATATTAATTAAGGAGTCAATTACTGCTGTAAGGAGGGATGATATATTAGCGGGTTCCTCTAATGAGGCCATATGGGTAGAACTTAAAAACAAAAAGGGGGCAAGCACTTTGCTGGGAGTGTACTATAGGCCCCCAAACAGTCAGGGGGAGATAGAGGAACAGATATGTAGGCAAATCTCAGAAGTGCGAAAATAATAGGGTAATAATAGTGGGGGATTTCAACTTCCCCAATATTAATTGGGATAGTCAGAGTGTGAAAGGCTTAGAGGGTGCAGAATTCTTAAAGTGCATCCAGGAGAGCTTTTTGAGCCAGTGTGTAGAAAATCCTATGAGAGGGGGTGGTACTGGACCTAACTCTAGGGAATGTAGCCGGGCAAGTGGTGGAAGTGTCAGTAGGAGAGCATTTTGGCGACAGTGACCATAATTCGGTGAGATTTAAGGTGGTCATGGAAAAAGACACAGACAAAGACGGCCCGGAAATAAGGGTTCTAAATTGGGGGAAGGCCGATTTTTAATATGATAAGGCAGGATCTGGCCAAAGTGGACTGGGAGCAGCTACTTATAGGAAAATCCACATCAAAGCAGTGGGAGACTTTCAGAAGGGAAATAGAGAGAGTACAACGCCAACATGTTCCCGTGAAGGTCAAGGGTGGTACCAACAAGCAAAGGGAACCTTGGATGACAAGGGATATACAAAAATGCATTAGGAACAAAAGGGGGGCTTTTGGCAGTTACTAAAGACGGAGGAAGCCCTAGAGGAGTATAAAAAGTGCAGGGGCATACTTAAAAAAGAAATTAGGAGAGCGAGGAGGGGCCATGAAATAACACTGGCGAGGAAAATCCTAAGATGTTTTATAAGTATATTAAGGGCAAGAGGATAACCAGGGAAAGGGTAGGGCCCATTAGGGACCAAAGTGGCAATCTGTGTGTAGAGCCAGATGATGTAGGCGGGGTTTTAAATGAATTTTTTGCATCTGTGTTCACTATGGAGGAAGACGATGTAGACATAGAAATCGGGCAAGGGGACTGTGATATACTTGAACATATTAGCATCGAGAGGGAGGAGGTACTAGCGGTTTTAGCAGGCCAAAAAGTGGATAAATCCCCAGGCCCGGACGAGATGTATCCCAGGCTGCTGTGTGAGGCAAAGGAGGAGATTGCAGGGGCTCTGACACAAATTTTCAGAACCTCTCTGGCCACAGGGAATGTACCAGAGGACTGGAGAACAGCTAACGTAGTACCATTATTCAAGAAGGGTAGCAGGGATAAACCAGGGAATTACAGGCCAGTGAGCCTAACATCTGTGGTAGGGAAATTATTGGAAAAAGTTCTGAGGGACAAAATTAGTCTCCACTTGGAGAGGCAAGGATTAATCGGGGATAGTCAGCATGGCTTTGTCAAGGGTAAATCATGTCTGACCAATCTGATTGAATTTTTCGAGGGGGTGACAAAGTGTGTGGATGAGGGAAATGCTGTGGATGTGGTATACATGGACTTCAGTAAGGCTTTTGACAAAGTCCCGCATAGGAGACTGGTCAAGAAGGTAAGAGCCCATGGGATCCAGGGTGCCTTGGCACGTTGGATCCAAAGATGTGCGGGTTAGGTTGATTGGCTATGATAAATTGACCCTTAGTGTTAGGGGGATTAAATACGTGGGGTTACGGGGATAGGGTGGGATATGTGTTGGTGTAGGGGTTACGGGGATCGGGTGGGATATGTGTCGGTGCAGGCTCGATGGGCTGAAATGGCCTCTATCTGCATTGTGGGGATTCTGTAAACTGGCTGAGTGGCAGGAGGCAGAGGGTGATGGTCGAAGGTTGCTTTTGTGACTGGAAGCCCGTGTCCAGTGGGGTACCTCAGGGATCGGTGCTGGGTCCCTTGCTGTTTGTGATCTACATAAATGATTTGGATGAGAATGTAAAAGGTATGATCAGTAAGTTCGCAGATGACATGAAAATTGGTGGGGTGGTAAATTCCGAGGAGGAAAGCCTCAGGCTACAGGACGATATAAACGGGTTGGTCAGATGGGCGGAAAAGTGGCAAATGGAATTTAACCCTGAAAAGTGCGAGGTGATGCATTTTGGACGGACAAATAAGGCAAGGGAATACACTGAGTGGTAGGGCCCTAGGAAGTACAGAGGGTCAGAGGGACCTTGGTGTACATGTACATAGATCCCTGAAGGCTGCGGATCAGGTAGATAAGGTGGTTAAAAGGGCATATGGGATACTTGCCTTCATTAGCCGAGGCATAGAATATAAGAGCAGGGAGGTTATGATGGAGCTGTACAAAACGCTGGTGAGGCCACAGCTGGAGTACTGTGTGCAGTTCTGGTCGCCTCACTATAGGAAGGATGTGATTGCTTTAGAGAGGGTGCAGAGAAGATTCACCAGGATGTTACCTGGGATGGAGCGCCTCAGCTATGAAGAAAGACTAAACAGGCTGGGGTTGTTTTCCTTGGAGCAAAGAAGGCTGAGGGGGGACCTGATTGAGGTGTACAAAATGGTGAGGGGCATAGATAGGGTAGATAAAGAGGAACTTTTCCCCTTAGTAGGGGGGTCAATAACAAGGGGGCATAGATTCAGGGTAAGGGGCAGGAGGTTTAGAGGGGATTTGAGGAGGAACTTTTTCACCCAGAGGGTGGTTGGAGTCTGGAACTCACTGCCTGAAAGGGTGGTAGAGGCAGGAACCCTCACAACATTCAAGAAGCATTTGGATGAGCACTTGAAATGCCATTGCATACAAGGCTATGGACCAAATGCTGGAAAATGGGATTAGACTGGACAGGGCTTGATGGACGGCGCAGACATGATGGGCCGAAGGGCCTCTTTCTGTGCTGTATAACTCTATGACTCTGAGATGAAATTTAACACAGAAAAATGTGAAATTATGCATTTTGATAGGAAGAATGAGGAGAGGCAATATAAACTAAAAAGGTACAATTTTAAAGGGGGTGCAGGAACAGAGAGACCTGGGGGTTTATGTGCACAAATCCTTGAAGGTGGCAGGACAAGTTGAGAAAGCTGTTTATTTAAAAAAAAAAAAAAGCATATGAGATCCTTGGTTTTATAAACCGAGGCACAGAGTACAACAGCAAGGCAACTATACTAAACCTTTTATAAAACACTGGTTAGGCCCCAGCTGGAGTATTGTGTTCAATTCTGGGAACTGCTCTTTAGGAAGAATGTCAAGGCCTCGGGGTGCAAAGGAGATTTACAAGAATGGTACCTGGAATGAGGGACTTAATTTACATGGCGAGATTAGAGAAGCTGGGGTTATTCTCATGAGAGCAGAGAAGGTTAAGAGGAGATTTAATCGAGGTGTTCAAAATCATGAAGGGTTTTGATAGAGTAAATGAGGAGAAACTGTTTGCGGTGGCAGGGGGGTCGGTAACCAGAGGACACCGATTTGTCGAAAGAACCAGTAGTGAGATGAGAATTTTTTTTATGCAGCGAGTTGTTGTGATCTGGAACGTGCTGCCTGAAAGGGCGGTGGAAGCAGATTCAATAATCCCTTTCAAAAGGGAATTGGATAAATACTTGAAGGGTTAAAATGTACAGGGTTATGGGGAAAGAGTGGGACTAGTTGGATAGATCTTTCAAAGAGCCGGCACTGGCACGATGGTCGAAAGGCCTCCTTTTGTGCTGTACTAGTCTATGATTGTAGTCTTGCCTGCACCTATCTTTAATGGGCCCATTCCCCGCATCATTTTTTTATTCATAATTCCTTTTCTCACAATCATTTTTGGCAGTTAACAAACATGCAAGTTCTAAAGGCCTTCAGTATTCAATGGGGTTAATCTGCGCCGTTTCATTTCAGTTTTTGCACCTCTTATTACTTTCTTTGTGGCTCTTTGTTGCTTTTTATAGCTCTCCCAGTCTGCTGCATTCCACTTTTCCTTGTATTTGTGTAAGCCTCTTTTTTTAAGCTTGATATTATCTCTTAACCTCATTTGTTGACCGTGGAGCCTCTGCCTGTTAGTGGTATGAACAGGCTTTGCACCGTGCCAAATACTTCTTTGAATACTTCCAACTCTTTGTCTGTAGGTTTACCCTAATTTCTTTATTTAAAGTTGGTGACTGGAGATAATGAAATTAAACCGTACTGATGACTTGTCTCATTTTACTATTTAATTTACGTTTAGTGTGAGGGTAGTAACATGGCCACACTAAGTGGGGTAAGCCTTGTTGGACACTGACCATTTCCTTTTTGTTGAACAGGTGTAACAATGTTCTGTACATCAGAGGAGTTGAAGAGGAAGAAGAAGATGGAGAAATGAGAGAGTAACTTTGCTTTTATTTTTAAAAATAACCATGTGTACAATTTTTGATTTTTTTATATCCAGCAATGAAAGATGTTGCATTTGGGGGTTGCACTGACTGAGTCAGGGGGTTGTATTGTGCTGCCAAGTGTACAAGACAAACTGTAATTTAATTGTAAGCACAACTGTTCTAGTTTGACTCCACACATGTTCAAATGTGAATTCTGGTGTATGTTGAACCAATAAAAATTGTTCTCCATCTGTAATTTAATGTGTAAAGATCTTACACGTATTCAGAGGTTTTGTATATTAGAGTGCGAGCAAGCCCTTTTTACGGGACTTGGCCGATGCCTCTGTTTGAAGGAGTGGGGTACATTTTCCTATTTGGAATCTTCACTCTCTGAACAGAGATCTGCACAGCCCCCAGGTGTCCTTACAGCACTTTCACAGGGAAGCGCCTGCACCTGTCACTGCGTCGGAGAACCTAACCGAACGATTGCTTAGATGGACGTGATTCTTCCTGAAGATGGTTCGATGTGGTTGTACTGACGTTCAGTACAGACGGTGTTGCCACACACACACACAAACAAGTCTCTCTGCGGCAATCCCATTTGATTTGTTAAAAACATCCAAAACTAAAATATTCAGAGCACCCCTGCGAAGAAATGAACATCCCAAATTCTCCTCCCCATAGGAGCAGGCCACACTGTTTCTTTAAAGATTGGTGTAATGAGTATTCCACATTTGTTTGAGGAAGTAGGCAATTGTAAACCTTAGCGTTGGAACTTCTGTACTTGGCTTGTTTGGCATGGGGGGGTGCATTCAGCTTTATAGCACCAGGACGAGATGGAATGTGTCAAGGATATGGGTGAAGAAACAGAAATGGCTGTAACTCAAGTCATGTATCTGAGGCCTGGAGAGTAACTAGATCATGCTGAGCCTCGAGAAGGAATGAGGGAAATTATAGACCAGCCAAATGCTTAGTGGGGAAAGTACTTGCGTGTTTTTGAGCTCTGTCATGTCTTGCCCCAGCACCAGTGTCCCCTTGATGTATTTCTGGTATCCTCCGTAGTGGTTAAAGTGTACTGGAATAAAGTGAGCGCCTGGTTTGGTGTTCCAGTCCTTGAGCTGTCTTTCCTCATTGAATCTGCTGCCCAATTGAGGTACATGCCAAGTTCTCTCTTTCCTCTTATAAAAAGATACACCAAGGTGAAGTTTATTGAATGCCCTTTAAACCACAATGTTGAACTTAGCTAATGATTGCTAGGGCTAAAATTGCACACGTTGACAGAACTAAATAAAAAGCCATATCAAACTGTAGAGTTCAAGTACAGACTAGGCACAATCTGAATGTTCCTATGTAAAGGATGCAAGGTTAGCCAAAGACTTAAAGCAGGCTGGGTAGGGGGTTCTCTTTGTGAGTTCCACTTCTAGCCATTGGCCATGTTACTAGCTACTATTTTGAACACTAATGGAAACTTTAAGGAAGAGTAAGACACTAGAAACAAATGGCCAGTCTCCAGGTACTAAAACATAATGAGCAGTAGGGGAGAAGGAAGTGCTTCCCACAGAAAAGCAAAACTCAAAGATGAAAAAGGGCACCCCGAAGGATGATGTAATGAAGCACCCACAGCTTAACAAGTGCTCGGGGAATGCCTGCGGGATACAGGAGTGGGGTCTGGGGTACTGGTTGATTAGCTCATTAAATCCACAAGGGCTGTGTGACAACAGTAATGAGGGTGGAGCAGATAGTGGCGAGCTAGACCAGTGTTTTCTAGTATATTGGCCACTATCCACACATGGCTAATTGCATTTCTAATAAGAGCAATAGACACGATCGTGCATATGATCTCAATACTCATATTTGCACTGTATACATGTGAGCTTTAACCTTTTTGTGCGAGTGTTGGTAAAATGGTGAGTGTGGGTTACTGAATGGTGGTTGATAGGGATATTTACATTTGCATTGTGTGTAAGGTGTTTTCTACTAAAATTAGTGCATGTGGTTAAAATGGTGTCATCATAGCCTCACCTGTGATTTCTATTGGACAACACTGGGCTAGTTGGACAGAATATAATTCCCTGGGGTAATCGTGAGCTTGTACTGGTCACTGGTTTGAAGTAAAGCATACTATTCTGGTCAACATACTGCAGAGGGGACCCCCTGGCTTAGGAGAGGATAACAGGCATTAGGCAGCCGAGCTACAAGGTGAGATGAAGGAAGCTGGGTATGTTTATAATAGAGTATATATAGGGAGTTCAAAGGAGACTCAAACTCAGCAGAATGAAGGTAAACCACCTCCCAGAGGTTGGTGAGTGTAAGGAAGAGCCTACCCTGGGAGATGTGGGACTGGCTAGGCGATAGGCATGGTCTTATGCTGTACAGTTCCATACGGTTCTCAGCATAACGGCTCGGGGAAATATCCAGGGATGCGATCAGGTACAGTAACGTGTGGATGTGTGTGCTAAAAACTGCTGTTAGTCTAATTGGGCCACAGTAAAATCTTACAGGTCTAAAAGGGAAAAAATTATAAAGATACAACAATGAAAGAGTGGAAGGCAATCTTGGGGTAATGAAATAATTAGGTTTTACAATGAGCACAGTGGGAGTGCAAGAGTGCATCACCACTACATGAACCTACAGAAATTTACAAGAAAACTTCATCACCGACAACTGAGGGGTCCAATATTCTCTCTATACAAAAGTATTGCCTGTGGGACCCTGTATTATAGTTCAGAAAAATGAACAGAAATAGTCTTTTACCATTCAAAGATGACTTGATTTTAACAGTAAAGGATACTTTTGTTTAGAGGGGGAGACAGACAGACCACAGGTTTTTTTTACAGCAAAAACTTTAATTTTTAAAAATCCCCAAAGTAATAGCCTATTTAATTGCAATAGCATACAGACATTACAGTATCATTTACAATTTACACTGCAATGTTCCACAAACTCTACAGTCAATAATTTGATGGAACAGGAGCAAGATGACACACTGGGGTCAACAAGAACAAACAACTTGTATTTATACAGCAGCTTTCACAACCTCGAGCGGTCCCAAAGTGCTTTTCAGCCAATGAAGTACTTTTGCAAGTGTAGGGAAAGAATGGGGACCTGGGTTTGAATCCAGACCCTATGCAGATGCAAGTTTTTTTCTGTGCTGGATGTAAGGGTCCTATGGAATGGGATGGGTCTGGGGAGCCTCAACCCAGTTGTATTGATGCATGGTACAAAACTGTCCCTAAATCAGCACAAAGTGCCACTGGATTAGCATTAGTTGGGTGAGGCGGGGTGGTGTCCTGTTGTGGAATGGAGGCACATTCTTTGGGCAGAGCAGAGGGAGTTTTACTCTAAACCTGGCCATTCTGGTCTGGCCTGAGAGCACACAATGCTGATAATGGAAACATGCTCCATTCCTCACCTCGGTGAGGGAAAGATTGAACAAAATGAGCACAAGTAGTCACTAAGGCTAGAAAGAAAACAGGATGCTGAAATCAAAAGTACAAAGAGGAAGTGGTGATGAGGGTATCACCCCAAACATTGTCCTGGGAGGTGTGTCCAACATTATATACTGAATCCATTTCACTTTATATATTACCCCAAGCTATTGCCATAACAACTGGCTGTATATCAGAAATCACTTACTAAAACAGTGTATTGATATGTTGCTTATTAACAATCAATTCATTAGCAAGGTTTAAGACAAGCTCAATTCCTGGAACAGCCAGAAAGTGTCTGCTCTTAACATTACAACAGTGACTCCACGTCAAAAGTACTTAATTAGTTGTAAAGCGCTTTGAGATGTCCGCTGGTCGTGAAAGGTGCTATATAAATGCAAGTCTTAACATCCTTGTGACGCAATCCCTTTATCTGTTGTGACATGTTTGCATGTCAGTAAATAGAAACATGCTTTGTTGTCCAACAGAAACCACTGACTAGCCACACGTGGCTATGCCAACACCGTTATAGTCACATGCAGTAATGTTAGTCAAAAATACCTGCTGCACACTCACAACACAGGTAAATGTGTTTCACCAGTGTATATTTACTTACACATCTCCCACCAGTCAGTAACCAAGGAAGTGACGGACGCTCAACAATCAAAGCACACTCTGCTTTATGTCTGGCAATTCCTATGTTCTTATAATTTTTCTCCAGGTTTGATTTCTGGTGTGTCCAGAAGATTAATCTTTCATTCCAGGACAATCCGGGAGTAAAGCACTCACGACGATCAAAAACTACTCGAGCAGTATTGAGATCACTTGCCCAACGACAGCGTCTTATCACTCATTTTTATTCAAAAATGTAGTTAGTCACATTGGATTCCCAATGAGCCACATGTGACTAATGTATTGGACAACACTGATTTAAAAGCTTTTAGTTCCCACTCCAGTAAAAATGAGCAGTGGTAGATGCAATGATGATAATGTGATGCATCACTACAAAAAAATAGTGCAAACCCTTCAAGATAGATGCCTTTAGATCTAGAGTGACACTAAGTAAAGGCAGTAGAAGTAAAAGATAGCTCCCTATACATAAACTTTCCAGCTACATCAATGCTACCAACATTAACAAAGAACTAATGAATACCAATGAAACATTTCACAAGATACAAAAGAAAGACCCATTTGCTGTGCAATGATTATCGATTTTAGATGAAGAAATATTCGTCATTGTCCTGAGCTTCCTTGCGCAACATCAGCTTTCCTTTCTCTGTATCTTTGGCAGGTTGTGAGCGGGACATCAGCTTTCTACCTAACTGTTGAAAAATAAATAGGTCAAAAAATTATTCAGTGCTCAGTACTGCACTTTAATAAAAACAAATGATCATCTCCAAGTCTATAAGGCTTTTGTGCCTCATAATAGTGAAAGGAAGTATAATCCAACCTGTCCGATTCTTAACTGGAAGAGAAGAGACGGTGATATTAGGGGTACAGATACACTGATCCAGGGGTACAGACACACTGATCCGGAGGGTGCACACACAGTGATACGGGGGGGTGCAGATAATATAGATCTGGAGGGTGCAGATAGATTGAGACGGTGCAGAGGAGGCTTACTAGAATGAAAACAGGAATGAGGGACTTCAGTTCCGTGGAGGCACTAGAGAAGCTGGGATTATTCTCCTTCGAGCAGAGAAGGTTAAGGGGACATTTAATAGAGGTGTTCAAAATCATGAAGGGTTTTGATTTAAAAAAAACTGGCAGGAGGGTCCATATCCAGAGGACACAGATTTAAGGTAATTGGCAAAAGAACCAGAGGGGAGATGAAGAGAATTTTTCTTAGACAGCGAGTTACGATGATCTGGAATGGAATGCACTGCCTGAAAGGGTGGTGGAAGCAGATTTAATAGTAACTTTCAAAAGGGAATTGGATATATACACATGAATAGGAAAAAAATTGCAGGGCTGTGGGGAAAGAGCAGGTGAGTGGGATTAATTGGAGAGCTCTTTCAAAGAGCCGGCACAGGCACGATGGGCCGAATGGCCTCCTGTGCTGTATCATTTGATGATTAATTTACATATTACTGGAGTTGCTGACATTAACAAATCTCAAGGTTCTGATTCAGGATTTAACCAGCAATGAGGTGAAGGCACTAAGATCAGTCCTTTGCAAACCCCCAGTGCCCAATAAATTCAAACAGGGCAAGGCAGTAAGTAAGGACAGTAGGCCGCTCTGGCTGCGTTGGGAGATCGCCCTCGTTCCCAGGGCTGTAGGATGGACACACCCCTCTACACCATCGGCAACTTGTGGGCTATTTAATAAATCCTTAAATAAAATGGTGAGACTGTCTGGTGATCTGCTTAGTTCGGAGATTAAAGCAATTCACACGTCACAGAATGACTTGCATTACAAAAGTACATATCCATACGTGTGTTGCTTTTTGTGCTGCCTCCAGTAAAGGTCTCTGTCTTGATTCATCGATACGTTTTGCACGATGCCTCGTTTCTTCATGCAGCCTAAGATTAAGGAAACATTGAGCACAGAACATGTATCTTAGCAGAGTCCAGCATGGTGAAGGCTAAACTTGTCAGGTGCTTACAATGAATTCAAACGTGCAGAATAGGAAACAAAAATCACAACATAAATGAGCACAGGACACATCTCAAAATACCAATGATTATCCAACAACCTGCTTGTTCAATTTTCCGCTCTCCTGCTCTGAAAACAGAGGGGAGCATGTATTCAACTTCGAGCCTGGCGTAAAATTGGCGTTTCGGATCGGCCGCTCGTTATAGGGGTCAGCTGTGTCTCAGTGGGTAGCATTCTCGCCTTTGAGTCAGAAGGTCGTGGGTTCAAGTCCTACTCCAGCCAGGTCGCAGGGAGTGCAAGATCGTACCTCACACACAGCCCACAGACAACCTCGGGTGCCCAACAGCTTGGCTGGCACGGAGTCACTTCAAGAGCTGAGTGCATGGACATACAGTGAAAGCTGAGACAGGCAGCACAGCAGTGGCCCAGTATTTTGATAGCTGGCAGGGCATCTTGCGAAATGAGATCTTACACATGGCAGAACTGATCACTTGCCTGGCCATGGCACAAACCTCAAAGTGACAGTGTCCCTGCCGCTTTCTCTGTAGGATGGGTGCAGTCCTTATTTGCAATGGGGAGGCCGAAATCTTTCGGAGACGTGGAACTTACTGTAAGTAATCTAACATTAGGTTAATCTAACAAACAATAGTATTAAAACATCCTCACTTTGCTCGACTTTCTTTCTGTTTTTTCTTCAGGATATCTTTGACCTTCTCTGTTGCAATTGTGTCCATACGATCCAACATCCTGTAGACCTCATTCTCAATACTCGCCAGCTTCTGCAAAGCATCTCCGCGTATCTTGGCATCCCCAAAGCAGATTTGATACAGCTTAATGAGGCCAGCGTTCAATTGTTCCAACACTTGATCCTAAAATATAAATCGTTTGTGTGTAACAAAACCGCTCTGAAATACTGCTAATAATTTTGTTTGAATTTGTCACAACAACTTGCATTTATATAGCACCTTTAACGTAGCTTCACAGGAGCGTTTGGGCAGACAAGCGTGTACTCCAGATTGTAGGGAACAGGAGGTTCACTTATGGGAGTGGCTGGTGTCACTGAACCCAAAAAAATATCCAACATGGATGCCCAAATACTGTGAGATGGTTTATGATGTCAACTGGATGGGTCAGGCTCAATAGGGCGATGGCCTTTTCTTGAGCTTCTTTTTCATATGTTTGCATCTAAATCTTAAAAAGTCCACTCTACATGTGTTAAGAGTGGCTTCTGGTTAAGTTGAATTCCAGATATTGTTCTGGAAACTGATATCTGATCCAACTCAGTTTTGAAATTTGTAGCTAAAACTTTGCTGAGGAAGAAGCCCCGACTTTATTTTAAATTGCTTCATTCTGCATTTACGACACTTTCCGCAGAAGCCACCTCAAGTCACGCCTCAACTCAACCCAGCTTTAGAAAGCTCTCACTCGTTGCCTCAGCTGTCAGTAAGCCTGTCTCAGCAACCAAGCCTGTGTCCCCAAGGATATGCTAACTGGCTGTATGTATCTAAACTGTAGAAATTCCTCTATAGTAGTGAAAATGGATAAAATCAGTGCAAAACCTTTTGGACTGCTTTCTATTGACCAATCCACGGGGAGAAGCAGTTTTGAATTTGGGATTTGTGGGATGTTTGATGTATACCAATGCGTGCACAACTGATTAGCCAATAAGAGCCTGTGATAATATTGGTGAAGCACTAGTAAACTGGTGCAAGAGGCACAGTTTCCATGAATTCAGCTCCCTATGATGCAAGAACATAAGAATTAGGCGCAGGAGTAGGTCATTCGAGCCTGCTCCGCCATTCAATAAGATCATGGCTGATCATCGACCTCAACTCCACTTTCCTGCCCTATCCAAATGTCCCTCGAGCCCCTTAGTATCCAAAAATCTATCGATCTCTGTCTTACGACTGAGCATCCACAGCTCTCTGGGGTAGAAAATTTCAAAGATTCACAACCCTTTGAGTGAAGAAATTTCTCATCTCAGTCCTAAATGGCTGACCATTCTGAGACTGTGACACCAAGTTTAGACTTCCCACCCAGGGGAAACATCCTCCCAGTATTTACCCCGTCAAGCCTATTAAGAATTTTATATGTTTCAATGAGATCACCTCTCATTCTTCTAAACTCTGGGGAATATAGCCCTAGTCTACTCAATCTCTCCTCAAAGGACAATCCCCTCATCCCAAGAATCTAGTGAACTTTCATTGCACTCCTTCTAAGGCAAGTATATGTACACAGTTGTGGTCTCACCAAGGTCCCATATAATTGTAAGACGTCTTTACTCTTATACTCCAATCCCTTTGTAATAAAGGCTAACATACTGATGTGCCTTCAATAACCACAAAACTAGAAGTTATAGACTTTAACAAGTTGGCTTTTAATCACTAAGATCAGAGCTAACATCTCAACATACCGACTGGCTCACAGGAATGAGTCATACAGATCCGGGGATCTTTATGTAAGAGAAGTCAGGGGCGGAGCCAAGAGCCAAGACCTGGAACCTTCCAGGTTAGTCAGGAAAGAGGAAGTGAAACTATACACAGTGTGGGGGAGGGTAATATACATGAGTGCAAAACAAATACAGGCAAGACAAACAGATTTCATTACATTCACCCCTTCTTTAGATTTAGTCCATCGGGGTGATGTTTCTTAAAAGTTGGTATAAGTGAGTCTGTCAGGAGGTTTTGCGGTTCTCAGTGATTGGCGCAAAGCCGGTTGGGGTGCCTCTAGGGGAGTGGATTCTGGTTCCTCCGCTGTCCGGGCCTCGGCAGTGTCTTCCAGGTTATCTGCAGTGTCCTCCAGGTTAAAGTTGGGTATTGATACCTCTGGGCGTCCTGTCTCTTTTTGGTGTAGGTCTTCCTCGGGTAGTCTCTCATCGTTCTCTCCGCTCCCCGAGGGAGCGAGGTCTTTTATGGAAACAGTGTCCTCTCGCCCGTCAAGAGTATTCAATATAGGCGTACTGAGGGTTTGCATGGAGGAGCTGTACCGTTTCCACAAGGGGGTCCGTTTTATGGCCTCTCACGTGCTTCCGCAATAGTACTGTCCCTGGAGACGTCAGCCACGCGGGTAGAGATATGCCCGAGGTAGATTTCCGGGGGAAAACGAACATCTTTTCGTGAGGGGTAGCGTTAGTGGCTGTACATAACAGAGACCTTATGGAGTGGAGCACGTCTGGGAGGACTTCCTGCCAGTGGGAGGTCGGAAGGCCTTTTGACTTTAAGGCTAACGTGACAGCCTTCCAAACAGTAGCATTCTCCCTTTCCACTTGCCCATTACCCCGGGGGTTGTAGCTAGTGGTTCTGCTAGTGGCTATCCCCTTTGAGAGGAAGAACTGGCGCAGTTCGTCACTCATAAATGACGTCCCCCTATCGCTGTGTATGTAGTTCGGCATGCCAAACATGCAGAATAGATTACAGAGACACTTGATGACCGTGGCACTGGTCATGTCTGGGCAGGGAGTGGCGAAGGGGAAGCGGGAATATTCATCGATGATATTGAGGAAGTAAACGTTACGGTCGGCAGAGGGAAGGGGTCCCTTGAAGTCCAGACTTAGGCGCTCGAATGGCCGTGTGGCTTTGATAAGGTGTGCACGGTCAGGCCTGTAGAAACGAGGCTTGCATTCCGCACAGATGCGGCAGGCTCTGGTCATTGCCCTGACCTCCTCGATGGAGTGGGGCAGATTGCGGGACTTTATAAAATGGTATAGTCGGGTGACCCCTGGGTGACAGAGGTCGTTGTGGAGACCCTGTAATTTGTCCGTATGAATGCTGGCACACATTCCCCGCGATAGGGCGTCTGGGGGTTCATTAAGGGCTCCCGGCCTGTACATAATATCATAGTCGAACGTGGATAGTTCGATCCTCCACCTGAGTATTTTGTCATTCTGGATTTTCCCCCTTTGTTTGTTATTAAACATGAAAGCCACCGACCGCTGGTCGGTGAGCAGGGTGAAACGTTTGCCGGCTAGGTAGTGTCTCCAGTGCCGCACTGCCTCCACTATAGCCTGTGCCTCCTTCTCGACAGAGGAGTGCCTGATTTCAGGTCCCTGAAGGGTTCGGGAGAAGAAGGCCACAGGTCTCCCAGCCTGATTGAGGGTCGCAGCTAAGGCAAAGTCTGACGCATCGCTTTCGACTTGAAAGGGAATGCTTTCGTCCACTGCACACAGTGCAGCCCTTTCAATGTCCTGTTTGATACTGGTGAAAACCTCCCGAGCTTCAGCTGATAGTGGGAAGGACGTCGATTTAATGAGGGGTCGAGCCTTATCAGAGTAATTGGGCACCCATTGGGCATAGTACGAAAAAAATCCCAGGCACCTTTTTAAGGCTTTGGGATTGTGTGGCAGGGGCAGTTCCTTTAGGGGGCATAATCGGTCAGGGTCCGGTCCAATTACCCCATCTTCCACCACACAGCCGAGGATACAGAGACGGGTTGTGTTGAAGACACATTTGTCTTCGTTGTAGGCTAGATTCAGCTTTAGGGCAGTTTTTAAAAATCTCGCAAGATTTAGATCGTGGTCTTGCTGGTTGTGCCCGCAGATAGTGACATTGTCCAGATAGGGGTAGGTAGCTTGTAGTTTATTCTTGTCAACCATGCGGTCCATCTCACGTTGGAAGACCGAGACCCCATTTGTTACCCCGAAGGGCACTCTGAGAAAATGGTAGAGGCGCCCGTTCGCCTCAAAGGCGGTGTATGGGCGGTCCTCCGTTCTAATGGGGAGCTGGTGATACGCGGATTTGAGGTCGATAGTCGAGAAGACTTGGTATTGCGCGATCTGGTTGACCATTTCTGATATGCGGGGTAAAGGGTAGGCGTCCAGCTGGGTATAAATATTAACAGTCTGGCTGTAGTCAATTACCATCCGTTTCTTTTCGCTATTTTTAATTATGACTACTTGGGCACGCCACGGACTGGTACTGCATTCAATAATGCCTTCCCGCAGGAGTCTGTCCACTTCCGCCTTGATAAAGTGTCTGTCTTCCAGACTGTACCGTCTACTTTTGGTCGCTATGGGCCTACAGTTCGGAGCGAGATTAGCGAATAAAGAGGGCGGGCTGATTTTTAAGGTTGATAGGCCACAGACTGTGAGTGGCGGCTGGGACCCGCCATATGCTAGCGTGACACTTTCGTGGTGGCACTGGAAGTCCAGGCCCAAGATTACATTAACACAGAGTTCTGGCATCACGAGGAGTTTAAAATCCTTGTAGTCCGTGCCTTTTACAGTCAGTGTTACCACACAGTAGCCCAAAATGTCCGAAGTGTGGGGCTTAGCAGCCATAGCAATTCTGCTCCGTGTAGGGATTACCGTTAATGAGTGCCGCCGTACCAGGCTAGGGTAGATAAAACTCTCGGTACTCCCACAGTCAATTAAACATTTCGTTAAATTCCCGTTTACCTGTATGTCCATCATGGATTTTGTCAACGGGTGTGGCCTGGATTGATCCACCGTGATCGAAGCCACTGTTGGGCCCTGGGCGGCCGTTGAGTCGGGAAAAGATGGCGGCCTGCACGGCACGCACGAGGCGGTGACGGAGTTGGAAATCGGATTCCCCCTGCAGACTTTGCTAAAATGCCCCTTTTTCTTACATTTGAAGGATGTAGCGTCCTTCGCTGGGCATCGTTGTCTGGGGTGCTTGGCCTGGCCGCAGAAGTAGCATTTCGGGCCTCGAGACATTGCCACTGTAGTAGGACTCCTGGGTGAACTTCTGTGTGGGGACTCCGGCGGTGTAGAGCTGGTCTGAGACCTGGATGGGGAAGATGGCTGATTCCAAGATGGCGGCCCGCTCGAGGCGGTGAGGGCCGCATGGCCGGAAGAATAAGAGTCAGAGTTTTTCTGGGCCACGTCCAGCGATCGCGCAGTGGCCACTGCCTTTTTTAAGTCCAGGACCTCCTTCTCCAGCAGTCTCTGCCGGATATAATTCGATTTGAGGCCCGTGATGAAGGAATCGCAGACTTCTTCGTCAGAGTACACGTTGGCCGTCACGGCCTTGCAGTTACAGTCCCGGACCAAGTCCTTTAGGCCCTGTAAGAAATCGTCCATTGATTCCTCAGGTCGCTGCCTGCGTGTAGCCAGCAGATGTCTGGCGTACACTTCGTTTACTGGCCTCTGGTATTGGGCCTTCAGGATAGTGATGACCTCCGTGTAAGAGGTGGCGTCCCGGATGAACGAATAAATCCGATGACTAACGCGCGTAGTCAGTACTCAGTTTATCTACCTCGCTAGCGGATGAGGCCCTCGCGAAGTGTTCGAAGCATTTGAGCCAGTGTCCAAATTGATTTGATGCTTCAGCAGAATGTGGATCCAAGTCCAGACGCTCTGGTTTTAGGAGTCGATCCATCCTAATATTCTTTAGTGATTAAAATTGATGTGCCTTCAATAACCACAAAACTAGAAGTTATAGACTTTAACAAGTTGGCTTTTAATCACTAAGATCAGAGCTAACATCTCAACACACCGACTGGCTCACAGGAATGAGTCATACAGATCCGGGGATCTTTATGTAAGAGAAGTCAGGGGCGGAGCCAAGAGCCAAGACCTGGAACCTTCCAGGTTAGTCAGGAAAGAGGAAGTGAAACTATACACAGTGTGGGGGAGGATAATATACATGAGTGCAAAACGAATACAGGCAAGACAAACAGATTTCATTACACATACCATTTGCTTTCCTACTTGCTTGCTGTACCTGCCTGTTAACTTTCAGTGATTCGTGTACGAGGACACCCAGGTCCCTCTGAAAACTAACATTTCCCAGTCTTTTGCCATTTAAAAATATCCTGCTTTTCTATTTTTCCTACCAAAGTGGATAACTTCATATTTCTCCACCTTATATTCCATCTGCCATCTTCTTGCCCACTCACTTAACCGGTCTATATCCCTTTGCAGCCTCTTTGTGTCCTCCTCACATCTTACTTTCCCACCTAACTTTGTATCATCAGCAAACTTGGATACATTACATTCGGTCGACTCATCCAAATCATTGATGTAGATTATGAATAGCTGAGGCCCAAGCACTGATCCTTGTGGTACCCCACTAGTTACAGCCTGCCAACCCGTAAATGACCCGTTTATTCCTACTGTTTTCTGTCCGTTAACCAATCCTCAATCCATGCTAATATATTACCCCCAGTCCCTTAAGCCCTAATTTTGTGTAATACAGTAACCTCATCTTATCGAATGCCTTCTGAAAATCCAAAAACACCAAATCCACTGGTTCCCTCTTATCTACCCTGCTAGTTACAACCAATGTTCCTGCTAAGCTGCGCGCACGTGTGGCCGCGCAGTCATCTGCAATGTCCTGCGCCAGGCTGCTCCCATTGTATATACTGCGCCTGCGCAGAAATTTAAAGGGGCCACGCATTAAAAGAAACAGGCTGTGCAGAAAAAAAGGCAGCTTACAGGAAACACAGTTTACAAAATAAATCTGTCAAACACAATTACCCTTTCATAAATCAGTGTTGACGCTGCCCATTCATATTATGATTTCCTAAGTGCCCTGTTACCTCATCCCTAATAATAGATTCTAGCATTTTCCCGACGACTGATGTCAGGCTAACTGGCCTGTAGTTCCCTGTTTTTTCTCTCCCTGCTTTCTTAAATAGCGGGGTTACATTTAATACCTTCAATCTGCGGGGATGGTTCTAAAATCAGGGAATTTTGGAAGATCAAAACCAATGCATCCACTATCTCTGCAGCCACCTCTTTTAAAACCCTAGGATGTAGGTCATCAGGTCCAGAGGATTTGTCGACTTTTAGTCCTATTAATTTCTCCATGACCTTAAGTGAACTGTCCTCAGGCCCAGGTACTGGCACTGACAGAACAACTGCTGGGAAAAAGGTACCTATCTGCTAAACATTAATAATCCAACAAGGGATATTGCACCAGTGAAGCTAGCAAGCCGAGGAGACATGCGTGACGCGAGTTTTGATTTGTTGCCGTTTTACAAATATGCTATTTGGGCCAATCAGGCTCAAGTATGCCAGGTTGGACATGTGACACTTTGAGGGCTGATGGGTGTGCTAGATACCAAACTTCTACATAACGATCTTTGTACAAATCGTGCAGTAATACGCTTGAATTAACTTAACTTTGACATTTCAGCAAATCCAATCACTTCAGCTAAGAAGAAATGTGCCATTAACATTCTTATTCAGTGTTTGTAATGAAAATGATATGGAAGGATTGAAAAAGCAGTGTTTACCTCAGTTTCACCTGTAGTCGTTCCCCAGGAGAACATCCTGACTATAAACTGCACATCGGCGATTGCTTTGTTCGCTTTAACAATGGCATCATCATAGTGCTGAACCTGCTTCTTCAAGCATTGTATTTTAAATATCCTGTAGGGTAACATAACCCATTAGTCACTTGCATGATGATTTGCAACCTTTGACTTTCAGCTGACATTACTGACAAAGGGAGGGGTGTCTCATTGGTCACCACTGCTCTAAGACACAAGTTTTGGATTTTGTCTGTGTGCATAATTAACATAATTCAATCAAATTATACGTCATTAAGTGTTACTTTCATATTTCAAAAAACTTATGGTCAAGCAAACAAGATTCTAACCACAGTGAGGCTGCGGGGAGACAAAAGGTAAATGGCCAATTGTAAAAAATCATGACAAACCTCATTGGATCCTCAAAGGCTGCTTTTGATTGTACTATATGATTTAATCAGTCATTTTTAACAATGTTAACTAGTCATGTAGCTGGTTGCTGTAGTTAAGCTCACTAATTAATTGGAAATTGTTGGCCTGCAAATAGAGTTTTCCAAGAGACACCAACATGGGCCAAATTAAACTGCAGCTGAACAGTGGAGAATGAGTGTTATTTAATGTACTTTACTCCATTTAATCTGTGAGACTGTGGCAGAAGTTCCATGAGGGTAATTTAAAATTGATCACGTTTATTCGTAAAGGACCAGGTAACTAGAACCATACAGCATAGGAGGAGGCCATTCATACCTGCACTTACAGCCGATTCATGGATAAACTCCTGTACGTGAAGGGGATCTGATAATGGAGTACAAATCTTTTACAGGGCCTGAATAGTTGGTTTAAAGTCATTTATTGCAATTAACTGAAACAAATTCATAAATATTTACACTATACAGAGCAGAAGCGGTCTTCTCCAATAATTTAATGGATCAGAGGACAAACAAAAAATATTCTGCCCACACAGGTGACAATGCCATGAAGGTTTCCGAGATGAAATTCCTTACATAACATGTGCAATTAGATGGGAAATATTCTCTTAGAACCTTTGTTGTCCTCAATGTGCGGGATCACGACAAAGGAAATACACCTGATTGGCCACCCACCAAGCTCAGGTACAGGATGGGCAGGTGCACAGTGAAGGTCAATCTATTCTGCTGGAACATACCTTAAAGCTTGAGTTTGGAGGGCACTTGCTACTGTACAGGTGGCTGTCCTTACCAACTCCAGGAGTCAAACTGAAAATATTAGCCCTAATTTGAGCCATATTGTGACAGCAGCATTGTACTGTGGGATCCCTCCTGCCAGACCTGGAGTGGAAGCTTCTCAACTCAATTTTTTCATATCCAGCAGAGAGAATAAACTTTGGTCCCTTCAAGTTGCTCCACACATTGTTTGAAGTCAATGTGCATTGTCGTATCCCACCATGACATGCAGTCCCTCCCTCCCCATCAACTCCGATATCAAATGTTGCAAGTATAATTTGCTAATTGTCAGTGTCATAAATCTTATCATGACTCATGAAGTAACACTGGGCGGCCAGCTGGTGGCGCCGTCCAAGGAGTATAAATACTCGGGCGTGGGCCCAGCTTGCTCAGGATGTTTCTGTAACCAGGAACTAGTGATTATAACTAGAATCTTATGGTTGTGAAACCGTTGATTAAAGCCTTGTTTTATACTCAAACCGAGCACTCAGTAGTCTTTTTACATCAATTTAATCAACTGTGTATCGGCTCCACGCTCTGAGTGATTCCGGGAACAGCCAGCTACGACTTCAACTGCAGAAGGGAACTCCGACATAGTAATCAATCCATCATGGACAAACTACTCAGACCCGCCTGTCTTGACCTGGACCCGAATTCACCTACAACTGCTAAGGTATGGAAACACTGGTATCGTACCTTCAGCAACTTCCTCAGGGTATGTGGTGAGAATGTTCCTGATAAATTAGAGATACTTGCCAATTATGTATCTCCTCATGTGTTTGACTATATCGAAGACTGCGTAGACTATGACTCCGCTATCCTAATATTACAGCGATTATATGTTAAGGTCCCAAACAAAATTTTTGCTCGGCATCTACTAGCCACAACTCGACAACAACCCGGGGAATCACTTAATGAATTCCTTCAAAAGCTTCGCAGGCTCAGCAAGGATTGTAATCTTAAAGCTGTCACAGCTGAGCAGTACCAGGAGGAGTTAATGTGATTCCTTTATTAATGGGATTGCGTCTCCCTTCATATGCCAGCGTCTGTTGGAGAATAAAACCCTCGAGTTACAGGCTGCCTACGACCAGGCATGTTCCCTGGAATTAGCAAAGAGGAATGCAGATACCTATCTTTTACCACATGCACAGGCTGCTGCTATCACTTTTAATGACTCCTTCGATAGGTCTCGGGCGGAAGCCCTCACTGATGATGACTCTAACCTAGCTGATGACAACCCTGCCCTAGAAGCCTTCACTGATGACGACCCTGCCCTAGCGGCATCTTGGCAATCTGGAAGGAAGTGTTTCTTCTGTGGAGGTGATTCCACTATAGGAAATTTTGTCCTGCTCGTAACGCAGTCTGTAATCATTGCAGTAAGAAAGGTCACTTTTCTAAGGTATGCCGGTCGAGAGCCCGTTAGTTTTGCAGCTACTATCTATAAAACTGCTCCTCCCCCAAGAGCCACTACTAAGGTTACAGCTGCAATCTATAAAACTGCTCCTCCCCCAAGAACCATGACTAAGGTTACAGCTGTCAAGGGTAAAACTGCCCCATCTCCTATCACAGCTGTTTTTCCCCAAAGTCTGTCCCATGCAGCCACGAAGGTTTCTGTAAATGGACACATTTTGAGTCCACTAAGCGACTCATGCAGCTGACAGCTTCATTAGTGAGCGGGCTGTCAGTAAGTTAAAACTGCGTATTTACCCCTCGGACAGGGAAATTGCAATGGCTCTGATGGCACTGACCACCAACTCTTCCGGCTTTTGTCTTGTCGACCTTATTCTCAATGGCTGCACTTATTTCTCCACCCGGCTCGGGGTGCTTAAAAGCCTATGCAGTGATGTGCTCCTGGGACAGGATTTCCAGAAACAACACAAAAGACTCACTTTCGAGTTTGGAGGGCCAAAGCCGGAGCTTACTATTTCCAAAGTACCGTTTTGTGCGCTTTTGGCGGCTTCGCTCGACGAGCCCTCCTTGTTTTCCAATCTTTCCCCCCGATGTAAGCCCATAGTCACTAAATCACGATGTTTCAGCCAAGACGATCGATCCTTTATCGAGGCAGAAATCGCTCACCTTCTAGCTGACGGTATCATTGAGCCATGTTCATCTTCCTGGCGGGCTCAAGTCGTCGTTGTTAAAAATTCTCTGAAGCAACACAAGAAACGTCTCTGCATCGATTACTCGCAAACTATTAACCAGTATACCGACCTGGATGCCTACCCACTATCACGCATCGATGACATGGTCAATAACCTTGCCAACTACAAGGTATTTTCAACTTTTGATTTAAAGAGCGCATACCATCAAGTACCGTTAAAGGACTCTGACAAAAAGTATACGGCCTTTGAGGCCAATGGTCGGCTTTATCAGTTTTGTCGCCTTCCAATTGGTGTCACCAATGAGGTGGCCATCTTCCAACAGGCAATGGATAGCCTAGTCAAACAGGAGAACTTAACAGACACTTTTTCATATCTGGATAATATCACCATTGCTGGTCATGACCAGAAGGAGCATGATGCTAGCCTCCAGAAATTTTTTGACGTTCTCCGTTGTTGCAACTTAACCTTAAATGAGTCCAAATCTGTGAAATCAGTACCATCAGTCAACATCCTTGGCTACTGGGTGGGCAACGGTGTCCTCAAACCAGATCCGGAGCGACTTTGTCTGCTTCAGGAGCTCCCTCCCCCTACGAATCTCGGCTCTCTTCGTCGGGCACTCGGCATGTTTGCATATTATGCGAAGTGGATACCCCACTTCTCCGACAAGATCCAGCCCCTGCTTCACGCGAAGTAATTTCCGTTGGAGGCAACGGCTATTTCAGCTTACAACCTCCTCAAGCGACAACTGGAAAAAGCCACGCTTCATTCCATCAAGGAAAATCTTCCTTTCGTGGTCGAGTGCGATGCATCGGAGGTGGCGATCTCGGCTACCTTGAATCAAGGTGGTCGACCGTTGCATTTCTGTCCAGAACTTTGCAGGGTAGCGAGCTCCATTATCCTCCTGTCAAGGAGGCTACAGCCATCATCGAAGCAGAACGTAAATGGAGTCATTTTCTCACTCGTCGCCATTTCACGCTTATAATCGATCAGCGCTCCATGGCCTTTATGCTGGATAACCGGAAACGCACTAAGATCAAGAATAACAAAATACAACTCTGGAGGATGGAATTGGCCGCCTTTGGCTACACCATACATTATCGACCCAGCAAAGAGAATGTGGCCCCGGATACCCTCACACGTGCATTCTGCTCTTCTGTCAACTTCGACTCTAGCGGATCTTCATACTGACTTATGCCATCCTGGCGTTACCCGTATGTTGCACTTTGCGCGATCTAAAAATCTCCCATTTTCTACGGAAGATGTGAAAAGAACTTGCTCTACCTGTAGAATCTGTGCGGAATTAAAACCGCAATTCTTCCGTCCAGCGGATGGCTCGCTCATATACGCTATGCAGCGACTCAGCATTGACTTTAAAGGGCCATTGCCTTCCTCAACGCGAAACACCTACTTACTTACTATGGTGGACGAGTATTCACGCTTTCCCTTTGCTGTCCCCTGTCCCAATATGCTTACTTCCACAGTGATCAAATGCTTCGATCAAGTCTTTTCCCTTTGTGGTACGGCCAATTTCATCCACTCTGATCGGGGTCCCTGGCTTCATGTCAAGCGAACTCAAAAGTTATCTTTCCCAACAGGGAATCACCAGTAAAACGACACCATATCATCCCATCGGTAACAGACAGGTTGAGAGATACAACGCTATAATTTGGAATGCTGTTCGTCTTGCACTGAGGCCACGCAACCCATCAGACCAGCAGTGGGAAACTATGCTCCCTGACGTGTTGCATTCTATCAGGTCTCTTCTTTCCACGTCCACCAATGTCACTCCTCACGAGCGATTCTTCAAGTTCCAGCGTCGCTCCACTCATGGGACGTCCCTACCGTCATGGTTGGCAGCTCCCGGCCCCGTGTTGCTCTGAAGATTCGTCCGATCTTCCAAAAACGATCCCCACATCGATGAGGTGGAACGAACGGACGTTAATCCCACATACGCGCACGTGCGGTACCCTGATGGCCGGGAGTCCACCGTTTCACTCAGAGATCTAGCTCCCTGTCCAACCAGTCCCACGGACCCAACTGGTAGAGGAACCCATGGTAATGATGCCGATGCTCTGCGCTCCTTTGAGGATGATGCCCTACCTGGGACATCAAGGGATCTGCTGGCTACTCCACCGGAACAACTCGGGGAGCCGAGCACTTCCCAGGGGATGGCCACCCGAAGCAGGACGCCGGTCAATCCCTGGCTACCAAGATGACGCCAGCTCTGCGCAAGTGGGGACCTGCACCCAGAGTCACGCTCTTCCCCAGTCTTCCGCGGGTCGATCAAGGCGACACAGGCCCCGTTGATCTACCAATACGGACCAAGCGGCCCAGGGACCATGACACGGCCCAAGGAGACGTGCCTTCCAGCCACAAGCGAAGATCTAAAAGACTGCACCTATTCGTGGTCCGCCTAATCCACTAGAAGGAAGTCGTTGGACTTCCAAAACTTTCAGGCGGGAAGGATGTCATGAATCTTATCATGACTCATGACACTGGGCGGCCAGCTGGTGGCGCCGTCCATGGAGTATAAATACTTGGGCATGGGCCCAGCTTGCTCAGGATGTTTCTGTAACCAGGAACTAGTGATGTAACTAGAATCTCATGGTTTTGAAAGTTGATTAAAGCCTTGTTTTATACTCAAACCGAGCACTCAGTAGTCTCTTTACATCAGGCAGTGTTTAGGTGTCAGGCCATAGCTCAGTGGTAACGCTCTCAACTCTGGGTTCAAGTCCCACTCCAGAGACTTGAGCACATAATCCAGACCGACACTTCAGTTCTGTACTGAGGGAGTGCTGCACTATCAGGGGTGCCATCTTTCAGATGAAACGTTAAACCGAGGCCACATCTGCTCTATAACGATGAATGTAAAAGACCTCACAGCACTATTCCAAGATCAAGGGAATTATCCCCAGTGTCCTGGCCAATATTTATCCCTCAACCAAAATCACTACAAACAGATTATCTGGTTATTAATCTCATTGCTGTTTGTGGGCAAATTGGCTGCCGCGTTTCCTACATTACAACAGTGACTACGCTTTACAAATACTACATTGGCTGTAAAGTGCTTTAGGATGTCCTGAGGTCCTGAAAAGTGCTATAGAAATGTAGTTTCTTTCTAGTCTTACTTATTGTGTACTGGAGTTATAGGAAGACTGTATTCTATTGCAGTGATATTATACTAAACATTGTAAAGGGAGAATTTCACACACCTATTGGTGTCTCAGTCAGCCTTTATATATTTTATATGTAGTAAGACAGGAATTTAAAGAGCAAAAATCATGAAGTTCTAGTCCAATGGAATCATGAAGAGCAATAATAGTTTTAAGGACAGGACTGCCTGTTAGTGTGCTCCCTTCAGAGAGAGGGACCTTCAAAATGGCCTCAGGCTAGAGGTAGAATTGTCCTAAAGCAGGAATAGGGTACAGAAAGGGTGAGGGCAATATTTTATAGGAACATAGAGACAGGAGGCGGCGATTCAGCCCCTTGAACCTGCTCCACCATTTAATTAGGTCATGGCTGATCTGTACCTCAACTGCATTTACCCGCCGTTGCGTCATATCCCTCGATACCACTACCCAACAAAAATCTATTGATTTCAGTCTGAAAAGCTCTAATCGACACCCAGCAGCCACAGCCTTTTGGGGAGAGAATTCCAGATTTCCTTTGTGTGAAAAAGTGCTTCCTGATTTCCTTCCTAAATTGCCTAGATCTAATTTTAAGATTATGTCCTGAGACATGGCTGCAAGATAGTCAGGACTGGGAACTAAAGATACCAGGTTATAAGGTCTACAGGAAAGATAGGGAAAATGACAGAGAGCGAGGAGTAGCCTTAGTGATTAAGGATGAAATCACTTCAATGGTGAGAGGATACAACAAGAGGTAAGCAGGCAGTGGAGACTTTATGGGTAGAATTAAGAAATAGGAAAGGATTTAAGACTGTAGTGGGAGTTGTATATAGGCACCCTGATAGCAGCTGTGAAGTGCGAGATTGTATAAATGCAGAGATTAGACAAGCGTGTAGCAAAGGCAGACTGGTTTTAATGGGAGATTTTAACTTTCATATAGGTCAGGATAAGCAGACTAGCACCTGTCAGAAAGGTAGTGAATTTCTTGTGTGTCCAGGATAGTTTTCTACAACAGTATGTCCTAGAGGCAACAAGGGGGCAAGCCATATTAGATTTAGTAGAGTAATGAGCCAGATTTAGTTAACAGCCTAACTGTGTGTGCACATTTATCCAATAGTGATCATAACATGATCAGAGTTCAACATAGCGTTTGAAAGGGAGAAACGCGAAACAGCTACTAAGATTCTAGATTTGGGTAAATCGACTTCAAAGGGATGAGACACAGACTGTCCATGGTAAACTGGGAAAATCTGTTAATGGGTAAAACAACAGATCATCAGTGGGAGGTGTTCAAAAAAGAATTTGTGATACAGAACCAGTTTAAACCTAACATAGAAAAATAGGAGCAGGAGTAGGCCATTCGGCCCTTCGAGCCTGCTCCGTCATTCAATATGATCATGGTGTTTCCTCTATCTCAATACAGGAAACTCTCTTTTAACCGGCACCTAAATATCCGGAAACCTCTCTTAACCGGCAAAATTCAGGAGTAGGTTCAGCGAAGTTTTACTATATAGTAGTGGCCGTGCAACAGGGACTCCTGGATCTGTGGCCGGGTAACCGGGACTCCTGCACAAGTGCCGTGTAACCGGGGCTCCTGCATCTGTGGCCGTGTACGGGGCTCTTGTACCTTGGTAAGTATACCTCTCTGTAATCCGGACTTTTTGATCAACCGACACGACGCCGGTCCCGGATAAAAAAGTTTCCTGTACCATATTCCCGCTCTCTCCCCATACCCCTTGACGTCCTTTGCCTCTAGAAATCTATTTATCTCCTTCTTAAATATATTCAGTGACTTGGCCTCCACAGCTGTCTGTGGTAGAGAATTTCACATGTTCACCACCCTCTGAGTGAAGAAATTTCTCATAAGAACATAAGAAATAGGAGCAGTAGTAGGCCATTCGGCCCTTCGAGCCTGCTCCGCCATTCAATGAGATCAGGGCTGATCTTCTGCCTCAACTTCATTCACCGGCCCTGTCGCCATATCCCTTGATGCCTTTACAAGTCAGAAATCTATCGATTTCTGTTTTGAATATACCCAATTACTGAGCCTCCACAGCCCTCTGGGGTAGAGAATTCCAAAGATTCACCACCCTCTGTGTGAAGAAATTTCTTCTCATCTCAGTCCTGAATGGCCTACCCTTTATCCTGAGGCTGTGGCACCTGGTTCTAGACTCCCCAGCCAAGGGAAACATTCTCCCAGCAGCCACCCTATCAAGCCCTGTAATTATTTTGTATGCTTCAATGAGATCCCCTCTCATTCTTCTGAATTCAAGAGAATACAGGCCTAGTTTACTCAATCTCTTCTCATACGACAGTCCCGCC
This sequence comes from Somniosus microcephalus, assembly GCF_052327205.1. NCBI lineage: Eukaryota > Metazoa > Chordata > Chondrichthyes > Squaliformes > Somniosidae > Somniosus > Somniosus microcephalus. The sequence goes on from NC_141003.1 coordinate 7,867,714, forward strand.
ATCCCAGGAAGCAATCTCGTGAACCTTCGTTGCACTCCCTCTATGGCAAGTATATCCTTCCTTAGGTAAGGAGACCAAAATTGTACACAGTACTCCAGGTGTGGTCTCACCAAGGCCCTATATAATTGGAGTAAGACTTCTTTACTCCTGTACTCAAATCCTCTTGTAATGAAGGCCAGCATACCATTTGCCTTCCTAATGGCTTGCTGCACCTGCACATTCACTTTCAATGACTCCTGTACAAGGACACCCAGGTCCCTTTGAGCATCTGCATTCCCCAATCTTTCATTTAGGAAATACTCTGCCTTTGTTTTTTCTACCAAAGTGGATAACTTCACATTTATCCACATTATATTCCATCTGCCATGTTCTCACCCACTCACTGAGCCTGTCGAGATCCCCTTGAAGCCTCTTCACATCCTCTTTGCAACTGACACTGCCACCTAGCTTTGTATCATCAGCAAATTTGGAAATGTTACATTTAGTCCCCTCATCCAAATCATTGATATAGATTGTGAATAGCTGGGGTCCAAGCACTGATCGTTGCGGTACCCCACTAGTCAGCCTGCCATCCTGAAAAAGACCAGTCTATCCCTACTCTTTGTTTTCTGTCTGTTAACCAATTCTCAATCCATGCTAGTATATTACCCCCATTTCCATGTGCCCTAATTTTGTTTACCAACCTCTTGTGTGGGACCTTATCGGAGGCCTTCCGAAAATCCAAATACACCACATCTACCGGTTCCCCTTTGTCTACTCCACTAGTTACATCCTCAAAGAACTCCAATAGGTTTGTCAAACAGGACTTCCCTTTCATAAATCCACATAGAAACTAATAGTGAGATTGGGCAGAGTCAAAGTGCCCAGTTATTGCATCCTTTACAATAGATTCCAGCATTTTCCCAACTACTGATGTGAGGCTAACAGTTCTGTAGTTCCCAGTTTTCTCTCTCCCTCCTTTCTTAAATAGCAGGGTTACATTTGCTATCTTCCAATCTGCAGGAACCGTTCCAGAATCTATAGAATTTTGGTGTGGAGATGCCGGAGTTGGACTGGGGTGGACAAATGTAAGAAGTCACACAACACCAGGTTATAGTCCAACAGCTTTATTTGAAATCACAAGCTTTCGGAGCGCTGCTCCTTCTTCAGGTGAAGTGGAGAAATGCATAAAGACACAGCTTATATAGTCAGAGAATCATGTCAGATGTTTACAGGTAACCTTTCCAACTGCCATTTATCACACCTCGGCAGAGAGATAATCACAGCAGTCAAAGGTGTGAATGGTGTCCAAACAGGTCAGTCAGGGAAACATTACATCAAAGAACAATGAGGTGGGGTCACAAGGGGTCAAATATTGCAGATGCTGGGGTCTGTATGAAAAACAAAAAAAGACAAAAAACATTTTTTTTGGCTGCAAATCACAGCAGGTCCGGCTGCATCTGTGTAGAGAGAACAATCCAATGTCGACTCGAGTCTGGATGACCCTGCATCAGGTGGGGTTACATGTAGCGTGACATGAACCCAAGATCTCGGTTGAGGCCGTCCTCATGGGTGCGGAACTTGGCTATCAGTTTCTGCTCGACGATTTTGCGTTGTCGTGTGTCTCGAAGGCCACCTTGACCACAATGTCTTCACCTTCGACAACCAGTTCTTTACCCAAACACACGGAACAGCCATGGGGACCAAATTCGCACCCCAATACACAAACATCTTCATGCACAAGTTCGAGCAAAACTTCTTCACTGCACAGGATCTCCAACCAACGCTATACACCAGATACATCGACGCCATTTTCTTCCTATGGACCCACGGCGAAGAATCACTGAAAAGACTACACGATAACATCAACAAGTTCCATCCCACCATCAAACTCACCATGGACTACTCCTCAGAATCAGTCTCATTCCTGGACACACGAATCTCCATCAAAGACGGACACCTCAGCACTTCACTCTACCGCAAGCCCACGGACAACCTCACGATGCTTCACTTCTCCAGCTTCCACCCTAACCACGTTAAAGAAGCCATCCCCTATGGACAAGCCCTGCGAATACACAGGATCTGCTCAGACGAGGAGGAACGCGATGGACACCTACAGACACTGAAAGACGCCCTTGTAAGAACAGGATATGACGCTCGACTCGTCGATCGACAGTTCCGACGGGCCACAGCGAAAAATCGCATAGACCTCCTCAGAAGACAAACACGGGACACAACCAACAGAGTACCCTTCGTCGTCCAGTACTTCCCCGGAGCGGAGAAACTACGCCATGTTCTTCGCAGCCTTCAACATGTCATCGATGACGACGAACACCTCGCTAAGGCCATCCCCACGCCTCCACTACTCACTTTCAAACAGCCGCCTAACCTCAAACAGACCATCGTTCGCAGCAAATTACCCAGCTTTCAGGAGAACAGCGACCACGACACCACACAACCCTGCCACAGCAACCTCTGCAAGACATGCCAGATCATCAACACAGATACCATCATCACACGTGAGGACACCACCCACCAGGTACATGGTACATACTCATGTGACTCGGCCAACGTTGTCTACCTCATACGTTGCAGGAAAGGATGCCCCGGAGCATGGTACATCGGCGAGACCATGCAGACACTGCGACAACGGATGAACGGACACCGCGCAACAATCACCAGGCAGGAGTGTTCCCTCCCAGTCGGGGAACACTTCAGCAGTCAAGGACATTCAGCCTCCGATCTTCGGGTAAGCATTCTCCAAGGTGGCCTTCGAGACACACGACAACGCAAAATCGTCGAGCAGAAACTGATAGCCAAGTTCCGCACCCATGAGGACGGCCTCAACCGAGATCTTGGGTTCATGTCACGCTACATGTAACCCCACCTGATGCAGGGTCATCTAGACTCGAGTCGACATTGGCTTGTTCTCTCTACACAGATGCGGCCGGACCTGCTGTGATTTCCAGCCAAAAAAAGTTTTTTGTCTGTTTTTTTGTTTTTCATACAGACCCCAGCATCTGCAATATTTGACCCCTTGTGACCCCACCTCATTGTTCTTTGATGTAATGTTTCCCTGACTGACCTGTTTGGACACCATTCACACCTTTGACTGCTGTGATTATCTCTCTGCCGAGGTGTGATAAATGGCAGTTGGAAAGGTTACTTGTAAACATGACATGATTCTCTGACTATATAAGCTGTGTCTTTATGCATTTCTCCACTTCACCTGAAGAAGGAGCAGCGCTCCGAAAGCTTGTGATTTCAAATAAAGCTGTTGGACTATGACCTGGTGTTGTGTGACTTCTTACATCTATAGAATTTTGGAAGATGACAACCAATGCGTCCACTATCCCAATGACCACCTCTTTCAAAACCCTAGGATGTAGGTCATCCGGTCCTTGGGATTTATCGACTTTTAGACCCATTAATTTTGCTGGTACTATTTTTTTTTACTAATAATAATTTCTTTAAGTTCCTCATTCTCACCACACCCTTGGTTTTCTCGTATTTCTGGGAGGTTTTTTGTGTCTTCCTCCGTGAAGACAGAAACAAAGTATTTATTTAATTTCTCTGCCATTTCCTCATTCCCCATTATAAATTCTCCCGTCTCTGACTGTAAAGGACCTACATTTACCTTTGCCAGTCTTTTCCTTTTCACATACCTATAGAAGCTTTTACAATCCGTTTTTATATCTTTCGCTAGTTTGTGCTCATATTCCATTTTCCCTTTCTTTATCAATTTTTTGGTCCCCCTTTGCTGATTTCTAAAAAGATCCCAATCCTCAGGCTGACCGCTTTTTCTGGCAACTTTAACTTAATACTAGCTTTAATTTCTTTTGTTAGCCATGGTTGGATCACTTTTCCTTTTGGGTTTTATGCCCTAGAGGAATATATGTTTGTTGCAAATCATGCATTATTTCCTTGAATGTTAGGCATTGTATGTCCACCTTCATACCTTTAAGTCTCAGTCCTAAATGTCCTGCCCCGTATCCTGAGACTGTGACCCCTCGTTCTAGACCCCCCAGCCAGGGGAAACATCCTCCCTGCATCCAGTCTGTCTAGCCCCGTCAGAATTTTATACGTTTCAATGAGATCCCCTCTCATTCTTCTAAACTCTAGTGAATTCAGACCTAGTCGACCCAATCTCTCCTCATACGACAATCCTGCCATCCCAGGAATCAGTCTGGTGAACATTCGCTGCACTCCCTCAATGGCAAGTATATCCTTTCTTAGGTAAGGAGACCAAATCTGCACACAGTACTCCAGGTGTGGTCTCACCAAGGCCCTGTACAACTGTAGTAAGACATCCTTGCTCCTGTACTCAAATCCTCTTGCAATGAAGGCCAACATACCATTTGCCTTCCTAACTGTTTGCTGCACCTGCATGTTTGCTTTCAATGACTGGTGTACAAGGACACCCAGGTCCCTTTGTACATCAACATTTCCCAATCTATCACCATTTAAATACTCGGCCTTTGTTTTTCCTACCGAAGTGGATAACTTCACATTTATCCACGTTATACTGCATCTGCCATGTATTTGCCCACTCACTCAACTTGTCTAAATCGCCTTGAAGCCTCTTTGCATCCTCCTCACAATGCCACCTAGCTGGGGCCCAAGAACTGATCCCTGTGGTACCCCACTAGTCACCGCCTGCCACCCTGAAAAAGACCCATTTATTCCTACTCTCTTTCCTGTCCGTTAACCAATTTTCAATCCATGCCAGTATATTACCCCCAATCCCATGTGCTTTAATTTTGCACACTAACCTCTTATGTGGGACTTTATCAAAGGTCGTCTGAAAATCTAAATACACCACATCCACTGGTTCTCCCTTATCTATTCTACCAGTTACATTCTCAAAAAACTCCGGTAGGTTTGTCAAACACGATTTTCCTTTCATAAATCCATGTTGACTTTGTTTAATCCCGTTGATAGTTTCTAAGTGTCCTGTTATCACATCCTTTATAATAGCATTTTCCCTACTACTGATGTTAGTTCCCTGTTTGCTCTCTCTCTCCTTTTTTAAATAGTGGGGTAACATTTGCCACCCTCCAATCTGCAGGAACTGTTCCATAATCTATAGAATTTTGGAAGATGACAACCAATGCATCCACTATTTCCATGGCTACCTCTTTTAGTACTCTGGGCTGCAGATTATCAGGCCCTGGGGATTTATCAGCTTTGAGTCCCATTAATTTCTCCAGCACTATTTTTTTACTAATACTAATTTCCTTTAATTCCTCCTTCTCACTAGACCCTTGGTTCCTTAGCATTTCTGGGAAGTTATTTGTGCCCTCTACCATGAAGATAGAACCAAAGTATTTGTTTAATTGCTCTGCCATTTCCTTGTTCCACATTATAAATTCTCCCATTTCTGACTAAGGGACCTACATTTGTCTTCACTAATCTTTTTCTTTTTACATACTTGTAGAAGCTTTTACAATCCGCTTTTATGTTCCTTGCAAGCTTACTCTCATACTCTATTTTTCCCCTCTTGGTCCTTTTTTGCTGAATTCCAAACTGCTCCCAATCCTCAGGCTTGCTACTTTTTCTGGCAACTTTATATGACTCCTTTTTGGATCTAATACTATCCTTAATTTCTTTTGTTAGCCATGGTTGGGCCGCTTTTCCTTTTGTGTTTTTACGCCAGAAAGGAATGTATCACTGTCGCAATTCATGCATTCGTTCCTTAAATGTTAGCCATTGCCTATCCACCGTCATGCCTTTTAATGAAGCTCCCCAATCTATCATAGCCAGCTCACTCCTCACACCTACGTAGTTTCCTTTGTTTAGATTTAGGACCCTAGTTTTGGATTGGACTACTTCATTTTCCATCTCAATGAAGAATTCTATCATGTGACTTGGATAGAGAACTGGTTGGCAGACAGAAAGCAAAGAGTTGGAATAAACGGGTCTTTTTCCGAGTGGCAGGCAGTGACTAGTGGGGTACCGCAGGGATCAGTCCTTGGACCCCAGCTATTCACAATATATATTAATGATGTAGACAAGGGAACTAGATGTAATATCTCCAAGTTTGCAGACGACACAAAGCTGGGTGGGCGTGTGTGCTGTGAGGAGGATACCGAGAAACTCTAGGATGATTTGGACAGGTTGGGTAATTGGGCAGAAGCATGGCAGATGCAATATAACGTGGATAAATGCAAGGTTATCCACTTTGGTGTCAAAAACAGGAAGGCAGATTATCTGAATGGCAATAGATTGGGAGAAACATAGAAGATAGGAGCAGGAGTAGGCCATTCGGCCCCTTGAGCCTGCTCCGCCATTCAATGAGATCATGGCTGATCATCCAAATTCAGTACCCTGTCCCTGCTTTCTCCCCATATCACTTGATCCCTTTAGCCTTAAGAAATATATCTAACGCCTTCTTGAATATATTTAATGAATTGGTCTCAACTACCTTCTGTGGTAGAGAATTCCACAGGTTCACCACTCTCTGGGTGAAGAAATTCCTCCTCATCTCGTCCTAAATGGCTTACCCCTTATCCTTAAACTGTGACCCCTGGCTCTGGTCTCCCCCGCCATCGGGAACATCCTTCCTGCATCTAGTCTGTCTAGTCCTGTTAGAATTTTATAAGTTTCAATGAGATCCCCTCTCATTCTTCTAAACTCTAGCGAGTATAAGCCCAATCGACCCAATCTCTCCTCATACGTCATTCCTGCCATCCCAGGTATCAGTCTGGTGAATCTTCGCTGCACTCCCTCCATGGCAAGAACATCCTTCTTCATATAAGGTGAGCAAAACTGCACACAATACTCAAGGTGTGGTCTCACCAAGGCCCTGTACAATTGCAGCAAGACATCCTTGTTCCTGTACTCGAACCCTCTCGCTACGAAGGCCAACATACCATTTGCCTTCTTAACCGCCTGCTGCATCTGCATGCTTATCTTCAGCGACTGGTGCACAAGGACACCCAGGTCTCGTTGCACTTCCCCTTTTCCCAATCTATTGCCATTCAGATAATAATCTGCCTTCCTGTTTTTGCCACCGAAGTGGATAACCTCGCATTTATCCACATTATATTGCATCTGCCAAATCACCCAACCTGTCCAAATCATACTGGAGTTTCTCGGCATCCTCCTCACAGCACACACGCCCACCCAGCTTTGTGTTGACTGCAAACTTGGAGATATTGGCCTAGAAATTCATTAAGGCGCTGCCAGCTTTGCGGCCAGTTACCGCCTAAAGAGGGCTTCTGTGCCAAAAAGGAGTTTGCGCTGATATTCAGTGCAGCGGTATTGGCAGCGGTAGCCATTAGCGCTGCGCCGGCACCGATGACGTCATCGGTGTGCGCAGTGCCCCGGTTCCGCCCCGAATCTGGCCCGATCCCCATATTTAGTTGTGGCCGCCTCCTCCGCAGCGGCCGCAAACAGCGACCAGAAAACGGGGCCCTACTGTAGCCTTAGTGGGGCGCTTTAAAGGTGGAGGTGCGGCCGGCCGCTTTTTCGGCGGCCGCCTGCCCGCACCTCCTTCCCCGGCCTCCTCCACCCGCACCCCCCGCAGCATTGCCGGATGCTTTCCGCGAACCCGGCACTTCTCCGAGGTGCTGGGCTCATTTGCCGGCACTATCCAGCGGCGATCTCCCCGTTGCAGGCAGCTCCCCCTTAAGAGAAGGAGGAGGCCTGCAGTACCGCAGCCTGCCGCTCCGCAGCGGCTGGCGCAGCGGCGCCAAGAGCGCTGAAATTCAGTTTCAGCGCCCCAAGCGGAGGCGGGCACACCCTGGAATAGCGCCCGGTTCCGAATTGGGGCGCAAAAACTGAGTATCTGACGAACGCTAATGGCTCCCCGCCCAGCGCTAACTTTTGGGTGCGAGCGAGCTGGCCGCCCCAAACTGAATTTCTAGGCCATTACATCTAGTTCCCTCGTCTAGATCATTAATATATATTGTGAATAGCTGGGGTCCTAGGACCAATCCCTGCAGTACCCCACTAGTCACTGCCTGCCACTCGGAAAAAGACCCGTTTATTCCAACTCTTTGCTTCCTGTCTGCCAACCAGTTCTCTATCCAAGTCAGCACCTTGCCCCCAATCCCATGTGCCTTAACTTTACACGCTAATCTCTTATGCGGGACCTTATCGAAAGCCTTCCGAAAGTCCAAATACACCACATCCACTGGTTCTCCCTTATCTATTCTACCAGTTACATCCTGAGATTACTACCTTTGAGGTCCTATTTTTTTAATTTACCTCCTAATTCCCTATATTCAGCTTTTAGGACCTCATCCCGGTTTTTACCTATATCGTTGGTACCTATATACACGACAACTGGCTGTTCACCCTCACCTTCCAACATGCTCTGCAGCCGCTCAGAGACATCCTTGACCCTTGCACCAGGGAGGCAACACACCATCCTGGAGTCTCGTTTGCGGCCGCAGAAACGCCTATCTATTCCCCTTACAATAGAATCCCCTATTACTATAGCTCTCCCACTCTTTTTCCTCCCGTCCTGTGCAGCAGAACCACCCACGGTGCCAGGAAGTTGGCTGCTGCTGTCTTCCCCCCCCGATAAGCCATCTCCCTCAACAATATCCAAAACGGTGTATCTGTTTGAGAGCGGTTTGCCACAGGGGACCCCTGCACTACCTGCCTGCGCCTACTACTCTGCCTGGCAGTCACCCATTCCCTTCCTGCCTGTGCAGCCTTTACCTGCGGTGTGACCAACTCATTAAACGTGCTAGGGGAAGTGCAACGAGACCTGGGTGTCCTTGTGCACCAGTTGCTGAAGGTAAGCATGCAGGTGCAGCAGGCGGTTAAGAAGGCAAATGGTATGTTGGCCTTCATAGCGAGAGGGTTTGAGTACAGGAACAAGGATGTCTTGCTGCAGTTGTACAGGGCCTTGGTGAGACCACATCTGGAGTATTGTGTGCAGTTTTGGTCGCCTTATCTGAGGATGTTCTTGCCATGGAAGGAGTTCAGCGAAGATTCACCAGGCTGATACCTGGGATGGCAGGAATGACGTATGAGGAGAGATTGGGTTGATTGGGCTTATACTCGCTGGAGTTTAGAAGAATGAGAGGGGATCTCATTGAAACTTATAAAATTCTGACAGGACTGGACAGACTAGATGCAGGAAGGATGTTCCCGATGGTTGGGGAGTCCAGAACCAGGGGTCACAGTCGAACGATAAGGGGTAAGCCATTTAGGACAGAAATGAGGAATTTCTTCACCCAGAGAGTGGTGAACCTGTGGAATTCTCTACCACACAAGGCAGTAGAGGCCAATTCATTAAATATATTCAAGAAGGAGTTGGATATATTTCTTAAGGCTAAAGGGATCAAGGGGTATGGGGAGAAAGCAGGGACAGAGTACTGAATTTGGATGATCAGCCATGATCACGTTGAATGGCGGAGCAGGCTCGAAGGGCCAAATGGCCTACTCCTGCTCCTATCTTCTATGTCTATGTTATGTGATGGTCACTCTTCCCTAAAGGACCCTGCACAACAAGATTAGTAATTAACCCCTTCTCATTGCACAATACCCAATCTAGGATAGCCTGTTCTCTGGTTGGCTCCTCTACATACTGGTCTAAAAATCGATCTCGTACACACTCCAGGAATTCATCCTCCACTGTATTATTGCTAATTTGGTTTGGCCAATCTATATGTAGATTAAAGTCACCCATGATTACTGTAGTATCCTTGTTACATGCATCTCTAATTTCCTGTTTGATGCCGTCCCCTACATTACCACTACTGCTTGAAGGCCTATAGACAACTCCCACCAATGTTTTCTGCCCCTTGGTGCTTCTTAGCTCCACCCGACTGATTCTACATCTTGATTTTCTGAGCCAATATCCTTTCTCACTATTGCTCTGGTTTCATTCTTTACGAACAAGGCCACCCCACTTCCTTTTCCTTTATGCCTGTCCTTCCGAAATATCGAATAACCTTGGATATTCAGCTCCCAGCCTTGGTCACCCTGCAGCCATGACTGTAATCGCAATTATATTGTATCCGTTTTCATCTATTTGCGCTGTTAATTTGTCTACCTTATTGCGAATGCTTCGTGCATTCAGATAGTGGCCTCGATTTTCATTGGGCCGTGAGGCGGGCTTTTAAACGTGCGGGGGGTTAAAATCGCAAAACCTAGGGGTCACGACCCCCCCGCCTGGTTCCCGCCATCACGCCATTTTAACCTAGGTGTCTGATTGACACGAATCAATCCCGCCTACAACAGGCGGGACTGGTCTCTAGGGCCCTTAAAATGGGATTATAAAGGCCAATCAGTGCTGTTTAACAGGCCCTTGCCTGTTTAACCCTTTTCCCACGTAAAACGCACCTGGTGGGGATCACGCCTGTGAAACCTGGCGTGAACACTATTGGCTTGCTGACTATCAGCTGCAGGTCCAACATTAAAGAGGATATTTGATCAGTCATCATTTGCAGGTGGCAGGACTTTGTTGTCTCAGGTCTGGGGGAACTTTTAGAAGGCATAGCCACAGCTGTGGAAGTTTGGAGCCTGACACCCATCTCCAGTGTAACCTCCTGCGAGACCCCTCTCGCCACCCTCACTCAGCGCTTCCACAGCTGAGGCACCTACCAGAAGCATGGGACGACTTTTTTTCCTTCCCCTCTTGGCATTAGAGGACCTCCAGCCCCATTCACGAAATGACACACGCCACAACTGCAGAAGTTGCCATCAGAATTTATGAAAAACGCACAACTGATGGCATTTCCACAAAATACACAGCATTTCACCCAAGTGACTACCCTTGTGACTATTTGTGTTTTATTTTCCTCTTACGCATGCTCCTACGTAGTGGTTCCCCTGTAGCTTCAGCAGATGTGGAGGCCCCTTGCTCCTGTCTCGACACCTTTGGCGGGCGTCCTCTGGGATGGCGAGCCTGTGAGGGCTCGCCAGCATTCTGCTGCTCCTGCAGCTGTGCAGGGGTTGAGACCTCTATCTCCGTTGGGTGTGTACTCCGGCGGGGCTCTGACCGAGGGCTCTGCAGTGCCATGGAAGTGAGAGCGCTTGGAGAGGAGCCCCCACTTCCTTGAGGTCTGCCACCAACCTCCCTCTCATGGGTCAGGTCCCCCTCAGTGCCTGCAAGTGGCTTGAGAGCAGCTTGCTGCACATCAGGGGGGCCATGGGGACCCGTATCTGCAATGGCAGTCCTACTCAGAAGGACTTCCATGAAGGTCTGGTTTCTCTGTTCAATAGATGCCCATCGCTCCTCAAGAGATGTCATTCTATTCTGAACACTCACCATGTTTTCCATACCCTGGCGACTAACCTCCTCCATGGCCATAGCCCTCCTCTCCTCTACCGTAGCCAGCCTTACCACGGAGGCAGCAATCATTTCCACATAGGTAGCCATCCTTTCCGTGTTGATGCGTTCATGTGCCAATGACTCCACAAAGGCTCTGCTCATGTTCGCAATGGACTCCTCCATTCGCTCCACACTCGCAGCGACCCTAGAGACAAAACCTGCCAGAGACTCCTGCATCTGTGCCTGGAGTTCCATCACCTCTGATCTTACGGATGGATCCAGAGGCAGAGGCCCGACATGCAGCTGAGCCAAGCTGGCAGAGTCCTGCGCCCTCCGACGAGGACTCTCCGCTGCTGTCCCTGTCTCCACAATCTGCTGATGCTCACTTGTGAGCTGTGATACACCAGGTGACAACTCTACTCTATGTCCCGAAGGTCCCACCGAGGTGTGAGTGTCTGCGCTGGTGCTGAGTGCGCTTATTTCTGATGACGCTGCGCCCTCAGAGGTTGCAGATTCCTCTGAGGAGTCTGGCTGCTCAGGCTCTTTCTCCTGCACCGTGGGCTCTCGATGGTCCTGTGGGAGAGTCAAGGAAAAAGTTAGAGATGTGATGCCAAGGTTACATGCACATTGCATTTTGCAGATGATCATAAGTCCATATGATGTAGCTTCAGAATCATTATCAGCGACTCATGCAATGTCAATGAGAGAGATGGAAAACTATTCTGTCACCAGCTTGCGGGGATGCTCCTGCCTGTCCTTCCCCAACGTCCACATCTCGGTCAGCCCCGGCAATCTCCAGGACGCCTTCCTCCCAGGGGGTGAGCTGGGCTAATGAGGGCAGCCCTCCTCCTGTCCTGGCTCGCCCTCTCTTATTGTGAGCTCTCTTTTCCTGCAATGAGGGAGACAAGTGGAGGTTGAGTGAGAATGAAGGAGTGAGTGCAGCGATTGCATAGCATAGGTACTTAGGAGACAAAGATGGAGTGAGGTTGCAATACCAAGGGCCCTCCCCCCTGTGTGCTGTCAGTTGTGTTCAAAGCATCAGAGTGAGAGGGAGTGTGAGGGCTGCATGGTGGCATAGTTCTGTGAATGTGAGCATAGAGAGAGAGGGAATGGGTAAGGGTGTATGGATGTGAGTGTCTAGTGGGATGTGCAGGAAGAGATTGCTAAAGCTGAGTGCTGGTGAGGAAAGGCAATGGGGAACAGATTAAGGGTGATGGAAACATACAGTACTTACTTTTCCAGTGCGAAGGAGGTCATGGAATCTTTTCCTGCACTGCAACCACGTTCTTCGTGTTAGCCCCAAGGAGTTGACTTGACCTGCCACCTCTAGCCACACAGCCTTGGTCTGGCTGGGAGGTCTCTTCCTCCCTGAAGAAGGGAAGAGGACCTCCCTGTGGGCCCTAACACTATCCAATAATGCCTGTAGTGAAGCCTCATCAAATTTGGGCACAGATCTGGCCCTCCCACTGGCCGTTCCTCCTGCAGGCTCCTGTGCCATCTTAATGTTGAAGGTTGGAAGCCTGCAGAGGAAGCAAGGCTTGCTGTGAACCTTAAAAGCAGCAGCAATGATGACGTCATATTCTGCGACTTTCTGACTGGAAGTACTCAATTGCCAAGGCTTCCCACACGCTGGAAATCAATTGGCCAATTGTGTTAAATTTGCATTAATCTCATTGACCCATTTACAATCGTGTCGGAATCACTAAATTCGGGGAACCCACCAATTCCCCGCACCTGAACTAAAATCGACCCCAGTGTCTTTAGATTTGTCTTTTTAACATTTTTCGACATGTTAACATTTTTTGTACTATGGCCCTATTTGTCTTCCCATTTTTTCTTACCCGGACCCTATTTGTTTGTATGCTCTGTCCCTTCCTGACACAATCTGGTTATCCTTACCCCAATCACTTTCCTCCACTGCTTCCTTGGCTTTTCTCTTTAGCATTCTAGATTTCTCTCCACCGGGACCCCCCCCCCCCCACTTTATTTAGTTTAAAGCCCTATCTACCTTCCTAGTTATTTGATTCGCTAGGACTCTGGTCCCAGCATGGTTCAGGTGTAGTCCGTCCCAATGGAACAGCTCTCTCTTGTAGGATTCGCAAAATTTCCACATTTCCCCAAGGTTATTAATAAAAGGGACCATATGGACAATTTAAAAAGGGCACCCAAAGATGGCATCCGCACCTCGTGACCAAAAGCCTGTAAAATTTTAAAAGCCTGGACTCTGCAGCTCAGAACAAGCAGCTTTGGGAAATCGAAACTTAAAATGCATTTCTGTGAAAAGGACTTTTGTGTTTGAAGGGCCAGTCAGCTAAGCAAACATTTGAATATGCATTTGTCAAATTGGAACAGATCAACCCAGTTAGGCCTAAACATGAGACCATTAGTTCGTCCGCATAAATAATCGGAAACAGCTTAAGGAAGCCATCGAGGCTGGACAGGCCGATTAAAATGCATTAATGACAATACAGCCCGGACATCAGGCCATTAGGTGCGATAAACGGCCATCTAAAACTACTTATTTTAGATTGGTACAATCATTTAAAACAGCCCGCAGCTGAAGACGTATTAATTAAAACCGAGCGCAGAGTTATAAGCTGACGCTCGGGGAAGAAAATATCTGAAGACAGTGAGACCAAGTTAGTTGGGCAAACCCTGCAAATAAGCTGACGCTTGGGAGGGAAGAATCTTGTTGAACACTGCGAATAAACGCAGGCGTCCACGCCATAACGAATATACTGGCGTTTGACGCTTGAGTAGTAAAATCTAAGCAGTGAAGACTGCTAATCTTCTCATTGACGCAACGTTACTGCCGACGACCGCCCGAGGGAGAAGAAGAGGAGAACCCATCGCGACGAGACGAAGACGGTAGCTGAGGAGAAGGGGTGTCGCAGCAGCAGCTCAAGCACCGTGCTCCAAGACCACGTGGCGACGGAGTACCCCAAAGGACAGCAGCCCAGACCTCAAAAATCGCAATTGCTAAAACAACAGGTTTTGCTTTGGATTGGTGAGCATGAATTCCTGGCCCCTCATAGCTTAATCTAGTTAGGTATAGGGGTGGGATAAGGATAAGGGGATTGTTAAAGTAGTTGTTTTTCCCTCGATGTGCCGTGTGTTCCCCATTCCCTGCATAAGTATAGTTATAGTGTTATATGCCTGTAATTGTTTCTCTACCTGTAATTTTCTCATAAGACTGTGTTTTCGTTTTCTGTTTTAATAAAATCTTGGTTTGCTTACACCGAATCACCTGTTTACTCGAGTCTTTCCGTATCGCCGCCTGTACCCAAGTTCGGTGTCTAGAACCCAGGGGCGTGGGAGCGATTCGAACCGCTCACAGGCAGTCAGGGGCATAACTGACTGGGCACACACGCCACCCGCCACCCCCTACACTCTTTCCCCAGTACTGGTGCCAGTGCCCCACGAATCGAAACCCACTTCTCCCACACCAATCTTTGAGCCACGCATTCATCTCCCTGATCCTATGCCAATTTGCTCATGGCTCAGGTAATAAGAGATTATTACCTTTGTGGTTCTGCTTTTTAATTTAGTCCCTCGCTGCTGGAACTCTCAGCAGAACCTCTTTCTTAGTCCTACCTATGTCGTTGGTGCCAAGCTGAGGGGTAAGAGCTCTATTTGCCAACAAAAGCCTTGGGTGACTGAAGAGGTGAGGGACAGCATAAAACTAAAAGAAAAAGCATACAAAAATACAAAAAATAGCACAGATCCTGGTGAATGGGAAAGATACAAAAACAGCATAGGGTCACAAAACAGATAGCAAGAGCTACAAAAAGGGAGTATGAAAGTAAACTTGCAAGGAATATCAAAATCAACACAACATTTTTACAATTGTATTAGGAAAAAGAGGGTGGTCAGGAGAATGTTGGCCCCTTAAAAACTGAAAGCGGTGATATTGTCAATTATAATAAGGAAATGGCGGACATGTTGAATAAATACTTTGCGTCAGTATTTACAGTAGAGGAAGAGGATAGCATGCCAGAAATTCCAAGGAAACTAAATCAGGAACATGGATTCAATAAAATTAATGTAAGTAAAATGACAGTAATGAAGAAAATAATGGCACTAAAGAGTGACAAATCCCCAGGACCAGATGGTTTGCATCCCAGGGTTTTAAAGGAAGTAGGTGAGCACATTGCAGATGCCCCAACTATAATATTCCAAAGTTCTCTCGATTCACTAACTGTTCCTTTAGATTGGAAAATTGCACATGTCACGCCGCTATTTAAAAATGGTGAGGGGGAAACCAGGGAATTATAGGCCAGTTAGCCTAACATCTGTTGTCAGGAAATTGCTAGAGTTTATAATTAAGGATAGGGTGAGTGAACACCTCGAAAATTTTCAGTTGATCAGAGAGAGCCAGCATGGATTTGTGAAAGGTAGGTCATGCCTGACAAACTTGATTGAATTTTTTGAAGAGGTGACTAAAGTAGTGGACAGGGGAATGTCTATGGATGTTATTTATATGGACTTCCAGAAGGTATTTGATAAAGTCCTACACAAGAGACTGTTAACTAAGGTAGAAGTCCATGGAATTGAGGGCATATTATTGACCTGGTTAGGAAATTGGCTGAGTGGCAGGAGACAGAGAGTGAAGATAATGGGCAGGTACTCTAATGGGCAGGATGTGACTAGTGGTGCCCCGCAGGGATCTGTGTTAGGGTCTCAACTATTCACAATATTTATTAACAACTTAGATGATGGCCAAATTTGCCGATGACACAAAGATAGGCGGCCTTGTAGATGAAAGCAGAAAATTACAAAGGGATAGCGATAGATTAAGTGAATGGGCAAAACTGTGGCAAATGGATTTCAATGTAGGCAAATGGGAGGTCACCCACTTTGGACCTATAACGGATAGAACAGGGTACTTTCCAAATATTGAAAAGCTAAAAACAGTGGAGGTCCAAAGAGACTTGAGGGCCCATGTACATAGATCATTAAAATGTCATGAACAGATACAGAAAATAATCAAAAAGGCTAATAGATTGCTGGCCTTTATACCTAGAGGACTAGAGTACAAGGGGGTAGAAGTTATGCTGCAGCTGTACAAAACCCTGGTTAGACCACACCTGGAGCACTGTGAGCAGTTCTGGGCACCACACCTTAGGAAGGATATATTGGCCTTGGAGGGAGTGCAGCGTAGATTTACCAGAATGATACCTGGACTCCAAGGATTAAGCTACGAGGAGAGATTACACAAATTAGGGTTGTATTCCCTAGAATTTAGAAGGTTAAGGGGTGAGCTGATTGAAGTTTTCAAGATAATAAGGGGAACAGATAGGGTAGATCGAGAGAAACAATTTCCGCTGGTTGGGGATTCTAGGACTGGGGGCATAGTCTACAAATTAGAGCCAGATCTTTCAGGAGTGAAATTAGGAAACACTTCTACACACAAAGAGTTGTAGAAGTTTGAAACTCTCTTCCGCAAACAGCAATTGATGCTAGATTAATTTTAAATCAGAAATTGATAAAGCTATTAAGGGACATGGGCCAAAGGCGGGTATATGGAGTTAGGTTGCAGATCAGACATGATCTCATTGAATGATGGAACAGGCTCGAGGGGCTGAATGGCCTACTCCTGTTCCTATGTTCTGGATTCCCCCACCAGAGGAAATAGTTTTTCTCTCTCTACCCTATCAAATCCTTTTATCATTTTAAACACCTCAATCAGATCACCTCTCAATCTTCTATGCTCAAGGGTATAATATCATGGAGAACAATAATGTTTTATTACCAGTTGAATTGTCTTGATTTAATTTCTTGTTTTCCTAAAAGATGTAGCTATCTTTCAGAAATAAATGCTGAACTAGTCTTTTCCTGTTGCAAAAACAAGATTAGCTAGCTGGTGTCCTGTGGCGTTGCTTAGTGATGGTGTCAGCCGTGGGTCAGTGGGTAGCCCTCTCACCTCTGAGTCAGAAGGTCGTGGGTTCAAGTCCCACTCCAGGGACTTGAGCACAAAATCTAGGCCGACACTCCAGTGCAGTACTGAGGGAGTGCCGCACTGTTGGAGGTGCCATCTTTCGGTTGAGACATTAAACCGAGGCCCCGTCTGCTCTCTCAGATGGATGCAAGAGCCCATGGCCCTATTTCGAAGAAAAGTAGGGGAGTTCTCCCAGGTATCCTGCCCAATATTTATCTTTCAACCAACATCATTAAAATAAAATAGATTATCTGGTCATTATCTCATTGCTGTTTGTGGGAGCTTGCTGTGTGCAAATTGGTTGCCACATTTCCTACATTACAACAGTGACTACACTTCAAATGTACCTCATTGGCTGTAAAGCGCTTTGGGGAGTCTTGAGGTTGTGAAAGGCGCTATAGAAATGCAAATGCAAGTCTTTCTGAATTGGAGGTTTTGTACAAACGGTGCTGTTACACTAAATAGTATCACATTGGACACTGATTTATCAGCATCAGGATTGCCCTGGGACCTGGGAGGATTCAGAAGGGAGCCTGGGAATACCGGAATGGAGTCTCGGACCACTGGAAAACATCAAGAGTAACTGATGTTACAGAGTGCTCCAAAAAAGCTGTTCTTGTAACTTCGGCTATTTGTTTACGATATTTTAGCCATTGGACTTTTCTTCACAACTCAGAGGCTGCCATCGTAATCCACTGGGAATAATGAAAATGCCCCTTTTTACCCCCTCTCTAAAACTATAACTTTGTGGTCAAGTGTAGTCACTGCTGTAATGGAGGAAACGTGGCAGCCAATTTGCGCACAGCAAGCTCCCACAAACAGTAATAAGATAAATGATCAGATAGTGTTTTAAGGATAAATATTGGCCAGGATACCGGGGAGAACTCCTTTGCTCTTCAAATAGTGCCATGAGATCTTTTAAACCCGAGAGGGTTTAATGTCTCATCCAAAAGATGGCACCTTCGACAGTGCAGCACTCCCTCAGTACTGCACTGGAATGTTAGCCTAGATTATGTGCTGGAGTCTCTAGAGTGAGGCGGAAGCAGCATGCTATAGACAGGGCTAAGCGATCCCACAATCAACGGATCAGATCAAAACTCTGCAGTCCTGCCACATCCAGTCGTGAATGGTGGTGGACCATTAAACAACTAACGGGAGGAGGCTCCATGAATATCCCCATCCTCAATGATGGTGGAGCCCAGCACATGAAAACAAAAGACAAAGCTGAAGCGTTTGCAACCATCTCCAGCCAGAAGTGCTGAGTGGATGATCCATATTGGCCTCCTCCTGAGGTCCCCACCACCACAGAAGCCAGTCTTCACCCAATTCGATTCACTCCACGTGATATCAAGAAACGGCTGAGCGCACTGGATACAGCAAAGGCTGTGGACCCCCGACAACATCCCAGCTGTCGTGCCGAAGACTTGTGCTCCAGAACTAGCTGTGCCTCTAGCCAAGCTGTTCCAGTACAGCTATAGCACTGGCATTTATCCGACAATGTGGAAAACTGCACGGGTATGTCCTGTCCACAAAAAGCAGGACAAATCCAATCCGACCAATTACCGCCCCATCAGTCTACTCTCAATCAATAGCAAAGCGATGGAAGGTGTCATCGACAGTGCTATCAAGCGGCACTTACTCACCAATAACCTGCTCACCGATGCTCAGTTTTGGTTCCGCCAGGACCACTCAGCTCCCGACCTCATTACAGCCTTACTCCAAACATGGACAAAAGAGCTGAATTCCAAAGGTGAGGCGAGAGTGACTGCCCTTGGCATCAAGGCAGCATTTGACCGAGTGTGGCATCAAGGAGCCCTAGTAAAACTGAAGTCAATGGGAATCGGGGGGGAAAACTCTCCACTGGCTGGAGTCATACCTAGCACAAAGGAAGATGGTTGTGGTGGTTGGAGGTCAATCATCACAGCCCCAGGACATCGCTGCAGGAGTTCCTCAGGGCAGTGTCCTAGGCCCAACCATCTTCAGCTGCTTCATCAATGACCTTCCCTCCATCATAAGGGGGAATGTTCGCTGATGACTGCACAGTGTTCAGTTCCATTCGCAACTGTTCAGAAAATGAAGCAGTCCATGCCCGCATGCAGCAAGACCTGGACGATATTCAGGCTTGGGCTGATAAGTGGCTGGTAACATTCGCGGCACACAAGTGCCAGGCAATGACTATCTCCAAAAAGCGAGCATTTAACCACCGCCCCTTGACAGTCAACAGCATTACCATCACCGAATCCCCCACCATCAATATCCTGGGGGTCACCATTGACCAGAAACTTAACTGGACAAACCACATAAATACTGTGGCAACAAGAGCAGGTCGGAGGCTGGGTATTCTGCGGCAAGTGTCTCACCTCCTGACTCCCTAAAGCCTTTCCACTATCTACAAGGCACAAGTAGGCGTGTGATGGAATACACTCCACTTGCCTGGATGAGTGCAGCTCCAACAACATTCAAGAAGCTTGGCACCATCCAGGACAAAGCAGCCCGCTTGATTGGCACCCCATCCACCACCTTAAACATTCA
This sequence comes from Somniosus microcephalus, assembly GCF_052327205.1. Classification (NCBI taxonomy): domain Eukaryota; kingdom Metazoa; phylum Chordata; class Chondrichthyes; order Squaliformes; family Somniosidae; genus Somniosus; species Somniosus microcephalus. Next base: position 7,887,396 of record NC_141003.1, read on the forward strand.
CTCCCTCCACCACCGACGTACTGTGGCTGCAGTGTGTACCATCTACAAGATGCACTGCAGCAACTCGCCAAGGCATCTTCGGTAGCACCTCCCAAACCCGCGACCTCTACCACCTAGAAGGATAAGGGCAGCAGGCGCATGGGAACACCGCCACCTCCAAGTCACACACCATCCTGACTTGGAAATATATCGCCGTTCCTTCGTCACTGGGTCAAAATCCTGGAACTCCCTACCTAACCGCACTGAGAGAACACTTTCACCACACCGACTGCAGCGGTTCAAGGCGGCGGCTCACCAGCACCTTCTCAAGGGCAACTAGGGATGGGCAATAAATGCTGGCCTTGCCAGCGACGCCCACATTTCATGAACAAATATAAAAAATAAAAAAAACCTCAACCACTCCAAATGGCAGCGAGTTCCACATTCTCTGTAAATAAATTCCTCCTAAATCTGTTACCTGATCTGTTAAGTGACTATCTTATGTTGCTGCCACCCCTCGTTCTGGACTCACCCACGAGTGGAAACAGTTTCTGCACAAACGTGTGGATTATATCACTTACAACAAGGATTATACACAAACATTGAAAGGTCACACATACATGCTCTCCTGTACTGCAGCAAAGTCCTGATCAACACTCTCAATGTCCTCCTCAGCTTCATGGCAGTACTGGAGAAGGGAAAATATCTGTTCTTCCAAAGAAAAGAAAATGTCCAGTACTTCCTGTGGCTCCTTAAAATACAGCTCCAGGTCCTTAGAGTGAAATAAAAACAACAGGTTTAATTTAGAGGTAAGCCCACAGTACAACAATAACAACCCATATTTATATAGCAGCCTTATTGTAGTTAGACATAGGGATCGCAATAGGATATTCCTAATATAAAGTGACAAAGTGTCATTCAGCAACATTTCATTTCCTTTAAACATTTTTTCTAGAAATTCATTACATATCTTAACAAGTACATTGGCAGACTAACGTCAAAAAAGCACAAGAAATGAAAACTTGTTGGTTGGTGTAAGTTTTGTTCTGGCATGGCTCACTTTACCCAATGTAAAGACAGCACACAGGTTCCACTTTATTACTAAAGATTTTGGTAAAATAATCACCGTTATCATTATCACCCTAAAGCAAGTCAAACTTCTATAAAATATAAGTTTACAAACTTTCCATCATAACAATTGTTTTTTCCTAACATACCCTAGTTATTAAGTTGCCGTTAGTGTTGCATTAAAACAGTGGGCAGCAGTCCACAGTTTATTTTTGCAGACAGATGAGAACCGTATACAGTTATCAGAAGAATGTTCCGGAAATGCCTTTATACCCCACAATCTGAATACTTATCCCACTCTCTAGTTCCACTCGCAATTCCTCACAAAAGTTTTAGAATATTAATTATCTTCAGTGAGAAACATACTATATAAAGGTTTATTAAATAGAATTTGTCACATGATGTGGTAAATATGTCTGCTTATTGACAGACCGCAATTCACTAATCAGTTATTTTGTTTGCCTCACTTCTGGAGATCTTTGTTGTGCGACATTAACAGGCATAACACACTTTCTAGGGGTAATTCCATGATCCAGCGCTCCCAAAGACCACGGCTTGGAGAATTGGGACTACGATCTTGTAGCCCCGTCTCTGATCCACCAACCCTACAACACAGCTCCCATTGGGATCGCAGAGGTATCTCCCATTTCTTTAGACTTGCACTGCAGAAGTTCCAGCCAACTATTTGTGTATGGCCATTCTCAACCAAACTTCCAGGTTTGGCCTTGATTAGATATAAAAGGCTGGCTGCTGCCAGACAGCAGCTGTCTCTGGGAACTTGTTCGCACCTGATCAGAATCTGAGTGCTGCTGCGGCTCTTTAAAGGCCTGCAGCAGACATATTGGTGCCAGCCTTCGCTCAGTGGGTAGCACTCTCGCCTCAGAGTCAGATGGTTGTGGGTTCAAACCCCAATCCAAAGGGTTGAGCACATCATCTCTAGATTGACACTCCAGTGCTGTATTAAGGGGGTCCTACACTGTCGGAAGTGGCGCCTTTAGGATGAGACGTTAACCGAGGCCCCGTCTGCCCTCTTAGGTGGATGTAAAAGATCCCACAGCACTGTTCGAAGAGGAGCAGGGGAGGGCTCCCCGGTGTCCTGGTCAACGGTGTCTCTAGTGAAAAGACAGTGGGGAAAGATTGTGAAAATACATTGCACTACTTAGCTTGCTTGGTGTAGTTATGTTTTGTTATGCAGTATATGTGTGCCATCAAAATCTGTCACATAATATCACTCAATTTCTGAAATGAAAATAATTACTGAGGATATCAAAGCTGCTGCTCCAGTGTCAAACCAGCTCAACTACATTCACTTCAAAAGGACCGTGAATTTATATAGCACCTTGCACATCCACAGGATGTCCCAACCCGCTGCTCATCCCATGACTTACTTTTGAAGATTGTTATGGAGACAACTGCTGCAGTCAATTTGCACACAGCTTGGTCCTATAAATGGCAAATGAGCTAAATGACCAGTTAATCTATTTTTCGTGATGTTGGTTGAGGGACAAATGTTGGCCAAGACAGCAGGAGAGTTCCCCTGTTCGTCCTTGAATAGTGCCGTGGAATCTTTTATATCTACCTCAAGAGATTGATGGGGCCTCATCCAAAACACAGAAGCTCTGAAATACGGAATCTCTGACAGTGCAGCAGAGTACTGACTTTCCGACATTGCAGCACTCCCTCAGTACTGACCCTCCAGACAGTGCAGCACTGCCTCAGTACTGACCCCCCAGACAGTGCAGCACTCCCTCAGTACTGACTTTCCAACAGTGCAGCGCTCCCTCAGTACTGACCCTCCAGACAGTGCAGCACTGCCTCAGTACTGACCCTCCAGACAGTGCAGCACTGCCTCAGTACTGACCCTCCAGACAGTGCAGCACTCCCTCAGTACTGACTTTCCAACAGTGCAACGCTCCCTCAATACTGACCCTCCAGACAGTGCAGCACTGCCTCAGTACTGACCCCCCAGACAGTGCAGCACTCCCTCAGTACTGACTTTCCAACAGTGCAGCGCTCCCTCAGTACTGACCCTCCAGACAGTGCAGCACTCCCTCAGTACTGACCCTCCAGACAGTGCAGCACTCCCTCAGTACTGACCCTCCAGACAGTGCAGCACTCCCTCAGTACTGACCCTCCAGACATTGCAGCACTGCCTCAGTACTGACTTTCCAACAGTGCAGCACTCCCTCAGTACTCCAGTGAACTATCAGCCTAGATTATGTATGTAAGTTCTGAAATGGGATTTCTGACACTGTTATCAGTCTACTACCACTGAACCAAGATAACCTAATTGATACCACAAATAAAAATGTTATTCATAACAGGAAACGGCAGGGGTCAGTTTATGAAACTCCTGAGCAATACCTTGTGCTCGCCAGCTGTGGATCAGGAGAGATTTTTCACTCGAGATAAAGGGTATACAGGTCACCTGAGCTTATCTGGCATCTATACTAAAAACTTATAAAGTGACCATTTAGTCACGTTCCAGGGTATCCACCCTTGGTCATTTCTAACGTACCAGAGGACTGTCATCAAAATTGATTTCTGTTGGTTCTTCTTCAGCATCCGCTTCCTTTCTGAGAATAAAATAAATGCTTAATTTCATTACAAATTAAGAACATGACTTGAGAATGTATAGACACAGGAAACTGCTCAGCAATCCCACAAACCACCTTGGCAAGCATGGGATCGATTCGCCAAACAACAGGCCCGTTGCTGCCATGATTCAGGGACTGGGGAAATCAGACATCCCACAATGCCATCTGGTTCTCCCGGAACCACCTCCCTCCGTTACACTCCCTCCCCCGCTCCCAGGTGATTTTATGATTGGGTTTAAAGCCACATTGCGTGACTTCACACAGAAAATCCAAGAATTTCATTCAAGAAAATGAAGGTCTGGAGCAACTACTAAAGATTTCCTGGTCTTTGGATAGATGTCCCAGCCAGAATTATCTGTGCATATTTGAACAGGGTGATGCAGGTCAACTGTATGTGGGAGGGAGCTTTTAAAGGGAGATTTTTTTTTCTGTTGTTAATGCTTTTATGATGCTATATGTGGAGAGACTAGAGAAGCTTGGGTTGTTCTCCTTAAAGCAGAGAAGGTTAAGGGAGATTTGATAGAGTGGTTCAAAATTATGAGGGGATTTGATAAGAGTAAACAGTAAGGACAGTAGTGAGGAAGGCTTAGAAGATAAGGAAGGAGAATCAGTATGGGTGGAGATAAGAAATAACAAGGGGCAGAAAACAATGTTGGGAGTAGTTCATAGGCCCCCTAACAGTAGCTATACCATTGGACAGAATATTAATCAAGAAATAGTAGGAGCTTGTAACAAAGGTAATACAATAAGCGTGAGGGACTTTAATCTGCAAATTGGCAAGGGTAGTCTGGAGGACAAGTTCATGGAATGTATTCGAGACAGTTTCCTAGAACAATATGTCATGGAACCAACCAGGGAACAGGCTATTTTAGATGAGACAGGGTTAATTAGTAATCTCATAGCAAAGGATCCTCTAGAGAAGAGTGATCATATGATAAGAATGTCACTTTCAAACTCAATGTGAAATTCTAAGTCCGATATTAGAGTCTTAAACAAAGCCAATTATGTAGGTCTGAAGGGCGAGTTGGCTAAGGTAGATTGGGAAATTAGATTAAAAGTTATGATAGTAGATAAGCAGTGGCAAACATTTAAAGAAATATTCAAAATTCTCAACGAATATACATTGCATTGAGAAATAAAAACTCTACAGAAAAAGTGATCCATTTGTGGCTAACTAGGAAAATTAAGGATAGTATTCGATTAAAAGAAGAGGCTTATAATGTTGCAAAGAAGAGTAGCAAGCCTGAGGATTTGGAGCTTTAGAAACCAGCAAAGGATGACCAAAACATTGATAAAAAGGGAGAAAACAGAATATGAGAGTAAATTAGCAAGAAATATAAAAACAGATTGTAAGAACTTCTACAAGTATGTAAAAAGGAAGAGTAGCGAAAGTAAGCGTTGGTCCCTTAGAGGCTGAGACAGGAGAAACTATATTGGGGAACGAAGAAATAGCAGAGACTTTAAACAAATCACAGTAGAATGTACAAAAAGTATATGAAAAATAATGGGGAACCAAGGGGCTAATGAGAGCGAGGAATTTTAAAAGTAATTAATATAAGTAGAGAAAAAGTACTCAAGAAACTAATGGGACTAAAAGTCAACAAATCCGCTGGACCTGACAGCCTACATCCTAGGGTTCTAAAAGAGGTGGCTGCAGAGATAGTGGATGCATTGGTTTTGATCTTCCAAAATTTTCTAGATTCAGGAACGGACCCAGCGGATTGGAAGGTAGCAAATATAACTCCGCTATTCAAGAAAGGAGGGAGAGAGAAAACAGGCAACTACAGGCCAGTTACTCTGACATCAGTCATCAGGAAAATGCTGGAATCCATTATTAAGGAAGTGGTAACAGGGCACTTAGAAAATTATAACATGATTAGGCAGAGTCAACATGGTTTTATGAAAGGGAAATCGTGTTTGACAAATTTATTAGAGTTTTTTGAGGATGTAACTAGCAGGGTAGATAAAGGGGAACCAGTGGATGTAGTATATTTTGATTTCCAAAAGGCATTCAATAAGGTGCCACATAAAAGGTTGTTAAGCAAGGTAAGGGCACATGGGGTTGGGGGTAATGTATTAGCATGGATAAAGGATTGGTTAACAGAGAGTAGGTCATTTTCAGATTGGCAGGCTGTAACTAATCGGGTGCCGCAAGGATCAATGCTTGGGCCTCAGCTAATTACAATCTATATTAATGACTTAGATGAAGGGACCGAGTGCAATGTATCCAAGTTTGCTGATAATGCAAAGCTAGGTGGAAAAGTAAGATGTGGGGAGAACGCAAAGAGCCTGCAAAGGGATATAGACAGGTTAAGTAAGTGGGCAAAAAGGTGGCAGATGGAGTATAATGTGAGGAAATGTGAGCTTATGCACTTTGGTAGGAAGAACAGAAAAACAGAATATTTTATAAATGCCGAGAAACTATTAAATGTTGGTGCTCAGAGATTTAAGTGTCCTAGTACAAGAAACACAGAGAGTGAGCATGCAGGGACAGCAAGCAATTAGGAAGGCAAATGGCATGTTGGCCTTTATTGCAAGGGGATTGGAATACCAGAGTAAGGAAGACTTGCTACAATTGTACAGGGTTCTGGCGAGACCACACCTGGAGTACTGTGCATAGTTTTGGTCTCCTTATCTAAGGAAGGGTATACTTGCCAAGTTGTTGATGAACACATGGGAGTATGATATTGTTGCTATCACGGAGACATGGTTGAGGGAGGGGAAAGACTGGCAGCTCAATATTCCGGGGTATAGAATCTTCAGGCGAGACAGAGGGGGGGGGGGGGGTAAAAGTGGAGGGGGTGTCGCAATATTAATTAAGGAGACAATTACTGCTGTAAGGAGGGATGATATATTAACAGGTTCCTCTAATGAGGCCATATGGGTTGAACTTAAAAACAAAAAGGGGGCTAGCACTTTGCTGGGAGTGTACTATAGGCCCCCAAACAGCCAGGGGGAGATAGAGGAACAGATATGTAGGCAAATCTCAGAGAAGTGTGCAAATAATAGGGTAATTATAGTGGGGGATTTCAACTTCCCCAATATTAACTGGGATAGTCAGAGTGTGAAAGGCTTAGAGGGTGCAGAATTCTTAAAGTGCATCCAGGAGAGCTTTTTGAGCCAGCATGTAGAAAGTCCTACAAGAAAGGGGGCGGTACTGGACCTAATTCTATGGAATGTGGCCGGGCAAGTGGTAGAAGTGTTAGTAGGTGAGCACTTTGGTGACAGTGACCATAATTCGGTGAGATTTAAGGTAGTCATGGAAAAGGACAAGGATGGACCGGAAATAAAGGTTCTAAATTGGGGGAAGGCCGATTTTAATATGACAAGGCAGGATCTGGCCAATGTGGACTGGGATCAGCTACTTGAAGGAAAATCCACATCGGAGCAATGGGAGTCTTTCAGAAAGGAAATTGAGAGAGTACAACGGCAACATGTTCCCGTAAAGGTCAAGGGTGGGACCAACAAGCCCAGGGAACCTTGGATGTCAAGGGATATACGAGAATGGATTAGGAAAAAAAGGGGGGCTTTTGGCAGATACAAAGGACTAAAGACAGAGGAAGTATAAAAAGTGCAGGGGGATACTTAAAAAAGAAATTAGGAGAGCGAGGAGGAGCCATGAAATAACACTGGCAAGCAAAATAAAGGAAAATCCTAAGGTGTTTTATAAGTATATTAAGGGCAAGAGGATAACTAGGGAAAGAGTAGGGCCCATTAGGGACCAAAGTGGCAAACTGTGTGTAGAGCCAGAGGATGTAGGTGGGGTTTTAAATGAATTTTTTGCATCTGTTCACTATGGAGAAGGACGATGTGGGCATAGAAGTCAGGCAGGGGGACTGTGATATACTTGAACATATTAGCATCGAGAGGGAGGAGGTACTAGCGGTTTTAGCAGGCTTAAAAGTGGATAAATCCCCAGGCCCGGACGAGATGTATCCCAGGCTGCTGTGTGAGGCAAAGGAGGAGATTGCAGGGGCTCTGACACAAATTTTCAGAACCTCTCTGGCCACAGGGGATGTGCCAGAGGACTGGAGAACAGCTAACGTAGTACCATTATGCAAGAAGGGTAGCAGGGATAAACCAGGGAATTACAGGCCAGTGAGCCTAACATCAGTGGTAGGGAAATTATTGGAAAAAATTCTGAGGGACAGAATTGGTCTCCACTTGGAGAGGCAGGGATTAATTAGGGATAGCCAGCATGGCTTTGTCAAGGGAAGATCATGTCTGACCAATTTGATTGAATTCTTCAAGGGGGTGACTAGGTGTGTGGATGAGGGTAGTGCAGTGGATGTGGTTTACATGGATTTCAGTAAGGCTTTTGATAAAGTCCCGCATAGGAGACTGGTCAGGAAGGTAAGAGCCCATGGGATCCAGGGTGCCTTGGCACATTGGATCCAAAACTGGCTTAGTGGCAGAAGGCAGAGGGTGATGGTGGAAGGTTGTTTTTGTGACTGGAAGCCTGTGTCCAGTGGGGTACCGCAGGGATCGGTGTTGGGTCCCTTGCTGTTTGTGGTCTACATTAATGATTTGGATGTGAATGTAAAAGGTATGATCAGTAAGTTCGCAGATGACACGAAAATTGGTGGGGTGGTAAATAGTGAGGCGGGAAGCCTCAGGCTACAGGACGATATAGATGGGTTGGTTAGATGGGCGGTACAGTGGCAAATTGAATTTAACCCTGAAAAGTGTGAGGTGATGCATTTTGGACGGACTAACAAGGCAAGGGAATACACAATAAATGGTAAGACCCTAGGAAAGACAGAGGATCAGAGGGACCTTGGTGTGCATGTACATAGATCCCTGAAGGCAGCAGAACAGGTGGATAAGGTGGTTGAAAAGGCATATGGGATACTTGCCTTCATTAGCTGAGGCATAGAATATAAGAGCAGGGAGGTTATGATGGAGCTGTACAAAACGCTGGTAAGGCCACAGCTGGAGTACTGTGTGCAGTTCTGGTCGCCACACTATAGGAAGGATGTGATTGCTTTGGAGAGGGTGCAGAGGAGATTTACCAGGATGTTACCTGGGCTGGAGCGCTTCAGCTATGAAGAAAGACTGGACAGGCTGGGGTTGTTTTCCTTGGAGCAGAAAAGGCTGAGGGGGGACCTGATTGAGGTATACAAAATTATGAGGGGCGTGGATAGAAAGGAACTTTTCCCCTTAGTAGAGGGGTCAATAACAAGGGGGCATAGATTCAAGGTAAGGGGCAGGAGGTTTAGAGGGGATTTGAGGAAAAACTTTTTCACCCAGAGGGTGGTTGGAATCTGGAACTCACTGCCTGAAAGGGTGGTAGAGGCAGGAACCCTCACAACATTCAAGAAGCATTTGGATGAGCACTTGAAATGCCATAGCATACAAGGCTACGGACCAAATGCTGGAAAATGGGATTAGATTAGACAGGGCTTGATGGCCGGCGCGGACGCAATGGGCCGAAGGGCCTCTTTCTGTGCTGTATAACTCTATGACTCTATGAGAGGCGGTGCAATGAAGGTTCACTAGATTGATTCCTGGGATGATGGGGTTGTTCTATGAGGAGAGATTGAGTAGAATGGGCCGATACTCTCTGGAGTTTAGAAGAGAGGTGATCTCATTGAAACATACAAGATTCTGAGGGGATTGACAGGATAGATGCTGAGAGATTATTTCCCCTGGCTGGAGAGTCTAGAACTAGGGGGCATAGTCTCAGGATAAGGGGTCGGCCTTTTCAGACTGAAATAAGGAGGAATTTCTTCACTCAGAGGGTTGTGAATCTTTGGAATTCTCTGCCCCAGAGGGTTGTGAATGCTCAGTCGTTGAGTATATTCAAAGCTGAGATAAATAGATTTTGGGACTCCAGAGGAATCAAGGGATATGGGAATAGGGCAGGAAAGTGAAGTTGAGGTCGAAGATCAGCCATAATCTTATTGAATGGCGGAGCAGGCACAAGGGGCCGTGTGGCCTATTCCTGCTCCTAATTCTTATGTTCTTAAACAGGGAGAAACTGTTTCCACTTGCAGGAGGGTCAGTAACCAGAGCATACAGATTTAAGGTAATTGTCAAAAGAACCAGAGAGGAGAAATGTTTTTACACAGTGTGTTGTTGAGATATGGAATGCACTGCCTGAAAGGGTGGTGGAATCAGATTCAATAGTAACTTTCAAAAGGTAATTGGATATAAACTTGAAGGGGAAGAATTTACAGGGCTATGGGGAAAGGGCAGAGGAGTGGGACTAATTGGTTAGCTCTACCAAACAGCCGGGAAGGCATGATGGGCCGAATGGCTTCCATCTGTGCTGTGAGATTCTATGATTTCCTTTCTTCATTTTGCAGATGTTATTGCTTTTTGTTGACATGAACAGGATTTAAATGTTGATAAAAATGTAGCAAAATCATCGCATTGAGAATCACAAGAGCGTCGATTAGAAACAGAACATAGGAACAGGAGTAGGTCATTTAGCCCCTCGAGCCTGTTCCGCCATTCAATGAGAACATGGCTGATCTGTGACCTAACTCCATATACCCTCCTTGGCCCCATGTCCTTTAATACCTTTGGTTAACAAAAATGTATCAATCTCAGATTTAAAATTAATTGATCTAGTACCAATTGTCGTTTGCAGAAGAGAGTTCCAAACTTCTACCACCCTTTGTGTGTAGAAGTGTTTCCTAATTTCACTCCTGAAAAGACTGGCTCTAATCTTTAGACTCTGCCCCCTAGTCCTAGACTCCCCAACCAGAGGAAATAGTTTCTCGCTATCTACACCATCCGTTCTCCTTAATATCCTAAAGTTCGATCAAGTCGCCCCTTCACCTTCTAAATTTCAGGGAATACACCCCTAGTTTGTGTAATCTCTCCTCGTAATTTAACCCTTGGAGTCCAGGTATCATTCTGGTAAACCTACGCTGCACTCCCTCCAAGGCCAATATATCCTTCCTAAGGTGTGGTGCCCAGAACTGCTCCCAGTGCTCCAGGTGTGGTCTAACCAGGGCTTTGTACAGCTGCAGCATAACTTCTACCCCCTTGTATTCTAGTCCTCTAGATATTCCATTAGCCTTTTTATTATTTTCTGTATTTGTTCATGACATATTAACGATCTATGTACTTGGAACCCAAGTCACATTGGACCTCCACTGTTTCTAGCTTTTCACCATTTAGAAAGTACTCTGTTCTACCCTTTTTAGGTCCAAAGTGGATGAATTCACACTTGCCTGTACTGAAATACATTTACCAGTGTTGCTCATTCACTTAATCCATTAATATCTCTTTGTAATTTTATGTTTCCATCTACATTGCTTACAATGCCATCTATCTTTGTGTCATCGGCAAACTTGGATATTGCTCCACCATTGGTGGCTGTGCCTTCAGCTGCCAAGGCCCAAAGCTCAGAAATTCCCTCCCTAAACCTCTACGCCTCTCTACTTCTCTCTCCTCCTTTAAGACACTCCTTAAAACCTACATCTTTGACCAAGCCTTATATCTCCTTATGTGGCTCAGTGTCAAATTTTAGAGTCATAGGGGGAGAAATTCGGTTGGTAGCGCCACCGATTAACGCCTAGAGGCCAAAAAGTGGGGCGCTAGCCAATTTCCGGACAAGCGCAAGGAGCCTAGCGCCTCGCCCCATATTGAGCATGCATTTAGCGCCGGCGCAAAATCTTAGCGCCCGCTCATGGTCGCAGGCAGATTATGACGTCATTTGAGTGTGAAACGCCTTTTGGGTGCCCCGGACCGGAAATTCAGTGGCGCCCCCCTCCGTAGCGCCTGGTGCTAATAGTGACAGCTTACATGGAGCCTTACCCAATTGCTCTCGGCCTGGGGGGGCGTTATTTAAAGGGCACTGGTGTGGTTTAAAAGCGGCAGCACAACTTCTTCGAGAGCTACAGAGAGTTGCTGGGCTGCACACTGCGAGCCATTTCACCACTGAGCCAGTGCTGGCAGAGGAACTTCAGCCTTCTGACCATCACCTTGCTGTTGGTGAGCATTTCCAATGGCAAAACTTTCTTTGCACACTTATTATGGGGGCTGCATTGGAGGGGAACGTCCTGCTGCTGAATCATCTGGAAAGGGCACAGAGACGCTTGGAGAGGGGGGCAGGCCAACAGACGTCGCCACACCAGACCTTACGCTGCCAGGGTTTCCCGACAGCAGTTTTCCTACATGAACATGTCGGAGGAGCAGTGTATCAGAAGGCTGCGCTTCAGAAAGGAGGTGGTGACTGAGCTGTGCCAACTGCTTCAGCCAGATCTGCAGCCTCAGATAAGGTGCAGGACATCTCTATCGGTGGCTGTGAGGATGACTGTTGCCCTAAACTTCTACGCGAGCGGCTCCTTTCAGGCCACAACTGGGGACATAGCCAACATCTCGCAGTTTGCGGTGCATTGCTGTATCCGTCAAGTGACTGATGCCCTGTTTAAAAGGAGGCGGCAGTACATCTCCTTCCCAATGACCCCGGACAAGCAGTGGGCGCGCGCAGAGGGCTTCGCTGCAATAGCGGACTTCCCCATGGTGCAGGGTGCCATTCACTGCACGCACGTGGCTTTGCGGGCGCCTGTAGAGAATCCGGAGGAGTTCCGCAACCGCAAGGGGTTCCATTCCTTGAATGTCCAGCTGGTCTGTGACCACCGACAGCTGATCCTCGCGGTGAATGCGCAGTTCCCAGGCAGCAGCCACGACACCTTCATCCTGCGCCAGACTTCTGTGGCAGACCTTTGAGGCCCTGGCTCACCCAGGAGGCTGGCTTCTCTGGGGCAAGGGCTATCCTCTGTGCCCGTGGCTGATGACCCGCCCCTTTAAGAGCTGGCCGGTGCCAGTGTGTCTCAGGGAAAGTGATTATTCACAGCACCTACGCTGCGCCCCGCCGCCGCGAAATTGGGTTGCGCCGCCGGGTTAGCGCCTTAAGAGTATCGTGCAGCGCTTGATTTAGCGCCGCAATCACCCTCAGGGGCGCTGCAACCCAATATCGCGCCAGGTGGCGCTAAAATTCGCCTGGCGCTAGGCTTTGCGCATCGCCAGGACTAGCGCCCCAAACGGGGCTATACCCAATTTCTCCCCCATAGAGTTATACAGCACAGAAAGAGGCCCTTCGGCCCATCGCGTCCGCATCGGCCATCAAGCCCTGTCTAATCTAATCTCATTTTCCAGCATTTGGTCCATAGCCTTGTATGCTATGGCATTTCAAGTGCTCATCCAAATGCTTCTTGAATGTTGTGAGGGTTCCTGCCTCTACCACCCTTTCAGGCAGTGAGTTCCAGATTCCAACCACCCTCTGGGTGAAAAAGTTCTTCCTCAAATCCCCTCTAAGCCTCCTGCCCCTTACCTTGAATCTATGCCCCCTTGTTATTGACCCCTCTACTAAGGGAAAAGTTCCTTTCTATCTACCCTATCTATGCCCCTCATAATTTTGTACACCTCAATCAGGTCCCCCCTCAGCCTTCTCTGCTCCAAGGAAAACAACCCCAGCCTGTCCAGTCTTTCTTCATAGCTGAAGCGCTCCAGCCCAGGTAACATCCTGGTGAATCTCCTCTGCACCCTCTCCAAAGCAATCACATCCTTCCTATAGTGTGGAAATGCCGGAGTTGGACTGGGGTGGACAAATGTAAGAAGTCACACAACACCAGGTTATAGTCCAACAGCTTTATTTGAAATCACAAGCTTTCGGAGCACTGCTCAACTGAGTCACCTGACGAAGGAGCAGTGCTCCGAAAGCTTGTGATTTCAAATATGTTATGTATTGTGTGTTCTCCTCCCACCTGTGCTGGCGCTGTCACAGGAGATAAATGGTTGGGTGTTCTCTGTTAAGTTTTAGCTCTCTTTGTTCAGAACTTTCCAGAACTTCCTTTCCTTCCAATAAAGCACTTCATGTTTGAATCTCTGAGTTCTGAGTCCTAAATTGTGTCTAGGTAGAAAGGTACCGGCACAACAAGTGGCAACAAGGAGCGGATGAATCTGCGTACGTTACGGGTGCAGTGAGTAGACAGAAAATTTAATTTGAAACGTGAGATGGCTGCTATATTAGGAAACATCGGTGATTTTGATGAAAATGTGGAGCAATGGAGCGCATATACGGAACGTTTTGACTATTTTGTATTGGCGAATGTGGTGGCAAATGAAAAGGTCGTGCCTACCTTTTTGAGTGTAATCGGGCCGAAGACTTTCAATTTACTTCGCAGCCTCGTGCAGCCAGATAAGCCAGGAACTAAAACATATAAGCAACTAGTGGAAATTCTTGCAGCACATTTTTCACCAAAACCTCTGTGAAATCTAAATCTCTCAGCAATAACCAAACGGAATCAAGAGGAGGGGGAATCAGTGACGATGTTTATTGCTGCTTTAAAAAGGTTGTCAGAACACTGCCAGTTCAAGGAGGTGCTGAATGACACCATTAGAGACAGACTTGTGTGTGGTCTGCAAAATGCAGCCACACAGAAGCGCCTTCTTACTGAGAACAACCTTACTCTTGAAAAGGCCATTGAAGTTAGTGTCTCCATGGAGATGGCGGAAAAGGAGGCTCACCAGTTGAGTTCAACAGGGAGAGTTCACAAGGTGTCGTCTGAGCCTAAAGGTGCGCGGAACGGCACATGTTACCGTTGTGGGAAAACGGGCCATCACGCTAATGACTGCTGGTGTACGGAGCCGGAATGCCGAAATTGTGGCAAAAAGGGTCACATTGAACGCGCCTGTAGAGGTAAAAAAAGAACAGACAGAGCTGGGAAGCATGGAAGCAAAATGTCTGTGTTTGGACAAGAGAGGAAAAAGAGTGTTCATTCAGTGCAGTATGATGGAACAAGCAAAACAGAGGGGAGCGACACCTCTGAGGAGGAAGAGGTGCACATACTGACGGTTGCAGGTGGTTCAAATGGCTACTGGGTGTCACCACTGGTGGAGGGACAATCAGTGCGGATGGAGGTGGACACAGGTGTGGCTGTGTCCCTTGTTTCAGACACTGTCTACAACAAAATGCTAAAGCATCTTACCCTTCAGCCAACAAACATTGTGCTAAAGACGTATACCGGCGAACCTGTGGCCATGAGAGGCGTCATTGAGGTGACAGTTAAATTGAACGGACAGACTGCAAAACTGCCACTATATGTGGTAAAGGGAAATTACCCATCGCTACTGGGACGTGCATGGCTAGAGAAAATCACGCTGGACTGGCCTGCAGTCCGCATGATGTCAAAAGGGGAGTCAGGTCTGACTGCAGTGTTAAACAAACATGCAGAATTCTTCAATGGGGAACTTGGGAGCATGAAAAAGATCAGCGTGAGACTTGACATTAAACCTGACATCAAGCCGAAGTTTCACAAAGCCCGACCTGTACCCTATGCAATTAGGCCAAAAGTTGAGGCTAACTTGGAGGCCTTAGTCAAGAATGGAGTCCTGGAGCCTGTGAGTGTGAGCAAATGGGCCACACCCATTGTTCCTGTCCTGAAAAAGGATGGATCTGTTCAAATCTGCGGGGATTTTAAAGTGACTATTAACCCGGTGCTGTCTGTGGAACAGTACCCTCTTCCCCTCATTGATCTTTTTACGGGCCTGGCCGGAGGGCAAAAGTTCAGCAAAATAGACTTATGCCAGGCTTATCTACAAATGCATGTCGATGACAAATCAAAGGAGCTGCTGACAATTGTGACACACAAGGGGCTATACAGGTACTGCCGCCTTCCGTTTGGAATTACGTCGGCCCCTGCTCTATTCCAAAGGGCAATGGATCAGATTTTGAGTGGACTGCCAGGAATCCAGTGCTACCTGGACGACATCCTTGTCACTGGGACAAATGAGGATCATCTTCTGAACTTCGATGCGACACTACAACGACTGAAAGAGTACGGATTCAGAGTTCGTAAGGACAAATGTGAATTCTTTCAGTCTTCAGTTGAGTACCTGGGGCATGTGATTGACGCTACTGGCCTGCATAAGGCGCCGCCAAAGGTCAAGGCGATCGTGGAGGCCCCAGCACCCCAGAATGTGAGCCAGTTACGTTCATTTCTGGGGCTACTTAACTACATTGGGAAGTTTATTCCAGACTTAGCAACATTGCTGAAGCCGTTACATCAGTTGCTATGTCAAAGCAAAACATGGAAATGGACTGAACTGTGCAACGAAGCTTTCGCCCAAGCAAAGAAAGCATTGCTGAATTCGGAGGTCCTGACACACTTCGACCCAAAGCTACCCGTGCAGCTAGCATGTGATACCTCACCATATGGTGTGGGAGCAGTCATATCCCACATCATGCCTTCGGGTGAAGAGAAACCTATCGCCTTTGCATCACGCACCTTGAACAAGGCCGAGAGTAACTATGCGCAGATCGAGCGCGAGGCCTTGGGAATTGTTTTTGGAATTCGAAAATTTCATCAGTACCTGTTTGGGAGAAGGTTCACACTCCTGACGGACCACCGTCCATTGATTTCAATCTTCGGGCCCCACACCGGAATTCCGTCTCTCGCTGCAAGCAGGATGCAAAGGTGGGCTTTACTGTTGTCAGGACACACATACGACATCAAATATCGCAAATCAGACTTGCACGGCAACGCAGACGGTCTCTCGAGGCTACCCTTGCCTGTTACTCCCCCAGAGTCTCGTCAGATAGACATCATCTACTTTAGACAAGTGGAGGGAGCACCTGTCACTGCAGTTCAGGTGCGAAGGTACACCCGCAACGATCCAGTCCTGTCTGAGGTAATGGACGATGTCATTCCAGGGAGAGCGATAGGAGATTCTCCTACTTTGAAACCTTATGTTTCAAAAAGAAATGAGCTCTCCGTCCAGGCAGGTTGTCTTCTTTGGGGACGCCGTGTCATCATTCCGCCACCTCTGAGGGAACCTATACTGCAACAACTTCATACAGGCCACAGTGGGATGGTTCGGATGAAGGAAATGGCAAGAAGCTACTTCTGGTGGCCAGGTCTCGATGGGAATATTGAGGAGAAAGCCAAAACATGTTCCCCATGTCAAAGGGTCCGGAATGTTCCACAGCTGGCAACCCTACACCCCTGGGATTGACCTGCAGAAGTGTGGCAGCGAGTACATGTGGACTTCGCCGGTCCTTTCGAAGGGAAGATGTTTATGGTGGTTGTGGACGCTCGTAGCAAGTGGCCGGAGGTCGCTGTGATGAGGTCTACCACGGCAGAGAAAACAATTGAGAAACTTGGTGAGATGTTCAGCCGTTATGGCTCACCAGAACAACTCGTAAGTGACAACGGTCCATAATTTGTATCACAGGAGTTTGCAACCTTCCTGCATGTGAATGGTGTCCAACACATCAGGTCTGCGCCCTATCATCCCTCTACTAACGGCCAGGCAGAAAGGTTTGTGCAAACTTTGAAGCACGCCTTGAAGGCATTGCAAGGTCAAGGCTCAATCCACCAACGTCTGAACAGCTTCCTGTTGTCCTACAGGAACGAGCCGCATGCCACAACCAATACTTCCCCCGCTTCGCTCATGATGAAGAGGCAGTTGCGGACAAGTTTTGACTTACTCAAACCTTCAAGGGCAGAACAGGTTGTCCATTGTCAACAACAAGCTCAAGTTGAAAAGAGAGAGAAAAGAGCCAAGGAGAGACGGTTTCATCCGGGAGAGCACGTCCTAGCTCGAAACTACAACACTGGACCGAAATGGGTTCCTGCTACGGTGATCGCGCAGACGGGCCCTGTGTCTTACACGGTTGAGACTGCTGAGGACGTCGTCTGGAGAAGACACACAGATCAACTGTTGCTAGGAGCAGAGACAGCCACAGAGGCTCCAACGGCTGGTTGGCCTGAACTGTTTCCGGATGATACCGCAAACCAGCATCCTTTGCCACAGTGCTCTTCTCCAACACAGGAAGTCAGAGACTGTTCCACCTGTGCAAACTCCTGACTTTCAACTGACACAGGCACCTTCTCCATCGAGGCCTGTGTCAATGCCTACTGCTGTGGAAACCAGTGATGACCGCCGGTATCCTGTCAGAGAGCGGCGGCCTCCAAGACGCTTGGATCTGTAGGCTTAGTGACTTACCCACAAGACTGGGGCAGAATAAACCCCAGGGTAAAGTCAAGGTTTGAGGCAGTCTACCTCTACCCTAGGTTCGTTGAGTGCATTGAAAGTAACTTACCTGTTGAGGAATAATGTGGACCTTCCATTTAAGAGGGGAGGAAATGTTATGTATTATGTGTTCTATTGTGTGTTCTCCTCCCACCTGTGGTGGCGCTGTCACAGGAGATAAATGGTTGGGTGTTCTCTGTTAAGTTTTAGCTCTCTTTGTTCGGAACTTTCCAGAACTTCCTTTCCTTCCAATAAAGCACTTCATGTTTGAATCTCTGAGTTCTGAGTCCTAAATTGTGTCTAGGTAGAAAGGTACCGACACTACAAAATAAAGCTGTTGGACTATAACCTGGTGTTGTGTGACTTCTTACATTTATCCTTCCTATAGTGTGGCGACCAGAACTGCACACAGTATTCCAGCTGTGGCCTAACCAGCGTTTTGTACAGCTCCATCATAACCTCCCTGCTCTTGTATTCTATGCCTCGGCTAATGAAGGCAAGTATCGCATATGCCTTTTTAACCACCTTATCCACCTGTTCTGCTGTCTTCAGGGATCTATGTACATGCACACCAAGGTCCCTCTGATCCTCTGTCTTTCCTAGGGTCTTACCATTCATTGTGTATTCCCTTGCCTTGTTAGTCCGTCCAAAATGCATCACCTCACACTTTTCAGGGTTAAATTCCATTTGCCACTGTTGCACCCATCTGACCAACCCATCTATATCATCCTGCAGACTGAGGCTACCCTCCTCGCTATTTACCACCCCACCAATTTTCGTGTCATCTGCGAACTTACTGATCATACCTTTTACATTCACATCCAAATCATTAATGTAGACCACAAACAGCAAGGGACCCAGCACCGATCCCTGCGGTACCCCACTAGACACAGGCTTCCAGTCACAAAAACAACCTTCCACCATCACCCTCTGCCTTCTGCCACTAAGCCAGTTTTGGATCCAATGTGCCAAGGCACCCTGGATCCCATGGGCTCTTACCTTCTTGACCAGTCTCCTATGCAGGACTTTATCAAAAGCCTTACTGAAATCCATGTATACCACATCCACTGCACTGCCCTCATCCACACACCTAGTCACCCCCTCGAAAAATTCAATCAAATTGGTCAGACATGATCTTCCCTTGACAAAGCCATGCTGACTATCCCTGATTAATCCTTCCCTCTCCAAGTGGAGACTAATTCTGTCCCTCAGAATTTTTTCCAATAATTTCCCTACCACTGATGTTAGGCTCACTGGCCTGTAATTCCCTGGTTTATCCCTACTACCCTTCTTGAATAATGGTACTACGTTAGCTGTTCTCCAGTCCTCTGGCACATCCCCTGTGGCCAGAGAAGTTCTGAAAATTTGTGTCAGAGCCCCTGCAATCTCCTCCTTTGCCTCACATAGTAGCCTGGGATACATCTCGTCCGGGCCTGGGGATTTATCCCCTTTTAAGCCTGCTAAAACCGCTAGTACCTCCTCCCTCTCGATGCTAATATGTTCAAGTATATCACAGTCCCCCTGCCCGATTTCTATGTCTACATCGTCCTTCTCCATAGTGAACACAGATGCAAAAAATTCATTTAAAACCCCACCTACATCTTCTGGCTCCACACACAGATTGCCACTTTGGTCCCTAATGGGCCCTATGCTTTCCCTAGTTATCCTCTTGCCCTTAATATACTTATAAAACACCTTAGGATTTTCCTTTATTTTGCTCGCCAGTTATTTCATGGCCCCTCCTCGCTCTCCTAATTTCTTTTTTAAGTATCCCCCTGCACTTTTTATACTCCTCTAGGGCTTCCTCTGTCTTTAGTCCTTTGTATCTGCCAAAAGCCCCCCTTTTTTCCCTAATCCATTCTCGTATATCCCTTGACATCCAAGGTTCCCTGGGCTTGTTGGTCCCACCGTTGACCTTTATGGGAACATGTTGCCATTGTACTCTCTGATATGCCTATCAATTAGTCCAATAAAAGGCGACGAGTTAAGAACGTAACTGAAGGTTTTTATTGGCTAAATAACAGAGCCCACCCTCGTGGGTGATCCGATCCAACAGGGAGGAATACTAGCCAGTCAGCTACCTTTATACCTGGGCAGGTAATGGGCGGAGTCGGAGGTGGTCAGCCCAGGTATAACAGTGCGACAAGAGGCGACCTCGTGTAGTGATGTGACAGTGAGAACAATATACAGTGATAACTATAACAGTGGTTTACCACATTCACCCCTTGTTTAGATTAGAGTCCGGCGGGGTGAAGTGTATTACCAGCTCTGGTATGTCAGTCTGTCCGGAGGCTTCGTTAGCCTCTCCGATCGTCGCAGCGGCGGTGTTACATTATCCGGTGTTAAAGCTGGTGTCTGCGTAGTCGGCAAAGGCTCGTGGGGTTCCGGCATGCCGTCTACCTCGGCTGGACTCGGGGGGTTGGGAGGGGGGGGTGAGGGTGCGAGGTCTCGTAAGGAGACAGTGTCCTCCCGTCCGTCTGGGTAAGCCACATAGGCGTACTGGGGGTTGGCGTGCAGGAGGTTCACCTTCTCGACCAGGGGGTCCGTTTTATGGGCCCTCACGTGCTTTCGCAGCAAGACGGGTCCCGGAGAGGTCAGCCAGGTTGGTAGGGTGGTTCCCGTAGTCGACTTCCTGGGGAAGACAAACATTCGAGCATGGGGGGTGGTGTTAATGGCAGTGCAAAGTAGTGACCGGATGGAGTGCAGCGCAATCGGGAGGACCTCTTGCCAGCGGGAGGTTGGGAGGCCCTTAGACTTTAAGGCTAAGAGGGTGGCCTTCCATACCGTCGCGTTCTCTCTTTCCACCTGGCCGTTCCCTCGGGGGTTGCAGCTGGTGGTCCTGCTTGCTGCAATACCCCTCTCCAATAGGAACTGACGGAGTTCCTCGCTCATGAAGGAGGCGCCCCGGTCACTATGTATATAGTTCGGGAACCCGAACAAGGCGAAGAGTTTGTTCAGGCATTTAATGACCGTGTTACTGGTCATGTCTGGGCAGGGGAAGGCAAAGGGGAAACGGGAGTACTCATCAACGATGTTGAGGAAGTACACATTACGGTCGGATGACGGTAGGGGCCCCTTGAAGTCGATGCTCAGACGCTCGAAGGGGCGGGTGGCCTTGATCAGGCTTGCTCTGTCCGGCTTATAGAAGTGCGGTTTGCACTCAGCACAGATCTGGCAGTTCCTGGTCATGGTCCTGACCTCCTCGATGGAGTATGGCAGGTTGCGGGCCTTAATGAAATGGTAGAGTCTGGTGACTCCGGGGTGGCAGAGGTCATTGTGGAGGGTCTGAAGTCTATCACTTTGCGCGCTGGCGCATGTAATGCGTGAAAGAGCATCAGGGGGGTCGTTCAGTTTACCGGGCCGGTACAAGATCTCATAATCATAGGTGGAAAGCTCGATTCTCCACCTCAAGATTTTGTCGTTCTTGATCTTGCCCCTCAGCTTGTTATTAAACATGAAGGCAACCGAGCGTTGGTCGGTGAGGAGGGTAAATCGTTTGCCTGCCAAGTAGTGCCTCCAGCGCCGTACTGCCTCCACAATTGCCTGGGCTTCCTTCTCGACCGACGAGTGTCGGGTCTCGGGGCCCTGTAGGGTCCTTGAGAAGAAGGCTACCGGCCTACCCTCCTGGTTAAGGGTAGCGGCTAGGGCGAAGTCGGATGCATCGCTCTCCACTTGGAAGGGGATTGACTCATCCACTGCGTGCATTGTGGCCTTGGCTATGTCTCCCTTAATGAGGGAGAAGGCCGCGCACGCCTCTTCCGTGAGGGGGAAGGATGTGGTTTTCAGGAGGGGTCTGGCTTTGTCCGCATAATTGGGTACCCATTGGGCATAGTAGGCGAAAAGCCCCAGGGTTCTCCTAAGTGCTTTTGGACAGTGGGGGAGGGGTAGCTCCATGAGGGGGCGCATTCTTTCGGGGTCGGGGCCGATGACTCCGTTCTCTACTACACAGCCAAGGATGGCAAGGCGCGCTGTGTTAAACACGCATTTCTCCTTATTGTAGGTGAGGTTCAGCCGTTGGGCCGTACGGAGGAATTTCTCCAGATTCACGTCATGGTCCTGCCGGTTGCGGCCGCAGATGGTGACGTTATCGAGATAGGGGAAAGTGGCCTGTAGTCCGTTCTGGTCAACCATCCGGTCCATCTCCCGTTGGAAAACCGAGACCCCGTTGGTGACACCAAAGGGGACCCTAAGGAATTGGTAGAGGCGGCCATTCGCCTCGAAGGCGGTGTACTGGCTGTCCTCCGGGCTGATGGGGAGTTGGTGGTAGGCCGACTTGAGGTCGATGGTCGAGAATACGCGGTATTGTGCAATCTCATTGACCATGTCCGATATGCGGGGGAGGGGGTATGCGTCCAGCTGGGTGTATCTGTTTATGGTCTGGCTGTAGTCGATAACCAGGCGATTTTTGTCGCCGGTCTTGACTACCACCACCTGGGCACGCCAGGGGCTGCTGCTCCCCTCAATAATGCCCTCTTTCAGGAGTCGCTGCACCTCAGAGCTAATGAAGGCTCTGTCCCCAGCGCTGTACCGCCTGCTCTTAGTAGCGACAGGTTTGCAGTCGGGGGTGAGGTTAGCGAACAGGGAAGGTGGCGGTACCTTGAGGGTGGATAGGCTGCAGGTGTTACGCGGTGGGCGGTTTAACTTTCGCTGGTTGTCGACTGTGAGTGGGGGGAGGGGTCCACCGTATGCTAGGGTTACACTTTGGAGGTGGGATTGGAAGTCCAGCCCTAGTATGACGGCAGCGCACAGCTGGGGGAGTACGAGGAGTTTAAAATTTTTATACTCTGTCCCTTTAACCGACAATGTCACGACACAGTAGCCGCTGATGTCTGTGGCGTGCGACCTCGATGCCATCGAGATGCGGCTGCGCGTTGGCAGGACGGGGAGGGAGTAGTGGCTCACCGTGTCTGGGTGGATGAAGCTCTCCGTGCTTCCGCTGTCGAACAGGCAGGTCGTGGCGTGGCCGTTGACTTTGATGTCCATCATTGAGCTGGCCAGGTGGTGCGGGCGGGCTTGATCCAGGGTCACGGAAGCTAGGGTGTAGATGAGCACGTCGTTGTCATGACAAGATGGCGGCGAAGATGGCGGCCCCCGTAGTTCACATGAGGCTCTGTTTAAATCGTTTGCCCCGCACAAAGATGGCCGCCCCTGCTGTTCCCATGAGGCTCTGCAGGCTTCGGCTGCCCCGCACAAAGATGGCCGCCCCTGGTTTTCCCATGAGGCTCTGCAGGCTTCGGCTGCCCCGCACAAAGATGGCCGCCCCTGGTTTTCCCATGAGGCTCTGCAGGCTTCGGCTGCCCCGCACAAAGATGGCCGCCCCCAGGGTTCGCATGAGGCACTGCTGGCTTCTGAGGATTTGCTTCTGCAGGCCTTGGAGAAGTGGCCTTTCTTGAGGCAGGTTTTGCAGGTCGAGTTTTTGGCTGGGCAGCGCGACCTCGGATGCTTCTCCTGGCCGCAAAAGAAGCAGCCAGCGGCCCGATCGGGGTTGCCTGATGTCGGGGCCGGTACCGGGGCTAGCGGGCCCGGTCGGATCCGTGATGCAGACGCTGAGGTAGGTCCCGGGGGCAGCGCTGTGAAGGGTGGTGGGGTGGGGGTCGGGCCCGAGTCCCAGGGTCGCGAATAGTACCTGGCAAACGCTTCCTGGTCTTGCTGGGTGGCCTCTAGGGTGAGGGCGAGGGCTTCGGCCTTGTCCAGGTCTATGTCCTTAGCTTCAAGCAGTCTTTGCCGTGTGTAGTCGGAACGTAGGCCTCTCACCAAGGCGTCGCGGACATTGTCTTCCATGTTCGCAGTAGCCGTCACCGCTTTAAAGTCACAGTTCCTGCCGAGTTGTCTCAGCGATCGTGAAAATTCAGCTATCGATTCTCCTGGCTGTTGCTGGCGAGATCTTAAGAGATGCCTAGTGTACATGTAGTTTACCGGGCTCCGGTACTGCTGTTTCAGTAGGTTGATGGCGTCGTCGTACGTAGTCATGTCCTGGATGAGTGTATATACTCTCGGGCTCGCTTGGGCTTTCAGGACTCTTAGTTTGGATCTCTGAGGGACGACGGCTTCCTCCAGGTACGATTCGAAGCAGTCCAGCCAGTGTTTGAAGTCGTTGGCTGAGTTTGGTGCCTGTGGGTTTAGATCCAGGTATGGTGGTTTCAAGGCTTGCAGCCAAGCCGGCTGGTGTGGCCCGTTGTCTGGAGGCTGCTGTTGCTGTGCTGCTGGGTGAGCTCCTTGCTGTTGCTGTTCATTATCAGACATCTTTAAAATTTAGCCAATAAAATTGATATGCCTATCAATTAGTCCAATAAAAGGCGACGAGTTAAGAACGTAACTGAAGGTTTTTATTGGCTAAATAACAGAGCCCACCCTCGTGGGTGATCCGATCCAACAGGGAGGAATACTAGCCAGTCAGCTACCTTTATACCTGGGCAGGTAATGGGCGGAGTCGGAGGTGGTCAGCCCAGGTATAACAGTGCGACAAGAGGCGACCTCGTGTAGTGATGTGACAGTGAGAACAGTGAGAACAATATACAGTGATAACTATAACAGTGGTTTACCACACTCTCTTAATTTCCTTTCTGAAAGACTCCCATTGCTCCGATGTGGATTTTCCTACAAGTAGCTGATCCCAGTCCACATTGGCCAGATCCTGCCTTATCATATTAAAATCGGCCTTCCCCCAATTTAGAACCTTTATTTCCGGTCCATCCTTGTCCTTTTCCATGACTACCTTAAATCTCACCGAATTATGGTCACTATCACCAAAGTGCTCACCTACTGACACTTCTACCACTTGCCCAGCCACATTCCCTAGAATTAGGTCCAGTACCGCCCCCTCTCTCGTAGGACTTTCTACATGCTGGCTCAAAAAGCTCTCCTGGATGCACTTTAAGAATTCTGCACCCTCTAAGCCTTTCACACTCTGACTATCCCAGTTAATATTGGGGAAGTTGAAATCCCCCACTATTATTACCCTATTATTTGCACATTTCTCTGAGATTTGCCTACATATCTGTTCCTCTATCTCCCCCTGACTGTTTGGGGGCCTATAGTACACTCCCAGCAAAGTGCTTGCCCCCTTTTTGTTTAAGTTCTACCCATATGGCCTCATTAGAGGAACCTGTTAATATATCATCCCTCCTTACAGCAGTAATTGACTCCTTGATTAATATTGCGACACCCCCTCCTCTTTTACCCCCCCCTCTGTCTCGCCTGAAGATTCTATACCCCAGAATATTGAGCTGCCAGTCTTGCCCCTCCCTCAACCATGTCTCCGTGATAGCAACAATATCATACTCCCATGTGTTCATCAACACCTTCAGTTCATCCACCTTATTCGCAAGACTCCTTGCATTAAAATAAATGCCATTCAGCCTTGCCCTACTCCCTTATGCCGTTACATATTTGCTCTGCCTTCCAAGCTGACTTGTTTTTTCCTCTATATTTGGCTGTATATCACCCCCTATTATAGCTCCACTCTGTATCCCATCCCCCTGCCAAGTTAGTTTAAACCCCACCCCCCCAGCAGTGCTAGCAAACCTCCCCGCAAGGATATTTATCCCGTTCTGGTTCAGGTGCAACCCGTCCGACTTGTACAAGTCCCACCTTCCCCAGAAGCAGGCCCAGTGATCCAGGAAACTAAAGCCCTCCCTCCTGCACCAACTCTTTAGCCACGCATTCATCTGCTCTATCCTCCTATTCCTATACTCACTAGCACGTGGCACCGGGTCCTTTGAGGTCCTGCTCTTTAATCTGCTGCCTAGCTCCCTAAATTCTTGCTGCAGGACCTCATCCCTCTTCCTACCCATGTCGTTGGTCCCAATGTGAACCACGACCTCTGACTGTTCACCCTCCCCCTTCAGAACAAATTTAGTTTGATAACGCTCCTGTGAAGTGCCTTGGGATGTTTTACTACGTTAAAGCCCCTGCCCGGCCAGCAGCGGTGGAACGGGGACCCCAGATTCTCCGGCGCTTCTGATTTTATCACTTTTCCATTTCCCCGTAAAGTTACTAAAGTAGTAAAAAAGGGTTTGAAGCATTATCTTTTTTGTCACGTGTTCCTTTACCTTTGTTCCGTCCAAGTAATAACTGACTGAGGTGCTGCTGATGCTGGGGATATTGCGATCGACATCTCCTTGTTCACTTTATGTGCGTTTGACTTGTGAAACGGCTGATCTAAATTATGGTAAGCGTAACAAATGCTAATGACCAACGATTCATTGTATTTCACACATCTCCTGTGCTGTGTCACACGAGCTACCATCCACTGAGCAAAGCGCTGGGCAGATGAGCTTGCTTCCAGGCCTCTCGTCAACCAGCTGTTAATAGCAGTAAAAACCACTGCCAGTAATCCCCTCATGTCTCAGTGAAGCGCCTTGGGATCTTTTTCTATGTTAAAGACGCTATTAAAAAAGAAAGTCGTTGTAGCAGAGTGCGAGCCCCCCCCGCAGCCCACAGTGTGAGCCCCGTCCCCCCGCCCCACAGTGTGAGCCCCGTCCCCCCACCCCGCAGTGCGAGCCCCCCCCGCCCCGCAGTGCGAGCCCCCCCGCCCCGCAGTGCGAGCCCCCCCCGCCCCGCAGTGCGAGCACCCCCGCCCCGCAGTGCGAGCCCCCCGCCCCGCAGTGCGAGCCCCCCCGCCCCGCAGTGCGAGCCCCCCCGCCCTGCAGTGCGAGCCCCTCCGCCCTGCAGTGCGAGCCCCCCCGCCCCACAGTGCGAGCCCCCCCGCCGCCCCGCCCCACAGTGCGAGCCCCCCCCGCCCCGCCGTGCGAGCCCCCCTGCCCCGCCGTGCGAGCCCCCCCCGCCCCACCCCACAGTGCGAGCCCCCCCGCCCCGCCCCACAGTGCGAGCCCCCCCGCCCCACAGTGCGAGCCCCCCCGCCGCCCCGCCCTGCAGTGCGAGCCCCCCCTGCCCCACAGTGCGAGCCCCCCTGCCCCACAGTGCGAGCCCCCCCCCGCCCCGCCCTGCGAGCCCCCCCCGCCCCGCCCTGCAGTGCGAGCCCCCCCCACCCCGCCCCACAGTTCGAGCCCCCCCGCCGCCCCGCCCTGCAGTGCATGCCCCCCCGCCCCGCAGTGCGAGCCCCCCCAGCCCCGCCCCACAGTGCGAGCCCGCCCCGCCCCACAGTGCGAGCCCCCCCGCCGCCCCGCCCTGCAGTGCGAGCCCCCCCGCCCCGCAGTGCGAGCCACCCCCCGCCCCGCCATGCGAGCCCGCCCCCCCACCCCACAGTGTGAGCCCCCCCGCCGCCCTGCCCTGCAGTGCGAGCCCCCCCCGCCCCGCCCTGCAGTGCGAGCCCCCCCGCCCCGCAGTGCGAGCCCCCCCGCCCCGCAGTGCGAGCCCCCCCGCCCCGCAGTGCGAGCCCCCCCGCCCTGCAGTGCGAGCCCCTCCGCCCTGCAGTGCGAGCCCCCCCCGCCCCACAGTGCGAGCCCCCCCGCCGCCCCGCCCCACAGTGCGAGCCCCCCCCCGCCCCGCCGTGCGAGCCCCCCTGCCCCGCCGTGCGAGCCCCCCCCGCCCCACCCCACAGTGCGAGCCCCCCCGCCCCGCCCCACAGTGCGAGCCCCCCCGCCCCACAGTGCGAGCCCCCCCGCCGCCCCGCCCTGCAGTGCGAGCCCCCCCGCCCCACAGTGCGAGCCCCCCTGCCCCACAGTGCGAGCCCCCCCCCGCCCCGCCCTGCGAGCCCCCCCGCCCCGCCCTGCAGTGCGAGCCCCCCCCCACCCCGCCCCACAGTTCGAGCCCCCCCGCCGCCCCGCCCTGCAGTGCGTGCCCCCCCGCCCCGCAGTGCGAGCCCCCCCAGCCCCGCCCCACAGTGCGAGCCCGCCCCGCCCCACAGTGCGAGCCCCCCCGCCGCCCCGCCCTGCAGTGCGAGCCCCCCCGCCCCGCAGTGCGAGCCACCCCCCGCCCCGCCATGCGAGCCCGCCCCCCCACCCCAGTGTGAGCCCCCCCGCCGCCCTGCCCTGCAGTGCGAGCCCCCCCCGCCCCGCCCTGCAGTGCGAGCCCCCCCGCCCCGCAGTGCGAGCCCGCCCCGCCCTGCAGTGCGAGCCCGCCCCGCCCTGCAGTGCGAGCCCCCCCGCCGCCCCGCCCTGCAGTGCGAGCCCCCCCCGCCCCGCAGTGCGAGCCCCCACCGCCCCGCAGTGCGAGCCCGCCCCGCCCCGCGAGCCCCCCCGCCGCCCCGCCCCGCGAGCCCCCCCCGCCCCGCCCCACAGTGCGAGCCCGCCCCGCAGTGCGAGCCCCCATGGCCCGCCCCACAGTGCGAGCCCGCCCCGCCGTGCGAGCCCCCCCGCCGTGCGAGCCCCCCCGCCGCCCCGCCCTGCAGTGCGAGCCCCCCCCGCCCCGCCCTGCAGTACGAGCCCCCCCGCCCCGCAGTGCGAGCCCCCCCGCCCCGCAGTGCGAGCCCCCCCGCCCCGCCCCACAGTGCGAGCCCCCCCGCCCCGCCCCACAGTGCGAGCCCCCCCGCCCCGCCCCACAGTGCGAGCCCGCCCCGCCCCGCAGTGCGAGCCCCCCCGCCGCCCCGCCCTGCAGTGCGAGCCCCCCCGCCCCGCCCCGCAGTGCGAGCCCCCCCGCCCCGCAGTGCGAGCCCCCCCGCCCCGCAGTGCGAGCCCCGCCCCGCAGTGCGAGCCCCCCCGCCCCGCAGTGCGAGCCCCCCCGCCCCGCCCCACAGTGCGAGCCCCCCCGCCCCGCAGTGCGAGCCCGCCCCGCCCCGCAGTGCGAGCCCCCCCGCCGCCCCGCCCTGCAGTGCGAGCCCCCCCGCCCCGCCCCACAGTGCGAGCCCGCCCCGCCCCGCAGTGCGAGCCCCCCCGCCGCCCCGCCCTGCAGTGCGAGCCCCCCCCGCCCCGCAGTGCGAGCCTGCCCCGCCCCGCGAGCACCCCCCGCCCCGCAGTGCGAGCCCCCCCCGCCGCCCCGCCCTGCAGTGCGAGCCCCCCCCGCCGCCCCGCCCCACAGTGCGAGCACCCCCCCCCCCCGCCGCCCCACAGTGCGAGCCCCCTCCACCACCACCACCCCCAAGCGGCACATTGCGGAGTCCCTTAGAAACCACTAACCCATCAGCAACAAAACTATACATCGGTGAAATATTCTACAAATATTTCTAACTCTGCAAAGCCCCATCTCTGGGATGGAGATCACTACAGGAACCGCAGCTCACTGCAAACCTCAAACGTGGAGTGGGCCGCTTTCAGTGAAGCAAAGCTTAGTCAACGTACAAAAACCCCATTTTGATTTTTACCACCAGTTCCTTTTTTAAATTCATTCACGGGATGTGGGCGTCGCTGGCAAGGCCGGCATTTATTGAACTTGAGAAGGTGGCGGCGAGCCGCCTTCTTGAATTGCTGCAGTTTCTTGTAGCGGACAACCGAGTGGCTTGCTGGACCGTTTCAGAGGGCAGTTAAAAGTCAACCACATTGCTCTAGGTCTGGAGTCGCATATAGGCCAGACCAGGAAAGGACGGCAGATTTCCTTCCCTAAAGGACATTAGTGAACCAGATTTTACGGCAATCCGGTGGTTACATGGCCACCATTACTGATACTAGCTTTTTATTCCAGATTTATTCTGTCGTGGTGGGATTTGAACTCATGTCTCCAGATCTTATATCCAGGGCTAGAACTAGTCCAGCAACATAACCACTATACTACCATACTCAAGTATTGCTTTCAATATTCATGAACCATTACTCCCCTTTCACTATTCTCCATTAAAATTAATAGCACAACAGGCAACCCAACTAAATAAATGTATTCAGAATAAAAAGAACCCGAATGATAAAAATGTTAAAGGAACATCTTCAATAAGTGTACTCTATGGATCGCGACACTGGCACCCTCGCTAATAAGAGAGCCACATCTCTGCCACAGGGGGCGGTGGAGGCCAGTTCATTAAATATATTCAAGAAAGAGTTGGATATATTTCTTGAGGCTAAAGGGATCAAGGGATATGGGGAAAAGGCAGGGACAGGGTACTGAATTTGGATGATCAGCCATGATCGCATTGAATGGCGGAGCGGGCTCGAAGGGCCGAATGGCCTACTCCTGCTCCTATCTTCTATGTTTCTAATAACCCCACCCACAGTCCAGCACGCGGAACGAGGCAGGGCCTGGGCTTTGGGCCAACCCTCCATTCCATTATAGGACCCTCATGATTGACCGACAATCCCCCACAATTGGTCAAATGTCCCCCCTCCACACAATCAATCCCGTGATTGACCACCTGCCCCTCCTCCAATGTCGGACCTAACTCCGCTCCACATCCCACCCAATAGCGAGACTGTCAATCTGGCTGGCTGCAGCCTGGAAACCAGTTGAAAAATTTTGAACAGGACCTGCTGTAAACCAGCCCCACCCCCGCTCCCACATCCCGCCCCAGCCCCCCGCCCGCCTTGCAGTTGTTATCAGGGCCTTAGTAACACGTTATCTTCATTCTATCAAGAATAAGATATTCTCCTTAGGACAGTCGGAAAAACATACCTTTTCTGGTAACTGAAGGCAACGAACAGGAGATTAAAGTTTCCTTTCTCGGCTTATTCTGATCAGCATTTACAGCAACCAATCTTTCTCTCTTTTTCTTCTCCTTCCATTCATCAGGAGCTAGTTGACCAAAAAACTCCTTAGCAGCCAAACAATCATTCAGTTCTTGCTGCTCTTTTTCAATAGCACTACACAATATTTAAAAAGAAACACGATGTGAAGCAAAGTGCGTAACTATTGAGATCACCAACAATACTACTGGGGTCAGCCATGTGATAGCACTCTCGCCTCGGAGTCAGAAGGTTGTGGGTTCAAGTCCCACTCCAGACTCTTGAGCACATAATCCAGACTGACACTCCAGTGCAGTACTGAGGGAGTGCTGCACTGGCGGAGGTGTCGTCTTGCAGATGAGATGTTAAACCGAGGCGCTGTTGGGTGAATGTAAAAGATCCCACGGCGCTATTCGAAGAGGAGCAAGGGAGTTCTCAACGGTGTCCTGGCCAACACTTATCCCTCAATCAACATCACCAAAACAGATTATCTGGTCATTATCACATTGCTGTATGTGGGATCTTGCTGTGCGCAATTGGCTGCCGCGTTTCCTACATTACAACAGTGACTGCATTTCAAAATTACTTCATTGGCTGTAAAGCGCTTTGGGACATCCTGAGGCTGTGAAAAGCGCTGTGTAAATGCAAAACTTTCTTTTGCTCATAATCTAGAAAAACTAAAAAAAGGAGACTATTTATGTGGATGTGGCAACCACTGAAGGAGCGGGGAGAGTGTCCGTATCTCTACACTGAGACCACTGAAGGAGCGGGGAGAGTGTCCGTATCTCTACACTGAGATCGCTGAAGGAGCAGGGAGAGTGTCCGTATCTCTACACTGAGATCACTGAAGGTGCGGGGAGAGTGTCCGTATCTCTACACTGAGATCAGTGAAGGAGCGGGGAGAGTGTCCGTATCTCTACACTGAGATCACTGAAGGAGCAGGGAGAGTGTCCGTATCTCTACACTGAGATCACTGAAGGAGCGGGGAGAGTGTCCGTATCTCTACACTGAGATCACTGAAGGAGCGGGGAGAGTGTCCGTAGCTCTACACTGAGATCACTGAAGGAGCAGGGAAAGTGTCCGTATCTCTACACTGAGATCACTGAAGGAGCAGGGAGAGTGTCCGTATCTCTACACTGAGATCACTGAAGGAGCCGGGAGAGTGTCCGTATCTCTACACTGAGATCGCTGAAAGGAGCCGGGAGAGTGTCCGTATCTCTACACTGAGATCACTGAAGGAGCGGGGAGAGTGTCTGTATCTCTACACTGAGATCTCTGAAGGAGCAGGGAGAGTGTCCGTATCTCTACACTGAGATCACTGAAGGAGAGGGGAGAGTGTCCGTATCTCTACACTGAGATCACTGAAGGAGCGGGGAGAGTGTCCGTATCTCTAAACTGAGATCACTGAAGGAGCGGGGAGAGTGTCCGTATCTCTACACTGAGATCTCTGAAGGAGCGGGGAGAGTGTCCGTATCTCTACACTGAGATCACTGAAGTAGCGGGGAGAGTGTCCGTATCTCTACACTGAGATCTCTGAAGGAGCGGGGAGAGTGTCCGTATCTCTACACTGAGATCACTGAAGGAGCGGGGAGAGTGTCCGTATCTCTACACTGAGATCACTGAAGGAGCGGGGAGAGTGTCCGTATCTCTACACTGAGATCACTGAAGGAGTAGGGAGTGTCCGTATCTCTACACTGAGATCACTGACGGAGCGGGGAGTGTCCGTATCTCTACACTGAGATCAGTGAAGGAGCGGGGAGAGTGTCCGTATCTCTACAGTGAGAGCACTGAAGGAGCGGGGAGAGTGTCCGTATCTGTACACTGAGATCTCTGAAGGAGCAGGGAGAGTGTCCGTATCTCTACACTGAGATCACTGAAGGAGCGGGGAGAGTGTCCGTATCTCTACACTGAGATCACTGAAGGAGCGGGGAGAGTGTCCATATCTCTACACTGAGATCACTGAAGGAGTAGGGAGTGTCCGTATCTCTTCACTGAGATCACTGACGGAGCGGGGAGTGTCCGTATCTCTACACTGAGATCACTGAAGGAGCGGGGAGAGTGTCCGTATCTCTACACTGAGATCACTGAAGGAGCCGGGAGAGTGTCCGTATCTCTACACTGAGATCACTGAAGGAGCGGGGAGAGTGTCTGTATCTCTACACTGAGATCTCTGAAGGAGCAGGGAGAGTGTCCGTATCTCTACACGGAGATCAGGGAAGGAGCGGGGAGAGTGTCCGTATCGCTACACTGAGATCACTGAAGGAGCGGGGAGAGTGTCCGTATCTCTACACTGAGATCTCTGAAGGAGCAGGGAGAGTGTCCGTATCTCTACACTGAGATCACTGAAGGAGCGGGGAGAGTGTCCGCATCTCTGCACTGAGATCACTGAAGGAGCGGGGAGAGTGTCCGTATCTCTACACTGAGATCTCTGAAGGAGCGGGGAGAGTGTCCGTATCTCTACACTGAGATCTCTGAAGGAGCGGGGAGAGTGTCCGTATCTCTACACTGAGATCACTGAAGTAGCGGGGAGAGTGTCCGTATCTCTACACTGAGATCTCTGAAGGAGCGGGGAGAGTGTCCGTTTCTCTACACTGAGATCACTGAAGGAGCGGGGAGAGTGTCCGTATCTCTACACTGAGATCACTGAAGGAGCCGGGAGAGTGTCCGTATCTCTACACTGAGATCACTGAAGGAGCCGGGAGAGTGTCCGTATCTCTGCACTAAGATCACTGAAGGAGCGGGGAGAGTGTCCGTATCTCTACACTGAGATCTCTGAAGGAGCAGGGAGAGTGTCCGTATCTCTACACTGAGATCACTGAAGGAGCCGGGAGAGTGTCCGTATCTCTGCACTGAGATCACTGAAGGAGCGGGGAGAGTGTCCGTATCTCTGCACCGAGATCGCTGAAGGAGCGGAGAGTGTCCGTATCTCTACAGTGAGATCAGTGAAGGAGCGGGGAGAGTGTCCGTATCTCTACACTGAGATCACTGAAGGAGCGGGGTGAGTGTCCGTATCTCTGCACTGAGATCACTGAAGGAGCGGGGAGAGTGTCCGTATCTCTACACTGAGATCACTGAAGGAGCGGGGAGAGTGTCCGTATCTCTACACTGAGATCACTGAAGGAGCGGGGAGAGTGTCCGTTTCTCTACACTGAGATCACTGAAGGAGCAGGGAGAGTGTCCGTATCTCTACACCGAGATCACTGAAGGAGCAGGGAGAGTGTCTGTATCTCTACACCGAGATCACTGAAGGAGCGGGGAGAGTGTCCGTATCTCTACACCGAGATCACTGAAGGAGCGGGGAGAGTGTCCGTATCTCTACACTGAGATCACTGAAGGAGCAGGGAGAGTGTCCGTATCTCTACACTGAGATCACTGAAGGAGCAGGGAGTGTCCGTATCTCTACACTGAGATCATTGAAGGAGCGGGGAGAGTGTCCGTATCTCTCCACTGAGATCACTGAAGGAGCAGGGAGAGTGTCCGTATCTCAACACTGAGATCACTGAAGGAGCAGGGAGAGTGTCCGTATCTCTACACTGAGATCATTGAAGGAGCGGGGAGAGTGTCCGTATCTCTACACTGAGATCACTGAAGGAGCGGGGAGAGTGTCCGTATCTCTACACTGAGATCACTGAAGGAGCAGGGAGAGTGTCCGTATCTCTGCACCGAGATCACTGAAGGAGCGGGGAGAGTGTCCTTATCTCTACACTGAGATCGCTGAAGGAGCGGGGAGAGTGTCCGTATCTCTACACTGAGATCACTGAAGGAGCAGGCAGAGTGTCCGTATCTCTACACTGAAATCACTGAAGGAGCAGGGAGAGTGTCCGTATCTCTACACTGAGATCTCTGAAGGAGCGGGGAGAGTGTCCATATCTCTGGCATACACCCATGCTGCACTGTTTGATGGATGATACTGCTGCCCACTAGTGAGGGAGTGCCGACCAAGATGGTGGCCTCAGGGCAAGAGCTTTGTGTCCTTGGGGCTAAGGGAGAGGACTTCACCTGGTCTGCCTGCTACGATGTCTTGGATGAGGGTCTCCTATCCAAGAATCTACCCAGTTGGTTGGGTCCAGGCCATCCTGGATACAGATTGCAATCAACAATCTGGGAAGGATTCTCTGAACTACCGTGGTCTTCCCTCAAACACATCGCCACAAAATGTCTATTTCGTCCATCACTGATAATCGCCAGTGGCCAAAGTCGGTGACCACTGACGCATGATTATTGAACTCAGGCCAGCAATATGTCCCTCATGTCTTAGAGCTCTTCGCACATAGCTCCAGCATTAATCCAGTCACTGCAAGCGTATGAAGCACCGAGCACTTTCCCATCACTGAG
Organism: Somniosus microcephalus; assembly: GCF_052327205.1. NCBI lineage: Eukaryota > Metazoa > Chordata > Chondrichthyes > Squaliformes > Somniosidae > Somniosus > Somniosus microcephalus. Next base: position 7,921,852 of record NC_141003.1, read on the forward strand.
TGCTGCTACGCCTTCACCACTCCCATAGGCCCATTTAACCTCAGGGGTTTCTGGACCACCATAGTTGCTTAGTCCTCAGTATGGCACTGAAGTGTCAGCATAGCTGATAGCTTTAAGTGTCTGGAGCAGGGCTTGAAGATGTTGTTCAGGAGACCAGGGAGAACTTCCCTGCATTTTTTCAAATAGTGCCATGGGATCTTTTACGTGTACCTGAGGGCAGACGGGGCCTTGGTTTAGCGTCTCATCCGAAAGACGGGACCTCCAGCAGTGCAGCACTCCCTCAGTACTGCACTGGAGTGTCAGCCTGGATTATGTGTTCAAATCTGTGGAATGGGACTCGAACCAACAACCTCTGACTCAGTGGCAAGAGTGCTACCACTTAGCTCACCACACCTTTTAAATTAAAGTGTTATTTCTTCTTACCGTTGGAGCTTTTTACAAGTACCTGGGAGCAGCTTACACATTGTATCGTTAGGCAGCAGTTTGTATCATGCCTGCACGCTCAAAATAAACTTTCCACAAGTTACCTTTTAATTCTTAGCAGTTCCTCAGCAGCTTGGTCTACTTCAGCCATTGCTTGAACTTTATCTTTCGTCTTTTCCTCTGCTCTAAAGGAATATATTCAAATGTCATCAGCTATAAAGGATCTCATAGAATCATACATATGGCACAGAAGGAAGCCATTCTGTCTATTGTCCCTGTGAAAGAGCTATCCAATTAGTCCCAATCCTTTGCTCTGTTCCCATATTGTGATGAATAAAAGGAAAAATTTTAGTTAAGTTAAAGGAAGACAAAATGCCAGGTCCCAATGGGATACATTGTCAGATTCTGAGGTAGATGTGGGAGGAAATGGTAGAAGACCCCAGAAATTATATTGCAGGTTCTACCGAGTGTGGGTGTGAACTGGAAGACTGGAGAATGGTCAATGTAGTATCCATATATAAAAAGAGAGACAGAGCTAATCCAGGTAATTACAGGCCAGTTAACTTAATATCTGTGATAGGGAAAAGTTTAGAGTCTTTAAAGATGAAATTACCACTTATCTAGATAAAGAGAACATAGTTAGAAATAGTCAGCACGGATTTCAAAAAGGACGATTGTGCTCGACAAATCTGATAGCATTCTTTGAGGAGATAGCAGATAAGGTGGATGGGGAAATGCAGTGGATGTAGTGTACATGGGCTTTAGGAGAGCCTTTGACAAGGTACCACATGGGAGGTTACTGGAGAAGATTAAGGGGTATGGAATTAGGCAGGGGGAGGAGTGCAGGGAAGGATAGAAAACTGGATTACAATAGGTTAGAAGGGTGAACAGAGCGAGTAGGTGTTAAGGGAAGTTTTTCCAGAGAGTTGGGAAATGGGTAATGGTGTCCCACAGGGTTCAACTCTCTTCTGTTCACTGTGCACATCAATGATTTGGATATAGGCCTAAAGAGAGTGGTATTGAAATTTGCAGATGTTACCAAAATAGGAGGTGTAGTTAATTCTTTGAAAGACCAAAGGAAGCTGTAATGCGATATTGTTAACATGGGGGAATGGGCAAATGGAATTCAATGTCAGTGTGAAGTCACGGTAAAAATAACAGCAGTAAATGTAAGTTGGCTCTATGCTGTGGAAGAGCAGTAGAATTTGGGGGCACAGGCAGCGGCGAGAGGATAAAGAGCGGCCCCGAATTAAAGCAGCGGCAGCAGTGAGAGGATAAAGAGCGGCCCGAGAGCGGAGCTGAATTAAAGCAGCGGCAGGAGGATAAAGAGCGGCCCGAGAGCGGACCTGAATTAAAGCAGCGGCAGGAGGATAAAGAGCGGCCCGAGAGCGGACCTGAATTAAAGCAGCGGCAGTGGCGAGAGGGTAGAGAGCGGTTCGAGAGCAGACCTGAATTAAAGCAGCGGCAGCGGCGAGAGGATAAAGAGCGGCCCGAGAGCGGCCATGAATTAAAGCAGCGGCAGCAGCGAGAGGATAAAGAGCGGCCCGAGAGCGGCCATGAATTAAAGCAGCGGCAGCGGCGAGAGGATAAAGAGCGGCCCGAGAGCGGACCTGAATTAAAGCAGCGGCAGTGGCGAGAGGATAAAGAGCGGCCCGAGAGCGGACCTGAATTAAAGCAGCGGCAGCGGCGAGAGGATAAAGAGCGGCCCGAGAGCAGCCATGAATTAAAGCAGCGGCGAGAGGATAAAGAGCGGCCTGAGAGCGGACCTGAATTAAAGCAGCAGCAGTGGCGAGAGGATAAAGAGCGGCCCGAGAGCGGACCTGAATTAAAGCAGCGGCAGCGGCGAGAGGATAAAGAGCGGCCTGAGAGCGGCCATGAATTAAAGCAGCGGCGAGAGGATAAAGAGCGGCCCGAGAGCGGACCTGAATTAAAGCAGCGGCAGCGGCGAGAGGATAAAGAGCGGCCCGAGAGCGGACCTGAATTAAAGCAGCAGCAGCGAGAGGATAAAGAGCAGCCCTGAATTAAAGCAGCGGCAGCAGCGAGAGGATAAAGGGCGGCCCAAGAGCAGAGCTGAATTAAAGCAGGGACAGCGGCGAGAGGATAAAGAGCGGCCCGAGAGCAGAGCTGAATTAAAGCAGGGACAGCGGCGAGAGGATAAAGAGCGGCCCTGAATTAAAGCAGCGGCAGCAGCGAGAGGATAAAGAGCGGCCCGAGAGCGGAGCTGAATTAAAGCAGCGGCAGCAGCGAGAGGATAAAGAGCGGCCCGAGAGCAGAGCTGAATTAAAGCAGCGGCAGCGGTGAGAGGATAAAGAGCGGCCCGAGAGCGGAGCTGAATTAAAGCAGCGGCAGCGGTGAGAGGATAAAGAGCGGCCCGAGAGCAGAGCTGAATTAAAGCAGGGACAGCGGCGAGAGGATAAAGAGCGGCCCGAGAGTGGAGCTGAATTAAAGCAGCGGCAGCGGCGAGAGGATAAAGAGCGGCCCGAGAGCGGAGCTGAATTAAAGCAGCGGCAGCGGCGAGAGGATAAAGAGCAGCCCGAGAGCGGAGCTGAATTAAAGCAGCGGCGAGAGGATAAAGAGCGGCCCGAGAGCGGAGCTGAATTAAAGCAGCGGCAGCGGCGAGAGGATAAAGAGCGGCCCGAGAGTGGAGCTGAATTAAAGCAGGGACAGCGGCGAGAGGATAAAGAGCGGCCCGAGAGCGGACCTGAATTAAAGCAGTGACAGCGGCGAGAGGATAAAGAGCGGCCCGAGAGTGGACCTGAATTAAAGCAGCGGCGAGGCTGAGATTCAAAAACAACAAAAAAAATCGAAGAGTGATGTCACAGGAGAGCAAGCAGGTGATTGGTTGGTGAGTATTACAGCTTTTTTTTGCTCTCTCAGTTAGGGAAGGGGTTTAAATTAAAAGCTGAGAATCTGTAACTTGCTAGTACTTATTAAATTAATAACTTAAACTAGATAAAATAATCAAACAATAAAACTAAAATAGCGATTGAATAAAAGCTTTAACTGATTAATTCATAAATAAAACAAGGTTAGAGATGGCAGGGCAGGTGGTGTGTGGTAACTGCAGCGTGTGGGAGTCTGCGGAGAGCATCGCGATCCTGAGCAACCACATCTGCAGTAAGTGTCTGCGACTCGAGGAACTTCGGCTCAGAGTTGTTGAGCTGGAGTCCGAGCTGCAGACATTGCGGTGCATCAGGGAGGGGGAGAATTACCTGGACACTTTGTTCCAGGAGGCAGTCACACCCTTTAGGTTAAGTAGTACTTTAGAGTTCATCAGTGGTCAGGGACAGGAAGGTGTGACTGCAGGTCAAGAAGGTATGGGGACCCATGATGGAGGAGCCTCAGCCCTTAACCTTGTCCAACAGGTACGAGGTGGATTTACAAAAGGTAAATCGTGCTTGACTAATCTACTGGAATTTTTTTGAGGATGTAACTGGTAAAATAGATAAGGGAGAACCAGTGGATGTGGTGTATTTGGACTTTCAAAAGGCTTTCGATAAGGTCCCGCATAAGAGATTAGTGTGTAAAGTTAAGGCACATGGGATTGGGGGCAAGGTATTGACTTGGATAGAGAACTGGCTGGCAGACAGAAAGCAAAGAGTTGGAATAAATGGGTCTTTTTCCGAGTGGTAGGCAGTGACTAGTGGGGTACTGCAGGGATCAGTCCTTGGACCCCAGCTATTCACAATATATATTAATGATCTGGATGAGGGAACTAGATGTAATATCTCCAAGTTTGCAGATGACACAAAGCTGGGTGGGTGTGTGTGCTGTGAGGAGGATGCCAAGAAACTCCAGGATGATTTGGACAGGTTGGGTGATTGGGCAGAAGCATGGCAGATGCAACATAACATGGATAAACACTTTGGTGTCAGAAACAGGAAGGCAGATTATCTGAATAGCAATAGATTGGGAGAAGGGGGAAGTGCAACGAGACCTGGGAGTCCTTGTGCACCAGTCGCTGAAGGTAAGCATGCAGGTGCAGCAGGTGGTTAAGGCGGCAAATGGTATGTTGGCCTTTGTAGCGAGAGGATTTGAGTACAGGAACAAGGATGTCTTGCTGCAGTTGTACAGGGCCTTGGTGAGACCACTTCTTGAGTATTGGGTGCAGTTTTGGTCACCTTATCTGAGGAAGGATGTTCTTGCCATGGAAGGAGTGCAGCGAAGATTCACCAGGCTGATACCTGGGATGGCAGGAATGACGTATGAGGAGAGATTGGGTCGATTAGGCTTGTACTCGCTGGAGTTTAGAAGAATGAGAGGGGATCTCATTGAAACTTATAAAATTCTAACAGGACAGACTAGATGCAGAATGTTCCCGATGGTCAGGGAGTCCAGAACCAGGGGTCACAGTCTAAGGATAAGGGGTAAGCCATTTAGGACACAGATGAGGAGGAATTTCTTCACCCAGAGAGTGGTGAACCTGTGGAATTCTCTACCACTAAATATATTCAAGAAGGAGTTAGATATATTTCTTAAGGCTAAAGGGATCAGGAGATATGGAGAGAAGGCAGGGACAGGGTACTGAATTTGGATGATCAGCCATGATCTCACTGAATGGCGGAGCAGGCTCGAGGGGCCAAATGGCCTACTCCTGCTCCTATCTTCTATGTTTCTATGAGATACTTTCTACCTGGAGGATGGGCAAACTGACCACGGCACTGTGGCACAGGGGGCCATCTAAGTGGGGGGGAGAAGGAAGGAATGTGGTAGTGGTAGGGGACAGTACAGTCAGGGGGATAGATACTGTTGCCTGCCTGGTGCCAGGGTTAAGGATAACTCCTCGCAGCTGAAGAACTTGGAGTGGGAGGGGGAGGATCCAGTTGTCATGGTCCATGTAGGAACCAACGACATAGGTAAAACTAAGAATGAGTTTCTGCTGAGGGAGATTGAGGAGCTAGGGTCTAAAGAAGCAGAATCTCAAGGGCAATAATCTCTGGATTACTACCTGAGCCACGCGCAAATTGGCATAGGGTCAATCAGATCAGAGAGTTAAATGCGTAGCTCAAAGAGTGGTGTGGGAAAAAGGGGTTTCAATTCATGGGACACTGGCACCAGTACTGGGGAAAGAGGGAGCTGTTCCATTGGGATGGGCTCCACTTAAACTGGGCTGGGACCAGCGTCTTGGTGAATCGAATAACTAGGGCTGTAGATAGGGCTTTAAACTAAAAAACTGGGGGGGGGGGGGGGGGGGGGTCAGGTGAGGGGAAATTTAGAAATCTAAAGAGAAAGGTCAAGGCAATAGAGCAGTGTAGCGATTTGGGTAAAAATAAGCAGAGTGTGACAGGAAGGGACAGAGAGTTTAACAGTAGCAGTGCAGCAGAGAATAAGGTCAAAGCAGGGAATAATGGTAAAAAATTTAAATTAAAGGCTCTTTATCTGAATGCACTAAGCATTCATAACAAGATAGCTGAACTAGTGGCACAAAGAGAGATTAATGGGTTTGATCTAATTAGCCATTACAGAGACGTGGTTGCAAGGTGACCAAGGTTGGGAACTAAATGTTCCAGGGTACATGATGTTTCGAAAAGGCAGGCAGAATGGAAAATGAAGGGGGAATAGCCCTGATAATAAAGGATGACATAAGGACAGTAGAGAGAAAGGATCTCGGCTCCGAAGATCAGGAAGTAGAATCAGTATGGGTGGAGATAAGGAATAACAAGGGGAAAAAAACACTGGTGGGAGTAATATACAGACCCCTAACAGTAGCTATACCGTTGGACAGAATATTAATCAAGAAATAGTAAGAGCTTGTAACAAAGGCAATGCAATAATCGTGGGGGACTTTAATCTTCATATAGACTGGACAAATCAAATTGGCAAATGTAGTCTGGAGGACAAGTTCATGGAATGCATTCGGGACAGTTTCCTAGAACAATACATCATGGAACCAACCAGGGAACAGGCTATTTTAGATCTTTGTGTATTGTGTAATGAGACAGGGTCAATTAGCAATCTCATAGTAAAGGATCCTCTGGGGCAGAGTGATCATAGTATGATAGAATTTCACATTAAGTTTGAGAGTGAGTTGCTTAAGTCCAAAACTAGAGTCTTAAACTTAAATAAAGCCAATTACATAGTTATGATGAGGGGCGAGTTGGCTAAGGTAGATTAGAAAAAAAAATTAAAAGGCATGGCGGTAGATAAGCAGTGGCTGGCATTTAGAGAGATATTTCATAATTCTCATCAAAAATACATTCTATTGAGAAATAAAATCTCCATGGGAAAAGTGATCCATCCGTGGCTAACTAAAGAAGTTAAGGATAGCATTAGATTGAAAGAAGCAGCTTATAATGTTGCGATAGCAGTAAGCCTGAGAACGGGGAGAGTTTCAAAAACCAGCAAAGGATGACCAAAAAATTGATAAAAAGCGAAAAAATAGAAGAGAAAACTAGCAAGAAATATAAAAACAGATTGTAAGAGCTTCTGCAAGTATGTAAAAAAGGAAGAGAGTAGCAAAAGTAAACGTTGGTCCCTTAGAGGCTGAGACAGGAGAAATTATGGGGAATATGGAAATGGCAGAAACGTTAAACAAATATTTGGTATCTGTCTTCACATTAGAAGACACAAAAAGCATACCAAAAATGGTGGGGAACCAAGTGTCTAATGAGAATGAGGAGCTTAATGTAATTAATATAAGTAGAGAAAAAGTACTAGAGAAACTAATGGGACTAAAAGCTGACAAATCCCCTGGACCCGACGGCCTACATCCTAGGGTTCTAAAAGAGTTGGCTACAGAGATAGTGGATGCATTGGTGTTGATCTTCCAAAATTCCCTAGATTCTAGAACGGTCCCAGCGGATTGGAAGGTAGCAAATGTAAAACTGCTATTCAAGAAAGGAGGGAGCAAGAAACAGGGAAGTACAGGCCAGTTAGCCTGACATCAGTCTTCGGGAAAATGCTGGAATCCATTATTAAGGAATGGTAACAGGGCACTTAGAAAATCATAACATGATTAGGCAGAGTCAGCATGGTTTTATGAAAGGGAAATCGTGTTTAACAAATTTATTTGAATTTTTTGAGGATGTAACTAGCAGGGTAGATAAAGGGGAACCAGTGGATGTAGTATATTTTGATTTCCAAAAGGCATTCGATAAGGTGCCACATAAAAAGGTTATTACACAAGATAAGGGCTCATGGGGTTGGGGGTAATATAGTAGCATGGATAGAGGATTAGTTAACGGACAGAAAACAGAGTAGGAATAAATGGGTCTTTTTCAGGTTAGCTGGCTGTTGCAAGGGGGGTGCCGCAAGGATCAATATTGGGGCCTCAGCTATTTATATAATCTATATTAATGACCTAGATGAAGGGACCAAGTGTAATGTTTCCAAGTTTGTTGACGATACAAAGCTAGGTGGGACAGTAATCTGTGAGAACACAAGGAATATGCAAAGGGATATAGATAGACTAAGTGAGTGGGCAGTAAGGTGGCAGATGGAGTATAATGTAGGGAAATGTGAGGTTATTCACTTTGGTAGGAATAGAAAAACAGAATATTTTTTAAATGGTGAGAAATTTTTAAATGTTGGTGTTCAGAGAGATTTGGGTGTCCTTGTGCAAGAAATCAGAAAGCTAGCATGCAGGTACAGCAAGCAATAAGGAAGGCAAATGGCATGTTGGCCTTTATTGCAAGGGGGTTGGTGTACAAGAGTAAGGAAGTCTTGATACAATTGTGAGACCACACCTGGAGTACTGTGCACAGTTCTGGTCTCCTTATCTAAGGAAGGATATACTTGCCTTGGAGGTGGTACAATGAAGGTTCACTAGATTGATTCCTGGGGTGAGAGGGCTGTCCTATGATGAGAGATTGTGTAGAATGGGCCTATACTCTCTGGAGTTTAGAAGAATGAGAGATGATCTCATTGAAACATACAAGATTCTGAAGAGGATTGACAGGGTAGATGCTGAGAGGTTGTTTCCCATGGCTGGAGTGTCCAGAACTAGGGGGCATAGTCTCAGGATAAGGGGTCGGCCATTTAAGACCGAGATGAGGAGGAAGTTCTTCACTCAGAGGGTTGTGAATCTTTGGAATTGTCTGCCCCAGAAGGCTGTGGATGTTGAGTCTTTGAGTATATTCAATGCTGAGATAGATAGGTTTTTGGACTCTCGGGGAATCAAGGGATATGGAGATCGGGCGGGAAAGTGGAGTTGAGGTCGATGATCAGCCAGGATCTTATTGAATGGCAGAGCAGGCTCGAGGAGCCGTATGGCCTACTCCTGCTCTAATTTCTTATGTTCACAGGACATTAAAGACCGCACCTCAGATTCACAAGAGCTAATAGAATTCTAGGTTTTATCACAAGAGGTATAGAACATATAAGCCAAGAGAAAATGATGAGCTATTATAAAACCTAAATAAGACCTCAGTTAGAAAATGCTGTGCAGCATTGGGCTGCACAGTTTAGGGAGGATACGGAGGCTTTAGAGGTTTCAGCACAGGTTCACTGGGATACTGCCTGGTTTGAGAAAATACAAATGCAAAGAAAGACTTAAAATATTGTTTTTTTTCCCATTAGAACAATGCAGATTATGGGGTGATATGATAGAAGTGTTTTGAATTATGAAAGGATGGAACAGGGTAGATAGGAGACTATTTCTAGTTGTTGAGGTGTGTAGAACAAGGGGCCATAGATACAAAATTAAATACAAGACATTTAGAATAGAGGACAGGAGAAACTTCCTAACAGTTGTGAGGCTGTGAAATTCACTCCCAGGATTAGTCCAGTCACTCTCACTCTCCCCGTTCATCCCGACCCTCTCCCTCCCAATTCATCCCGGCACTTTCCCAGAGTGAGAGGGGTGGGGCAGGCATAAGGGGAGGGGCCGGGGAGGTGCTGAGGGGCTGGGCTGAGGGTGGCACTGAGGGGAGGGGCCGGGAGTTGGACTGAGCAGAGGGGCCAGGAGTTGGACGGAAGGGAGGGGCCAGACTGAGGGGAGGGGCCGGACTGAGGGTGGCACTGAGGGGAGGGGCCGAGGGTTGGGCTGAGGGGAGGGGCCGGGAGTTGGGCGGAGCGGAGGGGCCGGGAGTTGGGCGGAGCGGAGGGGCCGGGAGTTGGGCGGAGCGGAGGGGCCGGGAGTTGGGCGGAGCGGAGGGGCCGGGAGTTGGGCGGAGGGGAGGGGCCGGGCTTAGGGTGGCACTGAGGGGAGGGGCTGGGAGTTGGACTGAGGGGAGGGGCCGGACTGAGGGTGGCACTGAGGGGAGGGGCTGGGCTGAGGGTGGCACTGAGGGGAGGGGAGGGGCTGGGCTGGGAGTTGGACTGAGGGGAGGGGCTGGGAGTTGGACTGAGGGGAGGGGCTGGGCTGAGGGTGTCACTGAGGGGAGGGGCTGGGAGTTGGACTGAGGGGAGTGTTGTGTCGGTACCTTTCTACCTAGACACAATTTAGGACTCAGAACTCAGATTCAAACATGAAGTGCTTTATTGGAAGGAAAGGAAGTTCTGGAAAGTTCCGAACAAAGAGAGCTAAACTTAACCGAGAACACCCAACCATTTATCTCGTGACAGCGCCACCACAGGTGGGAGGAGAACACACAATAGAACACATAATACATAACATTTCCTCGCCTCTTAAATGGAAGGTCCACATTATTCCTCAACAGGTAAGTTACTTTCAATGCACTCAACGAACCTAGGGTAGAGGTAGACTGCCTCAACCCCTGACTTTACCCTGGGGTTTATTCTGCCCCAGTCTTGTGGGTAAGTCACTAAGCCTACAGATTCAAGCGTCTTGGAGGCCGCCGCTCTCTGACAGGATACCGGCGGTCATCGCTGGCTTCCACAGCAGTCGGCATTGACACAGGCCTAGATAGAGAAGGTGCCTGTGTCAGTCGAAAGTCAGGAGTTTGCACAGGTGAAACAGTCTCTTTGACTTCCTGTGTTGGAGAAGAGCACTGTGGCAAAGGATGCTGGTTTGCGGTATCATCCGGAAACAGTTCAGGCCAACCAGCCGTTGGAGCCTCTGTGGCTGTCTCTGCTCCTAGCAACAGTTGATCTGTGTGTCTTCTCCAGACGAAGTCCTCAGCAGTCTCAACCATGTAAGACACAGGGCCCGTCTGCGCGATCACCGTAGCAGGAACCCATTTCGGTCCAGTGTTGTAGTTTCGAGCTAGGACGTGCTCTCCCGGATGAAACCGTCTCTCCTTGGCTCTTTTCTCTCTTTTCAACTTGAGCTTGTTGTTGACGATGGACAACCTGCTCTGCCCTTGGAGGTTTGAGTAAGTCAAAACTTGTCCGCAACTGCTTCTTCATCATGAGCGAAGCGGGGGAAGTTTTGGTTGTGGCATGCGGCTCGTTCCTGTAGGACAACAGGAAGCTGTTCAGACGTTGGTGGATTGAGCCCTGACCTTGCGATGCCTTCAAGGCGTGCTTCAAAGTTTGCACAAACCTTTCTGCCTGGCCATTAGTAGAGGGATGATAGGGCGCAGACCTGATGTGTTGGGACACCATTCACATGCAGGAAGGTTGCAAACTCCTGTGATACAAATTGTGGACCGTTGTCACTTACGAGTTGTACCGGTGAGCCATAATGGCTGAACATCTCACCAAGTTTCTCAATTGTTTTCTCAGCCATGGTAGACCTCATCACAGCGACCTCCGGCCACTTGCTATGAGCGTCCACAACCACCATAAACATCTTCTCTTCAAAAGGACCGGCGAAGTCCACATGTACTCGCTGCCACACTTCTGCAGGCCAATCCCAGGGGTGTAGGGTTGCCAGCTGTGGAACATTCCGGACCCTTTGACATGGGGAACTTGTTTTGGCTTTCTCCTCAATATTCCCATCGAAAACTGGCCACCAGAAGTAGCTTCTTGCCATTTCCTTCATCCGAACCATCCCACTGTGGCCTATATGAAGTTGTTGCAGTACAGGTTCCCTCAGAGGTGGTGGAATGATGACACGGCGTCCCCAAAGAAGACAACCTGCCTGGACGGAAAGCTCATGTCTTTTTGAAACATAAGGATTCAATCTAGGAGAATCTCCTATAGCTCTCCCTCAAATGACATCGTCCATTACCTCAGACAGGACTGGATCGTTGCGGGTGTACCTTCGCACCTGAACTGCAGTGACAGGTGCTCCCTCCACTTGTCTAAAGTAGAAGATGTCTATCTGACGAGGCTCTGGGGGAGTAACAGGCAAGGGTAGCCTCGAGAGACCATCTGCGTTGCCGTGCAAGTCTGATTTGCGATATTTGATGTCGTATGTGTGTCCTGACAACAGTAAAGCCCACCTTTGCATCCTGCTTGCGAGAGACGGAATTCCGGTGTGGGGCACGAAGATTGAAGTCAATGGACGGTGGTCCGCCAGGAGTGTGAACCTTCTCCCAAACAGGTACTGATGAAATTTTCGAATTCCAAAAACGATTCCCAAGGCCTCGCGCTCGATCTGCGCATAGTTACTCTCGGCCTTGTTCAAGGTGCGTGATGAGAAGGCGATAGGTTTCTCTTCACCCGAAGGCATGATGTGGGATATGACTGCTCCCACACCATATGGTGATGCATCACATGCTAGCTGCATGGGTAGCTTTGGGTCGAAGTGTGTCAGGACCTCCGATTTCAGCAATGCTTTCTTTGCTTGGGCGAAAGCTTCGTTGCACAGTTCAGTCCATTTCCATGTTTTGCCTTGACATAGCAACTGATGTAACGGCTTCAGCAATGTTGCTAAGTCTGGAATAAACTTCCCATAGTAGTTAAGTAGCCCCAGAAATGAACGTAACTGGCTCACATTCTGGGGTGCTGGGGCCTCCACGATCGCCTTGACCTTTGGCGGCGCCTTATGCAGGCCAGTAGCGTCAATCACATGCCCCAGGTACTCAACTGAAGACTGAAAGAATTCACATTTGTCCTTATGAACTCTGAATCCGTACTCTTTCAGTCGTTGTAGTGTCGCATCCATGTTCAGAAGATGATCCTCATTTGTCCCAGTGACAAGGATGTCGTCCAGGTAGCACTGGACTCCTGGCAGTCCACTTAAAATCTGATCCATTGCCCTTTGGAATAGGGCAGGGGCCGACGTAATTCCAAACGGAAGGCGGCAGTACCTGTATAGCCCCTTGTGTGTCATAATTGTCAGCAGCTCCTTTGATTTGTCATCGACATGCATTTGTAGATAAGCCTGGCATAAGTCTATTTTGCTGAACTTTTGCCCTCCGGCCAGGCCCGTAAAAAGATCAATGAGGGGAAGAGGGTACTGTTCCACAGACAGCACCGGGTTAATAGTCACTTTAAAATCCCCGCAGATTCGAACAGATCCATCCTTTTTCAGGACAGGAACAATGGGTGTGGCCCATTTGCTCACACTCACAGGCTCCAGGACTCCATTCTCGACTAAGGCCTCCAAGTTAGCCTCAACTTTTGGCCTAATTGCATAGGGTACAGGTCGGGCTTTGTGAAACTTCGGCTTGCTGTCAGGTTTAATGTCCAGTCTCACGCTGATCTTTTTCATGCTCCCAAGTTCCCCATTGAAGAGTTCTGCATGTTTGTTTAACACTGCAGTCAAACCTGACTCCCCTTTTGACATCATGCGGACTGCAGGCCAGTCCAGCGTGATTTTCTCTTGCCACGCACGTCCCAGTAGCGATGGGTAATTTCCCTTTACCACATATTGTGGCAGTTTTGCAGTCTGTCCGTTCAATTTAACTGTCACCTCAATGACGCCTCTCATGGCCACAGGTTCGCCGGTATACGTCTTTAGCACAATGTTTGTTGGCTGAAGGGTAAGATGCTTTAGCATTTTGTTGTAGACAGTGTCTGAAACAAGGGACACAGCCGCGCCTGCGTCCACCGCCATCCGCACTGATTGTCCCTCCACCAGTGGTGACACCCAGTAGCCATTTGAATCACCTGCAACCATCAGTATGTGCACCTCTTCCTCCTCAGAGGTGTCACTCCCCTCTGTTTTGCTTGTTCCATCATACTGCACTGAATGAACACTTTTTTCCTCTCTTGTCCAAATAGACATTTTGCTTCCATGCTTCCCAGCTCTGTGTTCTTTTTTTACCTCTACAGGCGCGTTCAATGTGACCCTTTTTGCCACAATGTCGGCATTCCAGCTCCGTACACCAGCAGTCATTAGCGTGATGGCCCGTTTTCCCACAACGGTAACATGTGCTGTTCCGCGCACCTTTAGGCTCAGACGACACCTTGTGAACTCTCCCTGTTGAACTCAACTGGTGAGCCTCCTTTTCCGCCATCTCCATGGAGACACTAACTTCAATGGCCTTTTCAAGAGTAAGGTTGTCCTCAGTAAGAAGGCGCTTCTGTGTGGCTGCATTTTGCAGACCACACAAGAGTCTGTCTCTAATGGTGTCCTTCAGCACCTCCTTGAACTCGCAGTGTTCTGATAACCTTTTTAAAGCAGCAATAAACATCGTCACTGATTCCCCCTCCTCTTGATTCCGTTTGTGAAATCTAAGTCTCTCAGCAATAACCAGAGGTTTTGGTGAAAAATGTGCTCCAAGAATTTCCACTAGTTGCTTATATGTTTTAGTTCCTGGCTTATCTGGCTGCACGAGGCTGCGAAGTAAATTGAATGTCTTCGGCCCGATTACACTCAAAGGTAGGCACGACCTTTTCATTTGCCACCGCATTCGCCAATACAAAATAGTCAAAACGTTCCGTATATGCGCTCCATTGCTCCACATTTTCATCAAAATCACCGATATTTCCTAATATAGTAGCCATCTCACGTTTCAAATTAAAATTTCTGTTTACTCACTGCCGTAACGTTAATGTGATGCTGCAATCACTGTTCCGAGTGTTTTGTAGTCGAAAACAAGAAAGTTCCCACAACACAGATTCATCCGATCCTCGTCGCCACTTGTTGTGTCGGTACCTTTCTACCTAGACACAATTTAGGACTCAGAACTCAGAGATTCAAACATGAAATGCTTTATTGGAAGGAAAGGAAGTTCTGGAAAGTTCCGAACAAAGAGAGCTAAACTTAACCGAGAACACCCAACCATTTATCTCCTGTGACAGCACCACCACAGGTGGGAGGAGAACACAATATATAACAGGGAGGGGCCGGGCTGAGGGTGGCAGAGGGGAGGGGCCAGGAGTTGCACTGAGGGGAGGGGCTGGGCTGAGGGTGGCACTGAGGGGAGGGGCCGGGAGTTGCACTGAGGGGAGGGGCTGGGCTGAGGGTGGCACTGAGGGGAGGGGCTGGGAGTTGGACTGAGGGGAGGGGCCGGGAGTTGCACTGAGGGGAGGGGCCGGGAGTTGGACTGAGGGGAGGGGCCAGGAGTTGGACGGAGGGGAGGGGCCGGGCTGAGGCTTGCACTGAGGGGAGGGGCCGGGCTGAGGGTTGCACTGAGCGGAGGGGCCGGGAGTTGGACGGAGGGGAGGGGCCGGGAGTTGGACGGAGGGGAGGGGCCGGACTGGGAGTTGGACGGAGGGGAGGGGCCGGGAGTGGCACTGAGGGGAGGGGCCGGGAGTGGCACTGAGGGGAGGGGCCGGGAGTTGGACTGAGGGGCGGGGCCGTGAGTGGCACTGAGGGGAGGGGCCGGGAGTGGCACTGAGGGGAGGGGCCGGGAGTGGCACTGAGGGGAGGGGCCGGGAGTGGCACTGAGGGGAGGGGCCGGGAGTGGCACTGAGGGGAGGGGCTGAGGGGAAGGGAGGGAAAGGGCCAGTTTTCCGCCAAGTGGGCAGGGTTAAAATTGCCCTTGAAGAAACAGACATCACAATGAGACGAGAGGGTGAGAGCCACTGCGACTAAAACAGCAACACAAAGAATGAGAGTGGGAAAATGGCTGAGAGTTACAGGCCAGAGCCCCTCTGGGTGCTATGCTGCAGTATGGAGTCATGTACTCTCCCACAGTGAATAATCCCACACTGGATTGAATGATTTCTTTTAAATTACTCAACTAAAAAACCGGACTACCACTCCCAAAATACCGTAGAACTGCTTCTGTTCTCCTTTTCTGACTTTCCTTCATTAAACTTTCAACGGCGAGTTTACTTTCCACGAGTTGCTTTTCACCATCAATCAGCTGTTGCTGCTTTTTATGGGCTGTTTGTTCCAAGGCTGCTATAGATTTTTCTCTCTCTCCCAATGTATACTGCAGGCAACCAACAGAGTTTGAATTAGGGATGTGAAGTAGATAGACAACCCAGCTTGCCATTGTCTGTACAAATGAATCACACCTGATCATTTGAAAGTGAGCAACACAATATATTTACTTGACATCCAAGTGGAATTGGAGTCTCATTATATCGATACTATTTACGGCATCTATCACCAATCAGTGTCATACACGTACATTTGTGTGTTATACTTTCACTTAATTGGCTCAAATTTCATATGAATAAAAGAGCAACAAATCTCAACTGAACTGATTTGCCAATCGAATGGCTCTCGGGTCTGGGCTGTACGGGGGCAGGTACTGTACCTAGTGATTATGGTGCTGGACCAGAAACTCAGAGATCACAAGTTCAAATCCCACCATGGCAAATTGGGAAATTAATTCCTCAATAATGTGTGGGCTAGCACCAGTTGAAGGCTGTCGGACTGTCGTAAAAACCTCACTGGTTCACTAATGTCCCCAGGGAAGGGGACCTGCCATCCTTACCCGGTCTGGGCCTAGCGGTGACTCCAGTTCACCCAAGGACAAATAGTTTTTTTTTTTAAAACAGGACTAGCAAGGACAGAAACCACTGATGGTGCAATATGACACTGTCCTACAGATCTTTTTTGAATATTGTTTGTCTGTTTTGCTGCTGCAGATTTACAACTGGAAATACCTTCTGTACATGATAAAGACATGCAAAAAAAATGACAAAACATAAAAGTACTGAATTTACAGACAGTTCAATGTTCTGCGTGTGAAATGCCTCCAATCAGCTTTCTGTCAGAAGCCTGCGCCAGTGCGAGAATCCAGTCTCAAGGTCAGGGGGTATCTAACACCACTCACTCTCAGCTGGAGAGACTCAACAAGGCAGCTAGCCTTGGCTCCCAGGATGTGCTTGTCAGCAAACCCCTGAAAAAACATAATACATATATTATGATGATTGACAGCGAATCTGGCTTTTCATCAAACAGGCCAAGACTGGCTGTTTGTGAGCCCTGCCCTATGGAGAAGGCCTGGCAACAAAGCACCCTCAGAGAATGAATCCATTATTAGAATCAGCCACGGTCATTTGAACTTATTGTTTTTATATACATATATAGAATCAAAAAAAAAACCCACAAAGCGTGACATTTGGAATTGTATTGGAGGTAATTTTGCAGAGCAACTCTGAATAAGTCACTATATACAGGTGGTTATTTAGAAATTACCGCACATTACAATTGTAAGGTTGAATTTTATATATATATAAAAATGTATTTTCTGGCAGTGCAGAGAAGGGGGTCCCTGGCGATGGCAGTAGTTGGATTGGGAAATCTCAGAGTCTGGCACTACTCTCAAGGAGAGGGAGAGGGTCCTCTGATCTGGGACCACCTTGGAGAGGAGTTCTTGGCGCACTGGGCTAGCGAGAGGAGTAACCTAGCAGCTTTGCAGGGGCAGGGAAGGGGGGGCCAGATCTGGGGAAGCGAGTCCTGGAGCACTGGTGAGCTTCTGGCAGCCTCGAAGGGCAAGGTGATCCAGGAGAATGAGGCCTGAAATGGCCTTTCTGATCCTCACTACACAAAAGCAAGGAAGTTATGGTAAACCTTTATAAAGCACTGATTAGGCCAATTCTGGGCATCACACTTTAGGAAAGATGTCAAGGCCTTGGAGAGGGTGCAGAGGAGATTCACTGGAGTGGTACCAGGGATGAGGGACTTCAGTTATGTGAAGAGACTGGAGGAGCTGGGCAAAAGCAAAATACTGCAGATGCCACAAATCTGAAATAAAAACAGCCAGTTCTGAAGAAAGGTCAATCGACCTGAAACGTTAACTCTGTTTCTCTCTCCACAGATGCTGCCTGACCTGCTGAGTATTTCCAGCAATTTCCTGTTTTTATTATTAGAGAAGCTGGGGTTGTTCTCCTTAACCTTCTCTGCACTAAGCAGAGATTTAATAGAGGTGTTCAAAATGATATGGGGTTTTGATAAGAGTAGATTGGGAGAAACTGTTTCCAGTGGCAGAAATATCGGCAACCAGAGGACACAGATTTAAGTTAATTGGCAAAAAATCCAGGGGGGAAATGTGAAGAAATGCTTTTACGTAGTAAGTTGTGTTATGATCTGCAATGCACTGCCTGAAAGGGTGGTGGAAGCAGATTCAATAGTAACTTTCAAAAGGGAATTGGATAAATATTTGAAAAGGAGAAATATACAGGGCTATGCGGAAAAAAGCAAAGGAGTGGGACTAATTGGATAGTCCTAGTCATAGAGTCATAACGGCACAGAAGGAGGCCATTCAGCCGTGCCGGCTCTCTGTAGAGCAATCCAGTCACTCCCATTCCCCCGCTCTATCCCTGTAGCCCTGCAAGTTTATTTCCCTCAAGTGCCTATCCAGTCTCTCCTTGAAAACACTGAGTGTCTCCGCTTCCACCACTTCCGTCGGCAGCGAGTTCCAGGTCCTCACCACTCGCTGCGTAAAAAGGTTTTTCCTCACATCCCCCCTGTATCTCTTGCCCAAAACCTTAAATCTGTGTCCCCTAGTCCTTGTACCATCAACTAGTGGGAACAGCCTTTCCCCGTCTAGCCTATCCAAACCCGTCATAATCTTGTACACCTCTTATCAAATCACCCCTCAACCTCCTTTGCGCTAATGAAAACAAATCCAGCTTCTCCAACCTGTCCTTGTAGCTAAGATCCCCCATCCCCGGAACCATTCTGGCAAATCTCCTCTGCACCCTCTCAAGGACCTTCACATCCTTCCTAAAGTGTGGTGACCAGAACTGGACCCAATACTCCAGTCGTGGCCGAACCAGCGCTTTATAAAGGTTCAGCATAACTTCTCTACTCAATACCTCTATTTATGAAGCCCAAGATCCCATATGCTTTAATAAAAACAGAAAATGCTGGAGATACTCAGCAGGTCAGGCAGCATCTGTGAAGAGAGAAACAGAGTTAACGTTTCAAGTCGATGACCTTTTGTCAGAACTGGAAAAAAGCAGGAAATGGAACAGGTTTTTAAGCAAGTGTTGGAGCTGGGAAAGGGGGGAGGGGATGAAAGAACAAAAGGGAAGGTCTGTGATAGGATAGAAGGCAGGTTCCCCTTGTCCTCACCTTTCACCCCACCAGCCTCCACATTCAACGGATCATCCTCTGCCATTTCCGCCACCTCCAGCGTGATCCCACCACCAAACGCATCTACCCCTGCTCTTTCAGCATTCCGTAGGGACCGCTCCCACCATGACACCCTGGCCCACTCCTCTATCACCCCCAGCACCCCTTCCCCTTCGCCCGGCACCTTCCCATGCAAGCGCAGGAAATGCAACATATGCCCTTATACCTTCCCACTGTCCAGGGTCCCAAACACCCCTTCCAGGTGAAACAGCGATTTACTTGTACTTCTTGCAATCTAGTATACTGTATTCGCTGCTCACGATGTGGTCTCCTCTACATTGGGGGGACCAAACGCAGATTGGGTGACCGTTTTGCGGAACACCTCTGCAGTCCGTAAGGGGGACCCCGAGCTTCCGGTCGCCTGTCATTTTAATTCACCGCTCCACTCCCACTCAGACCTCACCGTCCTCGGCCTCTTGCATTGTTCCACGGGAGCTCAGCGTAAGCTCGAGGAACAGCACCTCATCTTTCAATTAGGCACTTTACAGCCTTCTGGACTCAATATCGAGTTCAACAATTTCAGATCATAACCTCGGCCCCTATCATTTTTTTTTTCCCCCCACACTTTTTTTTTGTGGTTTTTTGTTTGTGTTTTTTCTTCTCTCCCATATGGCAGCTGTCTTTCATTCTGCCAGCGCAATTTACACTTCATCTAGAGCTATCTTTTGTTTCTTAACCTGTCCCATTACCATCTCGTACGATAGCAAAATACTGCAGATGCTGGAAATCCGAAATAACAGAAAATGCTGGAAAAACTCAGCAGGCCAGGCAACATCCGTGGAGAGAAATTAGAGTCGTTTCGGGTCGAAACCCTTTATCAAGACTAAAGAGGCACAGGGAATGAACTAGATTAAGAGGCCGGGCTGGGAGAGAACAAAAGAGAAGAGACATTAAGAGGTATTCAAAACGAGACGAGATGGTGATAGGACTAGTGGAGACAAAAGACGGCTCAGATTAGGTGTGAAATGCGCTGGCAGAATGGGAGACAGCTGCCATGTGGGAGAGAAAAAAAAGGAAAGGGGGAGGGGGAAGAGGGAAAAACCAAAACAAAGGTGTGGATAAAAAATAAGTAAAAATGTAATAGGGGCCGAGGTTATGATCTGAAATTGTTGAACTCTATGTTGAGTCCGGAAGGCTGTAAAGTGCCTAATCGGAAGCTGAGGTGCTGTTCCTCGAGTTTACGTTGAGCTTCCGTGGAACAATGCAAGAGGCCAAGGACGGCGAGGTCCGAGTGGGAATGGAGCAGTGAATTAAAATGACAGGCAACCGGAAGCTCGGGGTCCCCCTTACAGATTGAACGGAGGTGTTCCGCAAAGCGGTCACCCAATCTGCATTTGGTCTCCCCAATGTAGAGGAGACCGCATCGTGAGCAGCGAATACAGTATACTATATTGCAAGAAGTACAAGTAAATCGCTGTTTCACCTGGAAGGGGTGTTTGGGTCCCTGGACAGTGGAAAGGGGGGAGGTATAAGGGCAGGTGTTACATCTCCTGCGCTTGCACGGCAAGGTGCCAGGGGAAGGGGAACTGGGGGTGATAGAGGAGTGGACTAGGGTGTCTCGGAAGGAGTGGTCCCTATGGAATGCTGAAAGGGGAGGTGAGGGGAAGATGCGTTTGGTGGTGGGATCATGCTGGAGGTGGCGGAAATGGTGGAGGATGATCCGTTGAATGTGGAGGCTGGTGGGGTGAAAGGTGAGGACAAGGGGAACCCTATCGTGGTTCCGGCAGGGAGGGGCAGGGTGAGGGCAGAAGTGCAGGAGATAGAACGGACACGGTCAAGGGGAATCCTCGGTTGAGGAAAAAGGAAGACACGTCGGAAGCACTGGTGTGGAAGGTGGCATCGTCGGAGCAGATGTGGCGGAGACGGAGAAACTGGGAGAATGCAATAGAGTCCTTACAGGAGGCGGGGTGGGAGGAAGTGTAGTCCAGGTAGCTGTGGGAGTCAGTGGGCTTGTAGTGAATATTGGTCAATAATCTATCCCCAGAGATGGAGACGGAGAAGTCGAGGAAGGGAAGGGAAGAGTCAGAGATGGACCATGTGAAGGTGAGGGAAGGGTGGGAATTGGAGGCAAAGTGAATGAAATTGTCTAGTTCAGGGCAAGAGCAGAAAACGGCACCGATACACTCATCAATGTATCGGAAAAAGAGGTGATGGAGGGGACCCGAGTAGGACTGGAACAAAGAGTGTCCCACATATCCCACGAAAAGCGTGTTCCACATATCCCACGAAAAGTCTTCCTTTTTCCTGAACCGAGGATTCCCCTCTACCGTGGCTGACACGGCCCTCGACCGTGTCCGTTCTATCTCCCGCACTTCTGCCCCTCCCTCCCAGAACCACGATAGGGTTCCCCTTGTCCTCACCTTTCACCCCACCAGCCTCCACATTCAACGGATCATCCTCCACCATTTCCGCCACCTCCAAAGTGATCCCACCACCAAACGCATCTTCCCCTCCCCTTTCAGCATTCCATAGGGACCGCCTCCTCCGAGACACCCTAGTCCACTCCTCTATCACCCCCAGCACCCCTTCGCCTGGCACCTTCCCATGCAAGCGCAGGAGATGTAACAGGTGTCCTTATACCTCCCCCCTTCCCACTGTTCAGGGCCCCAAACACCCCTTCCAGGTGAAACAGCGATTTACTTGTACTTCTTGCAATCTAGTATACTGTATTCGCTGCTCACGATGCGGTCTCCTCTACATTGGGGAGACCAAACGCAGATTGGGTGACCGCTTCGCGGAACACCTTCGTTCAGTCTGTAAGGGGGACCCTGAGCTTCTGGTCGCCTGTCATTTTAATTCACCGTTCCATTCCCACTTGGACCTCACCGTCCTTGGCCTCTTGCATTGTTCCACGGAAGTTCAACGTAAACTCGAGGAACAGCACCTCATCTTCCGATTAGGCACTTTACAGCCTTCCGGACTCAATAGCGAGTTCAACAATTTCAGATCATAACCTCAGCCCCTATTACATTTTTACTTATATTTTTTTACCCACACCTTTGTTTTGGTTTTTCCCTCCCCCCCTGCCCCTTTCCTTTTTTTCCTCTCTCCCACATGGCAGCTGTCTCCCATTCTGCCAGCACATTTCACACCTAATCTAGAGCCGTCTTTTGTCTCCACTAGTCCTATCACCATCTCGTTTCATTCTGAATACCTCTTACTGTCTCTTCTCTTTTGTTCTCTCCCAGCCTGGCCTCTTAATCTATTTCATTCCCTGTGCCTCTTTAGTCTTGACAAAGGGTTTTGACCCAAAACATTGACTAATTTCTCTCCATGGATGTTGCCTGGCCTGCTGAGTTTTTCCAGCATTTTCTGCCATTACCATCTCCTTTTGCCTTGAATATCCGTTAATGTCTCTTAACCTCCCCTGCCTTCTATCCTATCACAGACCTTCCCTTTAGTTCTTTCATGTGTCACCAATCAGATGTGTTTGGTGGTGGGATCACGCTGGAGGTGGCGGAAATGGCGAAGGATGATCCGTTGAATGTGGAGGCTGGTGGGTGAAAGGTGAGGACAAGGGGAACCTGCCTTCTATCCTATCACAGACCATCCCTTTTGTTCTTTCATCCCCCCCCCCTTTCCCAGCTCCTACACTTGCTTAAAAATCTGTTCCATTTCCTGCTTTTTTCCAGTTCTGACGAAAGGTCATCGACCTGAAACGTTAACTGTTTCTCTCTTCACAGATACTGCCTGACCTGCTGAGTATTTCCAGCATTTTCTGTTTTTATTTCAGATTTCCAGCATCTGCAGTATTTTCTTTTTGTATCCCATATGCTTTGTTAACCACTCCCTTAATATGTCCTGCCACCTTCAGGGACCTATACACATTAACTCCCAGGTCCCTCTGTCCCTGCACACTCTTTAAAACTGTGCCATTAAGTGTATATTGCCTCTCCCTGTTCCTTCTGCCAAAATGCATCACCTCACACTTCTCTGTATTAAATTCCATCTGCCCATACTGCTAGTCTCTCTATGTCCTGTTAGAGTCGATTGGTATCATTCTCACTGTTTACAACACCCCCAAGTTTGGGCAGGCGGAGCCATGGGCGGAGTCAGCTGTGGTCAGCCCAGGTATAACAGCGTGACAAGAGGTGACCTTGTGTAGTGACACAACAGTGTAAACAGTGATAACCATAGTGTAACGATATAAGCAGTGATAACCATAGTGTAACGATAGTGAACGATAAAAGTGGTTTACCACATTCGCCCCTTGTTTAGATTTGAGTCCGGCGGGGTGAAGTGTACTACCAGTTCGGGTATGTCAGTCTGTCCGGAGGCCTCGTAAGTCTTTCTGATCGGCGCAGCGGCGGCGGCGATGCAGTATCCGATGTTAATGCTGGTGTCTGCGTGGTCGGCGAAGGCTCGTGGGGTTCCGGCATGCCGTCCAACTGGGCTGGATTTGGGGGGGGGGGGGTGGGGGGTAACGGTGGTGTCTCGGGGGTGCCCGAGGGTGCAAGGTCTCGTAAGGAGACTGTGTCCTCCCGCCCGTCTGGGTATGCCACATAGGCGGTTGGCGTGCAGGAGGTCCACCCTCTCGACCAGGGGGTCCGTTTTATGGGCCCTCACGTGCTTTCGCAGCAAGACGGGCCCCGGAGAAGTCAGCCATGTTGGTAGCGAGGTTCCCGTAGTCGACTTCCTGGGGAAAACAAACATTCGTTCATGGGGGGTGGCGTTAATGGCCGTGCAAAGGAGTGACCGGATGGAATGCAGCGCTGCCGGGAGGACTTCCTGCCAGCGAGAGGTTGGCAGGCCCTTAGACTTTAAGGCTAAGAGAACGGCCTTCCAGACAGTCGCGTTCTCTCTCTCCACCTGGCCATTCCCTCGGGGGTTGTAGCTGGTGGTCCTGCTTGCAGCAATGCCTCTCGCTAGTAGGAACTGGCGAAGTTCCTCGCTCATGAAGGATGAGCCCCGGTCGCTATGTATATAGTTCGGGAACCCGAACAAGGCGAAGAGGTCGTTCAGGCATTTGATGACCATGGTACTGGTCATGTCTGGGCAGGGGAAGGCAAAGGGGAAACGGGAGTACTCATCAATGGTGTTGAGGAAGTACACATTACGGTCAGAGGACGGGAGGGGCCCCTTAAAATCGATGCTCAAGCGCTCGAAGGGGCGGGTGGCCTTGATCAGGCTTGCTCTGTCCGGCCTAAAGAAATGCGGTTTGCATTCGGCACAGGTTTGGCAGTTCCTGGTCCTGACCTCCTCGATGGAGTAGGGCAGGTTGCGGGCCTTAATGAAGTGGTAAAGTCTGGTGACCCCGGGGTGGCAGAGGTCGTTGTGGAGGGTCTGCAGTCTATCAATTTGCGCGTTGGCGCATGTACTTCGTGATAGAGCATCTGGGGGTTCGTTCAGTTTACCTGGCCGGTACAAGATCTCATAATCATAGGTGGAGAGCTCGATTCTCCACCTCAAGATCTTGTCGTTCTTGATTTTGCCCCTCAGCTTGTTATTAAACATAAAAGCGACCGAACGCTGGTCGGTGAGGAGGGTAAATCGTTTGCCTGCCAGGTAATGCCTCCAGCGTCTTACTGCCTCCACGATCGCCTGGGCCTCCTTCTCGACCGAAGAGTGTCGGATCTCAGGGCCCTGGAGGGTCCTCGAGAAGAAGGCCACAGGTCTCCCCGCCTGGTTAAGGGTTGCTGCTAGGGCGAAGTCGGATGCATCGCTCGCCACTTGGAAAGGGATGGACTCATCCACCGCGTGCATTGTGGCCTTAGCAATGTCTCCCTTTATGAGGGAGAAGGCTGCGCACGCTTCTGCCGTCAGGGGGAAGGAGGTTGACTTCATGAGGGGTCTGGCTTTGTCCGCATAATTCGGCACCCATTGGGCATAGTAGGCGAAGAGCCCCAGGGTTCTCTTCAGCGCCTTTGGACAGTGGGGGAGGGGAAGCTCCATGAGGGGGCGCATTCTTTCGGGGTCGGGGCCGATGACTCCGTTCTCTACTACGCAGCCGAGGATGGCGAGACGCGAGATGTTAAACACGCATTTCTCCTTATTGTAAGTGAGGTTCAGCCGTTCGGCCGTACGGAGGAATTTCTCCAGATTAACATCGTGGTCCTGCCGGTCGCGGCCGCAGATGGTGACGTTATCTAGATAAGGGAACGTGGCCTGCAGCCCGTTCTGGTCAACCATCCGGTCCATCTCCCTTTGGAAGACCGAAACCCCGTTGGTGACGCCGAAGGGAACCCTAAGGAAGTGGTAGAGGCGGCCATTCGCCTCGAAGGCGGTATACTGGCGGTCCTCTGGGCGGATAGGGGGTTGGTGATAGGCCGACTTAAGGTCGATGGTGAATACCCGGTACTGTGCAATCTGATTGACCATATCAGATATGCGGGGAAGGGGGTATGCGTCCAGCTGGGTGTACCAGTTTATGGTTTGGCTGTAGTCGATGACCAGGCGGTTTTTATTGCCGGTCTTAACGACTACGACCTGGGCACGCCAGGGGCTGTTGCTCCTCTCGATGATGCCCTCCTTCAGGAGACGCTGCACCTCAGAGCTAATAAAAGCTCTGTCCCCGGCGCTGTACCGCCTGCTCTTGGTGGCGACGAGTTTACAGTCGCGGGTGAGGTTAGCGAACAGGGAGGGGGGTGGGACCTTGAGGGTGGATAGGCCACAGGTGGTACGCGGTGGGCGGTTTAAAGGCTGCTGGTTGTCGACTGAGTGGAGGGAGGGGTCCACCGTATGCCAAAGTGACACTTTGAAAGTGGGATTGGAAGTCCAGCCCTAGTAGGACGGCAGCGCAGAGTTGGGGCAGGACGAGGAGTTTAAAATTTTTATACTCCGTGCCCCTAACCGACAGGGTCACAGCACAGTAGCCGCTGATGTCTGTAGAATGGGACCTCGACGCCATCGAGATCCGGTTGCGCGTTGGCCGGACAGTGAGGGAGTGGTGGCTCACCGTGTCTGGATGGATGAAACTCTCCGTGCTTCCGCTGTCGAACAGGTAGGTCGTGGCGTGGCCGTTTACTTTGATGTCCATCATGGACTTGGACAGGTGATGCGGACGAGCTTGGTCCAGTGTGACGGAGGCTAGTGTATGGCTGAGCGAGCTGCTGTAGTCTGCGGGTGAGGCGGTGGTCGGGTCTGGAGACAAGGTGGCGGTCGAGTGTGGTGGGCAAAATGGCGGCGCCCACGACGTTGAATAAAATGGCGGAGAAGATGGCCGCCCCCACAATTCACGAGGCATTGCTGGCATCGGTGGCCTTGATCAAAGATGGCCGCCCACACGAGGGGATACTGGCATCTGTGGCCTTGATGAAAGATGGCCGCCCCCACAACTCGCATGAGGCACTGCTGGCGTCTGTGGCTCTCCCCCTGCAGGCCTTCGCGAAGTGGCCTTTCTTGTGGCAATCAGAGCAAGTCGCGTTTCTTGCAGGGCAGCGCGTCCTCGGGTGTTTCGCCTGGCCACAGAAGCAGCCGGCGGCCCGATCGCGGGGCTCCGATGTCGCAGCCGGTACCGGGGGTGGCGGTCCCGATCGGTTCTGGGACGCCGACGCGGAGGTAGGTCCCAGAGGCGGCGGTGCGAGGGGTATTGCGGCCGGGGTCGGGCCGGAGTCCCAGGGTCGCGCAGCACAGTACCTGGAGTACGCCTCGAGGTCCCGATGGGCCACTTCCAGAGAGCGAGCGAGGGCTGCAGTTGTATTCAGGTCGAGGTCCTTTGATTCGAGCAGTCTTTGCCGTGAGTAGTCGGACCGAAGGCCTTTCACGAAGGCATCGCAGATATTCCCTTCAGTATTTTCTGCAGCCGTTACAGCTTTAAAGTCACAGTCCCTGCCGAGTGTTTGTAGCGCCCGTAAAAATTCATCTACAGACTCTCCTGGCTGTTGCGAGCGTGATCTTAGGAGATGTCTGGCATACATAGAGTTTACCGGGCTCCAGTACTGCTCTTTCAGCAGGTTGAGGGCGTCCTCGTATGTAGTAAGGTCCTGGATGAATGCAAATACTTTAGGGCTCACTTGGGCGGTCAGAACTCTTAGTTTGGATCCCGGAGGCACGCCGGATTCTCCCAGGTAGGATTCAAAACAGCTCAGCCAGTGTTTGAAGTCGAGGGCTGAGTTCGCTGCCTGTGGGTTTAGATCCAGGTACGGCGGTCGGAGGGCTCGCAGCCAGGCCGGCTGCTGTAGCTGGCCGTTTGGCTGCTCCGATCCACTCATTTCAAAATTTAGCCAATAAAATTGATATACCTATCAATTCATCCAATGAAAAGCGACGAGTTAAGATAGTAACTATAGGTTTTTATTGGCTAAATAACAGAGCCCACCCTCGTGGGCGATCGGGTCCAACAAGGAGGAATACCAGCCAGTCGACCACCTTTATACCTGGGCAAGCAGGCGGAGCCATGGGCGGAGTCAGCTGTGGTCAGCCCAGGTATAACAGCGTGACAAGAGGTGACCTTGTGTAGTGACACAACAGTGTAAACAGTGATAACCATAGTGTAGCGATATAAACAGTGATAACCATAGTGTAACGATAGTGAACGATAAAAGTGGTTTACCACAGGGGTCAAATATCCAGGTCATTTATATATATCAGAATAAGTGGCCCCGGCACTGACCCTTGGGGACCACTGTCTACCATCCTCCAGTCTGAAAATCAGCCATTTACCACAACTCGCTGTTTTCTATCCTTAAGCCAATTCCTTATCCAAGCTGCCACGGACCCACCTATTCCATGAGCCTCAATTTCATTAACCAGCCTTCTGTGGTACTTTGTCAAACGCCTTCCTAAAATCCATGTAGACAACATCCATTGCATTCCCTTCATCAATCCTCCCTGTTACTTCATCAAAAAATACAATTAGATTACTCAAACACGATCTGCCTTTTACAAATCCGTGTTGGCTCTCCTTAATTAGCTTAAACCTCTCCAAGTGCCCGTTAATTTTTTCCTTGATTATTATTTCTAAAACTTTACCCACCACTGATGTTAAACTGACCAGCTTGTAGTTACTAGGATTGTCCTTACACCCTTTCTTGAACAATGGTATTATATTTGCCACTTTACAATCCTTAGGCACCTCCCCCGCATCTAGGGACGATTGGAAAATTATAGCAAGCCCTTCCACTAACTCCTCCCCCAATTCCCTTAGCAACCTGGGATGCAAGCCATCTGGACCAAGCGACTTATCCACTCTAAGCATACCCAGCCTTGCCAGTACATCCTGTCTATCAATTTTCACCCCTTCCATTGCTTCTACCTTTTCCACTTCTACTGATATTTTGTCAGCATCCACCTCCTTAGTAAACACCGATACAAAGTACTCATTGAGTATTCTAGCCTTGCCCTGCGCCTCTAAGCATATATCAGCTTCTTTGTCTCCAATAGGCCCCACCCCACCTCTTACTACCCACTTACTGTTTACATGCCGGTAGAAGATTTTTGGGTTCCCTTTTGTGTTAACCGCCATTCTACTCTCATATTCTCTCTTTGCCAATCTTATTTTCATCTTCACTTCCCCTCTCAACATATTTTATTTGGTCTGGTTCTCCATTGAAGAATTCACCTGACATGCATCATGCACCCTCTATTTTTGTTTCATCATCTTCTCCATCTCCCTCATCATCCAAGGAGCCCTTGCTTTGGTTCCCTTACCCTTCCCTCTTGTTGGAATGTACCTAGCCTGTACTGGGAACAT
Source organism: Somniosus microcephalus (assembly GCF_052327205.1). NCBI lineage: Eukaryota > Metazoa > Chordata > Chondrichthyes > Squaliformes > Somniosidae > Somniosus > Somniosus microcephalus. The sequence goes on from NC_141003.1 coordinate 7,950,120, forward strand.
CTCCTTAAAAGATCACCCATTGTTCCGTTACAGTTTTTGGTTCCATTTTCCCTTGGCTAGATCCTTTTTGATCCCATTGAAGTTAGCCCTATTCCAGTTTAGAAGTTCCACTCTAGATTGTTCCTTGCTCCTCTCCATTGCTACTTTAAATCTTATGATATGGTGATCACTCATACCCAAGTGTTCTCCCACAGACACTTGGTCGACCTGGCCCACCTCATTTCCCAGCATCAGATCCAGCAATGCCTCCTTCCTAGTTGGGCCAAGAACATATTAGTCAAGGAAATTCTCTTGAACACATTTCAGAAATTCTTCCCCGTCCTTTCCCTTTACCCTAGCATTATCCCAATCAATATTTGGGTAATTAAAGTCCCCCAATATCACCACTCTATAGCTCTTGCATGTCTCCGCGATTTCCCTGCAGATTTTCTCCTCTACCTCCCTCTCACTATTTGGACGCCTATAGAATACCAATAGCGTGAACATACCCTTTTTGCTCAACTCTAACCAAATGGATTCTGTCCTTCACCCCTCAAGAACAGCCTCCTTTTCCAACACTACAATGTCTTCCTTAATCAGCACTGCCACCCAATTCCCGTTTTTCCTTCCCTATCTTTCTCTGAACACCTTGTATCCTTGAATATTAAGTGCCCAGTCCTCACCGTTTTTAAGCCATGTTTCTGTTACTGCCACATCATATTGCCACACGGCTAATTGTGCTTGTAGCTCACCAACCTTATTCACCACACTGTGTTTACGTACATGCATTCTAATCCCATTTTTAAATTTTTCGTAGTCTTTTAGTTTGCTCCTATCTAATATGGTACTACTTTCTTCTCTAGTACTATCCAACACACTCACTCTTTTATGCACCTTATTCCTCTTCTACTCCTATATGCTGGTGCCCATCCCCCACCAAGCTAGTTTAAACCCTCCCCAACAGCACTAGCAAACCTCCCCACGAGAATATTGGTCCCGGCTCTGTTGAGGTGTAACCCATCTGGCTGTTCAGGTCCCACCTTCCCCAGAAACGGTCGCAATGCCTCAGGAATCTAAAGCCCTCCCCCTCCTGCACCATCTCTCCAGCCACGCATTCATCTGTTCTATCCTCCTATTCCTGTACTCACTAGCACGTGGCACTGGGAGCAATCCAGAGATTACTACCTTCGAGGTCCTGCTTTTTAATCTCTCTCCTAGCTCCCTAAAGTCTGCCTGCAGAACCTCATCCCTCTTTCTGCCTATGTCGTTGGTACTGATATGGACCACGACTTCTGGCTGTTCACCCTCCCCCCCTCCAGTATGCCCTGAAACCGATCGGTGACGTCCTTGACCCTGGCACCAGGGAGGCAGCATACCATCCTGGAGTCACGTCAGTGGCCGCACAAACGCCTGTCTGCTCCCCTATCGAATCCCTTACCACTATTGCTTCCAACCCCCACCCCCCTTGTCTCTGGCTGCACTCCCCAGAGAAACCATCGCCCTCACTAGTACTCAGAACAGAATACTGGTTGGGAGAGCGAGATGCACTCAGGAGACTCCTGCATTACCTGCCTGGCGGTCACCCATTCCCTCTCTGCCTGCACACTCTTAAGCTGCGGGGTGGCCACCTCTAGAAACGTGCTAGCCACAAAGTTCTCTGTTGTTTGAAAGAGCCGGCACATAAACCTTGGGCCAAATGGCCTCCTTCTGTGCTATCTGATTCTAGAACACGATTAGGTGCCTCCCTCCACCGTGTTCCCACCTGTTAGCTTGCGAGATAAAAGCGAAGCAGTTTATACTAGAAAAGTAGTTATTAATATTTTGAATGTGTAACTTGCCTGAAATAAAGCTTAATCCTCAGAGCGAGAGGACACCTCTCAGCTTCAACTCAGGGAAATCAACTGATACGTGCTGGTTTGTTCTGAAAACCACACTTGCTCGAAGAATTTTAGTTATGAGGAAAAATTGGAGAGGAATTGTTTTCTTTGGAACAGAGGAAACTGAGGGAAGACTTGATTGAACTGTATAAAATTATGAGGGGCCGCGATAGAGTGGATAGGAAGGACCTATTTCCCCAAGCAAAGAGGTCCCTATCCAGGGGGCATTGATTTAAAGTCATTGTTAGAAGGATTAGAGAAGAGTTGAGGCAAATTTTTCTTCCCGAGGGGTTCTGGAACTCACTGCCTGAAAAGGTGGTAGAGGCCGAAACCCTCATCACATTTAAAGAGTACTTGGATAGGCACTTGAAGTGCCGTAACCTACAGGGCTATGGACCAAGAGCTGGAAAGTGGGATTAGGCTGGATAGCGAATGGTCTTCTTCTGAGCTGTAAATTTCTATGATTGTAAATTTCTATTCTATGAAGTGTGCAGATGTGTTTGTTAACTCCATTCAACTGTTCTGGGGAAATATCCAAGCAAAGCCTAGGTTTTTGAGACAGATTAGGCCTTGAAGTAAAACTTTTAACGAAAAGGTATTAAAATGCATTTCAGTGAGAAAATTTATTGTTGTAAAGCATGTAATCCTTCGATGTTATTATTTTGTTAAAAACTTTATTTTGGACATTAAAAATTTCAGTTACTGAAAAAAGAATGTTTTTTGAAAAAGTGTTAAGAGTAATTTGATTAGTTCACCTTTTTTCCTTTAACATCTTTAAATTGATGGTAGGTAAGACCTCAATTGTCCCAATATAATTTTGCTTTTGATTCCCTACCCTTCAGTTCTGATTTGCTGCTGATTTACTTTGAGCCGATCAGGAAAGTGTTGCAGTGAAAGTGTGACAACAGGAAGTGCAGGCAAGAGACAAGACCTTTTAATACATTATACATACATGAAACTTCAAACACGGTAACAAAAAAGAGCCATTTGTCATGAGGAAGCAGATACAACAGGTGCCTCCTTTAGTGGGAGGAGGGACTTCTCACTCAAACTGGCAGTTGCAAAAATCTAATAAAACCACCTAGTGGGCACAGAAAGCACCCGGGAAGCCAGCAGATGCCTCACGTAGGTGCTCAAGGGTCACTGGGCACAAAGCATACCACAACGAAGGGCTCCTGTTCTAAAATAGGCAAGTGGAATTGGGATACGTCCAATCCAAGGGGCTACATGATTGACTCTACTTAAAGACCGGGTAAAAATTAACATTGAAAGAAGGGGTGGCCCACCCAAATTGATCTTTAAATAAAATCTAAACTAACTCAAATAAAATCAAAATTAAATCGGTTGGGTAAAATCAAGTAAAATATTCCATGCAGCGCCCACCGGTCACAGAAGGCACCCAGAGAGCCAGTGGCCACCAACCGTTGGCGTTCAAAGGTTCTGTGGCCACAGAGAAGGACGCTATGCTGCGACTCAGCCTCAAAACAAGGCTGCCGTGAATATCGCATGGAGCACTGATCACTAGACAATCGCCAACTCCCCGGGCCTCTCTGCAACGGGTGGCTGTCTGCTAGTAGAGGGGAGAGAGAGAAAAAGGACCTGGGTTTGGTTATCACTCACTCATTGAAAGCTCTAAGTCAATTTCAAGCTGAAGAAGTCAATGGCAGGAGGGGGGAAAAAACAAACTGAGGACTTATTTAAAAAAACAGTACAGAAAGATCCCGCGGCTCTGTACATGGTTCCTAGGAGCCAGGTGGTCTTTAGAGTTCCATATTTGCATGACTAGCTTCACTTGGGGCATGAACGATAAAGAAAAAGAGCCTTTCCACACAAGAGTAACGCAGCCCTCCTCAGAAAGGGCCAAGAGCTTCAGGTGGACGAGCCCCTGGTGGAGGGGAGCGGGACCCTCGATGGAAGAAACGCCGTCAAAAGGCGGATGAGCTAATCCTTGAATTAGTCGCCGGTGTCCAGAGCCTGCGAGTGATGGAGTCGCCGTACAGAACAGGTCAATGATAGTGACCGTGGACAAGCCCCAACACAACACCAGTGTCCAGGTCCTGGCCCTAACGTGGAGGACAGTCAGAGGGCCTTCTACAGTAGTCAACCCATGATGACGATGATGATGATGATGGTGATGATGACATAAGGCAGGGGCATGAACCCTGGTGTTGTGCTTCGGACTGTCCATGGTCACTCTTTCATTGACTTGTTATGTACTGCAGTTGTGTCACAGTGTGCAAGTGCTGTAGCGGTTATGTTACTTAACAAGCAATCCAGAGAGCACGAGTTCCAATCACACGCAGCAGTTTGACAATTTAAATTCAGTTTAACAAAAATCTGGAAATCTTAAAAAGCTGATACCAGTAAAAGTGAGTGGTATGAGCGGTCGAATTGTTGTAAAAGCCCAGCTGGTTCACTGATGTCCCTTTAGGGAAGGAAACCTGCCGTCCTTACCCGGTCGGCCTGTAGGTGACTCCAGACCCACACCGTGACTGACTCTTAACTGCCCACTGAAGTGGGCAAGCCGAGCAAGCCACTCGTTTTATCACTTACTGCTCAGGGTAACTGTGGCGGGAAATAAATGTTGGCCTTGCCAGGGGTGCCCACATCCCGAAAGTCTCCCTTACATTGGTGTCACCATCCAATTCACACTTCCTGGGTAATATTCAATAATGCAGGAGGCCATCAAAAGAGCTATTAAGAGATAAAAGTATTGTGAAAAGTTCTTGTACCTGCATCAGGACTAGTTGTCGCTGTTGATGAATGTAGTCTTTAAATCCATCTCTGTCACTGGAAGTAACTGTTCAAAACCAAAGTGTATTTAATATAGAAACTCTGCTCTCTCTGCTGGGCCCCTATTTGGGGCGTTTCCCTATCGGTCTGTCTCCTGGGCTCCCAGTCACCCTCGGTCTGTCTCCTGGGCTCCCAGTCACCCTCGGTCTGTCTCCTGGGCTCCCAGTCACCCTCGGTCTGTCTCCTGGGCTCCCAGTCACCCTCGGTCTGTCTCCTGGGCTCCCAGTCACCCTCGGTCTGTCTCCTGGGCTCCCAGTCACCCTCGGTCTGTCGCCTGGGCTCCCAGTCACCCTCGGTCTGTCTCCTGGGCTCCCAGTCACCCTCGGTCTGTCTCCTGGGCTCCCAGTCACCCTCGGTCTGTCTCCTGGGCTCCCAGTCACCCTCGGTCTGTCTCCTGGGCTCCCAGTCACCCTCGGTCTGTCTCCTGGGCTCCCAGTCACCCTCGGTCTGTCGCCTGGGCTCCCAGTCACCCTCGGTCTGTCTCCTGGGCTTCCATTCGCCCGCTGTCTGTCTCCTGGGCTCCCAGTCACTATCTATTCTCATTGCATTAGTAGGTTTGACTACAGAAAAGATCCCTTTGTTAGTATAGTTCTCAATTTGGAAAACTATTTTTTCCAGTTATATTGCAGCACTGTATAATCTACAGGATGCATTGCAGCAACTCGCCAAGGATTCTGACTTGCCATTCCTTCTTCGTCACTGGATCAATATCCTGGCTTCCCTACCAAACGCCATTGTGGGAGCACTTTATCACAAGATCTGTAGCAACTCAAGGAGAAGGCTCATGACCACTCTCCAGGATGGGCAGGTTTGACACTCACCACATCCCAAGAACAAATATAAAAAGAAATTCTCTAGCACAAATGATCTTTTACCTCCAATAGTAAAACATGAAGGCAGGCAATCTTCATTAGATCCGCTCTCATCTTTCTCTTCAACCTCATTCCCAAAAGCAAATCTTCGTATCTGGCCAGTGTGAGCTTTTTTCCTTGACGCACAGGTGCTTTTATAATAACCCGGCAGATCTCGAACATTTATTGTTCCCTAAATAAAAGCACAAGAATTCGGTTCTACAACAGGCGGCAGTTGCAATGGTCACTTACACAGTGTGGTAATAACCAATCCCTTTCCCACAGAGCGCTGCTTCTCTGGAGATACCAAACCTCCGCAAATACGGGAACTGTGTCAGCCGTGACTCAGTCTTTCTTTTCTTTCTATTTGGGTAGAAATGTTCATCATCTAGTTGGGTAATCTGGTGTTAGCCATTACTTCGTACCTCCTCCAAATTGGTAGGGCTGCAGAGATCCACAGAAACATGCATCTCGTGAATAATGTGTAGTGCTGCGTGCATGCAACAAAATGTACTGCATTTAGGGAATAAGGGATCAGAACTGATGTTAGAAAATTAACTGCAGAGGCTAGAGCGGCATCGCCGGTAAAAAAAAAAAAAAAAAAAAAAATTGCAAAAAAGGCTCGTGTCCCCTCAGGACGTCCCAAAGCTCTTTACAGCCAACAAAGTCACTGTTGTAATGTTGGGAAACGCAGCAGCCAATTTGCACACAGCACGCTCCCACATACAGCAACAAGATAAATGACCAGATAATGCTTTTTTTTTTTTTAATTTAAAAAAAAGTGTTGGTTGTGGGATAAATGTTGGCCAGGACACTGGGATAACTTGCCAGCTCTCTTCAAATAGTGCCATGGGATCTTATACATCCACTTGAGGGGGCAGACAGGGCCTCAGTTTAACATCTCATCCGAAAGACGGCACCTCCGACAATGCAGCACCCCCTCAGTACTGCACTGGAGTGCCAGCCTAGATTATGGGCTCAAGTCTCTGGAGTGGAACTTGAGCCCACAACCTTCTGACTCAGAGGCAAGAGTGCCAAGTCTGACACCAATGTTGCCAAATCAGTAACGGTCGAGGAATCCTCGCGTTGTCCGGTGAACAGATCGGTACTCTTTCTGGTGCTGTTGAGGAGGTTTTGAGTGTGGTTGCAGTTATGTCATCAATGTTTTAAGCAGGTTGAGCAATTTGCTACCACACCAACAATGTTGTCCTGCTAGGATAACTGGAGCTTTCAAGACCAAGATAGACAGGCAAGTTGTTAGGTGAGGGCATCGAGGGATATGGAGCAAAGGCAGGTAATTGGATTAAGGTACAGATGAGCCATGATCTAATTGAACAGTGGATCAGGCTCGAGAGACTGCGTGGCGTACTCCTGCTTCTAATGTTCCTATGTCCTAATTTAGTGTGGGCCATTGCGCCACCTCCCACTCTTTCATTTTTGCATTTCTGAATGCCCACAGATCTCTCATGCATTGTGTGCAGCGCCTCTTAACAGGAGTTTTCCATGTTACTATCTCACTCCCTCTGTATACTACTCCATCTATTACCGTTAACTACTCTTCAGTTTCAATACCTGGGTGCCCAGTTAGCAATTTTGCTTCACCTGTTAAGCGGCCGTTTATAAATGCTCACACTCAACTGATATGGACTCCCTACCTCTAACGTCCTCCAGCCCTACAACTCTCGAGAGCTCTGAGCGCCTCCAATTCTGGCCTCTTGAGCATCCCTGATTTTCATCGCTCCACCATTGGTGACTGTACCTTCAGCAGCCTAGGCCCCAAGCTCTGAAATTCCTGCCCCTCCCTTAAGACGCTCCTTAAAACAGTTTTTGGTTTGTTAAAGGTGCTATATAAATGCTAGTTGTTGTTGTTCATAGGAAATACTGACAGGAGGGAAGTAGGGGAACGTAAGTGCTCATACTATATTACAGGGAAGGGGGGGATTTATGTGTTTCAGCAAATGCAATAAGATTCCAGAGACTGCGTACTTAGAACTCTGGTCTCCTCGTAGCTGCAGAATGCTCAGCTTTTACCTTTCGTTGCAATTGTTGTAATTTTTCTCGGATCGCATTCCCGTTGGCAGTGATAGTAAACGGATCTGTCAGGCGATACTTCTCATCCTCATCTGGTTGTTGCACGAGTGGGGGTGGGTGGTGGAGGAAAAAAGATCTAATTAAACTACAAAAGTTTCCTGATAAACATACAACGCAAGAATACAACATAAATAATAAATAAATACAATCATACAAAACTTCTTTACCCAGAGAGTGGTGAGAATGTGGAACTCGCTACCACAGGGAGTGGTTGAGGCAAATAGCATAGATCCATTCAAGGGGAGGCTAGTTAAGCACATGAGGGAGAAAGGAGTAGAAGGAGATGCTGATAGGGTGAGATGAGGTAGGTGGGCAGGGGCTTGTGAGGAGCGAAGACCTGTATGGCTGAATGGTCTGTTTCTGCGCTGTAATTCTATGCAAAATTAAAATTTCAGAGATTAACTGGATTGAAGAATAAGAGCGGAATGACCCAGATAAGCTACTTCATGCATCTTCCTTTTGCTCCGGTCATCCCAGAAGTCGAAATCAAACCCAAACTCTCCTTCCCCAATCAATCAAATCACCTCCTGCTCCAGCATCTCAACCCCCGATACCAGATGGCGAGTTCCTCACCTTTCTCTCCAAATGTTGTTGCCACACAATATAGGCAAAGCCATCTCACTGCACCAATTTCAACTCCCTCCAACCTGTTTCCAGTTAGGCTGCAGCACCTTGACCAACCTGATCAAGGGCATCCCAGAGACCAACCTGATCAAGGCCATCCCAGAGTCCAACTTGATCAAGGCCATCGCAGAGTCTAACCTGATCAAGGCCATCCCAGAGTCTAACCTGATCAGAGTCAGCCTAGGTGGGTGTGATCACAGCTCTACCTTCCTCCTCAATCTGTCTGCGGCCTTTCATACCATCAACTATTCTTCTGAGAAGTCCATTCTTCTCCAACACCTATTGTCAGTGGTCAAACCGTCATGGTGCTACAGTTTCATGGTTCCACTCCTATGCGTCACAACACATCTTCTTCAATGGTTTCTCCTCCCAGTGCTCTCCAGTGTGCCCCCAGGGTTTGTTCCTTCCTTGGTGCCGTCCTATTCATCAACTATGTTCTACTCCTCAGGAACATCATTCATAAGCGTGGCATCAGTTTCCACAAATACGCTTGATGGCATCCAACTCTTTCCATTACCCTATCGACTCCAAAGCTGCAGTTTTACTATCTGGCTGTCAGTCTTATGTTAAAGTCCCAGATGAGTCAAAACAACTTACAGCTGGTCTTGCTAGAACCTCTGCCTCTAACACCACCAATCTCCTCGGCAGCCACCTCAGTCTGAACCCCGCGGTGCATAATCCTAGCGTTCTGTTCACCCCTGAATCACACTTGTGGTCTATTGCCAAAACCACGACCTTCCACCTCTGAACATTGTCCACCTACACGATCACTTCCTGCCCACTGCTGCTGAAACCTTCGTCCATGCCTTCATCACTTTGAGAATCTACTTCAACGCCATCTTTGTCAGCCTTCACTCCACCTTTTGCAATGTCCGGCTGATTCAGAACCCTGTAGCTCTCCCATCACCCTCGTGCCTGCCAGGCTGCACTAGCTCCCTGTGCCCCAACAAATCAATTTCAAAATCATTGTTCTCATCTCCAAATCCCACCAGGGCCTCGGCCCCCACTCTATATATAGGGAACCTTCTCCATCCATATCTTCCAGCCCACTCCCCATACCCCCTCCCCCTCGGAGGATGATCTTTCAGCCACTATGCCCCCGCCCTTCTGGAATCCTCGATCTAACCCACTCCTCCAGCTACCCTTCACCCCATCTTCACAAGCCTACCTTGCTGACTATGCTTTTGGTCAGCCCTCCCACTCAATCCCCACCCCACCCCCTTGTAAAGCACTCAGAAAAGTTATTTTACAAAAAGAATATTGCACAAGTAAGTTGCTATTGTTTATGTCAAACCAAGAGAATCCACAAGAATCAAAGTAAAAATTACACCTTGTGCCATTGATGGCTCGAGTGCCCCAGTTGTTTCTCCGTTTTGGAGAGCCTTCTACACTATTAATGCTGGCAAGGTGGTTATACAGATCACACCATGGAAAGTGGCAATCAAGAACAATTCTGTCCCCCTACATTGTTGTTTTTGGGCTTAGTTTAAATTGGCCAACAGTGTTGCTGGATCCCAGGTGCTCTAACCAGCCCTGATTGTTAAACACCAAATCCAACACAACTTCTGCTCTGCAGCCTGTCTCACATCTTGTGTGAGGAAACAATCCATGACTGATCTTTTCATTCAACCTCTGCCATGTTAAACATCCCCCCCTCCCATTTCCAATCAAAACATTAGGGTGTTCCGCTGTCTTTCTGTCTGCCCAAAATGCTCCCCACCTTGCGTTGGTGGTCAACAGCTATTACCAATTAAGAATTCACTCTCGTTTATCATCTTTCGAAATAGTTTTTAAATCTTATCCTCATCTGCTGGTATAGGCACCCTTTCTATCTCGTTCCTGATCAGTTATAAACCTGATCCATTTCCCTTTGCGGGTCTGTACTTGTGAAACATTTTATACTCTCTCAGTTCCAGCTCTTAGCCATCCTCTAATAAACTGCATCAAATATCTTAATAAATATTTTTCAACGGAGTAGCAGGTTGAACAAGCATCACTTACGTGGAGATCCACGAGTAGCCGCAGAAGCTTGAGGTATTAAGGGCAGGTATGTAACCATTCCCGCTGCCATGGTTTCAGCTGGATTATGGTAACCTGGATCACAAATATCATCACCTGTTAGTTCAATGACTATTTAGACAACAGAGACCTCTACACATGGGAAACTTATTTACTTACGTCGGCAAGCCAAATTTCTATGGGTAAGCATCACCAATGGTAAGTGCTTAGCCATTGGTTTGCTTTCTTTGATATAAATATTTTTCTTCATGATATAATTTAAAATGATGAGATTTAAGTCACGATATATTGGCCCAGAAATTGCTGGAAGGGCACTTCCCGCTGCGAGAGATGTGAATTGGACTGGTTCCCTCTCCCTTCAGATCGCACTATATTTGCACCGCGAGTCATTAGAAATGCAAATTGACAGCGGCGTGGGCAACATCACACCTGGAACCTCGTGACTGCCGTGCCCAATGGTCTATCTCCTAAACCACTGAAATTTAATGATTGCGAAAGAAAGAGTGCGAAGGACAGAGAAGGAAAGAGAGTGAATTAAAGTTAAATGAGAGAAAGAAAGTGAAATACAGGAAACTCTTTTTATCCGGCACCGACGGGACCGCCGTGGTGCCGGTTTATCAAAAAGTCCGGATTACAGAGAGTTATAGTTAAAAGGTACGAGAGCTCCGTACACAGCAACAAATCCAGGCTTCCCTGTTGCTTAGCAACAGCTGCAAGAACCCCGGCCACAGACCAAGCGTCCCTGTTGCTTAGCAACAAGTACAGGAACCTCCGATTACACAGCCAATAATCAAGAAACGGCCACTAATATGAAGAAAAACTTAACTGAACCTACTCCTGAATTTTGCCGGTTAACCGAGGTTTCCGGTCGTTTGGGAGCCGGTAAATCGAGAGTTTCCTGTAACAAGAAAGAAAGAGTGGATTAAGAAAGAGACAGATAGGAAAAGTAAGAAAAAAATTAAAAGAATGTGTATTTATATAGCACCTTTAACGTAGTAAAACGTCCCAAGGCGTTGCACAGGAGTATTTTAAGACAAAAAATTTGACACTGATCCACATAAGGAGAAATCAGGGCAGGTGACCAAAAGCTTGGTCAAAGAGGTAGGTTTTAAGGAGCATCTTAAAGGAGGAAAGAGAGGTAGCGAGGCGGAGAGGTTTAGGCAGGGAATTCCAGAGCTTTAGGGCCCAGGCAACAGATGGCACGGCCGCCAATGGTTGAGCGATTATAATCAGGGATGCTCAAGAGGGCAGAATTAGAGGAGCGCAGATATCTCGGAGGATTGTGGGGCTGGAGGAGATTACAGAGATAGGGAGGGGCGAGGCCATGGAGGGATTTGAAAACAAGGATAAGAATTTTGAAATTGAGGCGCTGCTTAACCAGGAGCCAATGTAGGTCAGCAAGCACAGGGGTGCTGGTCGAACGGGACTTGGTGCGAGTTAGGACACGGGCAGCCGAGTTTTGGAGAAACAAGCAGGAGGAGACACTAACCCAGTTGCGTTACTGATACCAACCTTTTATTTCAAAATTATATAGTTTTTTAAAACAGATTTCAATTCTCAAACTGCAATGGTGGGATTTGAACTCACCTTCTCTGGATTATAAATCCAGGTTTTTGGATTACTAGTCCAGTAACATAACTACACTAAAACTAGTAAAACTATCACCAGTATTTGCCCTAAACATTTCAGCATCCTAATGCGACATACACATTTTTTTCCTAAATAACCCAAATATTAATATTTATTTACAGGAGATGCAAAAATAATAATCTAATTCTAAACCAAACGTGCTCAGAACAAATAAAGGAACCTTCCAAGGAAACAATACCTAGTTGTACCACTAGTGGTCTCTGGAACACTTGGTACGGGGAGCGACACTGATGCCATCAGCAGGATCTGGAGACAAATTCCCATTTCTCCTCTAAAGGTTACATTTCTGGGAAAACCAGAGCTGCCAAAATGCTGACAATTCCCATTCCTTTAAACAGTTAACAACCTGACCTCAGACTGTTAAAAGAATATTTCCCCGTCATTATAAAGCTGTCCCTCTGTTTATTTCCCAGTCTCGGGTTACCAACCCTCCAGCGTTACCCTGGAGTTTCCAGGAATTAGAGATTTGGCTCCAAGACTCTGCCGCGAGCAATCAGGGTGAAGAAAATCGTAGGGGCATTCAAAATTGTGTTTTTAAAAAAATATTCTTTGTTTACTGGTTATAAAAATATTAAAGGTGGGAAAAAGGTTGTTTAACTGGCGGTCAAAAATCATCCAATCGGCTAATGAACAGCCTATTCACATTCTGATGGGCGTGGGACTCTGTGAGGACGGACGTGTCGGGCGACCAATGGCAGGAGTGTGGGGGCAGGGCAGTTCAAGGCCGGAGGTCATGTGATGCCATCTCCAGGGTTGGCTATTTTATGTCCCACTCGAGTGGGGCGGGGGGCCGGGGGCCTGTTGGCCGACCCCTAGCACAGCACTGGGCAGACTGAGCCTATAGTATGTCTCAGCCCCCAGCTTCAACGAGGCTCAAGGCCTGCTCCTGACAGCCAGCAGAGAGCTGCTCATTGTGTAGGGAATGGTAGAGCTGAGCCAGGGTCTCCCCTCAGCAACACAGGGGATCCATGTAGGGCCCAGCTACAGAAACATGACCAAGGTACAGCGCTGATTGTGGCGTGGCTCATTCTCCCGACAGGTACAGCCCCTGACTAAAGTACACGTGCGCCCGGCAGGTACAGCCCGACCCAAGTACACCCGCTCCCGACATGTACAGCCCCTGACCCCAGTACGCACGCTCCCTACAGGTACAGACCGTGTCCGGGTGAGCCGCTCCCTGCAGGTACAGACCGTGTCCGGGTGAGCCCGCCCCCTACAGGTACAGACCGTGTCCCGGGGAGCCCGCCCCCTACATGTACAGACCGTGTCCGGGTGAGCCCGCTCCCTACAGGTACAGATCTTGTCCGGGTGAGCCACTCCCTGCAAGTACAGACCTTGTCCGGGTGAGCCGCTCCCTACAGGTACAGACCGTGTCCAGGTGAGCCCGCTCCCTACAGGTACAGACCGTGTCCCGGGTGAGCCGCTCCCTACAGGTACAGACCGTGTCCAGGTGAGCCGCTCCCTACAGGTACAGACCATGTCCAGGTGAGCCCGCTCCCTACAAGTACAGACCGTGTCCGGGTGAGCCCGCTCCCTACAGGTACAGACCGTGTCCGGGTGAGCCGCTCCCTACAGGTACAGACCGTGTCCCGGGTGAGCCGCTCCCTGCAGGTACAGACCTTGTCCGGGTGAGCCGCTCCCTACAAGTACAGACCGTGTCCGGGTGAGCCCGCTCCCTACAGGTACAGACCGTGTCCCGGGTGAGCCGCTCCCTACAGGTACAGACCGTGTCCAGGTGAGCCGCTCCCTACAGGTACAGACCATGTCCAGGTGAGCCCGCTCCCTACAAGTACAGACCGTGTCCGGGTGAGCCCGCTCCCTACAGGTACAGACCGTGTCCGGGTGAGCCGCTCCCTACAGGTACAGACCGTGTCCCGGGGAGCCCGCCCCCTACATGTACAGACCGTGTCCGGGTGAGCCCGCTCCCTACAGGTACAGATCTTGTCCGGGTGAGCCGCTCCCTGCAGGTACAGACCTTGTCCGGGTGAGCCGCTCCCTACAGGTACAGACCGTGTCCGGGTGAGCCCGCTCCCTACAGGTACAGACCGTGTCCCGGGTGAGCCGCTCCCTACAGGTACAGACCGTGTCCAGGTGAGCCGCTCCCTACAGGTACAGACCATGTCCAGGTGAGCCCGCTCCCTACAGGTACAGACCATGTCCAGGTGAGCCCGCTCCCTACAAGTACAGACCGTGTCCGGGTGAGCCCGCTCCCTACAGGTACAGACCGTGTCCGGGTGAGCCGCTCCCTACAGGTACAGACCGTGTCCCGGGGAGCCCGCCCCCTACATGTACAGACCGTGTCCGGGTGAGCCCGCTCCCTACAGGTACAGATCTTGTCCGGGTGAGCCGCTCCCTGCAGGTACAGACCTTGTCCGGGTGAGCCGCTCCCTACAGGTACAGACCGTGTCCGGGTGAGCCCGCTCCCTACAGGTACAGACCGTGTCCCGGGTGAGCCGCTCCCTACAGGTACAGACCGTGTCCAGGTGAGCCGCTCCCTACAGGTACAGACCATGTCCAGGTGAGCCCGCTCCCTACAAGTACAGACCGTGTCCGGGTGAGCCGCTCCCTACAGGTACAGACCGTGTCCCGGTGAGCCGCTCCCTACAGGTACAGACCGTGTCCCGGTGAGCCCGCTCCCTACAGGTACAGACCGTGTCCCGGTGAGCCGCTCCCTACAGGTACAGACCGTGTCCGGGTGAGCCGCTCCCTACAGGTACAGACCGTGTCCGGCTGAGCCGCTCCCTACAGGTACAGACCGTGTCCGGGTGAGCCGCTCCCTACAGGTACAGACCGAGTCCAGGTGAGCCGCTCCCTACAGGTACAGACCGTGTCCCGGTGAGCCCGCTCCCTACAGGTACAGACCGTGTCCGGGTGAGCCGCTCCCTACAGGTACAGACCGTGTCCAGGTGAGCTGCTCCCTACAGGTACAGACCTTGTCCGGGTGAGCCGCTCCCTACAGGTACAGACCGTGTCCCGGTGAGCCCGTTCCCTACAGGTACAGACCGTGTCCGGGTGAGCCGCTCCCTACAGGTACAGACTGTGTCCCGGTGAGCCGCTCCCTACAGGTACAGACCGTGTCCAGGTGAGCCGCTCCCTACAGGTACAGACCGTGTCCAGGTGAGCCGCTCCCTACAGGTACAGACCGTGTCCCGGTGAGCCCGCTCCCTACAGGTACAGACCGTGTCCGGGTGAGCCGCTCCCTACAGGTACAGACCGTGTCCAGGTGAGCTGCTCCCTACAGGTACAGACCTTGTCCGGGTGAGCCGCTCCCTACAGGTACAGACCGTGTCCCGGTGAGCCCGTTCCCTACAGGTACAGACCGTGTCCGGGTGAGCCGCTCCCTACAGGTACAGACTGTGTCCCGGTGAGCCGCTCCCTACAGGTACAGACCGTGTCCAGGTGAGCCGCTCCCTACAGGTACAGACCGTGTCCAGGTGAGCCGCTCCCTACAGGTACAGACTGTGTCCCGGTGAGCCGCTTCCTACAGGTACAGACCGTGTCCGGGTGAGCCGCTCCCTACAGGTACAGACCGTTACTCCAGCGTCCCACGCGCCTGCACCTGCCGACAACCGCTATGAAACAACGCGTGTAATTGGTTGGCCGTCACACCGGGAGAAGGAAGGTCTGACTTGATTGGTTAGAGAGAGTCTGCGAGTTCACGAGGTTCTCCGTGGGCGCCAATTAGAATCAAAACAACTGGTCGTGAGGAGAGCGTCAGGGGCAGAGCCGGAGACAGGTCAAAGAGCAGAGAGACATCACACAATATATTCATTATAGAGGACAGGTCAAAGAGCAGAGAGACATCACATAATATTCATTATAGAGGACAGGTCAAAGAGCAGGGAGACATCACACAATATTCACCATAGAGGACAGGTCAAAGAGCAGAGAGACATCGCAAAATATTCATTATAGAGGACAGGTAAAAGAGCAGAGAGACATCACACAATATTCATTATAGAGGACAGGTCAAAGAGCCGAGAGACATCACATAATATTCATTATAGAGGACAGGTCAAAGAGCAGGGAGACATCGCACAATATTCACCATAGAGGACAGGTCAAAGAGCAGAGAGACATCGCAAAATATTCATTATAGAGGACAGGTAAAAGAGCAGAGAGACATCACACAATATTCATTATAGAGGACAGGTCAAAGAGCAGAGAGACATCACATAATATTCATTATAGAGGACAGGTCAAAGAGCAGAGAGACATCACATAATATTCATTATAGAGGACAGGTCAAAGAGCAGGGAGACATCGCACAATATTCACCATAGAGGACAGGTCAAAGAGCAGAGAGACATCGCAAAATATTCATTATAGAGGACAGGTAAAAGAGCAGAGAGACATCACACAATATTCATTATAGAGGACAGGTCAAAGAGCAGAGAGACATCACATAATATTCATTATAGAGGACAGGTCAAAGAGCAGAGAGACATCACATAATATTCATTATAGAGGACAGGTCAAAGAGCAGGGAGACATCACACAATATTCACCATAGAGGACAGGTCAAAGAGCAGAGAGACATTGCAAAATATTCATTATAGAGGACAGGTAAAAGAGCAGAGAGACATCACACAATATTCATTATAGAGGACAGGTCAAAGAGCAGAGACATCACACAATATTCATTATAGAGGACAGGTCAAAGAGCAGAGAGACATCACACAATATTCATTATAGAGGACAGGTCAAAGAGCAGAGAGACATCGCACAATATTCATTATAGAGGACAGGTCAAAGAGCAGGGAGACATCACACAATATTCATTATAGAGGACAGGTCAAAGAGCAGAGAGACATCACACAATATTCATTATAGAGGACAGGTCAAAGAGCAGAGAGACATCGCACAATATTCATTATAGAGGACAGGTCAAAGAGCAGAGAGACATCACACAATATTCATTATACAGGACAGGTCAAAGAGCAGAGAGACATCACACAATATTCATTATAGAGGACAGGTCAAAGAGCAGAGAGACATCACACAATATTCACCATAGAGGACAGGTCAAAGAGCAGAGAGACATCACACAATATTCATTATAGAGGACAGGTCAAAGAGCAGAGAGACATCACACACAATATTCATTATAGAGGACAGGTCAAAGAGCAGGGAGACATCGCACAATATTCATTATAGAGGACAGGTCAAAGAGCAGAGAGACATCGCACAATATTCATTATAGAGGACAGGTCAAAGAGCAGAGAGACATCGCACAATATTCATTATAGAGGACAGGTCAAAGAGCAGAGCGACTCCACACAATATTCATTATAGAGGACAGGTCAAAGAGCAGAGAGACATCGCACAATATTCATTATAGAGGACAGGTCAAAGAGCAGAGCGACATCACACAATATTCATTATAGAGGACAGGTCAAAGAGCAGAGCGACTTCACACAATATTCATTATAGAGGACAGGTCAAAGAGCAGAGAGACATCGCACAATATTCATTATAGAGGACAGGTCAAAGAGCAGAGCGACATCACACAATATTCATTATAGAGGACCGGTCAAAGAGCAGAGAGACATCACACAATATTCATTATAGAGGACAGGTCAAAGAGCAGAGAGACATCACACAATATTCATTATAGAGGACAGGTCAAAGAGCAGAGAGACATCACACAATATTCATTATAGAGGACAGGTCAAAGAGCAGAGCGACATCACACAATATTCATTATAGAGGACAGGTCAAAGAGCAGAGAGACATCACACAATATTCATTATAGAGGACAGGTCAAAGAGCAGAGAGACATCACACAATATTCATTATAGAGGACAGGTCAAAGAGCAGAGCGACATCACACAATATTCATTATAGAGGACAGGTCAAAGAGCAGAGCGACATCACACAATATTCATTATAGAGGACAGGTCAAAGAGCAGAGAGACATCGCACAATATTCATTATAGAGGACAGGTCAAAGAGCAGAGAGACATCACACAATATTCATTATAGAGGGACAGGTCAAAGAGCAGAGCGACATCACACACAATATTCATTATAGAGGGATATGTTGTACCCTTGATACAGGGACATAGTATACAGTGCCCATTATACAGAGATATATTATACAGAACACAACAGCAAAATACTGCTGGAAATCCGAAATAAAAACTGAAAATGCTGGAAATACTCAGCAGGTCAGGCAGCATCTGTGGAGAGAGAAGCAGGGTTAACGTTTCAGGTCGATGACTAATGAAAGGTCCTATCCAGGTTCTGCTGAGTGTTTCCAGCATTTTCTGATTTTATTTATACAGAGAATATCACTGAGCGGGTGCAAGACATTCTGCGAGGGGAAGGGGAACAGCCAGAAGTTGTAGTCCATGTTGAAACCAATGACATAGGTAGAAAAAATGTTGAGGTTCTTCAGGCAGAGTTTCAGGAGCTAAGAGAAAGATTTAAAAAACAGGCCCTCGCAATGTAGTAATCTCCAGATTACTCCCAGTGTCACGTGCTAGGAAATATAAGAACAGGAAGATAGCGCAGGTAACTGCGTGGCTGGAGAAGTAGTGCAGGAGGGAAGGTTTCAAATTCTTGGGGCATTGGGACCGGTTCTGGGAAAGGGGCACCTATATAAGATGGATGGGTTGCACCTGAACAGATCCGGGACCAATGTTCTCGCTGGAAGGTTAACTGGTACTGTTGGGGAGGGTTTAAAATAATTTGGCAGGGGGAGGGGAACCAGAAAATAGCAGAAAGGAGATCAGAGGACAGAGAGATATAAACAGCAGTAAAATTAGAAATACAGGGAACTCTCGTTTAAACGGCACCTAAATATCCGGAATTCTCTATTAACCGGCAAAATTCATACTCCGAAAACAACACCTCAATATCCAGAAATGTTGCCGAGTCCGAGTCTCCCGCGGTGGCCGAGTTAGTCAGTGGGGGTAGTTCTCCAAACTGCCACTACTCGGCTTCTTGGCGCTGTCGGAAGTCCAAACACCTCAATAACAGGAGTCTGACTCTCCCGCGCTGAGTTTTGTTTTACTGTTAAGTAATTAAAGAGTTATGGATTACCCTCAACTGGCAGTACTGTACTTAATCAAGCATCTTCCACCATCCATTTAACACAACATTCTGTAGGTGAGTACTCAATTACTGTATACCGCACATTTCTTGATTTTTTTATTTTTGTTTGTTAAAAATAGCCTTGGTAGATAACCCTCTCCGTCATCCGGAATTTTTAATCAACCAGCACCATCCCGGTCCCATCGGTGCCGGATACCAAAGAGTTTCCTGTATACCAAAAATTGCAGGGACCAGATTGAGGGAAAAAGTGGCGAAGGAGATATTAAATTGTTCGTCAGTGTCCATAGTGTAGCTATTGAGGTCGGTGAGCTTCAGGTACAAATTGCCACGTGGGATTATGAAGTGGTTACATTAACAGAGACATGGCTCAAACAAGGCCAGGAATGAGTTCTTAATATTCCTGATTAGTAAGTATTCAGGAATGATCGAGAAGGAAACAGAGGAGGGGGTGTAGCAGTATTAATTATGGATGATACCTTTCTAAATTAGAAAGGATATACTAGATGGTTCTAGGGCTGAATCTATTTGGTTAAGGAACAGAGGGGGAGCTGTTACATTGCTGGGAGTTTTTATAGAATTCCAAACAGTGAGAAGGAGATAAATGAGCAAATGTGTTGTCAAATTCAAAGCGTGTAACAAAAATAGAGTAGTAATATTAGGAGACTTTAATTACCCTAATATAGACTGGGAAAAACATAGTGTTAAGGGTAGGGAAGGAGAGGAATTTCTGATATGTACACAGGAGAACTTTCTCAATCAATGTATCTCCAGTCCAACAAGGAAGGAATCGGGGTTGGATCTGATTCTGGGATAAGAAGTAGGGCAAGTGGAGTGTGTTACAGTAGGAGATAATCTAGCTACCAATGACCACAACATAATTCGGTTCAGAGTAATTATGGAAAGAGACCAGAAAATATCAAACTGGGGAAGAGCTAATTTCAGTGATTTAACAACAACAACTTGCATTTATATAGCGCCTTTAATGTAGTAAAACAGCCCAAGGTGCTTCACAGGAGCATTATCAAACAAAATTTGACACCGAGCCACATAGGAGATATCAGGACAGATGACCAAAAGCTTGGTCAAAGAGGTAGGTTTTAAGGAGCGTCTTAAAGGAGGAGAGAGAGGTGGAGAGGTTTAGGGAGGCAATTCCAGAGTTTACGGCCTAGGCCGCTGAAAGCACGGCTGCCAATGGTGGAGTGATTAAAACTGGGGATGCACAAGAGGCCAGAGTTGCAGGAGCACAGAGATCTCGGAGGGTTGTAAGGCTGGAGGAGGTTACAGAGACAGGGAGGGGCAAGGCCATGGAAGGATTTGAACACAAAGATGAGTGTTTCAGCCGCAGATGAGCTGAGGCGGGACGGAGTCGGGCAATGTTACGGAGGTGGAAATAGGTGGTCTCAGTGATGGCGCAGATATGTGGTTGGAAATTGATCTCGGGGTCAAATATGACACCAAGATAGCAAACAGTCTTCTTCAGCCTCAGGCAGATATGAGGGAGAGGGATGGAATCGGTGGCTAGTGAATGGAGTTTGTGGCAGGGGCCAAGGTCAATGGTTTCAGTCTTCCCAATATTTAGTTGGAGGAAATTTCTGCTCATCCAATATTGGATGTCAGACACGCAGCAAGACAAATCAGAGGCAGAGGTCTATAGAGGTGGTGGTGAGGTAGAGCTGGGTGTCATCAGTGTGCATGTTGAACCTGATGTGTTTTTGGATGATGTCACCGAGGGGCAGCATGTAGATGAGAAATAGTAGGGGGCCAAAGATAGATCCTTGAGGGTCTCCCTGAGCTAACGGTGCAGGAGCAGGAAGAGAAGCCATTGCAGGTGAGTATCTGGCTATGATTTGATAGATAAGAATGGAACCAGATGAGTGCAGTCCCACCCAGCAGGACAACGGAGGAGAGGCGTTGGAGGAGGATGGAGTGGTCAACCCTGTCAAAGGCTGCAGACCGGCCGAGAAGGACGAGGAAGGATAGCCTACCATGGTCACAGTCACAAAGGATGTCATTTGTGACTTTGATAAGAGCCGTTTCAGTACTGTGGCAGGGGAGGAAACTTGATTGGAGGGATTCAAACATGGAGTTCTGGGAAAGATGGGCATGGGTTTGGAAGGCAATAGCACGTTTAAGGACTTTGGAGAGGAAAGGGAGGTTGGAGATGGGGCGGTAGTTGGCAAGGACAGAGGGGTCAAGGGTGGATTTTTTGAGGAGAGAGCTGATGATGGCAGATTTGAAGGGGAGGGGGACAGTACCTGAGGGGAGAGAACCGTTAATAATATCAGCTAACATGGGGGCCAAGAAGGGAAGTTGGATATAACAACAGAAAATGCTGGAAAAACTCAGCAGGTCAGGCAACATCCGTGGAGAGAAATTTGAGTTGACGTTTCGGGTCGAAACCCTTTTTCAAAACTGGAAAGAAAAGAAAATAGATCGAAGGCAGGGCTGCGATCGAACAAAAGAAGTAAAAGAGACAATAAAAGGTATTCGAAACCAGACAAGATGGTAATAGGCCGGTGGAGACAAAAGGCAGCTGAGATTAGGTGTGAAGTGTACTGGCAGGTAAGAGACAGCTGCCAGGTGGGAGAGAGAAACAAAAGGAAAGGGGGGGGGCGGAAAGGAAGACCCAAAACAAAGGGGTGGAAAAAATTACAAGTAAAAAAGTAATAGGGGCCGAGGTTATGATCTGAAATTGTTGAACGCGATATTGAGTCCGGAAGGCTGCAAAGTGCCTAATCAGAAGATGAGGTGCTGTTCCTCGAGTTTACGTTGCGCTTCCGTGGAACAATACAAGAGGCCAAGGACGGTGAGGTCCGAGTGGGAATGGAGCGGTGAATTAAAATGACAGGCGACCGGAAGCTCGGGGTCACCCTTACGGACTGAACGGAGGTGTTCTGCAAAACGGTCACCCAATCTGCGTTTGGTCTCCCCAATGTAGAGGAGACCGCATCGTGAGCAGCGATCAGCAGTTTGATAGGAATAGGGTCGAGGGAGCAGGAAGTGGGTCTCATGGACAAGATGAGCTCGGAGAGGGCATGAGGGGAGATAGGGGAGAAACTAGAGAAAGATGTGAGCTCAGGGCTAGGGCAGGGGAGAACCTTACAGGAAGTTTGACCCGGTGGGCTAGGGGAAGGGAGGGTAGTGGCAGAGGCAACTGAATAGATGGTCTCGTTCTTAGTGACAAAGAAGTCCATGAGCTCCTCGCACTTGTTGTTGGAGGTGAGGGTGGAGGAGGCAGGGGAGTGGGGTTTAAGAAGATGGTTTATTGTGGAGAAGAGAAGCCGGGGTTATCATTGCATTCCAGGATGATTCTGGAACAATGAGCAGTCTTGGCCGAGGAGAGCAGGACCCGATGGTGTTTTATGTGATCCGTCCAGATCAGGTGATGAATGGCTATCTATGTTCATGTCTGCATCCCTTGGACTTGAGCGGAGATGACCAGGGTGAGAGAGAGTAATGGTTTTAATGGGGACTAGGGGGAATCAAAGATAGCAGAGTCCACAGGGTCAGCATTGGGATGGGACAGAGGTAGAAAAGTTTAGCCCCTAGCTAGGGTTGCAAAATTCTGGGATATTTTAAAAGAGGAAACTTTCCATGGGAATTTTCGAGAATTTATGGGAATTTTGAGTTTTTTTGCACACTGATGGTTTTTGTCTCTGACCCTTATATTATCTTTGTCGTCAAAATAGACATACTGTTCCATACAAATAAAAACAGGTTTTCAAAACTTTATTTAGGTTATAATTTTGAACTTTATTGAACCCCCACAAAAAAGACCCATCTAAAATAAAATAAAAAGAGCGTCAGCTTATTTAGCCTGTAATTTGTCCTTATTTTGTCCCTTTGAGTCTTCTACTCATGAGTCTTCTACTCCTCATTGCTCCTCCTGATTCTCTGACTCTGGCTCTGACGTGTCTATTTCCTCCTCTGTATCAGTGTCTAGCTGTGTGGTGGACACTTCTGTATCTGGCTCAATAAGTTGTAGGTTCACCCGGATAGCCACCAGTTTCTCCACTCTCTTGTTAGTCAGCCTGTTGCGCACCTTTGTATGCGTATTCCCAAAAAGTGACCAGTTTCGTTCAGAGGCCGCAGATGAAGGTGGGATTTGGAGTATCACCGATGCAATAGGTGACAGGGCCTCAGATGCACAAAGTCCCTTCCACCAGGTATGTGCACTGATATGCTTGCATGATTCCCATATCCCATCCCTATTCCAAAGACCTTGCTTGGTAGAGAACTTTGCCAGACTTCCCAGAACTTTGCCCACATCCAGATTGAGATGGTGTGAGAGGGTAGAAATCACACTGTAAGCGCTGTTGATCTGTTCTCCAGAAAGTATTGGTCTCCCAACATGCTTTGGGTCCAGCATGTATGCTGCAGCATGAATCGGCTTGACACAAAATTCTTGACGCGTCTGTATGAATTGAACAATTGCCTTCTCCTCTGCTTTGAGCAGCAGGGATGTGGGTAGGGCAATGCTGATTTGTTCTTTTAAATCAGTAAAAAGCCTGAGAACATCTGACAAGACAGCGTCATCTCCTTCAATCTGAGCAATTGCAGATGCTACTGGTGAGAGTAGTTTAAGGCTGCTAACCACTCTCTCCCAAAACACATCATCCAGCAGTATTTTCTTGATGGTGGTTTCCATATCCCCAGACTGGGATATTGCCATTTCTTGCAGCGACTCCTTACCCTCCAGAAGGCTGTTGTACATTATGACAACACCACCCCATCTAGTGTTGTTGGGCAGCTTCAGTGTGGTGTTCTTGTTCTTTGTCATTTGCTTGGAGTTGTAGGTTGCTGCAACTACCTGTTTTCCCCTGACATACTTAACAACTTGCTTGGCTCTCTTGTACAGTGCTTCCATGGTTCTCAAACCCATGATGTCCTTGAGGAGCAGGTTAAGCCCATGAGCTGCACACCCAATAGACGTAATATGAGGGTAGGCCTCCTCCACTTGAGCCCAAGCAGCCTTCATATTCGCAGCATTGTCAGTAACTACTGCAAAGACCTTTTGTGATCCAAGATCGTTGATGACCGCTTTCCGCTCATCGGCAATGTATGTGCCTGTGTGTCTGTTGTCCTTCGTGTCTGTGCTCTTGAAGAACACTGGGAGAGGAGTGGAGACGATGTAGTTTATGATGCCCTCCCCTCGTACATTTGGCCACCCATCTGAGGTAACTGCAACACAGTCTGCCATCGCTATCGTTTCTTTGAGCTTTCCTTGGACTCTGTTATACTCAGCCTCCAGCAAATAAGTAGACAAAGCATGTCTGGTGGGAGGACAGTATGCAGGGCGAATAACATTGAAAAATCTCTTCCAGTACACATTGGCTGTGAGCATGAGGGGTGAGCCTGTTGCATATACAGCTCGAGCAAGGCACTCATCTGCATTCTTCTGGCTATGGTTATCCATTGTATCAAAGAACCTTCCAAGTGGGCCAGGAGTTGCTGATGATAAGGAGCCTGATGCTGAATGAGAACCATCATCTTCTTGAATGGAAGCAGAGGAACTCTGGGCTGACTGCTGTGAGCTTTGAGTGAAGTTGTTGCATTTGGATAAATGCTGCTGCATCTTTGTGGCATTCTTTACATATGGCTTTCTACAGTGTTTGCACATGTACACAGTCTTTCCATCTTTAATGCCTGGGGTAAAATGCTTCCACACATCCGACGGTAAACGTGGCATTGTTCTATGCAGAGAAATAAAGGGCATTCATCTCTGTGTCGAACTGCGGTCGATCAGCACGATTGCAACAGGGTGAGTACATTTTTGCTGATGCTCCATGTGATGGAAGCATGACCTGTACGCACACGACGCTACATCACCAATAGTGTATTATTTTGTATATTTTAAATTGAAGGACAACAGAGTTCAACAAGTAACTGGTTTATTTGGTATAAAGTCTGATTTACTTACAGCATCATCACAACATCAGCAGAAAACAAAATGACTTCCCTCAGGACCCCTAACCTGGATCTTAAAAAAACTATAGCAGTCTTACAGATGCCTGCAGGCCAATCACAATTCGATATGCAAATATTACAAATAGAGGGAGCTAATCGCTCATCCACTCATCCACTCATCCAACCAATCAGGACACATTTGTTCACAGTCACACACAAAACTTGTAATTATTAAAACAAGCCAAGTAAGAAGATAAACATATATTGATTAAGAAATTCCTTAATAATTAAGATTCCATCTCTGTTAGTAATTTTAAGAGAGGACCTGTGGAAAAAAAAGAAAGAAATACAAAAAAAACAATATTATGCTAGCATGTGCTTTTTTGGGCAAAATCCCCAAAATTCCCAAGCTAAACTTCCCGCGGAAAATTTCCGGAAATTTACCGGAAACTTTCCACCCCTTTGCAACCCTACCCCTAGCAAGCACGCTGGGCAGGAAGGTCGGCGAGAGAGTAGGATGGGGCAGTTGGGGTTGCTACTCATAATGAGGCAGTGACGAGTGCTTTGATGGGCCCTTCGGAGGATGCCAAGAGAGGCACAGAGAGAAGCTGTGGGCTCATCCAAGAGGGAGTCAAGCCTGAGACGGCGGCAGGATAGTAGGAAGGACAAGGAGTGGTCAAGGGTTGGGGTAGGGATTTGGGAGGGCAGAGTACCCGAGAGGGGAGAAGCGAAAGGAGGCATGATGACAGGAGAGAGGGGTCTAGGAGGGGTAAAGAGAAAAGAAGACAAAAGGGAGAGAAAAAAGTTAAAGTAGAAGTGATGGGCTCGGGTCCGGAGTGGCAGCCAAAACACACATGTGAATGGACACAGGGAAATTCAAGTTACATAGGCCTGGCTACCTAGCAAGATTAGGATAGATATGTCCTAGTACAGGTGCACTATCCCTTATCCGAAACCCTTGGGGCCAGATGTGTTTCGGAATTCGGAATTTTTCGGATTTCAGAACAGATAATAATGCTTATAAATGGACAAGAGGCAGCCGTCGGGTTTACCCGACAACTACACCACTAGTGATGGATGCAAACCTGGCTAGGTAATTAGATTACTATAAAGAAATAGTTAACAGCAATGTTTCCTCAAAGTTGCACACGGCCACGCAGTAATCTGCAAACTCCCGTGCAAGCTACTCAAGCTTTTACACTGGAAATACCGCGCATTGAAAGAAACAAGCCAAATCGAACAATGCAGCCCACGGGGAACGTTGTAAAGTCAGATTTACTGTTTACCTAATTTACTCATCAAAAATATACAATATTTCAGTGCAACAATTTATACAAAGTATGAATACAACAAGTATTGTGAACATTTAAGGGTCAGTTTTTTTAAAGCACAAGAAATCTCAACCATTTTCCTATCCATTTAAGTATCTCCCCACTGAGTGACGCTCCACGAAAAAACTTTCGGTTTTCAGAGCTTTTCGAATTTCGGAATTGCGGATAAGGGATAGTTGACCTGTAGTAAACGGAGAATAGAGAGGAGATAATAGGAGGGACTCCAGAATTAAAGTCAGAGATCCCGCGATGGGATTAAGAAGGGAAGGCGATTGCAGGGTAAAGCAGTGCCTAAACTATTTCTTCCCTGAATGCAATTTAAGATAGTTAGATAGTGAGATAGTTTAGGTACAAAGTAGGCATAATCCTTTGAAGGGAAAAGGTAGAGCATCCAAAGCTAATGTGCCCTGGATGGCAAAGGAAATAAAAGTTAAAATAAAACAGAAAAAGGAGGCTTATGACAAATGTCAGGAGCAAGATAGTTAATAACCAGGAAGATTATGGAAAGTACAGGAGGGAAACTTGAAAAAGTTAATATGGGAGGCAAAGAGAGATTACGAGTAAAGATTAGCAGGCAACATTAAATTGAACCCTAAAACATTTTATAAACATTTTGGGGGAGAAATTCGGTACCTTAGCGCCTCCAGTTAGTGCCTGGCGGGGGCGCTGAGGCAGTAGCACCGCCACTACGAGTTAGCGCCGGGGACTTCAGCAGCAGGCAGATCGTGACATCAGCGAGCGTGCGATGCTCACTTGGCGCCCGATCTGCCAAATTGAGTATCGCCCCCTGCCTTAGTGCCTCGCCCCAACAGCGACAGGGAGAGGAGGTGTGAAGCAGCCGGTAGCTGGCTCCAGGGGCACTACTTAAAGGGATCATTAGTAATGAATCGCAGCTCTCGGGTTAGTGCAGTTTCACTGCTTCCTTGTCAGTTTGAGATAGTTCAAGAGTTGAATTCAGTCATTCAAAGGTTGTTTAGTCTCCAGAGTGTTGCGGCTTCTAAAAGTTAGTTACATTTATTCTCACAAAATATCAAAGTGCTACAGATGGTTACATTAATGGGGGCTGTACTGGCAGTCGACCTCGCCCTCCAGGACCTACGGCGGAGGGAGCAGAGGCAGCGAGAAAGATTGGAACATGTGGCCAGAGGGAGGAGGAGGGCCATTGGGACTCTCAACAGGAGGCCTTACCCTCTGAGGGTATTCCAACAGCAATTCTCCCACTTCAATTAAGCCAGGCGCAGTGTATTAGAAGGCTCCGCTTCAGCAAGGAGATGGTCACAGAACTCTGCCACCTCCTGCGGTCAGACCTCCAGCCGCAGATCAGGGCGACCACTGCTCTCTCAGTGGCGGCCAAGGTCACCGTCGTCCTCAATTTCTTCGCCAGCGGATCCTTCCAGTCTACAACAGGAGATATAGCTAACCTCTCGCAGTTTGCCGTTCATCACTGCATCCGGGAGGTCACAGAGGCTCTTTACAGTAGAAGGGACTACATTTCCTTCCCCATCACCAGAGAGAAGCAGGACGAGCGTGCATGTGGCTTTGCCAGGATAGCAGGCTTCCCCATGGTGTAGGGCTCCATTGACTGCACTCACGTGGCTTTGCGGGCACCACATAACAATCCTGAGATTTCCCTAACCGCAAAGGCTATCACTCAATTAATGTCCAGTTGGTGTGCGACCACAGACAGTGAATCCTCAGTGTGAATGCCCGCTATCCTGGCAGCAGCCACGATGCCTTCATCCTGTGCCAGACCGGTGTTCCAGCACTCTTCCAGCCGTCACATCAAGCTCGAGGCTGGCTGGTCGGAGACAAGGGGTATCTGCTTTCCACCTGGCTCATGACTCCCCTCCGCATCCCCAACACTCCTGCATAGCACTCATATAATGAGAAGCATGCTGCCACCAGGAACATCATCGAGCAGACCATCGGGGTGCTCAAGCAACGGTTCCGCTGCCTTGACCGCTCGGGAGGAGCCCTCCAGTACTCGCCAGAGCGGATGTCCCATTTCGTCGCGGTCTGCTGCATGCTCCACAATCTGGTCATCATGAGGGCCCACCTCAGGAGGGGGAAGAGGGAGAGGAGGAGGAGGAGGACGAGGAAGATGGGGCAGAGGAGGAGGAGGAGGAACAGGAGCGAGGGAGGAGACTGCCATTCAATCGGCCTTCCGGAAGGGCCGTCCGTGACTGCCTCATCAGACTGCGGTTCCAGTAAATTCAACCCCAGATCCCCATAGTTCACCACATCCATATCATTCCATTCCCTGTTGCAGGCCAAATCACAACACACAGCTGAAATGATTGACAGTACAAAATTATCCAAAGTGAATTAATAAATTTATCAATAATCAGTGAACACATTGTTACAACAACAATATTTACTATTCAGCCTTGTGCAATCCCTTAGTGCCTCTCGTTACTGTGCCTTTGCCTACTCTAGTGCTCCTATGAAGTGTTGGCCCAGTGGCTGCAGCAGGGTTAGTGGAAGGCTGCTGAGTGTCCGTGCGGGAGACTTCAGATGGCCTTGCAGGACACCCTCGACCAGCTCTGGGCCTGGAAGGCATAGCTGTAGACTGCACCACCTCAGCATGGGCGGCAGCAGTCTGGGCTAGCTAGATGACAGGCAGCGACAAGGGCAATGTCGGAGTGGCAGCAGTGGGAGCAGGAATGTTATCATCTAGAGAGGACAGCAGGTTCCTGCTCCACAGTCCCACTGCCACTCCCCCGGGGCAGCACCTCAGCATCCCTAGCAATCTGTTGCAGCACAGATTGCTGGCCTGCTGCGACACCGTGAAAGCCCCGGTCGATGGTGGTAGACCCAGCCACGATGGCTGCAGTCAGAGCTTATGTGACATCAAGCTAAGACTGCATGAGAGCACTCTGAGATTGGATGCCACCAAGCACTGACTGCATTACAGCATTACAGCATCACATCTGCCTGTGCTGCAATGGAAGCTGCCAGATTGCCCATCACATGCGGCATCAGGTCTGGGTCGCCACGGTCTCTCTGGGAGTCTAGCATCCTTTGCAGACTGGAAATGATGGGCTCCATGGTGTGCGCAGAGCTCTGTGCAATGTTGGAGGCGGACACCTCCACGCTCCTTACCCTTGCCGAGAGGCCCTCGGGCACCCTTGCCATTGCACCTGTCATCTCCGTGTGCATGCCCTTCTTCTAAAGGCCTTCTCATTGAGGTCCTCACCTGAGTCCTGTGCAGCAGAACTCGTGCGCGAACTCGCCCTCTGGGGAGCTGGCCCCCGAGCTACCCTTTCCCCCTGGCCTTGCTGCGGCCCACTCATTCCCGGTGCATCACCCTGTGCAGATCCCGCTACTATACCAGCCTCTAAAGAACGCGTAGTGCCAGTATCTGAGCTGGTGCCTGCGGGTGAGAGATGCAGTGACGCGGTGTGTTCTTCCTCCTCCTCTTCTCCCGTCTCGCTCTCTACCGTGCCCTCGGGCAGGCTACTCAGGTGCTTGCTCATTATCTGAAAGCATAAAGGCACAAGAGTCGGGCTAAGGTGAGGGAGGGGGACAGGAAGGGAGAAATGCATGCATGCAGCATGATTAGCTGGAAAGTGCGAAAGGGCTGTGGGGTGAGGGGGAAGTGGGATGTGAGAAGGAGTTGGGGTGAACATACTGTTGTTGCCTCCAAGGGGGTCAACATCGCCGGTGGCCACGGCGCCCACCACCTGGCGCCCAACAATCTGCAGCACTCTATTCTCCAGCGCAGACATTGGTTGGGTGTCAGCTTGTCACCCGCCTGTGCACTCCTGCTCCCTCCTATTGTGAGCCACCTTGGCCTTCAAGAGAAAGGAAAGTGTGTGAATGAGTGTGGAGCAATGTGTTTGAGTGTTATGCCTGCCATAGTTGAATAGCTGTCATTGTGTGCAAGGTGTGAGATGTGGGTGTGAGTGTTGGTAGGTAGAGATTGTTGGTGGGTGAGTGCTGGGGGTGTGGTGCTTTGGCCAGTGTGTGCAGTCTGTGGTTCAGATGGTGGTATGTAGCATTTGTTGAGGCATTGACTCACCCTGACCATCCGAGTGGGGTCATTAAATTTCTTCCTGCACTGTGTGTGGGTCCTGGGGACTACAGTGCTGCCCAAGACCTGATGGGCAACCTCCCTCCACATGGCACGGAAGACTTGCGGTGAGGGCCTCCTGCCACTTGCCGGGTAGAGCACCGCTCTCCGTCTCTCCACAGCGAACATCAACTCCTCCAATGCTTGGTCCTAATGGGCCAGAACTTCGGGTCCCCACGGGTGAGTACGTGCTGGGTACTCACGCGTAGGCCCAACGAAAGTGCCGGTTTCATGCATGCACTGCGCATGCGCAGGAAACCGGAACTTCCGTTCCCTTGAAGTAAGGGGTTCACAGGTCGAACACGTGCGCCGGAGAGGCAGCGCGTACGCCTGGAACTTCCGTTTTTTTTACAGGTTTCTCCGGGAGGGTAAGTCTCCAACAGCTACGCTTTTAAAAAGCAGGCGCAAGGCCTGCTTTTAACAAGGTAAGTGGTGAATTAAGTAAAATTAAAACATTTTTTCCACAGGTTTATTATTTTTAAATACTTTAAAGAAAGGTAAGTTTATTTTTAGCCCCGCTAAAAACTGTAATTAATTTTTTCAAAAATTTTAATTATTGTTTAAAATAGTTAATGTAATTTATAGTTATTTTAAAAATGTGATTTTTAAAAAATTTACTTGAAGTTTTAGTTATGTTTTGGGGCTGAACTCTAATCATAGATTTGACAGGTCTTCCTGTCAAATCTAGGAATAGAGATTCCCTGCTTTCCATGGGCTCTCCATGGCCCACATGATCCCAGGGGACGCTTCGAACTAACTGCGCCCCTGGGATATGTAAGCACTGCACACCGGCAGTTGGAGCAGGCCCAGGATTGGAATCCCACGCGGGCCCACAGCACAATGGCCGGTGCGCTAGGTAAGTGCAGGTCGGGGGTTTGCACCCGCGGGAAGCCTCCGACCCGAATTTCTGGGGGGCTGCAGGCTCTCTCCCTGGTGCGTAGATCTGCCAAGAGTACAGCTGGTTGAGTCGTCCGGCTCCTTGGACTTGGCCTGCTCCTGCTTGCTGACACAGGTTCACAGGCTGCAATGATGAGAATGAGGTTCTGCAGCATGAATGAACCTCCCCTTTAAGAACTGGAAAGAGCCTATGGCAATGATGACTTGCGATTAGACTGCACCTGATATTTGTTAGTGCTTCGAGTCTAATGCCACTCAGCTAGGCCATTAGCGCTTGATTTAGCGCTCCCATCCTTTCTTTGAGCGATGACAATGAATTTTGCATGCACAAGATTCATTAGCACCTGGCGCGAAATCTCAAACTTTTCCAAAGTTAGCGCCCATTCCTGGGCTATCGAAATTCAGGTCGGGGGCTTCCCACGGGTGCAAGCCCTCGACCTGCACTTACCTTGCGCGCCGGCCGTTGAGCTGTGGACCACCATGGAATTCCGATCCGGGGCCTGGTCCCGCTGCCGGCGCGCAGTGCTTGCGTACCCCAGGGGCGCAGTTAGTTCGATGCATCCCCTGGGATCACACAGGGAATGCTCCATTCATAAGTCTGACAGGAAGTGCTGTCAAACTTAGAAATACTACGGGCCCCTTCTTCTTACAAAACATCACTAAATCTTCAAATAAATTTTTTAAAAATCACATTTTTTAAATAAACTATAAATTAAATGAAATAACTATTTTAAACAATAATTTAAATTTTTGAAAAAAATAGTTTTATTTTCTAACGGGGCTAAAAATAAACTTACCTTGCTTTAAAGTATTTAAAAATAATAAACCTGTGGAAAAAATGTTTTAATTTTAATTAATTCACCACTTACCTTGTAAAAAGCAGGCCTTATGCCTGCTTTTTACATTTCTAAATTCTGCAGACTTACCTTCCCGGGAAAACCTGTAAAAAAAACGAAGTTCGATGCGCACGCGCAGCCTCTTCCGCGCATACGTTCAACCTCTGAACCCCTGCTTTCAGGGGAACGAAAGTGCCGGTTTCCCGTGCATGCGCAGTGCATGCAGGAAACCGGCACTTCCATTGGGCCTACGGGTGAGTACCCCGTGCGTACTCACCCATGGAGACCCGAATTTCTGGGCCAATAAATTTCTCCCCCATTAGGTGTGAGAGATTAGCTAGGGAAAAAGTTGGGCGTATTGAGGACCCAAAGGGAAATCTTTATGTAGAGGCAGAGGACATGGCTAAAGTAAAAGAAAGAAAGACTTGGATTTATATAGCACCTTTTATGACCTCAGGACATCCCAAAGCGCTTTACATTCAATTAGTACCTTTGAAGTGTAGTCACTGTTGTAATGTAGTAAACACGGCAGCCAATTTGTGCACAGCAAGCTCCCACAAACAGCAATGTGACAATGACCAGATAATCTGTTTTCAGTGATGTTGATTGAG
Source organism: Somniosus microcephalus (assembly GCF_052327205.1). Classification (NCBI taxonomy): domain Eukaryota; kingdom Metazoa; phylum Chordata; class Chondrichthyes; order Squaliformes; family Somniosidae; genus Somniosus; species Somniosus microcephalus. Next base: position 7,982,717 of record NC_141003.1, read on the forward strand.
GGATAAATATTGGCCTGGACACCAAGGATAACTCCTCTGATTTACTTCAAAATAGTGCCATGGGATCTTTTACATTCACCTGAGAGAGCAGACGGGGCCTCAGTTTAACATCTCATCCGAAAGACGGCACCTCCGACAGTGCAGCACTCCCTCAGTATTACACTGGAATGTGTCAGCCTAGATTTTTGTGCTCAAGTCTCTGGAGTGGGACTTGAACCCATTCCAAGAGATACACCATCCAATGAATGAAATTTTGACTTTATTAAAACATGAAATCTAAAAGCCTCAACGACACAGGCTGCAAACAGAACACAGGCGCCTTCTGAGATAAGATGAGGTGTTAACACAAAAGTTGTAAACACCACACAAGCTTTTGAAATGGGAATTGATTGTTAATACTAAGACAATGGCCCTATTGAAACAGCAGGCTGGAGGTTCCTCTATGTCTGAACATTGGAACCAACACAATAGCAATGCCCAAGTAAAGTGTTAAAAACTAACACTTCGAACAGGAACACAGAATATTAAAAAACCATGTGCCTTTGTAAAAGTAACATCAAATAAGACAGGAAACATGATTATATATGCAACCAATTGAAGTAGCTAAGAAATGCAACAAACACCCTAGTTGAAGTGTCTTTGATTTACATATTGTAAAAGGTACAAACAGAACACTTTGAAGATATGACTTCAATAGATGACACCAAGCAATCACATTGTGTTTGTGTTGAACTTGGAACACATAGGAGTCACGACGTCTGCTTCTAAACAGCTAGGTGATTTTAGAATTGAATGGAAGTCCTTCGATAAGAATGACATCAAATAAATACTACTGTCATATTGTTTTTTATGATAAGTTTTTGAAACACCTATACAGCAGACAGGATTCTGAGAGTTGCAGCTGAAATGACAGTAAGAGTAGAAAAGAATTCAATAAAGAATGATTAGAGATAATTAGCTTACATCAGCAGAAAACTTCAAAGAATAAACCACGAAAAAAATGTATAAAAATAGAGCTTTTCAGATGGAAAGTCAGAAGTCGCTGGAAAGGGCAAGCGATTCTTAGCTTCAGAGGCAGTCTCTGTAAGTTTTTAATTCTTTGAGGCTCGGGGATCAAAAAGGTACTCTTATTTGATTTTGGTGGATATTCTGGATTAAGAATAATAAGAAATGTAAAAATGTACGAAGTTAAGATTTGAGAATAAGGATCTCTGAGAATAAGAAATGTAAGCTATTAGTATTTTGAACTGTTAAAGTCGCGATTGACTCACAAGCTGTTAACTGTATGTCGGCTCTTAAATAAATCTATATATTTTTAGAATTGTCTCAAGTAGTATTTCTGTATCAAACTCACGAACTCAATTTCTGTACACTCTTTTGTGAGGAGTTGCAGAATTCTGGGGGGCGGTGGGTTTCCGGACCCTCGTAATATCCGGAAGGTTACAATCTAATTAAACTTATTAAAAGTGCTATCTGGAGGATGGTAATATCTTCAGGTCGTTCCTTTCCTTTAGGGAGAGATAGTCTGGACCTTTAGACCCAATTAACCGTCTTATAGAATTTGGTTATCTCTAACTTTAGTTGAAGGTGAGCGCCTGGGGAATATGCCTGATCTGGGGTAGCCCGAAAAGGGCTAGGACTAGTAATTATCCCTTCAAGGCGAGGGTGCTTCCCACTGAGCCACGGTTGATGAAGTATTAATTTGCATCTGTCTTCACAAAGGAAGCAGACGATGTGAGGGCTACACTAAAAGAGGAGAGGGAAGTTATGGACAGGATAGTAATAGATCAAGAAGGCGTACTAAAAAGATTAGCATTACTGAAAGTTGGTAAGTCACCTGGTCCAGATGGAATGCATCCGAGGTTGCTGAAAGAAGCAAAGGTAGAAAGAGCAGAGGCATTGGTCACAATCTTTCAATCCTCATTGGATACAGGAGTAGTCCTGTAGGACTGGAGAGTTGCTAATGTTATACCACTGTACAAAAAAGGGGAGAGGGATAAACCAGGAAACTACAGGCCAATCAGCCTAAAATCAGTGGTTGGGAAGTTGCTGGAAACCATTATCAGGGACAAAATAAATTTTCATTTGGAAAGGCATGGGTTAATCAAGGAGAGCCAGCATGGATTTGTTAAAGGCAAATCGTGTCTGACTAACTTGATTGAATTATTTGATGAGGTAACAGGGAAGGTTGATCAAGGTAGTCCAGTAGATGTTGCTTATATAGACTTTCGGAAGGCATTCGACAAAGTGCCATACAGGAGGATGTAAAGAAGATGGAAGCCCATGGAATAAGGGAGAAGTGGCAGTACGGATACGGAATTGGCTCAGTGACAGGAAGCAGAGGGTGCTGGTGGATGGATGTTTTTCAGACTGGGAGGTGGTTTGCAGTGGTGTTCCCCAAGGGTCAGTTTTGGGTCCATTACTCTTTTCAATTTTTATAAATGACCTAGACTCGGGTGTAGGGAGCAGCATTATAAAGTTTGCAGATGATACAAAACTTGGCAATCAAGCAGATAGTGATGAGGATAGTTGTAGATTTCAACATGACATAGACAGGCTGATGAAATGGGCAAAAGCATGGCAGATGGAGTTCAATGTGGAGAAATATGAAGTGATGTTCTTTGGGAGGACGAATGTGGAAAGACAGTATACAATAAATGGCACGATTCTGAAAAGTGTAGATGAGCAGAGAGACATTGGTGTCCATATACACAACAACAACAATTTGTATTTATATAGCGCCTTTAACGTAGTAAAACGTCCCAAGGCGCTGAACAGGAGTATTGTAAGACAAAAAATTTGACACCAAGCCACATAAGGATAAGCTTGGTCAAAGAGGTAGGTTTTAAGGAGCATCTTCAAGGAGGAAAGAGAGGTAGCGAGGTGGTGAGGTTTAGGCAGGGATTCCAGAGCTTAGGGCCTAGGCAACAGAAGGCACGGCCACCAAAGGTGGAGCGATTATAATCATGGATGCTCAAGAGGGCAGAATTAGAGGAGCGCAGATATCTCGGGGGGGGGGTTGTGGGGCTGAAGGAGATTACAGAGATAGGGAGGGGTGAGGCCACGGAGGAATTTGAAAACAAGGATGAGAATTTTGAAATCGAGGCACTGCTTAACCGGGAGCCAATGTAGGTCAGCGAGCACAGGGGTGATGGGCGAACGGGACTTGGTGCGAGTTAGGACACGGGCAGCAGAGTTTTGGATGACCTCAAGTTTACGTAGGGTGGAATGTGGGAGGTGTTAGATCCGTGATTCTGAGAGTATGATGTTTTTCAATAACCACACGGATGCTGTAACTTAACAATCAACAGGTATTTACTGGAGTAGGGTAGTCTCAAGACTGGGGTACAGAGGCATGCTCACGGCTTATATACAGGTGTGGTCACTGCCGGTACTACAGTATACAAGAGCTGTAAAAGTAGTTCTCTCTTAAAGGTACATACACTACAATTCCTCCCCTTTTAGATTAGTAGTACCCATAATATTTAAATAACAATTAACACTTTAACATGTACATTAAACAACAATAGTCCATTTATAGATTCAGTCTTTGGGGCGGCTTCCTGATCCTTTCGGGATAGCGCCTTTCCTGAGGTTCTTGTTCTTGGTGCGGAGGCGATTCTGGCCCCTTTTTATCGGTTAGTTCATCGGGTTCCACTGCTACTGGTTCGGAGGTAGATGCTACCGGTATGTCGGGTTCATCCCCAGGTATGCAAGACATGGGGTTGACTCGTTCCTGTGACGCTAAGATCTGATCCACGTGGCGTCTCACAATGTTCTCCCCGACATCCACTGTGCACATTAATGGCCCCTGCCGTGTGCATATCGTTCCGGGTTGCCATTTCTCTGTTCATAGAAACATAGAAACATAGAAGATAGGAGCAGGAGTAGGCCATTTGGCCCTTCGAGCCTGCTCCGCCATTCAATGTGATCATGGCTGATCATCCAAATTCAGTACCCTGTCCCTGCTTTTTCCCCATATCCCTTGATCCCTTTAGCCTCAAGAAATATATCCAACTCTTTCTTGAATATATTTAATGAACTAGCCTCCACCGCCCTCTGTGGCAGAGAATTCCACAGGTTCACCACTCTCTGGGTGAAGAAATTCCTCCTCATTTCAGTCCTAAATGGCTTACCCCTTATCCTTAGACTATGACCCCTGGTTCTGGACTCCCCGGCCATCAGAAACATCCTTCCTGCATCTAGTCTGTCCAGACCTGACAGAATTTTATAGGTTTCGATGAGATCCCCTCTCAATCTTCTAAACTCCAGTGAGTATAAGCCCAATCGACACAATCTCTCTTCATACGTCATTCCTGCCGTCCCAGGTATCAGCCTGGTGAATCTTCGCTGCACTCCCTCCATGGCAAGAATGTCCTTCCTCAGGTAAGGTGACCAAAACTGCACACAATACTCAAGGTGCAGTCTCACCAAGGCCCTGTACAACTGTAGCAAGACATCCTTGTTCCTGTACTCGAACCCTCTTGCTACGAAGGCCAACATACCATTTGCCTTCGGTAGTCACGGGCCAAGACTGGTTGTCCTACATTGAAGCTCCTTGTCGGTTTCTCATTGATGTGCTGGAATTGTTTATCCTCAACATTTCTTCGCACATTTGGTCTAAGCAAGTCCAGACGAGATTGCAACCTTCGGTTAAAGAACATCATGGCCGGGGTCTGGTTGGTAACTGCATGTGTCGCGTTTCGGTAGGCTAATAAGAAATTGTCCACCTTATGCTGTAGTGGAATTTCATCGTCGCACATGGCCTTTATCGCCTTCTTAAAGGTTTGTACGAACCTCTCAGCCAATCCATTTGTGGCTGGATGATACGGGGCGGATGTATAATGCCTTACCCCATTCCTTCTCATAAATTTTCGAAACTCTTCGGACACAAACTGTGGTCCATTATCAGAGCAAATCTGCTCTGGCAAGCCGTTTCTGGCAAATATGGTCCGTAGGACTGCAATCATTTTCTCTGTAGTGGTTGAGGACATTTTTATCACCTCAGGCCACTTCGAATGAGCATCCACTGCTATTAAGAACATTGAGTCCATGAATGGACCAGCAAAATCAATATGCACCCGTTGCCATGGAGAAGAGGGTCACTCCCATGGGTGTAGAGGGGCATGTGGTGGTGCATTTTGGACCTTCTGGCACCCTGAGCAGCTCTTGGTTAGGTCTTTGATTTGTTGATCGATTCCCGGCCACCACACATAAGCCCTAGCAAGGCTTTTCATTTTCACTCCCCCCAGATGACCTTCATGTAGCTCATTTAGCACTCACTCCCTTAACTTGGGTGGAATCACCACTCTGGATCCACACATCACTGTCCCCTGGCATACTGACAGCTGTTCTCTTCTGGATGAGAATGCTGGCAACAGTGAGTCGCCATGTGTTGGCCATCCCTTCACCGTCAAATCATATACCCGAGACAGCGTCGGATCATTGCGGGTCTCCTTCTCTATATCCGCGTTCGTTACTGGCAATCGTTCAATTATTGACGAATAAAATCTCTAGATAGGGTCCACTGCTGGTGCTTCCTCCACAGTAGGCAGTGGCAGGCGCGATAGCCCATCAGCGTTTCCATGCTGTTTCGTGCCTTCATATTCTATTTCATATTGATTCGCCCCTAGAAACAGGGACCATCTTTGTAACCGTTGTGCCGTCATTACTGGAATGCCCTTCTTAGGATTAAAGATGGAGACAAGTGGTTGGTGGTCAGTCAGCAAGGTGAACTTCTACCCATGCAGATAGTGGTTGAATTTTTTTACTCCCCATACTAGGCTGAGGGCCTCCCTGTCAATCTGGGCGTAGTTGCGCTCGGCTGAGGTTAGTGACCGAGATGCAAAGGCTACTGGCCTCTCCAACCCCTCTGGGAATTTGTGCGACAGCACCGCTCCAATACCATAGGGTGATGCATCACATGCCAAACGAATTGGTAGTGCTGGGTTGAAATGGGGCAACACCTCTTTTGATGTGATCAATTCTTTACACTTCTGGAAAGCTCGTCTACGTTCGTCATTCCACTTCCATGGTACCCCTGTTTGCAGTAGGGTGTTCAGTGGGTGTAATACTGTGGACAAATTTGGTAAGAACTTATGGTAGTAGTTTACCAGCCCGAGGAACGACCTCAGTTGTGACACATTTTCCGGTGCTGGAGCCTTGACTACTGCCTCAATCTTTTCAGGGGACTTATGTAACCCCTCTTCATCGATAACGTGGCCACAATATGAGATCTGCTTCTGGAAAAACTCGCACTTGTGGCGATTAGCTCGTAGCCCATATTCCTTTAATCTGGTGAGCACCTTCTCCAAGTTGGCGAGGTGATCACTGTCATTTTCGCCCGTGACCAGGATGTCGTCCAAATAACACTGGGTCCCTGGAATCCCTTGCAGGACTTGATCCATCGCCCTTTGCCAAATAGCCGGAGCCGATGCTACCCCGAACACCAGCCGGTTGTATTGATAAAGACCTTTATGAGTGTTAATCGTAAGGTATTGTTTTGAGGCTTCGTCTACCTCCATTTGCAAGTACGCCTGGGCTAGATCAAATTTTGGTGAAGCGTTTACCTCCAGATAGCAAGGCGAAAATATCCTCAATTCATGGAAGCGGATATTGTACCGTGTGAAGGACTGGGTTCACTGTCACCTTAAAATCCCCACAGATGCGGACCTTCTTTGGTTCCCCAGGCGTATTACTCAACGACCTCTTCATTACAGGAATGATGGGTGTAGCCCACTCGCTCCAGTATACTTTGGACAGTACTCCTGAACGTTCCAACCCTTCCAGCTCTGCTTCAACAGCTGATCTGATCGCATAAGGCACTGGTCTGGCCTTAAAAAACTTTGGGCTTGCATTTTCCTCTATTTTAATCGTTGCTGTTATGCCTTTTAGTGTTCCGAGTCCCTCCTGGAACACTTCTTTTGCGTCAGTTAGCATTTTTGACAGTCATCCAGGTGTGACGTCGTCATCCTTTTTGGCCTCAACTTTCAGTGCCTGTATGGAATGCCAATCTAATTGTATCTTCCGGATCCATTCACGTCCTAGCAGTGGTGGTCCTCCATCTGGTAATACATATATATCCATTTTAGGTATTTCCTGGCCTTTATATATCACTTTCACCCTTATTTTTCCTTTGGGGTAGACTTTTTGCCCGTGTACGTCTTCAAGACAATCTCTGTAGCTTTCAAGGGTATATGTGAAAATAGCCGCTTGTAGTCCCTTTGGTTTATGACGGTTAGGGCTGATCCTGTGTCCAATTCCATTTTCACTTGGACTCCGTCTATCTTGAGTGTAACCCAGATAGTCTGGTGATCCTCCATTTTGGTTACCTTATGTAGTTTCAGACAACCCAGCTCCTTGCTTCCGGAGTCTGTGTCACTTTTCTGTTCATCTGAACTACTGTCCATCACCTGGTGTACCTTTTTGTACTTCTCCTGTGGAGATTTCTTACTGTTGGTTTTCTTCCCAGACCTGCAGACTCTTGCTATGTGTCCTGCTTTTCCACACTGTCTGCACACTTGGGCCTAGAAATTCAGTTGCGTGCGCCAGCCGTTAGCACCTTAGGAGGAGTTGATCTCGAGCGCTAGCCACTTAGCGGCCGGGCGCAGCGCGATCTGCGCCTATGCCCAACTTCAGTAGACATTTAGCGCCGGCGCAATGTGTTTGCACGCGCTCAGCTGCGCGCGCAGATTATGACGTCACTTCCTCGTGCAACGGCCTTTGTGCGCCCCAATCCGGAACTTCAGTCGCGCCCGCCCAATGTGGGCGTGGCGCTCCTAAGAACTGTGAACTGGAACGCAGCAGAGGCCATGCGGGCCGCGGGGAGCGCTAATTAAAGGGCACTTACCCTGAACTATAAAGGCCAGCCATTTTGCAGCAATCACTCTTGTGCAATGGATTTCTGGACAGAGACCAAGGAAGAGAGCTTACTGCTTTGGCCCAACATAGGAGAGGTATTTTTGACTTCAGGCCAGAGCTTGGCAATTCGCCTTCATTGTGAGGTCATTGTTTGCCAGTATATTATGGGGGCTGCATGGGGTGCCAACCCTCAGTTTCAGCATTATGTGCAAAGGGCTCGCAGATGCTGTGTGAGAGGGGCAGCCCTGGCTAGACGCAGAGGGGGCAACAGGCGTCGGCAACCTAGGCCTTACCCACTCAGGAAATACCGCCAGCAGGTGTCCTATCTCACCATGCCTGCCGCGCAGTGTGTTAGGAGGCTGCGCTTCAGAAGGGAGGTGGTTGCAGAGATCTGCCAGCTGCTTCACAGAGATCTGCGTCCACAGCTGAGGTGCAGGACGTCTCTGTCGGTGGAAGTGAAGGTCACGGTGGCTCTGAACTTCTATGCAAGCGGCTCCTTCCAAGCCGCTGTTGGGGACATTGCTAACATATCCCAGTTCGCCGTGCATTGCTGCATCCGCCAGGTGACCAATGCCCTTTTCAGAAGGAGACACCAATTCATCTCCTTCCCCATGACCCTGGAGAAGCAGCAGCAGCGTGCAGTGGGATTTGCGAGAACAGCGGGCTTCCCCATGGTGCAGGGCGCCATTGACTGCACGCATGTGGCTTTGCGGGCACCTATCCACAATGCCGAGGATTACCACAACCGGAAGGGCTACCATTCCCTCAATGTACAGCTGGTGTGTGACCACAGGCAGCGCATCCTAGCTGTCAATGCCCGCTTTCCAGGCAGCAGCCACGATGCATTTATCCTGCGACAGACTACTGTGGCTGACATGTTCCAGGCACAGCCTCCCCCAAGAGGATGGCTTATCGGGGACAAAGGCTATCCTTTGTGTACCTGGCTCATGACCCCGCTCCGCGTGCCCATGACCCCTGCTGAGGAGGCATACAACAAAAGCCATCAAGCCACTAGGAACATCATAGAACAAACGATTGGCGTCCTCAAGCAACGGTTCCGCTACCTGGATCGTTCCGGAGGATCTCTGCAGTATTCGCCGGAGAGAGTCTCCCAGGTCGTGGTCGTCTGCTGCATGCTGCACAACCTGGCTATCCGTAGGACTCAGGCACTGCCACCTCACGCTGGAGCACCACCTCAGGAGGAGGAGCAGGAGGAGCATGAGGAGGAGGAGGAGGAGGAGGAGGAGTACCAGCCCAGGAGGGAGGCACAAGGTCCAAGGGCCGCCCGTCGGCGGCTTATTGAACGTCACTTCTAGGCCCCCTGTCAGGGAATGGCTTGTGGCAATGAAGGGACCTGAATGCAGCCGCTCCGCAAGCCCTCAGCCGGTTAAGGCAACAACCACTTCAAACATCAAATATGGACAAGCTGAATAAATAAAATGCTTTATTGAACAAACTCAGGGCCCTTCCCACATGAAACCCAAAAACAGACAACACACCCAAAAAACAGTGACACACATGACTCACTCCCACAACCTGGGGAGGAATAACAAAACATTTCCACAAAAATGGCCTTCACCCTCGGCCTTACAAAAACAACCATCCCCATAAACAAAACAGCCATCCCCATATAAAAACAACCATCCCCATATAAAAACACATTTGCCCACACCCTCTACTTTGTGGCCCGCGAGGGCGATTCCTTGACCAGCCTTTTGCGGCCCCTGGCCGCCCTGCTGCTCCTCCTCAAAGTGTGCCCAGTGGCTGCTGCAAGGCTGGGGGAAGGCTCCTGAGGGGCACATGGCGTGACGGCAGATGCCCTTGGGGGTCGGCCTAGATGAGCTCTGGCCCTCGAGGGGCTGGCTGGTGACTGCTGCAGCTGTGGCTGGGCAGCAGCAGTCTCTCCAGCAGCTCGTCGCAGCTCCACTGGGGGAGTGGCAGTGGTGGCTGCAGGAATGGGGGCAAGCTGGCTGATGGCAGGCGCTCGCTGCTCGCCTGAGACACTGGCACTCGCCCGGGCCAGCACTGCAGCATGCGCAGCAATCTGCTGAAGGACAGACCGCTGTGCTGCTGCAGCGCGGTGGGTGCCCTGGCGATGCCTGGCTGACACAGCGAGTGTGGCAGCAGTGAGTGCCCGTACTGCCCTGGTCTGTGCCCGCATCAGACCAGCCAGTGACTGCACGGCACCACTGATCACCTGGCGACTCGCGGACTGTTCTGCCCCGAAATCGGCCCGACTCGCGGACTGTTCTGCCCCGAATTCGGCCCGACTCGCGGCCTGTGCTGCTTCGAATTGCTCGAAACTCCTGGCCTGTGAGGCGCCGAAATCGGCCACACTATGAGCCAGGGACTCGATGGCCTCAGGCAACCGTGCCACAACCCCCATGAACTCGGTGTGCCGGCGATCCGAGTCCACGGACATTTGATCGAGGAGGCGCACCTCCTTGGCGAGGACCGTCTCCGGACTGGAGGCCGGACTCTCCCTCTGGGGAGAAGGCCGCCGAGCTGGTCGACCCTTTCGCATTGCTGGATGCCACTGGGCCCAGCAACTACACTCCCCTGCGACCCTTCCCCCCTCTGGGAAGAAGGCCGCCGAGCTGGCCGACCCTTCCCGCGTTGCTGCACGCCACTGGGCACAGGAGCTACACTCCCCTGCGACACTTCCCCCTGGCTGTCCTCCAGGGAAGACGTGTCCCCTCCATTGGCATCCCCTGGCGCGGCTGAGGGTTCCCCTGATGGGCCGCCTTGCTCTTCCTCTTTCTCCTCCTCCTCCTCCTCTTCTGAGGGGCTGTCACTGGCAGCTTCAGGAACCTCCTCCTCACCATCTGAAAGCAGGAAGGCACAAGAGTAGCTTTAGAGTGAGGAGAGGGCATCAGTGAGGGAGGCATGAGTGGTGGCATTCAGCACATTGGTCGGACAGTGGCAAAGGATGTAGATCTGAAGCGCAAGTGGGACGAGAGAGGTCCAAAAGGTGATGTCCTTACCATTGGTGCCCAGAACAGGGTCGGCATCTCCAGATGCAATGGGGCCAATCACCCGGGCACCCATGAGTCTACCCACGCGCTCTTCAAGGTCACTGAGCTGCTGGATCTGGGGACGGCCTCCCCCGGTCACAGTCCGGCTCTTCTGATTGTGTGCCAGCTTGGCCTGCAAGAGAAAGGACGGCCTCTAAGTACAGTGTGGTGCCCAGATCTTGTGTGCACTGCCTCCCATGGTTGAATAGCTTGGCCAGTGTGGTGCCCAGATCTTGTGTGCACTGCCTCCCATGGTCGAATAGCTTGGCCAGTGTGTAAAGTGCAGAATGTGCAATTTATGTTCATGCCAGTCCCAGAGCTGCTGGATGAGGGCTGGCCATTAGGGCTTTTAGGTCCCTTTGCCCATAATGTGAGGTGCACATGCAAGGATGAGGAGGACACTGGAAAGGGGACTCACCCTGACAATCCTTGTGAGGTCATTGAACTTTTTCCGGCATAGGACACCAGTCCTGGGGACCTCGCTGTTGGATGTGACCCTGTGGGCGACCTCCCTCCAGGCTTTCCTGTAGACGCTGGTGGCAGGCTTCTTGCCACTGTCCGGGAACAAGAGTTTGCGTCTCCTCTCCAAAGCCCTAACCAGCACCCTCAAATCATGGCCAGTGAAGCGCTGCGCTCGTTCACGGGCCTTCTGCATCTTTCCCGGCGCTATTTCTGTTCAGCAGCAGTGTTTAGGCCTAGCTGGAGGGCTGCAGTGTCCAGGGCGTGGCAGCAGACGAACTCGACCCTTCCCCCTTTAAGAGCTGGCCGGCGCCAGGGTGTCTGCTGTCAATCAAGAAATGACCGCACCTGCGCTGCGCCCGGCCTCGGCGGCGTAGCTCAGCACCGCCGGCTTTGCGCCTAAAGATAGTTGTGTAACGCCAGTTTTAGCGCTCGAGCAAACTCTTAGGGCGAAGCTACTGAATATCGGCGAAGTGGCCTCGACTTTGCGCCGGGCGCAAACTTTACCGGCCGCCTGACTTTTCCGCCCCAAAAGTGGCTATACTGAATTTCTAGGCCTTGGTCCTTGAACCAACAATCCTTCTGTTCATGTGTTGTTCTGCCACAGCGATAGCACTTCCCTGTTCCATAGGACATTTCATTGGTGCCATATTCTTGCGGTCTCCGTTGTATCTCTGCAGCGCCCCTTGCGGCTGCTTCGTGTGATACTGCCATACTGAAAGCCTTGTCCAGCGTAAGATCCTTTTCTGATAGAAGCCGTTTCTGGGTTCCTTCACTTTGCAGCTCACACACAAACTTGTCCCTTAACGTATCTGCTAGTCCCGCTCTAAACTAGCAGTGTTTCGATAGCTTGTGCAGTTCCGTTAGGTACTCAGCATTGCTTTCATCTTTGTGTTGGTTCCTTTTATGGAACTTAAATCGTTCTGCTATCAGCAGCGGTGTGAGGTTTAAGTGGTCCTGTAGGATTTCTACTATGCTTTCGAAATTCTTGTTCACAGGCTTCTCTGGGGTTATTAGGTTTCGCAGTAACCCATAAGTTTTTGCACCCATGGAATTTAACAAAACCAGTGCTTTCCTAGCATCTGGCACTTCATTCGCCCTGCAGTACACCTCAATACGTTCCACATGTCGCCCAATCTTCGACTTCATTGTCGAACGTAGAGATACTGCCACTCTTCTGCATCCCTGGGTGTGATTTAACTGTCAAAAATGGCATCTCCCGCGCTTCCCCTTCTTCATCGCTGGCACAAAATGGCATCTCCCGCACTTTCCTTCCTTCCCACGCTCGCCCTTCTTCTCCGCTGCGGCTTCTAAAAATGGCATCTCCCGTGCTCTTCCTTCTTCTCCGTGGCTCAATGGCGTCTCCCGCGCTCTCCCTTCTTCTCCTCGCGGACACTGTTCAGCCCTTGAGCCCTGGCTGTGCTCTGCGCGTTTTTTTTTCTTTTCTTTCTGTGTGCCTTTCCCGTTTCCACCGCTCGGTCCTGAACCCGGCTGCTGCTTTACCCTCTCTCTCTCCGTTTAGTTTTTTCTCGACGCGGCTCGGTTTTCAACCCCCGGCTGCGCCCTGTGCGCTTCACCCTCTGTCTTACCCCGTCGACGCTGCTCGGCTTTCTCTCCGCCGTCGGTCAGCTCCAGCCGCCGCTGTCCGGGAAGGGTCTGCGCTGTACCTGTCGTCAGTCTATTGCTGATCGTCATGGCTGGGGAACCAATCCCGGCTCTCCACAGCCTCCCCTGCGATGTTCACTCTCTGCCGGACGACTGGGCGGTTGCTCGTGTTCGACGCCCGTGTTTCTGGCCTTGACTTTCTTCCACCGCCCTCCCGGAGTGAATCCTCGAAGGGAAATGCAGAGTTGCAGGTAGATTCGAATCGACACTCGTCGCCATTGTTAGATCCGTGATTCTGAGAGTGTGATGTTTTTCAATAACCACACGGATGCTGTAACTTAACAATCAACAGGTATTTACTGGAGTAGGGTAGTCTCAAGACTGGGGTACAGAGGCATGCTCATGGCTTATATACAGGTGTGGTCACTGCCGGTACTACAGTATACAGGAGCTGTAAAAGTAGTTCTCTCTTAAAGGTACATACACTACAGGAGGCCAGCCAGTAGTGCGTTGGAATAGTCAAGTCTAGTAGTAACAAAGGCATGGATGAGGGTTTCAGCATTGGATGAGTTGAGGCAAGGGCGGAGACGGGCGATGTCACGAAGGTGGAAGTAGGCGGTCTTAGTTATGCTGCGGATATGTGGTCGGAAGCTCATTTCAGGGTCAGATATGACACCAAGGTTGCGAACAGTGTGGTTCAGCCTCAGACAGATGTTAGGGAGTGGGATGGAGTCAGTGGCTAGGGAACGGAGTTCTTAAAGGTGGCAGGGCAAGTCGATAAGATGGTTAAAAAAGGCATGTGGTGTTACTTGGGTTTATAAATAGAGGAATAAAATATAAAAGCAAAGAGATCATTCTAGAACGTTATAAATCACTGGTTAGGCCTCAGCTGGAGTTTTGTGGATAATTCTGGGCCCCACACTTCAGGAAAGGTGTAAAGGCCTTAGAGAGGGAGCAGAGGAGGTTTACCAGGATGTTACCAGGGATGGGGGGCTTCAGTTATGAGGAGAGGTTGGAAGAGTTCGGACTGTTCTCCTTGGATCAGAGAAGGTTAAGAGGTGACCTAATGGAGGTTTACAAGATGATGAGGGGTTTTTATAGAGTAGATAAAGAAAAACTATTCTCTCTGGTGAGTGGGTCAATAACCAGAGGTCATAGAGTTAAAATCATTGGCGAAAGATCGAGAGGGGAGATGAGGAGAATTTTATTCACTCAGATTTGTCGGGATCGGGATCGCTCGACTTGAAGAGGAGGTGGAAGCTGATTCCATAAATAATTTTAAAAGGGAGTTGGACAGGTACTCAAGGAGGAGCAACTTACAGGGATATATTATACAGTGCCCATTATACAGAGATATATAATACAGTGTCCATTATACAGAGATATATTATACAGTGCCCATTATACAGAGATATATTATACAGTGTCCATTATACAGTGATATATTATACAGTGTCCATTATACAGAGATATATTATACAGTGCCCATTATACAGAGATATATTATACAGTGTCCATTATACAGAGATATATTATACAATGCCCATTATACAGAGATATATTATACAGTGCCCATTATACAGAGATATATTATACAGTGTCCATTATACAGAGATATATTATACAGTGTCCATTATACAGAGATATATTATACAGTGCCCATTATACAGAGATATATTATACAGTGCCCATTATACAGAGATATATTATACAGTGTCCATTATACAGAGATATATTATACAGTGCCCATTATACAGAGATATATTATACGGTGTCCATTATACAGAGATATATTATACAGTGCCCATTATACAGATATATATTATACAGTGCCCATTATACAGAGATATATTATACAGTGTCCATTATACAGAGATATATTATACAGTGCCCATTATACAGAGATATATTATACGGTGTCCATTATACAGAGATATATTATACAGTGCCCATTATACAGAGATATATTATACAGTGCCCATTATACAGAGATATATTATACAGTGTCCATTATACAGAGATATATTATACAGTGTCCATTATACAGAGATATATTATACAGTGCCCATTATACAGAGATATATTATACAGTGCCCATTATACAGAGATATATTATACAGTGCCCATTATACAGGGATATATTATACAGTGTCCATTATACAGAGCTATATTATACAGTGTCCATTATACAGAGATATATTATACAGTGCCCATTATACAGAGATATATTATACAGTGCCCATTATGCAGAGATATATTATACAGTGCCCATTATACAGAGATATATTATACAGTGTCCATTATACAGAGATATATAATAGTGTCCATTATACAGAGATACATTATACAGTGCCCATTATACAAGGATATATTATACAGTGCCCATTATACAGGATATATGATACAGTGCCCATTATACAGGATATATTATACAGTGCCCATTATACAGAGATATATTATACAGTGCCCATTATACAGAGATATATTATACAGCACCCATTATACAGGATATATTATACAGTGCCCATTATACAGGATATATTATACAGTGCCATTATACAGAGATATATTATACAGTGCCCATTATACAGGATATATTATACAGTGCCCATTATACGGAGATATATTATACAGTGCCCATTATACAGAGATGTATTATACAGTGCCCATTATACAGGATATATTATACAGTGCCCATTATACAGAGATATATTATACAGTGCCCATTATACAGGATATATTATACAGTGCCCATTATACAGGGAGATGTTATACAATACCCATTATACAGGATATATTATACAGTGCCCATTATATGGAGATATATTATACAGTGTGTGGTGTATGTGCCTTTAAGAGCAATTATGGTGTATGTGCCTTTAAGAGCCCCAGGTGTGCGTAATGCCGGTAATTGCCACTTGGGCTATATAAGCCTGTGTATTGTGTATATCCTTTAGAAACCCCCCCCCCCCCAGACTTGCTTAGTAAATACCTATGAACCAACTCCTGTCTTCAGTGTCTTATCTACACACGGACACTACAGTGGCGACGAAGTGGAAACGGACTTACCTGCAATTCGGCAGCACCTCAAGGACATCGATTCCTCCAGCGTCCAGAAGACTCAAGGAAGTAAGAGAAACTGTGGTTTCACCAGCTGGCCAAGCTGGTGACAGGTACTGCGCTAATCCTTCCTGGGCGTCAGGCTGGAGCTCCAGCGGCGGGCTCTACAGCTGAGACAGGCAGCGAAATCGGAGGCAAGCAATAACGGACTGGGAGGGTGCACTCGAGAGACGGCCGGCGCGGCAAGTTGGTCAGCGTTTAGACCTCCATCGGGAACGAGTCTCCAACAGTGAATAAACGGAAACCACAGTAAAACAGCGTTGTTATTGGTAGCAGCGGCGGGAAAGTGCGGGAAGCGCCATATCGTTGCTACAGAGAGAAAAAAAAAAGCGCGGGAAGCGCCATATCTTTTCTGAAATGCCTAAATCTGGTAATATTGAGGCTTTTGATGGCGAAATAGAAGATTGGACCACATACGTGGAAAGAGTAGAGGTTTATTGCACTGCAAATGGAATAACAGATGAAAAAAAAGCTTCAGTACTTCTGAACTTAATGGGCGCGAAGACATACGGGCTGTTACGAAATTTACTCACTCCAGCCAAACCAAAGGACAAGACTTTTAAAGAAATTGTTGATACCCTGCAGGAGCATTTAAACCCAACACCGCTGCTGATAGCGGAACGATTCAAGTTCTTCAAGAGAAATCAACACAAGAATGAAAGTAACGCTGATTACCTAACCGAATTAAGAAAGCTATCAAAGTACTGCCAATTCGGAGCAGGACTATCGGATTATCTTCGAGACAAATTTGTTTGCGGTCTCTTAAGTGAAGGAACACAAAAAAGACTGCTTTCTGAAAAAGATTTAACATTGGACAAAGCTTTCAGTATGGCTGTATCATACGAAGCAGCAGCAAAAGGAGCTGCAGAGATACAACAAAAGACACAGGACTTCGGCACCCATAAAATGACACAGGAGTTCGGAAGATGTTATCGCTGTGGCAGATCCACCCATAACCAGAGGGACTGCTGGTTCAAGGGCAAAGCATGCAGGCAATGTGGTAAGATTGGACACATTGCACGGGTATGCCAATCTGGACAAAATAAATCCACTGACAGAAAACAAAAAATCAATAAAGAAAAGTACAGGAAGGTACAAATGATGACGGACAATAGCTCCGAAGACCAGAATAGCGATAGCGACTCCGGAAACAAGAGACTAAGCTGTCTCAAATTACATAATGTACTTGCCAAAGAGGATTACCAAACCATTTGGGTTACCCTCACAATAGCAGGGTCCCCAGTTAAAATGGAGCTAGATACAGGATCAGCTCTAACCGTAATAAATCGACGAGATTACGAGAGGCTATTTTCGCATATACCTCTAAAAGACACATCCATTATCTTAAAAACATATACGGGGCAGAAAGTCTACCCCAAAGGAAAAATAAGGGTGCCTGTGGTATACAACGGCAAAGAAATACAAAAGTTGTATTTATACATTCTACAAGATGGTGGTCCACCGTTGTTGGGACGTGAATGGATAAGGAAGATACGTTTAGACTGGCACTCCATTCAGGCACTGACGGTGACCAGTAAGGAAAAAAACAATGATGACATCATACCTGAACGATTAAAAGACATCTTGGCCAACGCCAAAGAAGTGTTTCAAGAGAAACTAGGAACCTTGAAAGGCATCACCGCCTCAATAAAAGTGGAAGATACAGCAATTCCAAAAAATTTTAAGGCAAGACCGGTGCCATACGCAATACGTCTGGCAGTTCAGGCAGAGCTGAAGAATTTGGAAAAGGCAGGCGTATTATCCAAAATAGATTGGAGCGAATGGGCAACACCCATCGTTCCAGTCATGAAAAAAACATTGAAAAATAACTCTGAGGAACAGAAAAAAATTCGCATCTGTGGGGACTTTAAGGTGACTGTAAACCCGGTCCTTCACACGGTACAGTATCCTCTTCCGAGGATAGAAGATATTTTCGCCTCACTATCCGGAGGGAAACGTTTCACAAAAATTGACTTGGCACAGGCATATCTACAGATGGAGGTTGAGGAGACCTCTAAAAGGTATCTCACAATAAACACACACAAAGGCCTGTACCAGTACAATCGACTGGTTTTTGGAATAGCATCAGCTCCAGCTATCTGGCAAAGAGCTATGGAGCAAGTCCTGCAAGGGATTCCGGGGACTCAATGCTACCTAGACGACATCCTTATAACAGGAGAAAACGACAACGAGCACCTTGCCAATTTGGAGCAGGTGCTCACTAGGCTGAAAGAACGGGGCCTACGAGCAAATCGCCCCAAGTGTGAATTTTTCCAAAATCAGATATCATATTGTGGCCACATAATTAATAAGGAAGGGTTGCATAAGTCACCTGAAAAAATTTAAGCAGTTATAAAAGCCCCAGCACCTGAAAATGTTTCACAATTAAGGTCATTCCTGGGATTAATAAATTACTATCATAAATTTTTACCGAACTTATCAACTATTCTACACCCTCTTAATGATCTTCTACAGACAGGAGTGATTTGGAAATGGAATGAAAACTGTAAACGTGCCTTCCATAAATGTAAAGACTTAATCACATCCGAGAAAATTTTGGCTCATTACAACCCATCACTACCAATCAGACTGGTGTGCGATGCATCCCCTTACGGCATAGGAGCGGTATTGTCCCATAGATTCCCTGATGGCTCGGAACGGCCGATAGCTTTTGCGTCACGCTCATTGAACTCAGCTGAGCGTAACTATGCCCAGATAGACAGGGAAGCACTCAGCCTGGTATGGGGAGTGAAGAAATTCAACCATTACCTACACGGACAAAAATTTACCTTGCTGACTGACCATCAACCCCTCATCTCCATATTCAACCCTAAAAAAGGTGTCCCCATTATGACGGCACAAAGACTACAGAGGTGGTCCCTTTTTCTAGGGGCACACCAATACAACATTGAATACAAAGGGTCAAAACAGCATGGGAATGCTGACGGTTTATCACGCCTACCGTTGCCAACGATAGAAGAGGCACCTACAGTAGACCCAGTAGAGATATTCCACTCTACCATAGTGGAATGTCTACCGGTGACAAATTCTGCCATTGAAAGGGAGACAAGAAATGACCCGACTCTCTCACGGGTCTACGATTTAACAGTGAAGGGATGGCCAGCACATGGCGAACCACTGTTGCCAGCATTCTCGCAAAGAAGAGAACAGCTGTCAGTGTGCTGAGGAACCTTGATGTGTGGATCCAGAGTGGTGATTCCACCCAAACTCCAGGATAAAGTGCTAAAGGAGCTTCACGAGGGGCATCTGGGTGGAGTGAAAATGAAGAACCTAGCTAGGGCGTTTGTATGGTGGCCAGGTATCGATGGAGGCATCGAAGACATGACCAAGAGCTGCCTAGGATGCCAGAAGGTCCAAAATGCTCCGCCACAGGCCCCTCTACATCCATGGGAGTGGCCCTCATCTCCCTGGCAAAGGGTGCACATCGACTTTGCTGGTCCATTTATGGACTCAATGTTCTTAATCGCAGTTGATGCACACTTCAAGTGGCCGGAGGTAATAAAGATGTCCTCCACCACCACGGAAAAAACCATCACAGTATTAAGGACCATATTTGCCAGGAATGGGCTGCCGGAGCAGGTATGTTCTGATAATGGACCGCAATTTGTGTCCGAAGAATTCAGAAAGTTCTTAAAGAACAATGGGGTAAAGCACTACACGTCCGCCCCATACCATCCCGCCACCAATGGATTGGCTGAAAGGTTTGTCCAGACCTTTAAGAAGGCCATAAAGGCCATGGGTAATGAAGACATAAAACTTCAGCACAAGGTGGATAACTTCTTATTTGCATATAGGAATGCAACGCATATGGTTACTAACCAAACTCCCGCCATGATGTTCTACAATAGAAACCTAAGATGCCGGCTGGATTTGGTCAAGCCCAGCATCCAAAGGGACGTGGAGAACCGGCAGTTTCAGGGCATGAATGAAAGGCCAACTAGGGCCTTCCAGATAGGCCAACCGGTTTTGGCCCGGGACTACCGTACCGAGAAATGGCAGCCTGGAACTATCTGTACACGATTAGGACCACTGATGTATACCGTGGACATCGGAGACAGCATAATAAGGCGCCATGCTGACCAAATCATCAAGTCATCCGAAAAGTGACAACCTACACCACCACTCTATACATCTAACGATGAAGTAGAGATACCCATATCTACCTCCGATCCGGTGATACTGGAGCCCGATGAACCCGACACTGGCCTTCAAGCCGAATCAGCCTTGCCAGAAGAACCTACTACACCACCAGAAACTACTACACCCCCGAGGCATTATCCGGACCGAGTCAGGAAGCCTCCTGAGAGACTAACTTATAATTAATTAATACAGCAATGTATATTATTTTGCATATAACATGTAATTAATAATTACTTAAAATATGATGTACTAGTTAGCTAGAAGGGGAGGAATTGTGGTGTATGTGCCTTTAAGAGCAATTATGGTGTATGTGCCTTGAAGAGCCCCAGGTGTGCATAATGCCGGTAATTGCCACTTGGGCTATATAAGCCTGTGTATTGTGTATATCCTTTAGAAACCCCCCCCCAGACTTGCTTAGTAAATACCTATGAACCAACTCCTGTCTTCAATGTCTTATCTACACACGGACACTACACAGTGCCCATTATACAGGATATATTATACAGTGCCCATTATACAGAGATATAATATACCATGCCCATTATACAGGATATATTATACAGCAGCCATTATACAGAGATATATTATACAGTGCCCAATATACAGGGAGATGTTATACAGTACCCATTATACAGAGATATATTATACATTGCCCATTATACTGGATATATTATACAGTGCCCATTATACCGAGATATATTATACAGCATCCATTATACTGAGATATATTATACAGTGCCCATTATACAGAGATATATTATACAGTGCCCATTATACAGGGAGATGTTATACAATACCCCTTATACAGATATATTATACAGTGCCCATTATACAGAGATATATTATACAGTGCCCATTATACAGGGAGATGTTATACAATACCCCTTATACAGATATATTATACAGTGCCCATTATACGGGATATAATATACAGTACCCATTATACAGAGATATATTATACAGCACCCATTATACAGGATATATTATACAGTGTCCATTATACAGGATATATTATACAGCATCCATTATACAGGGATAAGTTATAGTGTGCCCATTATACAGAGATATATTATACCGTGCCCATTATACAGGATATATCATAGTGTACCCATTATACAGAGACATATTATACAGTTCCCATCATACTGGATAAATTATACTGTGCCCATTATACTGGGATATATTATACGGTGCCCATTATACAGGATATATTATACAGTGCCCATTATACAGGAAATATTATACAGATGTGGCAGAACCACTGAATGACTCTGGCTGACTGTATATAATTCCCTTTAATGATGTTCTAACACCAGCCTAAACCTGTACCATTGTGTTAGGCATTACTGTGTTTTGTATATAGAGTTTTCATGTACGGGGCGCGGCCCCTTTAAGAGCGCGGGAAAACGTGGGCAAACGTGATGACATCACGTCGCAAGCCACGGGGCTGCCCAGGCAGTCCTCGTGGAGCCTCTGATCAGTAAAGACCTGTTTACTTGTTCCCTGGTGTCGATCTCAGTTATTTATAGGAATTCGTCAATTCCTACATTGGTGACCCCGTTTTTTGTGAACGTTTTCACAAAAGAAGAGCACAGCATGGAAACAAACGCTGTTTCACTAAAGCTGCCACAGTTCTGGGAACAGCAAGCAACCTCGTGGTTTATTCAGGTCGAGGCCCAGTTCGCCCTGCGGAACATCGATGCGGATCAGACCAAATACCTATATGTGGTCTCCGCAGTCGACAGCTCTACCGCCTCTCGGATCGTCAGCCTCCTCGAAAACCCCCCAACGGAGTGCATGTATGAAACCCTCAAAGCGCAGTTACTGCAGGTTTTCGGGCTCACAAAATCAGAGCGCGCCCGTCGATTGCTCGCGATGCCCGGCCTCGGGGACTCCAAGCCTTCAGAGTTGATGAGCCAAATGCTCACACTCCTGGGCTCAGAACCGGAATGCTTCCTGTTCCGAGAAATTTTCCTCAGCCAACTGCCTGAACAGGTGCTAGCTGCCCTGGCCAGATCTGAAATCGTGGACTGTGCAACACTCGCTGCGGAGGCTGACAAAATTTTCGCTGTAACTCGGCAGTACTGCGCCGCCACGAGGCACCCATCCCCCGCAGACGCCGCCCCAGCTCGTCAGCCTGCTGGGCTGTGTTTCTACCACGCGCAGTTCGGCGCGAAGGCGAAGCGTTGCCGCCCTCCCTGCAGTTTTCCCCCCCAAAAAACTACCAACAACTGCGACCACCGAGGAACGGGTCTAACGGGCACCCCGCGGCCGCGATGGCGGTCGGCAATGCGGGAAAGTTGCTCCTCATCACCGACACTCTCTCCGGTCACTGTTTTCTGTGCGACACCGGAGCGCAGTGCAGCATTTTACCCGCGTCCGCCCTCGATGTGCAGACGGGGAATCACGGCCCCACGCTTGAAGCGGCCAATGGCGGAGCAATTCGGACCTTCGGCAGACGGCGAGTTGTGGTGTGCTTTGAGGGGCAACGCTTTCACTGGGAGTTTGTTACGGCCAAAGTTTCCCAGCCCCTCCTCGGCGCGGATTTCCTGTGCACCAACAGCCTCCTGGTCGACGTCAGGAATAGACGGCTGATCAACGCAGCAACTTTTAATTCTCTCCCGTGTTACCGCAGTAACACTACGTCACGCACCGTCTCCTGTGTGTTCCCGACTCCTGATGAGTTCGCTCGCCTGCTCGGCGAATTCCCCGACCTGACAAGACCCACGTTCTCCTCCTCGGCCATGAAACATGGTGTGGAACATCACATCACCACCAATGGCTCCCCGGTCTACGCGCGGGCCCGGCGCCTGGAACCTGGCAAGCTGGCGGTCGCAAAGGCGGAGTTCGCTGGTCGAATAGTCCCTGGTTTTCACCCCTCCATATCGTCCCGAAGCCTGGCGGCGGATGGCGGCCATGCGGCGGCTATCGACGCCTTAACGACGCCACCACTCCTGATCGGTACCCGATCCCCCACATTCAGGATTTCTCTGCCCATTTGGCAGGGAACACCGTGTTTTCAAAAGTCGACCTCGTCCAGGGCTACCACCAGGTCCCTGTGCATCCACAAGATGTCCAGAAGACCGCAGTCATCACCCCATTTGGCCTCTTCGAGTTTCTACGAATGCCGTTTGGGTTAAAGAACGCCGCCCAGGCTTTCCAACGCCTGATGGACTCCGTGCTGCGGGACCTCAAATTCATCTTCGTCTACCTGGACGATATTCTAATTGCCAGTGCTACTAAGGAAGAACATACCTGTCACCTACGCACCCTTTTTCGACGCCTCAGCCAACACGGCCTGATTATCAACCCGGCCAAGTGTCAGTTTGGCCTGCAACAAATCGATTTCCTGGGGCATCGCATCACCTCAGAGGGAGCGGTTCCTTTACCTTCAAAAGTGGAGGTGGTGACATCTTTTCCACGCCCGCTGAACATAAAGGCCCTGCAAGAATTCCTAGGCATGGTAAACTTTTACCACCGCTTCGTGCCTAAGGCGGCACTGCTCATGCAGCCCCTGTACGAGGCCCTCAAGGGCAGGACTGGCAAGAACCCGGTAGACTGGACGGATGACATGGCCCGAGCGTTCGCCGACACCAAACGCGCCTTAGCCAATGCGACTATGCTGGCGCACCCGCTGCCAGGAGCCACCATCGCCCTCACCACCGACGCGTCGGACTACGCAGTCAGTGCCGTGCAACAGCAGTGGGTGAACGGGACGTGGCAGCCGTTGGCATTCTTCAGCCGTCAACTACGGCAGAATGAGAGAGCATACAGCACGTTCGACCGGGAGTTGCTCGCCCTTTTTCTGGCCATCCGCCATTTTCGGTTCCTGCTAGAAGGACGTCCTTTCATCGCCTTTGTGGACCATAAGCCGTTAACCTTTGCAATGGCCAAGGCCGCCAAACCGTGGTCAGCGCGACAACATCAACTGACCTACATATCCGAATTCACCACGGATATACAGCACGTGTCCGGTAAGGACAACCTGGTGGCAGACTGCCTCTCCCGCGCGATCGTCAATACGGTTCATTTGGGCATCGACTACACCCTCATGGCAGCGGACCAAGCCTCAGACCCGGAAGTCCAAGCTTACAGAATGGCCATCACTGGCCTCCAGTTGGCCGATGTCATGTTCCATGCGGCAGGTACCACGCTGTTGTGTGACGTCTCCATACAGGATCCCCGCCCTGTCGTGCCGGTCGTCTGGCGCCGCAAAGTGTTCGACGCCATACATGGGTTGTCACACCCAGGAATGAAGGCCTCTCAGAAACTGATGTCAGCGAAGTTTGTATGGCATGGCATGCATAAGGATGTCCGCGACTGGGCCAACACCTGCGTGGTCTGCCAAAGGGCCAAGGTACAGCGCCACATCAAAGCTCCGTTGGCCACCTTCACAGTTCCGAAGTGACGTTTTGACGATGTCAATGTCGACCTGGTAGGACCACTTCCACCCTCCCATGGTTTTTCACACATCCTGACCATGGTGGACCGCACCACCAGATGGCCGGAGGCGGTCCCCCTGTCATCCACTACTTCGGCGGACGTGGCCAGGGCGTTCATTTCCTCCTGGATCGCCCGTTTCAGAGTACCTGCAGATATTTCATCGGACAGGGGACCGCAGTTTTCCTCCGAACTCTGGAATGCAGTGGCCCAAGGACTCGGTGTCAAATTACACTGCACCACAGCCTACCACCCACAGGCGAATGGCCTCTGCGAACGCTTCCACCGGTCAATGAAAGCCGCCCTGAGGGCCAGTCTCCGGGACGCTGGATGGGCAGACAAGCTACCATGGGTCCTGTTGGGCCTTCGCACGGCCCCCAAAGAAGACCTTCACTCTTCATCAGCGGAGCTGGTGTATGGTCAACCGCTGCGAGTCCCAGGGGACTTCCTACCAACATCCACAGAGCCATGGTCCGCGTCTGCTCAACTTGCTAGTCACCAAGAGGCGGCCAGATGTTTTGCACCGGTACCCACTTCGCACCACGGGCTGCAGAGGTCATGGGGCTTCACAAGGCTGAATATGTTTTTATTCGCCATGACGCACATAGGGATCCGCTCAAGGCCCCGTATACTGGTCCCTTCCACGTGTTGGAAGCAGGGGACAAAACCTTCACCGTAGATGTCGGCGGTAAACTGGACCACATTTTGGTCGACCGATTAAAGTCAGCACATTTGGACCTCGACCACCCCGTCGAGACCGCACAGCCGCCGAGACAGGGTCGGCCACCCAAGTGCACCCGCCCGCCAGACCGCCAGCCGCCCAGCAGCCTCCGCCTCGAGAGTACAGGAGTCGTTCTGACAGGCTCGTCAGACCTCCTCACCGTTTGACTTTGTCCGTTAAAGCGAATTCTGGGGGGGCGCATGTGGCAGAACCACTGAATGACTCTGGCTGACTGTATATAATTCCCTTTAATGATGTTCTAACACCAGCTTAAACCTGTACCATTGTATTAGGCATTACTGTGTTTTGTATATAGAGTTTGCATGTACGGGGCGTGGCCCCTTTAAGAGCGCGGGCAAACGTGATGACGTCACGTCGCAAGCCGCGGGGCTGCCCAGGCAGTCCTCATGGAGTCTCTGATCAGTGAAGACCTGTTTACTTGTTCCCTGGTGTCGATCTCTGTTATTTATAGAAATTCGGCAATTCCTACACAGTGCCCATTATACAGGATATATACAGTGCCCGTTCTGTAGGGATATAACTGTCGGTGCGCACTGTATTGAGATTTATTCGTTATCAAACAAGAAGCTGCATCAAGAGGAGTTGGGAAATTTGGCTTCATTGTTCAGTAAATGATTAGGAGGAAGTTGAACCCTCGGTAACAGCCAGGGCACAAAAAACCCGCCAGCTCATTGACAGAAACCATTTATTGTCGGAATAGTAAACAGACTGTGACTGGGACACGGTGCTGCCCGTTGTTCGAAGTTTGTTTCCCAAGTGAGAAGTGAGGACAGCTCAGAAGGGAAGTGGGTGAGAGTGTGAGGATCTAAGAGAGAGGGTCTGTGTGAGGATTGTGTGTGTGAGGATTGTGTGTGTGAGGGGCTGAGAGAGGGGCTGAGAGAGGGTCTGTGTGAGGATTGTGTGTGTGAGGATTGTGTGTGGGGGGATCTGAGAGTGAGGGTCTGAGAGAGAGGGTCTGTGTGAGGATTGTGTGTGTGAGGATTGTGTGTGTGTGAGGATTGTGTGTGTGAGGATTGTGTGTGTGAGGATTGTGTGTGTGAGGATTGTGTGTGTGTGAGGATTGTGTGTGTGTGAGGATTGTGTGTGTGTGAGGATTGTGTGTGTGTGAGGATTGTGTGTGTGAGGATTGTGTGTGTGAGGATTGTGTGTGTGTGGGGGGGTCTGAGAGAGAGGGGCTGAGAGTGAGCAGCTCCCGGGCAGATCTCAGGACTCCAGCTATTTCAGATTCACCATGTCGAGACAGTGCAGACTGCTGGTTAAAAACGCTGCGCAGATGGTTCTGGTTTGTGAAAATGGAGCAGAATACATGACTAAAGGCGACACGCAGAACATTGCAGTCATTCCCTGTGGGAGTATAGTGATCGGGAGGTAAGTGTTCGAACCCTTTGGGGGAAGAATCTCTTTAAAAAGTGCACGGAGTCTGATAATCCGAGTTACTTGCGAATGTAATTTATTCAAAACTCCTGCTGTTAGATCATTTTCTGAATGAATTGCCTCTCCTTCCCCCTGTCTCTCCCCAATTGACCAGGTCCCTCCTTTCCAGGACACGTTAAACCGAGGCCCCGTCTGCCCTCTCAGGTGGATGTAAAAGATCCCGCGGCACTATTTTGAAGAAGAGCAGGGGAGTTATCCCTGGTGTCCTGGCCAATATTTATCCCTCAATCAACATAACAAAAACAGATTATCTGGTCATTATCACATTGCTGTTTGTGGGAGTTTGCTGTGTGCAAATTGGCTGCTGTGTTTCCCACATTACAACAGTGACTCCACTTCAAACAGTACTTCACTGGTTGTAAAGCGCTTTGGGATGTCCTGAGGTGGTGAAAGGTGTGACACAAATGCAAGTTCTTTCTGCTTCCAACAACTGACGGCTGTTTTCTAACCTGGATTTACAGAGATGGGCTGATTGAGGCAGTGGGGCCCACAGAGGTTATCCAGTCCAAGTATCAGGGAGTGGTGTTTGACCAAGAAATCGATGCTTGTGGAATGTGCGTGCTGCCAGGTTAGTTTCTCGTGTCAATCTTAATTCAAATGACATAACTTTGCAATAAAGATAATTCCATACTCACTTGTGTTTTTTGTGCTGTCTTCATCTTTCTTTTCCAGGTCTGGTAGATGCACACACCCATCCAGTGTGGGCAGGAGACAGGGTTCATGAATTTGCAATGAAGGTAAGTCCGTGCAGAAGAGAACAGTGCACCTGCTCTAGAACAGAGCACCCAGCCTAGAACAGAGCACTTGGTCTAGAACAGAACATCCGGTCTAGAACAG
This sequence comes from Somniosus microcephalus, assembly GCF_052327205.1. Classification (NCBI taxonomy): domain Eukaryota; kingdom Metazoa; phylum Chordata; class Chondrichthyes; order Squaliformes; family Somniosidae; genus Somniosus; species Somniosus microcephalus. The sequence continues at coordinate 8,010,389 of NC_141003.1, forward strand.
AACACCTGGTCTAGAACAGAACACCTGGTCTAGAACAGAGCACCCGGTCTAGAACAGAGCACTTGGTCTAGAACCGAACATCCGGTCTAGAACAGAGCACTTGGTCTAGAACAGAACATCCGGTCTAGAACAGAGCATTTGGTCTAGAACCGAACATCCGGTCTAGAACAGAGCACTTGGTCTAGAACAGAACATCCGGCCTAGAACAGAGCACCCGGCCTAGAACAGAACACCTGGTCTAGAACAGAACATCTGGTCTAGAACAGAACATCCGGCCTAGAACAGAGCACCCGGCCTAGAACAGAACACCCGGTCTAGAACAGAACACCTGGTCTAGAACAGAGCACCCGGTCTAGAACAGAACACCCGGTCTAGAACAGAGCACCCAGTCTAGAATAGAGCACCCGGCCTAGAACAGAGCACCCGGCCTAGAACAGAGCACTTGCCCTAGAAGAGAGCACCCGGTCTAGAACAGAACATCCGGCCTAGAACAGAGCACCCGGACTAGAACAGAACACCCGGTCTAGAACAGAACATCCAGTCTAGAACAGAGCACCCGGTCTAGAACAGAGCACCTGGTCTAGAACAGAGCACCCGGCCTAGAACAGAACACCCGGTCTAGAACAGAACATCCGGTCTAGAACAGAGCACCCGGCCTAGAACAGAACACCCGGTCTAGAACACAACACCTGGTCTAGAACAGAGCACCCGGTCTAGAACAGAACACCTGGTCTAGAACAGAGCACCTGGTCTAGATCAGAACATCCAGTCTAGAACAGAACACCTGGTCTAGAACAGAGCACCCGGCCCAGAACACCTGGCCTAGAACAGAGCACCTGGCCTAGAACAGAGCACCCGGTCTAGGACAGAGCACCAGGCCTAGAACAGAACATCCGGTCTAGAACAGAACATCCGGTCTAGAACAGAGCACCTGGCCTAGAACAGAGCACCCGGTCTAGGACAGAGCACCCGATCTAGAACAGAGCACCTGGTCTAGAACAGGGCACCCAGTCTAGGACAGAGCACCAGGCCTAGAACAGAGCACCCAGCCTAGAACAGAGCACCCGGTCTAGAACAGAACATCCGGTCTAGAACAGAACATCCGGTCTAGAACAGAGCACCCGGCCTAGAACAGAACACCCGGTCTAGAACAGAGCACCCAGTCTAGAACAGAACACCTGGTCTAGAACAGAGCACCCGGCCTAGAAGAGAGCACTTGGCCTAGAAGAGAGCACTTGGCCTAGAAGAGAGCACCCGGTCTAGAACAGAACATCCGGTCTAGAACAGAACATCCGGTCTAGAACAGAACATCCGGCCTAGAACAGAACATCCGGCCTAGAACAGAGCACCCGGCCTAGAACAGAACACCCAGTCTAGAACAGAACACCAGGTCTAGAACAGAGCACCCAGTCTAGAACAGAACACCTGGTCTAGAACAGAGCACCCAGTCTAGAACAGAACATCCGGTCTAGAACAGAACACCTGGTCTAGAACAGAGCACCCGGCCCAGAACACCCAGTCTAGAAGAGAGCACCTGGCCTAGAATAGAGCACGCAACCTAGAACAGAGCACCTGGTCTAGAACAGAGCACCCAGTCTAGAACAGAGCACCCGGTCTAGAACAGAGCACCCGGCCTAGAACAGAGCACCCGGTCTAGAACAGAGCACCCTGTGTGCCTCTTAAAGGGGCTGTGCACCCAAAAAAAGGAGGGAACATTGGTGGGGGGCCTGGGCTTGGAGCTTGGAGGGACAGACCTGGGGTCTGAGATTGGAGTGGGGTGGGGGGAGCCTGGGCTCGGGGACTGGGGGGAGGGGCCTGGGCTCAGGGACTGGAGGGAGGGGCCTGGGCTCAGGGACTGGGGGGAGGGGCCTGGGCTCAGGGACTGGGGGAGAGCCTGGGCTCGGGGACTGGGGGGAGGGGCCAGGGCTCTGGGATTGGGGGGAGGGCCCTGGGGACTGGGGGGAGGGGTCTGGGCTCAGGGACTGGGGGGAGGGGCCTGGGCTCAGGGATTGGAGGGAGGGTCCTGGGCTCAGAGATTGGAGTGAGGGGCCTGGGGGGAGGAGCCTGGGCTCAAGGACTGGAGGGAGGGGCCTGGGGAGTGGGGGAGGGGCCTGGTCTCAGGGACTGGAGGGAGGGGCCTGGGGACTGGGGGGAGGGGCCTGGGCTCAGGGACTGGAGGGAGGGGCCTGGGGACTGGGGGGAGGGGCCTGGGCTCAGGGACTGGAGGGAGGGGCCTGGGGACTGGGGGGAGGGGCCTGGGCTCAGGGACTGGAGGGAGGGGCCTGGGGACTGGGGGAGGGGCCTGGGCTCAGGGACTGGAGGGAGGGGCCTGGGGACTGGGGGGAGGGGCCTGGGCTCAGGGACTGGGGGAGGGGCCTGGGCTCAGGGACTGGGGGGAGGGGCCTGGGGACTGGGGGGAGGGGCCTGGGCTCAGGGACTGGGGGGAGGGGCCTGGGGGTGGGGCCTGGGCTCAGGGACTGGAGGGAGGGGCCTGGGGACTGGGGGGAGGGGCCTGGGCTCAGGGACTGGGGGAGGGGCCTGGGCTCAGGGACTGGGGGAGGGGCCTGGACTCTGATTGGGGGAGGGGCCTGGGCTCAGGGATTGGGGGAGGGGCCTGGGCTCTGATTGGGGGGAGGGGCCTGGGCTCAGGGATTGGGGGAGGGGCCTGGGCTCTGATTGGGGGTTGAGGCCTGGGCTCAGGGATTGGGGGAGGGGCCTGGGCTCAGGGACTGGGGGGAGGGGCCTGGGCTCAGGGACTGGGAGGAGGGGCCTGGTCTCAGGGATTGAGGAGGGGCCTGGGCTCAGGGACTGGGGGAGGGGCCTGGGCTCAGGGGCTGGGGGGAGGGGCCTGGGCTCAGGGATTGGGGAGGGGCCTGGGCTCAGGGACTGGGGGGAGGGGCCTGGGCTCAGGGACTGGGGGGAGGGGCCTGGGCTCAGGGATTGGGGAGTGGCCTGGGCTCAGAAACTGGAGGGTGGGGCCTGGGGACTGGGGGGAGGGGCCTGGGCTCAGGGACTGGGGGGAGGGGCCTGGGCTCAGGGACTGGGGGGAGGGGCCTGGGCTCTGATTGGGGGAGGGGCCTGGGCTCAGGGTCTGGGGGAGGGGCCTGGGCTCAGGGGCCTGGGCTTAGGGATTGGGGGGAGGGGCCTGGGCTCAGGGATTGGGGGAGGGGCCTGGGCTCAGGGACTGGGGGGAGGGGCCTGGGCTCTGATTGGGGGGTGGGGCCTGGGCTCAGAGATTGGGGAGGGGCCTGGGCTCAGGGACTGGGGGGGGGCCTGGGCTCAGGGATTGGAGGGAGGGGCCTGGGCTCAGGGACTGGGGGGAGGGGCCTGGGCTCAGGGATTGGCGGGAGTGGCCTGTGCTCAGGGACTGGGGGGAGGGGCCTGGGCTCTGATTGGGGGGAGGGGCCTGGGCTCAGAGATTGGGGGGAGGGGCCTGCGCTCAGGGATTGGGGGAGGGGCCTGGGCTCAGGGACTGGGGGGGGGCCTGGGCTCAGGGACTGGGGGGAGGGGCCTGGGCTCAGGGACTTGGGGGAGGGGCCTGGGCTCAGGGACGGGGGGAGGGGCCTGGGCTCAGGGACTTGGGGGAGGGGCCTGGGCTCAGGGACTTGGGGGAGGGGCCTGGGCTCAGGGACTGGGGGAGGGGCCTGGGCTCTGATTGGGGGGAGGGGCCTGGGCTCAGAGATGGGGGAGGGGCCTGGGCTCAGGGTCTGGGGGAGGGGCCTGGGCCCAGGGACTGGGGGGAGGGGCCTGGGCTCAGGGACTGGGGGAGGGACCTGGGCCCAGGGACTGGGGGGAGGGACCTGGGCTCAGGGATTGGGGGAGGGGCCTGGGCTCAGGGACTGGGGGGAGGGGCCTGGGCTGAGGGACTGGGGGAGGGGCCTGGGCTGAGGGACTGGGGGGAGGGGCCTGGGCTCAGGGACTGGGGGGAGGGGCCTGGGGACAGGGGCCTGGGCTCAGGGACTGGGGGGAGGGGCCTGGGCTCAGGGATTGGGGGAGGGGCCTGGGCTCAGGGACTGGGGGGAGGGGCCTGGGCTCAGGGACTGGGGGAGGGGCCTGGGCCCAGGGACTGGGGGGAGGGGCCTGGGCTCAGGGATTGGGGGAGGGGCCTGTGCTCAGGGACTGGGGGAGGGTACCTGGGCTCCTGGATTGGGGGAGGGGCCTGGGCTCAGGGACTGGGGGGAGGGGCCTGGGCTCAGGGACTGGGGGGAGGGGCCTGGGCTCAGGGATTGGGGGAGGGGCCTGTGCTCAGGGACTGGGGGAGGGGCCTGGGCTCAGGGATTGGGGGAGGGTCCTGGGCTCAGGGACTGGGGGGAGGGGTCTGGGCTCAGGGACTGGCGGAGGGGCCTGGGCTCAGGGATTGGGAGAGGGGCCTGGGCTCAGGGATTGGGGGGTGTCAGGAAGATTCAGTTGAAGAAAAGGAGCTGGCTATGACAAAGGGATTATTCACTTCCTCTCCTCCCATCTGTTCACTGGTTCCTCTCTTGCTCTTACCTTCGACCTTGTTTTCTTCTTATACTGAAAGATAGCTCTGGACAAGATAATGAGCAAAGGGCCCATTGCCATGGTGACACGCTGGCTGGGTTAGGCCTGTATCTCTGACCCTCACCTGTCAAATAGGTCACCGGCCATCACTGGAATACATTAATGTGGAATCTTACTGTAACTTCAGCCGCGGGAGTACGGGGTCAAACTACCCTCTGAGCCACGGCTAACAGCTCACTTTGATGGGATTGGTTGAGGTGGGGAAGTTGAGCTGCAGAATAGCTGAATTTATTTTTTAAATTCCTGCACTAGCTGGCCGGGGCATCGTACATGGATATTCACACTGCTGGAGGAGGGATTCACTTTACGGTGGAACATACCAGGAAGGCATCGGAGGAGGAGCTGTTTGATGGTTTGAAGCACCGACTGTTGTGTATGATGAGAGCAGGCACAACCCTGGCCGAATGCAAAAGTGGATATGGTCTGAATCTGGAAACTGAAGCCAAAATGCTTCGTGTGATCGAACGAGCTCGAAGGGAGCTCGAGATCAGCATCTCTTCCACTTACTGCGGCGCTCATTCTGTCCCGAGGTAATGCCACCAGTTACTGAAGTGGACTTAGTTTATATAATGTTTGTATTTCCCACCTACAATTGGTCTGCTTGCACTCCAATGCATTGCCAGAGGTGTCGTCTTTCGGATGGGATATTAAACCGAGGCCCCGACTCCGATTCCGGTAGCTCGGGTAGACATAAAAGATCCCATGGCTCTTGCTGAAGGAAGAGGAAGAAGTTCTTTCGCCGTGTGTGCAGGCCAACCGTTCCTTCCTCAACCACCCCCATCAAGATGAGATTAACTCGGCAGCCATTCAGTTGCTGTTTGTTGGACCTTGTGTGCAAATTAGCTGCCGCGTTTGCCTACATAAGTGACCGTGCTTCAAAAAAAGTAATTAATTGGTTGTACTGGACACTGCATTCAGTTCTGGGCCCCACACCTCAGGAAGGATAAATTGGCCTCGGAGGGGGAGCAGCGCAGATTCACCAGACTGATACCGGGGCTAAAAGGGTTAAATTATGAAGACAGGTTGCATAGACTAGGTTTGTATTCTCTTGAGTATAGAAGATTAAGGGGTGATCTAATCGAGGTGTTTAAAATGATAAAGGGAGTCGATAGGGTAGAGAGAGAAACTATTTCCTCTGATGAGGGAGTCCAGAACAAGGGGGCATAACCTTAATATTAGAGCCAGGCCGTTCAGGGTGATGTCAGGAAGCACTTCTTCACACAAAGGGTAGTGGGAATCTGGAACTCTCTCCCCCAAAAGGCTGTGGATGTTGGGGGTCAATTGAATCTTTCAAGACTGAGATTGTTAGATTTCTGTTAGGCAAGGGATCTGGAGCAAAGACGGGTTAATAGAATTAAGGTGCAGATCAGCCACGATCCAACTGAATGGCAGAACAGGCTTCTCCTGTTCCTATGTCATGTACTCCGGGACATCCTGAGGATGTGGTAAAGTGCGATATAAATGAAGGTGTTTTCTTCCTCCTTTTGGTCTGTGAGACCATGATATGTTGGGGCATCATCAGTTCCAGTACAGTACGGGAAGGTTAGGCATTAGACAGGAAGCTGTGTAATTTACCAAAGTCTGAGCTACTCATGGAGTGAGAAAACAATTATTAATGTCTGCAGTGGCCAGATTTCACCAGAATGGACGACAAAGCTGGAAGGAATTTTTCAACTGATCAGGACTGAGTGAACTTTCAGCTTTGACAAGCTGATCGGTGCCTGAAGTGACATCCAGCTTGCAATATCATCAGCAACAACAACTTGCACTTATATATTAAAATCTCCCCAGGCACTTCACAGGAGCGTTAACAAACAAAATCTGACTCTGAGCCACTTAAGGAGTTATTCGAGCAGAAAGCCTGGTCAATCACAGAAATCACAGAAACCCCACAGTGCAGATAGAGGCCATTTCGGCCCATCGAGCCTGCACCAACACATATCCCACCCGATCCCCGTAACCCCTACACCAACACATATCCCACCCTATCCCCGTAACCCCACGTATTTAATCCCCCTAACACTAAGGGTCAATTTATCATAGCCAATCAACCTAACCCGCACATCTTTGGACTGTGGGAGGAAACCGGAGCACCTGGAGGAAACCCACGCAAACACGGGGAGAATGTGCAAACTCCACACAGACAGTCGCCCGAGGCCGGATTCGAACCCGGGTCTCTGGCGCTGTGAGGCAACAGTGCTAACCACTATGCCACCGAGCTAGGTTTTAAGGAGCGTCTGAAAGAAGAGGAGAGATGTAGAGAGGTGGAGAGGTTTAGGAAGGGAATTCCAGAACTTAGTGCCTAGACAGCTGAAGGCACGGCCGCCAATGGTGGAGCGAAGGAAATGGGGGATGCGCAGGAGGCCAGAGTTGGAGGAACGCAGAGATCTCGGAGGGTTGGAGTCAAACGCTCTGGTCTGCTGATTTCTCGCTGCACCCACTGTGGCCTGTTGCAGCCTTTTCCCAGTGTGCTGTCTCGCTACCAGTTTGTATTCCTTAGAATTGTTTTCCCCGCTTAGGTTTAATAGTTTTAAATAGTTAATTTAATTTAGAAAGCTCAGAATAAAAGTAAGAAGAGTAACTTTGCAAGATGCTCCTTTTTTCTACCAATGAAACTGAAGGATGAGTGACTTATAAACAGACATCGAACCCCATTTTCACCTTTGTTTAAGTGACTTTGTCTCACTAAAGACCATCCACACTTTTCAGACATTCATGATTTTTTAAACTTTCACTCTCAGCATACTATGAAACTATTTAGTGTCGGTAATACCACAATAGAACTAATCACACACAAGCTTATTACACGTTACTTGTTACATCGCATTTTCCATTAAAAATAATCAAATGTAGCTTCATAATGTAAACCATCATAATAAACATCACTTCAGCTGGAAATGATGAATAGTAATGTTGCTCTGGAGAATTAATCAGTGAGAAGATTAAAGCTATCATCTTCGGTCCCCACCACATACCTTTGCCACCATCTCTGTTAGATCAAGGTAATTTCAGTGGACCACACTGATTTGAGGTCAACACACTAAAATCAAAGTTTGCGAGTCCGGTGGTAAGTTTTAAATAGTTGATTTATTGCATCACTTAATTTACATGTTTGACTTTCCTTTGTCCGACTAACATCATATTCAAAACGGCTGGTTTTTATACAGCAGCAGATGTACCTGCCCGCTTTATTACCATTGGCTCAGCAGCATGCATGCAGAGCCATGGTTGGTTCAACTACATCACACTGATTGGATCTCTGATACATCAATCATTCCTTTGTTCTCTAGTTAAGCAGAATCATCACTTTCAGTTTTAAGCTAAGATCAGCACTTTCACAGTTTAAGCTAAATCAGCATTTTCATTGTTCTCAGTTTTTAAGTCAGCCGATGTGACGTTACCAGCTGTGATTGGATCTGACACATCACACCATCCTTTGGCACGTGGTCAACTTAAGCATAATCAGATTTCTTTAAATCATTAGTTTAATCATATTAAAATCTATGTTATTAAAATATATTCCCTAACACTCTCCATCTCCAGTCTCTTCCCCGACCACATCTCAGACTCAACCAGACTGTTCACAACCTTGGCATTGTATTCGATCGATCCGAGCTGAGCTTCCTCCCTAGGTCCTCTCCATCAGCCAGACCATCTACTTCCACCTCCGTTACATGACCCGGCTCCGCCCCGCCTCAGCTCACCTGTTTTGGATGAGCTGACATTTACAGAGGGTGGTAGATGTGAGGCCGACCGGGAGAGCGTCGAAGTAGTCGAGTCTGGAGCTGACAAAGGCCTGATCGGCCTCCCACCTTCCACTCTCTGTAAATGTCAGCTCATCCAAACCGCTGCTTCCCGAATCCTATCTTGTGCAAGTCCCAGTCCCCCAGCACCCCTGTCCTCACTGATCCCCTCACACTTCAAGTTTAAGATTCTCATCCTCGTGTTTAAACCCTTCAGGGCCTCACCCCTCCCTATCTATGTAACCTCCACCAGCCCTACAACCCCTTCCCTTGGTATTCTGCATCCCTCTGACTATGGCCTTTTGTAAGTTCCCCTTCTCCGTTCACACCACCACTGGCGGCCGTACCTTCGGCCACCAAGGCCTCATGTTCTGGAATTCCCTCGCTAAACCCCTCCGCCTCTCCACCTCCTAATGTCTCCTTTTTTGGCTCAGTGCCCATTTCTCCTTATGCCGCTGTGAAGCACTTTGGGAATTTTTCTAAGTTAAAGGCGCTATATACAGGAAACTCTCGATTTACCGGCACCCAAACAACCGGAAATCTCGGTTAACCGGCAAAATTCAGGAGTAGGTTCAGGTAAGTTTTTCTTCCTATTAGTGGCCATTTCTTGATTCTTGGCTGTGTAATCGGGGGTTTCTGCACTTGTTGCTAAGTAACAGGGACGCTTGGTCTGTGGTCGGGCTTCTTGCACCTGTTGCTAAGCAACAGGGAAGCCTGGATTTGTTGCTGTGTACGGAGCTCTCGTACCTTTTAACTATACCTCTCTGTAATCCGGACTGTTTGATAAACCGACACCACGCCGGTCCCGTCGGTGCCGGATAATAAAGAGTTTCCTGTAAATGCAAGTTGTTGTTGACTTCCGTAACTGAGCCATTTAGGTTGTCCATAATAAACCCCTCCTTTCATTATAAAGGATGTTAATGGATAATATACAAAATGTAGTAAAACAGCTTTATACACTGATTTGTGAGCAGTTCGCTACCGATTTAACAGAAATATTAAAAGCATTTAGGGTGAGAAACTTGTGTGGCGCTAGAGCCCGGTGTGGATTGGACGATGTGATTGGACCGTGCGGTGTCAGAGTCCGGTGTGGATTGGACGATGTGATTGGACCGTGCGGTGTCAGAGCCCGGTGTGGACTGAGCGATGTGATTGGACCGTGCGGTGTCAGAGCCCGGTGTGGAGTGAGCGATGTGATTGGACCGTGCGGTGTCAGAGCCCGGTGTGGAGTGAGCGATGTGATTGGACCGTGCGGTGTCAGAGCCCGGTGTGGAGTGAGCGATGTGATTGGACCGTGCGGTGTCAGAGCCCGGTGTGGAGTGAGCGATGTGATTGGACCGTGCGGTGTCAGAGCCCGGTGTGAAGTGAGCGATGTTATTGGACCGTGCGGTGTCAGAGCCCGGTGTGGAGTGAGCGATGTGATTGGACCGTGCGGTGTCAGAGCCCGGTGTGGAGTGAGCGATGTTATTGGACCGTGCGGTGTCAGAGCCCGGTCTGGAGTGAGCGATGTGATTGGACCGTGCAGTGTCAGAGCCCGGTGTGGGGTGGGCGATGTGATTGGACCGTGCGGTGTCAGAGCCCGGTGTGGACTGAGCGATGTGATTGGACCGTGGGGTGTCAGAGCCCGGTGTGGAGTGAGCGATGTGATTGGACCGTGTGGTGTCAGAGCCCGGTGTGGATTGGACGATGTGATTGGACCGTGCGGTGTCAGAGCCCGGTGTGAACTGAGCGATGTGATTGGACCGTGCGGTGTCAGAGCCCGGTGTGGACTGAGTGATGTGATTGGACCGTGCGGTGTCAGAGCCCGGTGTGGAGTGGGCGATGTGATTGGACCGTGCGGTGTCAGAGCCCGGTGCGAAGTGAGCGATGTGATTGAACCGTACGGTGTCAGAGCCCGGTGTGGACTGAGCGATGTGATTGGACCGTGCGGTGTCAGAGCCCGGTGTGGACTGAGCGATGTTATTGGACCGTGCGGTGTCAGAGCCCGGTGTGGAGAGGGCGATGTGATTGGACCATGCAGTGTCAGAGCCCGGTGTAGACTGAGCGATGTGATTGGACCATGTGGTGTCAGAGCCCGGTGTGGAGTGGGCGATGTGATTGGACCGTGCGGTGTCAGAGCCCGGTGTGGACTGAGCGATGTGATTGGACCGTGCGGTGTCAGAGCCCGGTGTGGACTGAGCGATGTGATTGGACCGTGTGGCCGATGAAGCCGGCCCGAGGCTCAGTGGAACTTGGGCGTCGGGCCTTGTCTGCATAAAACCGGCGAGCCACGGACGCCACACGGGCTTCCCAATGGAGCTCGCCAGTAGGGGCCTTGGGAGTATCGGTCGGCTCCAACTCCAAACTGACCTGTAGATGGACCTGGTGGGGAGGGTCGAGAGGCAAATGTGTCGCGGTCAAGCTCGGGCCGGCAGTACTCCTGCTCCTCCTGGTTCCACATTAACATAATTAGAAAGAAAGTCCTGCATTTCTGTAGCGCCTTTCACAACCCCAGGACATCCCAAAATGCTTTACAGCCAATTAAGTACCTTGTGCCATGTTGTCACTATTGTAACATGGAAAATGCAACAGCTAATTTGCACACAGCAAGATCCCACCAACAGCAATGAAATAATGGCCAGATAGACTGTTTTAATCAGTGATGTTCAGGTGCTTAGTGATGAAATAAATTCAGCTATTGTACAGGTCAACCTTCTCCAACCCCATCAAAAGTTGGTGTCATTGGTAGCTCGCTCACCTCTGAGTTAGAAATTCATGGGTTCAAATCTCACACCAGAGACTTGAGCTCATAATCTAGGCTGACACTCCAGTGCAGTGCTGAGGGAGTGCTGCACTGTCGGATGTGCCGTCTTTTGGATGAGACGTTTACCCGTGGCCCCGTCTGTTCTCTCAGGTGGATGTAAATGATCCCATGGCACAATTTGAGCAGGGGAGTTCTCCCCGGTGTCCTGGCCAATATTTATCCCTCAACCAACATCACTAAAAACAGATTCTCTGATGATTTATTTGAGTGCTGTGATTTGCTGAGAGCTTGTAAATTGGCTGTTGTGTTTCCTACATTACAACTGTGGCTATACTTCAAAAGTACTTAATTGACTGTTAAACACTTTGGGACATCCTGCGGTTGTGAAAAGAACTATATCATAAAATCATAGAATGATAGAATGATACAGCGCAGAAGGAGGCCATTCAGCCCATCATGTCTGTGACAGCTCTTTGGTCAAGCTATCCAATCTACTCCCTGCGCTTTCCCCATAGCCCTGTAATTTTTTTTATTCAAGTATTTATCCAATTCCCTTTTGAAAGTTACTATAGAATCTGCTTCCACCGCCCTTTCAGGCAGCGCATTCCAGATCACAACAACTCCCTGCATAAAACTATGGGTTTCCTCATGTCGCCTCTGGTTCTTTTGCCCATCACCTTAAATCTGTCTCTTCTGGTTATCAACCCTTCTGCCACTGGGAACAGTTTCTCCTTATTTATTCTATCAAAAGCATGTTGAACACCTCTATCAAATCTCCTCTTAACCTTCTCTGCTCTAAAAACCCCAGTCTCTCCACGTAACTGAAGTCCCTCATCCCTGGTACCATTCTAGTAAATCTCCTCTGCACCCTCTCCAAGGCCTTGACATCCTTCCACAGTGCGGTGCCCAGAATTGGACACAATACTCCAGTTGAATCCTAACCAGTGTCTTATAAAGGTTTATCATAACTTCCTTGCTTTTGTATTCTATGCCTCTATTAAGGATCCCACATGTTTTTTTAACAGCCTTCTCAACTTGTTCTGCTACCTTCAACGATTTGTGTATATACACCCCCAGGTTTCCCTGTTCCTGCAGCTCATTTAAAATTGTTCCATTTAGTTTTTATTACCTCTCCTCATTCTTCCTACCAAAATGTATCACTTCACACTTCTCTGCGTTAAATTTCATCTACCATGTGTCTACCCATTTCACCAGTTTGTCTGTGTCCTTCTGGAGTCTGTTACTATCCTCAGTGTTTACTACATTTCTGAGTTTTGTGTCATCTGCAAACTTTTGAAAACTTTATGCCCTGTATACCCAAGTCCAGGTCATTAATATACATCAAAAAGCACCGTGGGACATAAATGCAAGTCCTTTTTTTGCCATGACATGTTTCTGAGATGACTAAAAACTTGACTCATCCAAAGGTTTTAATTTTAGAAGAACACGGGACAATACAATGCTCGAAATAAAAGTAATTGGTATAAATGTGATTTCCATACACCAGAGGGAAGACAATGGGAGAAACAGTGGACGAAATCATTAAAGTTCAACTCCCTAAATTGGAGGAGATGATGGCGAACGGTGAATTCCACATCGATAATATCGACGTTTTCTGTGAGAAAGGAGTCTTTGACCTGGATTCCACCAGAGCTATATTACAGGCCGGGAAAGAGATGAAACTCCAGATTAATTTTCATGGTGATGAGCTTCATCCAATGCACGCAGCAGAGGTAAGGTGTGATATATTAACATAGAGATAAAATGAAAATAATTACACACCACAGCACCTGCTTTACTTACATATTGTCAAAATGATGAGATTTTATGAAGTTCAGTTAGTAGCAATAGCACTGTAATTAATCTGTTATAGCAACAAATCAAACCAAACTGTGGGCATCAAAACAAACAATACAACTGTAATGATCAATAACATGTCATTCTATAGTGGACACTAGGTGGAGCCGTAGAGCTGTGTAGAGCTGTATATAAGACTACACTACCCAGCTATATATATATATTAAGACTACATTACCCATGAGGCGCTAGGGTACCCACAAGGCAGCAGTCAAGATGGAAGCCTCTACAGATACAGTACCTAGTCCACATGTGCTCAATAAAAGTGTCTAGCAAAAGCTAGCTGTGTTCATAATAAGAATGTTTATTTATTAATGAACATAACATGGTACCAGGGTGGTGAAGATCTGCTGAAAATTGTGAAAAGCGACATGGAGAATTTGAAGACACCAGAGCGTTTGAAACTCACAGAAAAAATCAACTACAATTGGCAGACTTTTAAACAGCAATTCAAACTCTACATTGCAGCCATCGGATTCGGTACGAAGCCAGACGCAAGGAAGATAGCGTTGCTGCTTACGGTTGCAGGCCCACAGGCGATAGAGGTATTTAATACATTTGTATTTAATCCAGCAGAGAACAGAGACAAATTAGACGATGTGCTACAGAAATTTGATGCACATTGTTCTCCCAAAAAGAATGAGACGTATGAAAGATACATCTTCCGTTCTCGGACACAGCAACAAAATGAGACTTTTGATAGCTTTATAACTGATCTGAAACTGAAAGCACAGACATGTAATTTCTCTGAGCTCAAAGCATCCATGATTCATGACCAGATTGTGTTTGGTATTCATGATAAAAAAGTCAGGGAACGTCTGTTGAGAGAAACCAAACTAAATTTGGAAAATGCGGTGAAAATATGCCAAGCCAGCGAGCTAGCTCGAAAGCACGCGCAGACTTTCAGTGAAATCAATAATGATGCGATTGTAATGAGTGATAATGCTGCTGTCGGTGCTGTGTCCTATAAGGGGAAGAAACATGGGCAGAACAGAAATGAAAAGCAATCGGAGGATGAAATTTTTAATTGTAAACGCTATGGTTACAAACACCAGTTAAGACAATGCCCAGCATTTGGAAAAATGTGCATAAAGTGTAATGGAAAGAATCACTTTGCCAAACAATGCTTTTCAAAAGTAAAAACTAAGAAAGGGCAACGAGTTAATGTAATTGAGGACACTGATTTAAGTGAGACATTTTTTGTAGGAATGGTGTCATGTGACAATATCAAAAAGGATACAGAAAATGTGCAGCCCTCAGAAATGGACAATGCTGAACATAAAGTTAATGCAGTAAAAGAGGACAAATGGATGATCCCACTGCAGGTAAATGGAGCATTAATTACCTTGAAACTAGACACTGGGGCAAAAGCAAACTTAATCAGTATGAGTGACATTAACAATATGAAAGAAAAGCCCAAAATACAGAAAAAGTCAGTACTACTGAAGGACTATAATGGACAGAAAATAGATAGCTTAGGTGTATGCAGACTTAAAGTGACAGTCAAAGACAAAGTGCATCATCTCATGTTTTCTGTTGTGGCTGAAAGGCTTGATTCACTACTGGGTGACAAAGCTTGTGAGGACTTAGAACTGGTCAAAAGAGTCTACCGTATAAACTGTGCCATAAGCAGACCAGATGACTCGGTGGATTCTGTAGTGAATAATTTCCAGGATGTGTTCAAAGGATTTGGAGTTCTACCATTCACTTACAAGATCCAGCTAAAGCAGGATGCTCAGCCAGTGGTACATGCTCCACAAAGAGTTCCAGCACCCCTGCGTGACCAGCTCAAGAATGAACTGGACAGAATGGCCACACTAGGAGTCATCAGGAAAGTCGAAGAGCCAACAGACTGGGTTAACTCCATGGTATGTGTAAAGAAAAAGAACAATGATCTAAGAATATGCATGGATCCAAAGGACTTAAATGCAAACATAAAACGTGAACAATACCAGATTCCCAAGCGAGAAGAAATCACCAGTGAAATGTCAGGTGCCAGATACTTTACAAAGCTCGATGCCTCACAAGGATTTTGGCAACTAAAACTGGATGAAGAGAGCACCAAATACTGTACCTTCAACACACCATTTGGCAGGTATTGTTTCCTCAGAATGCCTTTCGGGATAATATCTGCATCTGAAATCTTTCATAGAGCGATGGAACACATAATTGAAGGTCTGGAAGGAGTTCGGGCCTATGTTGATGACATCATCATCTGGGGCTCCACACTGAAAGAACACAATGAGAGACTGACTAAAGTGCTACAGAGCATACGCCGGAATGGACTGAAGCTCAACAAAGCCAAGTGTCAGTTTGGCGTCCAGGAAGTCACTTTCCTAGGAGATAATCTATCTGGTAAAGGAATAGAGCCAGATATGGAAAAAGTAAACGCCATACTCAAAATGCCCCGACCCACTGACAAAAAAGGAGTGCTACGCATCATGGGGATGATAAACTTCATTGGAAAGTTCATTCCTAACTTGTCAGCCAAGACAGCCTGTCTGCGAGACCTGCTACATAAAACAAATGAGTTCACATGGACAGAAAGACATGAACAAGAGTGGATAAACCTCAAAACAGTGCTGACAACCACACCTGTACTCACCTTCTTTGACCCAACCAAAAGAATCAAAGTGTCAACGGATGCATCAAAAGATGGCCTAGGTGCGGTCTTGCTACAAGCAGAGGGTGAAGATTGGAAGCCTGTTGCCTATGCCTCCAGGTCTATGACTGATACTGAGTGTCGATATGCCCAGATTGAAAAGGAATGTCTAGGCTTGGTAGTTGGACTAGAAAAGTTTCATGGCTACATATATGGACTTCCCACCTTCACAGTTGAGACAGACCACAGCCCTCTGGTTGCCATCATAAAAAAAAACCTGAATGAGATGTCTCCAAGGATTCAACGACTCATGATGAAGCTGCAAAGATATGACTTTGAACTGATCTACACACCAGGCAAATACATAGTGTTAGCAGATGCACTATCCCGAGCACCCACAATGAGTCATGTGAGCTCTACTGAAGAAGACGTGGATGTTCATGTGAGTATGGTCACTGCTGCGCTGCCCGTGTCAGACACAAAATCAAAGCAAATAGCAGAAGAAACAGTAAAAGATACAGGCCTAGAAATTGAGTGCCCTTAGCGCCGATTTTGCGGCGCTAGAGGGCCTAGCGCTGCATTTGGTGCCGGCGCCGAAATTGCCTGGGGCCCTTACGCCGCGGTAGACCGGTAGCGCTGCGCCGGCACCGATGACGTCATCGGTGTGCGCAGCGTCCCGGTTGCCATGCCGACGGGCCCCAGCGCCGAAATTCAGTTGCGGCCGCCTCGCCCGTGACAGCCGCAACTAAGACTCTGGCAACAGAGTCTTACGAGTCTTTGCGCCGGCGCATTAAAGGCCCCGCGGCGGCCGGCCGCTTTCCCGCCGGCCGCCTGGCCGCAGCTCCCTCCCCGGACTTCCCCCCCCCCCCCCGGAACAGAAGCAAGCCCGGCACTTGTCCGAGGTGCCGGGCTCATTTTTTAAAAGATTTTCGCGGGCCGCGATCGGGTGCAGGCAGCTCCTCCTTAAGGGAAGGAGGAGGCCTGCACTTCCCGAGCCTGCTGCACCGCATCGGGTGCCGCAGCGCCGGAATTGCGGCGCGAAACGGCAGTTAGCGCCGATTTACCGCCGCAAAGACCCTTCAGTAGCGCCGGCAGCCGTTTGGGCACGGCCCTGCTGAATTTTTGGCGCGCGCAGGGGGACTTAGCGCCGGCACTAACTTCCGGCGCTAAAGCCCTGGCTAAGCCAAAACTCAATTTCTAGGCCACAGTATTACAAACAGTAATAGAGAACATTCATCATGGTTGGCCAAAAGGTTCCTGTCCAAAATATTTTCACATAAGGTCAGAATTGAGTGTCGCAAGTGGACTATTACTAAAACAGAACAGAATAGTCATTCCACAGGCTCTACGTCAAGACATGCTCAAAAGGATTCATGAGGGACACCTCGGAATTGAAAAATGCAAAAGGAGAGCAAGAGACACTGTTTATTGGCCTGGCATAAATAAGGACATTGAGAACATGATAGGCAAATGTGAGACGTGTCAGAAACACCAAAACAAACAAGCAAAAGAACCAATGATAGTAGCTGACATACCAACAGCAGCATGGCAAAAGGTTGGTATGGACCTTTTTCATTTAAATGGTAAAGACTATCTAATAGTGATTGACTACTATTCTAACTATCCTGAGATGGCGCTGCTCTCAAGCACCACAGCAAGCAGTGTCATAATGCATGTGAAATCCATCTTCGCCAGACATGGAATTCCCAGGATTGCTGTTAGCGACAATGGTCCGTGCTTCAACTGTAAGGAGTGGCAACAGTTTGCAGCACATTATGACTTTCAGCACATCACATCCAGTCCTTTGTATGCTCAGTCAAATGGTAAGGCAGAGAAAGGTGTTCAAGTTCTCAAGCAGCTACTGAAGAAAGCGACAGAAAGCAAGTCTGATCCTTATCTCGCCCTGCTGAGCTACCGAGCCTCACCTTTAGACTGTGGTTCTTCACCTGCTGAACTACTAATGGGTTGCAAGTTGCGCACCACGCTACCCTGCTGTGCAAAAGAACAGCAAAGTGAGGAACTGAGACAGAGACTTCAACTGTTAAAGCTGAAACAGAAATCATACTATGACAAGTCATCCAAAACTCTAAAACCATTGACAAAGGATGATGTTGTCAGGATTGAGGATCCAGATGCATGGAACAGGAAAGCTACAGTTCTTGAGGAAGTAGGACCAAGGTCATACACTGTTAGAACTGAGGAAGGACAGATTCTCAGGAGGAACCGCCGTTCCCTCCTAAAAACACAAGAGACTATTCAAGACCAGATTGATGACAATGCCGCAACTGCATCTTGTCATTCACTGCCAGAACAATCTCATGAAGGCACATCAGACTTACCCGTGTTGAGAAGATCCACACATGAAGTAAAAGAGCCTGATAGACTTAATCTTTGAGTACAATGTAAAGCTTTGAAAATGTGTTGACTGTTTTGAAAATGTTTATGTTTATAGAGCACTAACAAAAGTGTTACTGATATTATCTTTATTGTTTTCTTGAAAGTTGATTGATATTGATTTTGTTAAACCTCAAAGAAAGGGGGATGTAATGATCAATAACATGTCATTCTATAGTGGACACTAGGTGGAGCCGTAGAGCTGTGTAGAGCTGTATATAAGACTACACTACCCAGCTGTATATATATATTAAGACTACATTACCCATGAGGCACTAGAGTACCCACAAGGCAGCAGTCAAGATGGAAGCCTCTACAGATACAGTACCTAGTCCACATGTGCTCAATAAAAGTGTCTGGCAAAAGCTAGCTGTGTTCATAATAAGAATGTCTATTTATTAATGAACATAACAACAACAACTTGGATTTATATAACGCCTTTAACATAGTAAAATGTCCCAAGGTGCTTCACAAATCAGATATAATTGGACACCGAGCCACATAAAGAGATATTAGGACAGGTGACCAAAACCTTGGTCAAAGAGGTAGGTTTTAAGGAGTGACTTAAAGGAGGAGAGAAAGCGGTAGAGAGACAGAGAGGTTTAGGGAGAGAATTTCAGAGCTTAGGACCCAGGCAGCTGAAGGCACGGCCACCAATGGTGGAGCGATGAAAATCAGGGATGTGCTAGAGGCCAGAATTGGAGGAGCGCAGAGAGCTTGGAGGGTTGTAGGGCTGGAGAGAAAGAAAGAAAGAATGACTTGCATTTATATAGCACCTTTCGCAACTTCAGGATGTCCCAAAGCGCTTTACAGCCAAGGAAGTACTTTTGAAGTGTAGTCACTGTTGTGTATGTAGGAACAGAGAATGTTACAGAGAGTGGAAGGAGCGCGGCCATTCAGGGATTTGAACACAAGGATGAGAATTTTATAATATAAAACCAGGTGTTGCCGGACCAGGAGCTAGTGTTGGTCAGGGAGCACAGTGTGATGGGTGAACGGGACTTGGTGCGAGTTAGGACACGGGGCAGTGAGCACAGGGGTGATGGGTGAACGGGACTTGATGCAAGTTAGGACACGGGTCAGGGAGCACAGTGTGATGGGTGAACGGGACTTGGTGCGAGTTAGGACACGGGGCAGTGAGCACAGGGGCGATGGGTGAACGGGACTTGATGCAAGTTAGGACACGGGTCAGGGAGCACAGTGTGATGGGTGAACAGGACTTGGTGCGAGTTAGGACACGGGGCAGTGAGCACAGGGGCGATGGGTGAACAGGACTTGGTGCGAGTTAGGACACGGGTCAGGGAGCACAGTGTGATGGGTGAACGGGACTTGATGCGAGTTAGGACATGGGGCAGTGAGCACAGGGGTGATGGGTGACCGGGACTTGGTGCGAGTTAGGACACGGGGCAGTGAGCACAGTGTGATGGGTGAACAGGACTTGGTGCGAGTTAGGACACGGGTCAGGGAGCACAGTGTGATGGGTGAACGGGACTTGATGCGAGTTAGGACATGGGGCAGTGAGCACAGTGTGATGGGTGAACGGGACTTGATGCGAGTTAGGACACGGGGCAGTGAGCACAGTGTGATGGGTGAACGGGACTTGATGCAAGTTAGGACACGGGGCAGTGAGCACAGGGGTGATGGGTGACCGGGACTTGGTGCGAGTTAGGACACGGGGCAGTGAGCACAGTGTGATGGGTGAACGGGACTTGATGCGAGTTAGGACACGGACAGCAGAGTCCTGGATGAGCTCAAATTTACGGAGGGTGCTAGGTGGGAGGCCGGCCAGCAGAGTATTAGAATAGTCGAGTCTGTAGGTGACAGAGGCATGGATGAGGGTTTCAGCAGCAGGTGAGCTGAGGCAGGGGCAGAGATGGGCGACGTTACAGAGGTGGAAGTAGATGGTCTTGGTGATGGAGCGGATATGTGGTCGGAAGCTTAGCTCAGAGTCAAATAGGACGCCAAAGTTGCGAGCAGTCTGGTTCAGTCTCAGAAAGTGTCCAGGGAGGGGGATGGAGTCAATGGCTAGGGAATGGAGTTTGTGGTGGGGACCAAAGACAATGGCTTCAGTCTTCCCAATATTTAATTGGAAGAAATTTCTGCTCATCCAATACTGGATGTTGGACAAGCAGCGTGACAATTTAGAGGCCGTGGAGGGTCGAGAGAGGTGGTGGTGAGGTAGAGCTGGGTGTCGGCAGCGTACATGTGGAACCTGACATTGTGTTTTCAGACGATGTCGCCATGAAGGAAGAGGAATAGGAGAGGGCCAAGCAATTAGTAAAGCAATTAGCTGCACACAGCGATGGATTAAATGCTTCTAGAATAATATACACAGCTCTCTTGGAATGTTTCTGTTCCTAGTGCAAGGGAGTATTAAAGGAAGTGTCTTTAATCAGAGAAATGTAAATCATTGAGCTTACAAACTGCCTTTACACCCAAAACTGACAGCTCATCCATGGTACTTCAGATTGGCCTCTTCCTTCGTGCTTTCAACATCGCTCAATGAGATTCTCAAGAATGAGATGCTCCAGAATCTGGGCTGTTGGGTCTAGTGCGTGGTGCTGTGCACTGCAACTTTAATAGGTTCATTCACAAAAAATAACGGGCTTAAAACAGTAACAGATGAGCAATCCACTCACCTGAAATTTTCCGTCAAGCATTTGTGACTTGTGTTTTATGAAATACTTGGATAACTGGCCAGTGTAAGGGGCTCCATTCCTGTTGAGGTCTTTATTCATGTCCATAGGTTCATTTGACCCTCTGGTGTCTTGAGCATTTTAAGTCATGGTGCTGTGAATTAATGTCGGGTTGGGGCATTCTAATGCAGAAAGGTCTGTAGCTGCCTCTCACCGTTAATCTTTTCTGCCAAACAGCTCGGTGCTGAACTTGGAGCTCTCGCTATAAGTCACCTCGAGGAAGTGAGTGATGCTGGAATTGCCGCCATGGCTTCTGCTAAATCATCTGCCGTGCTTCTCCCGAGCACTGCTTACATACTGAGGTATTGTGCTTTACATAGAGTCTAACTGGGGCAGAGGAGCAGAGGGATCTAGGGGGACAGATTCACAAATCATTAAAAGTAGCAACGCGCTGGGGTTCATTTCTAGAGGGATAGAATTGAAAGCAGAGAAATTATGTTAAACTTGTATAGGACCTTGGTTAGACCACCAGGAGAATTTCTTTGCCCAGTATGTTCTTGGCCCAACTAGGAAGGAGGCATTGCTGGATCTGGTGCTGGGGAATAAGGTGGGCCAGGTCGACCAAGTGTCTGTGGGAGAACACTTGGGTACGAGTGATCATCGTATTGTAAGATTTAGATTAGCAATGGAGAGGAGCAAGGAACAATCTAGAGTGGAACTTCTAAACTGGAATAGAGCTAACTTCAATGGGATGCGAAAGGATCTAGCCAGGGTAAAATGGAACCAGAGACTGACAGGAAAAACTGTTACAGAACAATGGGTGATCTTTAAGGCGGAGATGTTCCAAGTACAGACTAGGTACATTCCAACAAGAGGGAAGGGTAAGGGAACCAAAGCAAGGGCTCCTTGGATGACAAGGGAGATAGAGAAGATGATGAAACAAAAAAAGAGGGTGTATGATACATGTCAGGTGAATTCTTCAAGGGAGAACCAGACCAAATACAATAAGCTGAGAGGGGAAGTGAAGATGAAAATTGTTGTGTGTGTACCTTTAAGAGAATAACTGGTCTCAGACTGCAGTACCGGCAGTCACCACCCCTGTATAAAAGGCGCTAGCGAGCCTCTGTTTTTCAGTTTTCACTATTGACTTCCACCAGTAAAGACTTGTTTGTTTTCACTCCTGCTGGTCCGTGTCTCAATCATTCACGGACGTAACAAAAATAAGATTGGCAAAGAGAGAATATGAGAGTAGAATGGCGGTTGACATAAAAGGGAACCCAAAAATCTGCTACCGGCATGTAAACAGTAAGCGGGTAGTAAGAGGCGGGGTGGGGCCTATTAGAGACAAAGAAGGTGATATAGAAACATAGAAACATAGAAGATAGGAGCAGGAGTAGGCCATTCGGCCCCTCGAGCCTGCTCCGCCATTCAATGAGATCATGGCTGATCATCCAAATTCAGTACCCTGTCCCTGCTTTCTCCCCATATCCCTTGATCCCTTTAGCCTTAAGAAATATATCCAACTCCTTCTTGAATATATTTAATGAATTGGCCTCTACTGCCTTCTGTGGTAGAGAATTCCACAGGTTCACCACTCTCTGGGTGAAGAAATTCCTCCTCATTTCTGTCCTAAATGGCTTATCCCTTATCCTTAGACTATGACCCCTGGTTCTGGACTCCCCGACCATTGGGAACATCCTTCCTGCATCTAGTCTGTCCAGTCCTGTTAGAATTTTATAAGTTTCAATGAGATCCCCTCTCATTCTTCTAAACTCCAGCGAGTATAAGCCCAATCAACCCAATCTCTCCTCATACGTCATTCCTGCCATCCCAGGTATCAGCCTGGTGAATCTTCGCTGAACTCCCTCCATGGCAAGAACATCCTTCCTCAGATAAGGCAACCAAAACTGCACACAATACTCAAGATGTGGTCTCACCAAGGCCCTGTACAACTGGACATCCTTGTTCCTGTACTCAAACCCTCTCGCTACGAAGGCCAACATACCATTTGCCTTCTTAACCGCCTGCTGCACCTGCATGCTTACCTTCAGCGACTGGTGCACAAGGACACCCAGGTCTCGTTGCACTTCCCCTTCTCCCAATCTATTGCCATTCAGATAATAATCTGCCTTCCTGTTTTTGCCACCAAAGTGGATAACCTCGCATTTATCCACATTATACTGCATCTGCCATGCTTAGGGGCGCAGGGCCAGGCTAGAATACTCAATGAGTACTTTGTGTCAGTGTTTACTAAGGAGGTGGATGCTGACAAAATATCAGTAGAAGTGGAAAAGGTAGAAGCAATGGAAGGGGTGAAAATTGATAGACAGGATGTACTAGAAAGGCTGGGTATGCTTAGAGTAGATAAGTCGCCTGGTCCAGATGGCTTGCATCCCAGGTTGCTAAGGGAATTGGAGGAGGAGATAGCGGAAGGGCTTGCCATAATTTTCCAATATTCCCTAGATGCAGGGGAGGTACCTGAGGATTGGAAAGTGGCAAATGTGACACCATTATTCAAGAAAGGGTGTAAGGACAATCCTAGTAACCACAGTTTAACATCAGAGGTGGGTAAAGTTTTAGAATCAATAATCAAGGAATTAACGAGCACTTGGAGAGGTTTAAGCTAATTAAGGAGAGCCAACATGGATTTGTAAAAGGCAGATCATATTTGCCTAATCTAATTGAATTTTTTGATGAAGTAACAGGGAGGACCGATGAAGGGAATGCAATGGATGTTGTCTACATGGATTTTCGGAAGGCGTTTGACAAAGTACCACATAGAAGGCTGGTTAACAAAATTGAGGTTCATGGAATAGGTGGGTCAGTGGCAGCTTGGATAAGGAATTGGCTTAAGGATAGAAAACAGCAAGTTGTGGTAAATGGCTGTTTTTTAGACTGGAGGATGGTAGACAGTGGTGTTCCCCAAGGATCAATGCTGGGGCCACTGCTTTTTTTGATATATAAATATAAATGACCTGGATATTGGAATACAGAGTAGAATTTTTAAATTTGCCGATTACATCAAACTTGGGGGTGAGGCAAACAGTGAGGATGATAC
Source organism: Somniosus microcephalus (assembly GCF_052327205.1). NCBI lineage: Eukaryota > Metazoa > Chordata > Chondrichthyes > Squaliformes > Somniosidae > Somniosus > Somniosus microcephalus. The sequence continues at coordinate 8,033,964 of NC_141003.1, forward strand.
CAATCGACTGCATCAGGACATAGAAAGGTTAGCAGAATGGGCAGACAAGTGGCAGATGGAATTTAATACAGAGAAGTGTGATGTGATGAATTTTGGCAGAAGGAACAGGGAGAGGCAATATACACTTAATGGCACAGTTTTAAAGAGTGTGCAGGGACAGAGGGACCTGGGAGTTAATGTGCATAGGTCCTTGAAGGTGGCGGGACATATTGAGAGAGTGGTTACCAAAGCATATGGGATCTTGGGCTTCATAAATAGAGGTATTGAGTACAAAAGTAGAGAAGTTATGCTGAACCTTTATAAAGCGCTGGTTAGGCCACAACTAGAGTATTGTGTCCAGTTCTGGTCACCACACTTTAGGAAGGATGTGAAGGTCCTTGAGAGGGTGCAGAGGAGATTTACCAGAATGGTTCTGGGGATGGGGGGATCTTAGCTACAAGGACAGGTTGGAGAAGCAATCCAAAGATGTGCGAGTTAGGTTGATTGGCTATGATAAATTGACCCTTAGTGTTAGGGGGATTAAATACGTGGGGTTACGGGGATAGGGTGGGATATGTGTTGGTGTAGGGGTTACGGGGATCGGGTGGGATATGTGTCGGTGCAGGCTCGATGGGCCGAAATGGCCTCTATCTGCACTGTGGGGTTTCTGTGATTCTGTGATTCTGTGAAGCTGGATTTGTTTTCATTAGAGCAAAGGAGGTTGAGGGGTGATTTGATAGAGGTGTACAAGATTATGACAGGTTTGGATAGGCTAGACGGGGAAAGGCTGTTCCCACTAGTTGATGGTACAAGGACTAGGGGAAACAGATTTAAGGTTTTGGGCAAGAGATACAGGGGGGAAGTGAGGAAAATCTTTTTTACGCAGCGAGTGGTGAGGACCTGGAACTCGCTGCCGATGGAAGTGATGGAAGCGGAGACACTCAATGTTTTCAAGGGGAGCCTGGATAGGCACTTGAGGGAAATAAACTTGCAGGGCTACAGGGATAGAGCGGGGGAATGGGACTGACTGGATTGCTCTACAGAGAGCTGGCACGGACTCGATGGGCCAAATGGCCACCTTCTGTGCCGTTATGACTCTATGGGGGAGAAATTGGGTGAGTAGCGCCACCAGTTAGCGCCTAAAGAGGTAGTCAGTGGCTGTAGCGCCACTGGCTGCGCCTCCCGCGATATTGAGCAGGGGCGCTAATGGTGGCGTTAGCCTTTTGCGCCGCGCCGCCACCGATGACGTCATTGGTGTGCGCAGCGCCCCATTCGTGCCCCGATCGCGATATTTGGTAGCGAACGCCGCTGTAGCGCCGTTCGCTACCCGCGCCCGGTTCACGGGGCCTTGCTGCGCCGGCAGAGGCGCAAGTTAAGGTGGAGGTGCGGGGCAGCCGCTTTTTTGGCGGCTGCCTGCCAGCACCTCCGTCCCCGGCCTCCTGGTCCCCCCCCCCCCCCGCAGCATTGCCGGCTGTTTCCCAAGAGCCCGGCACTTCTCCTTGATGCCGGGCTCTTTTGCCGGCACTCGCGATCGGGGCTCACGCTGCTGCAGGCCCCTCCCCCTTAACAGTGGGAGGAAGGCCTGCAGTACCGCAGCGTGCCGTGCAGCAGCGTGTGGCGCTGCGGCACGTAGCGCTGCGAAATTCACTTTCAGCGCCCTAAGAGGGACACGGAGGGCCTCGAGCCACGCCCCGTCTCCCTCTAGGGGCACTTCAACTGAATTTGCGGCGATCGCTAATGCGGTGATCGCGGCGCAAATTCCAGCACCCAGGCGAACTTTGCGCCGCTTGGGCGTCTCAGGCCAATTTCTAGGCCTATGACTCTATGACTTGGAGTACTGTGCACAGTTCTGGTCTCCATAAAGGATATAGAGGCACTGGAGAAGGCGCAAAAAAGATTTACAAGGATGATACCAGAACTGAGAGGTTACACTTATCAGGAAGAACTGAACAGGCTGGTGCTCTTTTCTCTAGAAAAGAGAATGCAGAGGGGTGACTTGATAAAGGTCTTAAAAATTATGAAAGTGTTTGACAGGATAGACGTATAGAAGCTGTTTCCACTTGTGGGGAGACCAAAACTAGGGGCCATAAATATAAGATAGTCACTAATAAATCCAATAGGGAATTCAGGAGAAACTTCTTTACCCAGGGAGTGGTTAGAATGTGGCACTCGCTACCACAGGGAGTAGTTGAGGAAGATAGTACAGAAGCATTTAAGGGGAAGCTAGATAAGTACATGAGGGAGAAAGGAATAGAAGGTTATGCTGATGGGTTGAGATGAGAAAGGGTGAGAGGAGGGCCGTGTGGAGAATAAACACCGGCACGGACCAGTTGGGCCGAATGGCCTGTTTCTGTGCTGTAAAATTCTATGTAAGACATGTTACCCAGTGTACCCTGCTGTGAAGTACACACCTGTGAGCATCAGGTGAAGATAAGATCAGGCTCACTGGGTTCAATAACCCGCTGGAACTTACTGCTCACATTGCTTTTATCTTCAGTTTCTCTGTTCTCGCAGGTCCCACACCTTGTGTAAGGCGTCCTTCCTTGTTGAGAGGCCAGGCAGGATCCTTGCTCTCTCAGGCTCTGCTTATACAGCTAACCTGTGTGTGAGAGTAGCCCAGGGTGAGCTGTCCTCGGAAAGTCCCTCCCCTTGGAATACCTAGCCTTCACTCAGTGCCTCCTGAATCCCCTGGTTGAAACTTGATGTGGACATTCATGACCATGTTCCCCCAGTCTAGTGTCTACAGATCCAAACTCACGGACCGCGGGGCTGCACGGGAACTTGCTTCAGAATCATTCACACACAGATTGCCTGCACAACTCTTTGGGCATCAGTAATAAGAGTATTGAGTTAAACCAGCTAAAATGGTTAATCAACTGAAGCAAAACAGTACAAATTGAATTTAAAGCTTTTGGGATTAGGCTGCCTGGCTTTCAGTTATTTTCCCTTAAATATTGCACTTTTCTGACGTTAATCAATAGTTCAGTCCTTGTTGGTTTTCTTTTAATCCTTTTAGTATTTCTTACAATCCGTTACCTTAGTGCAATCAGAAAGAAAGACCAACTTGCATTTCTATAGCGCCTGTCATGAGCTCAGCATGTCCCAAAGCACTTTACAGCCAATGAAGTACTTCTTGAAGTGTAGTCATTGTTGTAATGTAGGAAACGCGGCAGCCAATTGTGCACAGCAAGATCCCACAAACAGGAATGTGATAATGACCAGATAATCTATTTTAGGGATGTTGATATTGGCCAGGACACCGGGGAGAACTCCCCCTACTCTTCTTCATAATAGAGCCATGGGATCTTTTACGTCCACCTGAGAGAGCAGACTGGGCTTCGGTTTAACGTCTCATCCAAAAGACGGCACCTCTGACAGTGCAGCACTCCCTCAGCACTGCACTGGAGTGTCAGCCTAGATTTTGTACTCAGGTTCCTGGAGTGGGACTTGAACCCATGACCTTCTGATTCACCACTGAGCCAAGAGTGTCAGTCTTTGCTTTCCAAATAAGTCAACTTCAATGACTTCCCTTCACATTGACCAGTCCCCAGTGATTCAGTGGGTAAAGGCAGTGCGTAAGTGAGCCGTACAGACCAGAAAGATCCAGGTTCAATCCCTGGGTTTTGTTGGGTTTGCTGATCTCAGTGGAGATGGCATTTTGGGGGCACTACAATTGACCTCAGGCCTCATGGAAGGAGTGCAGAGGAGAGGAGTTCAGCCATGGTTCCCAGGTGAAGACAGAATTGAGCTCAAGCGGGATCAAAAGGCTCACCCATGAAGCTCACACAAGAATAGACACTTGGACAAGCTGCCAGAGGGCAGCAACACTTGTACTCCAACATTTTTTATTCATTCTCTGGATTCGGGCGTCGCTGGCAAGGCCAGCATTTATTGCCCATCCCTAGTTGCCCTTGAGAAGGTGGTGGCGAGCCGCCTTCTTGAACCGCTGCAGTCTGTGAGGGAAAGATACTCCCACAGTGCTGTTGGGTAGGGAGTTCCGGGATTTTGACCCAGCGACGATGAAGGAACGGCCGATATATGTCCAAGTCAGGATGGTGCGTGACTTGGAAGGGAACTTGGAGATGATGGTGCTCCCTTGCACCTGCTGCCCTTGTCCTTCTAGGTGGTAGAGGTCCGTCTAGTGCATCCTGTAGATGGTACACACTGCAGCCACGGTGCGCTGGTGGTGGAGGGAGTGAATGCTTCAGGTGGATGGGCTGCTGATCAAGTAGACTGCTATGACCTGGATGGTGTCGCGCTTCTTGAGTGTTGTTGCAGTGTCATGAGTCAGTGTGATTGGCTCCAGGAAACTGGGTGGGGGGGTGGTTTGTGTTGCGGGAGCGGAAATGCAATGAGAAGGAGGCAGAACAATCCGTGTTACGGACCACCGCTTACTCTCTATGGAGTATAAATGATGTGGGGCTGATTGGTTGGTTGCCTCAAAACAACATTTTACACAAGAGGGAGTCCAAAACGATAATAACCCAAGTAAAATAATCTCAGCACAGTTTCCAAAGTTCGTGTAATGATACTAATAGTTCCATCCCATGGAATAAGCAGCACCAAGCATTCTTTAACTTGTGGAAGACCTTGTGCATGTGTGTGCCACTTGTGAGATGAGCCTTTCTTACTGATGCAAGAATTGTCATGGGTCACTGAGGTACATTCCACTTAATCTGGCACTGTTTACGTGAGATAATGATTCACTAAGAGTTTATCAGTGTTGCATTTATAAAGGCCATGTGGGCTATAGGTGAGCCATTCAGTCAATATTAGTTGCAATGGCAAACATGTTTTGCTAACGTTGGCGATTTTTGGGGCTATAATTGACAATGAATTGCGCACAGCATTAACTAACGTAAATCGGTTAGGAACCTGAGTGCAATCCTCCAGTCTGGGTAAAACTCATTGATCTTGCTGTGCATATGGAAGCTCCTAGTTTGTTCCTCATAGTTCTTTTACTGTAGGTAAGTCCAGTCGGTAAATAAACACCCGAAGATTTGTGGGCTGTGATGGCGGAAGGTTGCAGCAGGACTGTTGAATCGGCGGGGGCAACGAGAGGTCATCTAATTTACATGGGGCTGGCGGGCATCTACGTCAATAGGGGTACATCTCTGACACATGTCCGCCCCCTGTAATCGCAAAATCCAGCGACCACTTGCAATCTTCCCCAACCCCACTGAGTGCCAGTCTTTGTGGAACCAGGTTGCTTCCCTGGCCTGGAGCACCCACCTCCCTGGTAGTGCCTACCTGCTCCCACCTGGAGACCAATATGCTTTATCTCTTTCAAGCGTACTGGCTCCCAGTCCTATGTCAGATGCTGGGGAAATGGGAACTCAGCGTGTAGGGAGTCTCCACTCCCAGGACTACCGCCTCGCCACCCCACTCCCCCTCCCCCTCCCCCCCCTCCGCATCATTGCCCATACAAGGGGTGGGAAGAAAATCCCAGAAATGGAGATCTGGCACAACTGGGTCCCTGCTGTCTTTCGGTAGGTTCTGCCGGAGTTACAGTAGGAGTCTGGCAGACCCCCAGAGGAATTCAATTCCTGCTTCCAGAGAATTTTGGAAAAGCGCATGGTTATTAGCTTTGCTTTTTCATCGCTAAGCTCACTCGGAATTCTGAAGTGAGGACCATCAGTGCCCGGTGACTTATAAAGTCCCTGGAATCCGTTCAATATTTATTTATCTATAGCTAGGGTTGTAACGTAGGCATATTCCAGGATGTTTCATCACATGACCTCCCACCGCCAACCGCGCTCCTTCCTGCCATTGGTCACCCAACACGCCCATCACCGAGGTGCCCCGCCCTCCCACGGCCAATTGGAAAGCCAACAGACTCGTTGTTACCCAATTGGATGATTCTTGACTCTCAGCCAAACAGCCTTCCCCCATCGCCATTATATTTATTTCAAATTGGTTCACGCCTCCGCTAAAATGGCAGAGAATTGTCAGATGACCGTTTACACCCTAGTACCTCGCGGTGTAATTTCAAGGCCAATATTAACTCATGTGAAGCAGTTCAGATTACAATATTCAGGATAGTGGAGGGAATGAAAGAAGGTGAGAGAAAACTAGTCAAGCTCCCATGACCATGCACACAGCGGGTTATGTTTAACTGTGTCCCTATATCAATAGATCTTTGTTGGTTAAGAAAGAAAAAAGAAAGACTTGCACTTCTATAGCGTCTTTCACGACCACCGGACCTCCGAAAGCGCTTTACAGCCAATGAAGTAATTTTTGAAGTGTAGTCACTGTTGTAATGTTGGAAATACAGCAGCCGATTTGCGCACAGCAAGCTCCCACAAACTGCAATGTGATAATGACCAGATAATCTGTTTTTATTAATGATGTTGATTGAGGAATAAATATTGGCCAGGACACTGGGGATAACTCCCCTGCTCTTCTTCGAAAGAGTGACATGGGATTTTTTATGTCCACCTGGGAGGGCAGACGGGGCCTCGGTTTAACGTCTTATCCAAAAGACGGCACCTCCGACAGTGCAGCACTCCCTCAGCACTGCACTGGAGTGTCAGCCTGGATTTTTGTGCTCAAGTCTCTGGAGCGGGACTTGAACCCACAGCCGTCTGACTCAGCGAGTTAAGGGTATTAAGCGATATGGAGCAAAGGCAGGTAAATGGAGTTGACAGATCAACCATGATTTGATTGAATGGAGGAGCAGGCTCGAGGGGCTGAATGGCCTCTTTTTATTCCTATGTTTTATCATTGGGTGAAAAGCGGGCGATACTGAATCGGTGAATCGTTTCACACCTCACTGACTTTCTTTTCCATTGACATCAATGGATATGTGAGTCAGGCCATCAATTCGCTATCACCCGTTTTTTGCCTGATGATAGAAGTTAAAATTGCCTCCAGGGAGTCAAGATCAAGTGTAGTCGTTGGGTGAGGTGGGTTTAGAGGGTGGGGATAATTGGGCTAGGGCAAGCAGATGTAATTCAGTCTCCATTATAAGTCCTACGTTGTGTCAGTATTTTTATATACTTCCATTATAAACTCCTATGTCCACATTTATAATGGAAACGGCCTACATAAAACCGGACACACGGTAATTACACCCTCCTACCAGTGGTGGTGCTGCAGAGCCTGTACTGACAGGCGAGGGTAATGCCAGCGTGACATGTTTACATAGACAGTTTCCATTGTAAATGTGGACATGGGAATTTAAATTGTTGGGGGTGAAGTTGACGGGAAGTGCGCGTAGACAGAAGCGTCGGGAATTTCCTCAGAGGTTCTCCCAATTGGCCGCCATAACTTCAGCAGAAGTTACAGCGACCAATCGGGACAACACCCAGGGAAATGGCTGACCGAGATCTTTAATATATTGTAGGTAACCTGCAGTGCTCAGAAAGCGAAAGCCCCTTCCTTGACAAAAAGGTCCAAGGACTGGAGAACAGCCATCTGCCTCTGACTTGGTTCTATCCAAATTTTAAAAATAATATAATGAAAGCCTGATTCTGTCCCGTAGATCTGTGTCTTATGTTATGAAAGCACTGGAGTTTCCAAATAGCAGCAAAGGAAATATCAGAACTCAAAACCTTGATCCACCTCCTCCCATACCCACCTTGCCCCTTTAGATTTGGACTGGGTGAAGGTTGGCAGCCCGATGTGGGGTCTAAAGGGCAGGACTGGGTCATTGGATGTTATGGCACTCGACTAGCAACCCACAGGTCGCGAGTTCAAATTCCACCATAGCAAGTAGAATTTAATTCAATAAAACTGGTAATTTGTGGGCTGGCAACATGAAAAACTGCCAGATTGTTGTAAAAACCCAACTTGTACATTAATGCCCTTTAGGGAAGGGAACCTGCCATACTTATCCAGTCTGGCATACATGTGACTCCAGTGCTGCACTAACGTGGTTAACTTGATGCTCTGTGAAGTGGCCTAACAAGCCCCTCAGTTGTAAAAACAGTCACTAAGAAGGCTCACCACCACCTTCCCAGGGCATCAAGGCCTGGGCAATAAATGCCGGCCTCACCAGACTCGCCCACATCCCAAGAACAATTTTTTTTAAAGTGGAAAATAGGATATGGATCAATTAAAGTTAGTTGTTTGCTACAGCTAATCACAAAGTATCTCACAAGATATACAAGCAGCGGATATACAGGCAGCGGATATACAGGCAGCGGATATACAGGCTGCGGATATACAGGCCGCGGATATACAGGCCACGGACATACAGGCCACAGATATACAGGCAGCGGATATACAGGCCGCGGATATACAGGCAGCGGATATACAGGCCGCGGATATACAGGCAGCGGATATACAGGCCGCGGATATACAGGCAGCGGATATACAGGCCGCGGATATACAGGCAGCGAACTTACAGGCAGCGGATATACAGGCCGCCGATACACAGGCAGCAGATATACAGGCAGCAGATACACAGGCCATGGATATACAGGCCACGGATATACAGGCCGCGGATATACAGGCAGTGAATATACAAGCAATGGATACACAGGCAGTGGATAGACAGGCAACAGATACACAGGCAGCGGATATACAAGCCGTGGATATACAGGCAGCGGATATACAGGGCATGGATATACAGGCCGCGGATATACAGGCAGTGGATATACAGGCAGCGGATATACAGGCCGTGGATATACAGGCAGCGGATATACAGGCCGCGGATATACAGGCAGCGGATATACAGGCCACGGATATACAGGCAGCGAACTTACAGGCAGCGGATATACAGGCCGCCGATACACAGGCAGCGGATATACAGGCGGCCGATATACAGGCCGCGGATATACAGGCAGCAGATATACAGGCAGTGGATATACAGGCCGTGGATATACAGGCAGCAAATATACAGGCAGCGGATATACAGGCTGCCGATACACAGGCAGCAGATATACAGGCAGCAGATACACAGGCCATGGATATACAGGCCACGGATATACAGGCAGTGAATATACAGGCAATGGATAGACAGGCAGTGGATAGACAGGCAACAGATACACAGGCAGCGGATATACAGGCCGTGAATATACAGGCAGCGGATATACAGGGCATGGATATACAGGCCGCGGATATACAGGCAGTGGATATACAGGCAGCGGATATACAGGCAGCGAATATACGGGCCGTGGATATACAGGCCGCGGATATACAGGCCGCGGATATACAGGCAGCGGATATACAGGCAGCAGATATACAGGCCGCGGATATACAGGCAGCAGATATACAGGCAGCAGATATACAGGCAGCGGATATACAGGCAGCGGATATACAGGCAGGAGATATACAGGCAGTGGATATACAAGCTGCGGATATACAGGCAGTGGATATACAGGCCGCGGATATGCAGGCGCCGGATATACAGGCGGCGGATGTATAGGCCGTGGATACACAGACAGCGGATACACAGGCAGCGGATATAAAGGCAGCGGATATACAGGCAGCACATATACAGGCAGTGGATATACAGGCAGCACATATACAGGCAGTGGATATACAGGCAGCGGATATAAAAGCCGCAGATATACAGGCCGCGGATATACAGGCAGCGGATATACAGGCAGCGGATATACAGGCAGCGGATATACAGGCCGCGGATATACAGGCAGCAAATATACAGGCCGCAGATATACAGGCCGTGGATATACAGGCAGCGGATATACAGGCAGCAGATATACAGGCCGTGGATATACAGGCCGTGGATATACAGGCAGCCGATATACAGGCAGCAGATATACAGGCCGTGGATAAAAAGGCAGCAGATATACAGGCAGGAGATATACAGGCAGCAGATATACAGGCAGCGGATATACAGGCAGGAGATATACAGGCAGCAGATATACAGGCAGCAGATATACAGGCAGGAGATATACAGGTAGTGGATATACAGGCTGCGGATATACAGGCAGTGGATATACAGGCAGCGGATATCCAGGCAGTGGATATACAGGCAGCAGATATACAGGCGGACAGATATACAGGCCGCGGATATGCAGGCGACGGATATACAGGCCGCGGATGTATAGGCCATGGATACACAGGCAGCGGATACACAGGCAGCGGATATAAAGGCAGCGGCTATACAGGCAGCACATATACAGGCAGTGGATATACAGGCAGCACATATACAGGCAGCGGATATACAGGCCGCAGATATACAGGCCGTGGATATACAGGCAGCGGATACACAGGCAGCAGATATACAGGCAGCGGATATACAGGCAGCGGATATGCAGGCAGCGTATGTACAGGACGCAGATATATAGGCCGCAGATATACAGGCCGCGGATATACAGGCAGCGGATATACAGGCAGCAGATATACAGGCCGCAGATATACAGGCCGCGGATATACAGGCGGTGGATATACAGGCAGCAGATATACAGGCCGCGGATATACAGGCAGGAGATATACAGGCCATGGATATACAGGTGGCGGATATACAGGCCACAGATATACAGGCGGCGGTTATACAGGCCGCGTATATACAGGCAGTGGATATACAGGCAGCAGACATACAGGCAGTGGATATACAGGCCATGGATATACAGGCAGTGCATATACAGGCAGCAGATAAAGAGGCAACAGATATACAGGCCGCAGATATACAGGCAGTGGATATACAGGCAGTGGATATACAGGCAGCGGATATACAGGCAGCAGATATACAGGACGTGGATATACAGGCTGCGTATATACAGGCAGCGTATATACAGGCAGTGTATATACAGGCAGCAGCTATACAGGCAGGAGATATACAGGCTGTGGATATACAGGCAGAACATATACAGGCAGTGGATATACAGGCAGCGGATATACAGGCAGGAGATATACAGGCCCTGGATATACAGGCGGCGGATATACAGGCAGCAGATATACAGGCCGTGGATATGCAGGCAGCAGATATACAGGCCGCAGATATACAGGCAGCACATATACAGGCAGGAGATATACAGGCCGTGGATATACAGGCAGCAGATATACAGGCAGCAGCTATATCGGCCGTGGATATACAGGTGGTGGATATACAGGCGGTGGATATACAGGCGGTGGACATACAGGCAGCAGCAATAAAGGCAGCGGATATGCAGGCAGCGGATATAGAGGCTGCGGATATACAGGCCATGGATATAAAGACAGCAGATATACAGGCAGTGGATATACAGGCAGCAGATATACAGGCAGCAGATATACAGGCCATGGATATACAGGCTGCTGATGTACAGGCAGCGGATATACAGGCCGCGGATATACAAGCCGCGGATATACAGGCCGTGGATATATAGGCAGCGGATATACAGGCAGTGGATATACAGGCAGGAGATATACAGGCAGCAGATATACAAGCAGCAGATATACAGGCAGCAGATATACAGGCAGCGGATATACAGGCAGCGGATATACAGGCAGCGGATATACAGGCAGCGGATATACAGGCCGCGGATATACAGGCAGCAGATGTACAGGCCGCGGATATACAGGCCGTGGATATACAGGTGGCGGATATACAGGCAGTGGATATACAGGCCGTGGATATACAAGCTGCAGATATGCAGGCAGCAGATGTACAGGCCGTGGATATACAGGCAGTGGATATACAGGCAGCGGATATACAGGCAGGAGATATACAGGCCCTGGATATACAGGCGGCGGATATACAGGCAGCAGATATACAGGCCGTGGATATGCAGGCAGCAGATATACAGGCCGCAGATATACAGGCAGCACATATACAGGCAGGAGATATACAGGCCGTGGATATACAGGCAGCAGATATACAGGCAGCAGCTATATCGGCCGTGGATATACAGGTGGTGGATATACAGGCGGTGGATATACAGGCGGTGGACATACAGGCAGCAGCAATAAAGGCAGCGGATATGCAGGCAGCGGATATAGAGGCTGCGGATATACAGGCCATGGATATAAAGACAGCAGATATACAGGCAGTGGATATACAGGCAGCAGATATACAGGCAGCAGATATACAGGCCATGGATATACAGGCTGCTGATGTACAGGCAGCGGATATACAGGCCGCGGATATACAAGCCGCGGATATACAGGCCGTGGATATATAGGCAGCGGATATACAGGCAGTGGATATACAGGCAGGAGATATACAGGCAGCAGATATACAAGCAGCAGATATACAGGCAGCAGATATACAGGCAGCGGATATACAGGCAGCGGATATACAGGCAGCGGATATACAGGCAGCGGATATACAGGCCGCGGATATACAGGCAGCAGATGTACAGGCCGCGGATATACAGGCCGTGGATATACAGGTGGCGGATATACAGGCAGTGGATATACAGGCCGTGGATATACAAGCTGCAGATATGCAGGCAGCAGATGTACAGGCCGTGGATATACAGGCAGTGGATATACAGGCAGCGGATATACAGGCTGCGGATATACAGGCAGCAGATGTACAGGCCATGGATATACATGCCGCAGATATACAGGCGGCAGATATACAGGCAGCAGATGTACAGGCCGCGGATATACAGGGCACGGATATGCAGGCAGCACATACGCAGGCAGCGGATATACAGGCTGCAGATATACAGGCAGCGGATATAAAGGCCGCGGATATACAGGTCGCGGATATACAGGCAGCGGATATACAGGCTGCGTATATACAGGCAGCGGATATACAGGCCGCGGATATACAGGCAGCGAACTTACAGGCAGCGGATATACAGGCCGCCGATACACAGGCAGCAGATATACAGGCAGCAGATACACAGGCCATGGATATACAGGCCACGGATATACAGGCCGCGGATATACAGGCAGTGAATATACAAGCAATGGATACACAGGCAGTGGATAGACAGGCAACAGATACACAGGCAGCGGATATACAAGCCGTGGATATACAGGCAGCGGATATACAGGGCGTGGATATACAGGCCGCGGATATACAGGCAGTGGATATACAGGCAGCGGATATACAGGCCGTGGATATACAGGCAGCGGATATACAGGCCGTGGATATACAGGTAGCGGATATACAGGCCACGGATATACAGGCAGCGAACATACAGGCAGCGGATATACAGGCCGCCGATACACAGGCAGCGGATATACAGGCGGCCGATATACAGGCCGCGGATATACAGGCAGCAGATATACAGGCAGTGGATATACAGGCCGTGGATATACAGGCAGCAAATATACAGGCAGCGGATATACAGGCCGCCGATACACAGGCAGCAGATATACAGGCAGCAGATACACAGGCCATGGATATACATGCCGCGGATATACAGGCAGTGAATATACAGGCAATGGATAGACAGGCAGTGGATAGACAGGCAACAGATACACAGGCAGCGGATATACAGGCCGTGAATATACAGGCAGCGGATATACAGGGCATGGATATACAGGCCGCGGATATACAGGCAGTGGATATACAGGCAGCGGATATACAGGCAGCGAATATACGGGCCGCGGATATACAGGCCGCGGATATACAGGCTGCGGATATACAGGCAGCGGATGTACAGGCAGCAGATATACAGGCCGCGGATATACAGGCAGCAGATATACAGGCAGCAGATATACAGGCAGCGGATATACAGGCAGCAGATATACAGGCAGCGGATATACAGGCAGCGGATATACAGGCAGGAGATATACAGGCAGTGGATATACAAGCTGCGGATATACAGGCAGTGGATATACAGGCCGCGGATATGCAGGCGGCGGATGTATAGGCCGTGGATACACAGACAGCGGATACACAGGCAGCGGATATAAAGGCAGCGGATATACAGGCAGCACATATACAGGCAGTGGATATACAGGCAGCACATATACAGGCAGTGGATATACAGGCAGCGGATATACAAGCCGCAGATATACAGGCCGCGGATATACAGGCAGCGGATATACAGGCAGCGGATATACAGGCAGCGGATATACAGGCCGCGGATATACAGGCAGCAAATATACAGGCCGCAGATATACAGGCCGCGGATATACAGGCAGCGGATATACAGGCAGCAGATATACAGGCCGTGGATATACAGGCCGTGGATATACAGGCAGCCGATATACAGGCAGCAGATATACAGGCCGTGGATAAAAAGGCAGCAGATATACAGGCAGGAGATATACAGGCAGCAGATATACAGGCAGCGGATATACAGGCAGGAGATATACAGGCAGCAGATATACAGGCAGCAGATATACAGGAAGGAGATATACAGGTAGTGGATATACAGGCTGCGGATATACAGGCAGTGGATATACAGGCAGCGGATATCCAGGCAGTGGATATACAGGCAGCAGATATACAGGCGGACAGATATACAGGCCGCGGATATGCAGGCGACGGATATACAGGCCGCGGATGTATAGGCCATGGATACACAGGCAGCGGATACACAGGCAGCGGATATAAAGGCAGCGGCTATACAGGCAGCACATATACAGGCAGTGGATATACAGGCAGCACATATACAGGCAGCGGATATACAGGCCGCAGATATACAGGCCGTGGATATACAGGCAGCGGATACACAGGCAGCAGATATACAGGCAGCGGATATAAAGGCCGCGGATATACAGGTCGCGGATATACAGGCAGCGGATATACAGGCTGCGTATATACAGGCAGCGGATATACAGGCCGCGGATATACAGGCAGCGAACTTACAGGCAGCGGATATACAGGCCGCCGATACACAGGCAGCAGATATACAGGCAGCAGATACACAGGCCATGGATATACAGGCCACGGATATACAGGCCGCGGATATACAGGCAGTGAATATACAGGCAGCGGATATACAGGGCGTGGATATACAGGCCGCGGATATACAGGCAGTGGATATACAGGCAGCGGATATACAGGCCGTGGATATACAGGCAGCGGATATACAGGCCGTGGATATACAGGTAGCGGATATACAGGCCACGGATATACAGGCAGCGAACATACAGGCAGCGGATATACAGGCCGCCGATACACAGGCAGCGGATATACAGGCGGCCGATATACAGGCCGCGGATATACAGGCAGCAGATATACAGGCAGTGGATATACAGGCCGTGGATATACAGGCAGCAAATATACAGGCAGCGGATATACAGGCCGCCGATACACAGGCAGCAGATATACAGGCAGCAGATACACAGGCCATGGATATACATGCCGCGGATATACAGGCAGTGAATATACAGGCAATGGATAGACAGGCAGTGGATAGACAGGCAACAGATACACAGGCAGCGGATATACAGGCCGTGAATATACAGGCAGCGGATATACAGGGCATGGATATACAGGCCGCGGATATACAGGCAGTGGATATACAGGCAGCGGATATACAGGCAGCGAATATACGGGCCGCGGATATACAGGCCGCGGATATACAGGCTGCGGATATACAGGCAGCGGATGTACAGGCAGCAGATATACAGGCCGCGGATATACAGGCAGCAGATATACAGGCAGCAGATATACAGGCAGCGGATATACAGGCAGCAGATATACAGGCAGCGGATATACAGGCAGCGGATATACAGGCAGGAGATATACAGGCAGTGGATATACAAGCTGCGGATATACAGGCAGTGGATATACAGGCCGCGGATATGCAGGCGGCGGATGTATAGGCCGTGGATACACAGACAGCGGATACACAGGCAGCGGATATAAAGGCAGCGGATATACAGGCAGCACATATACAGGCAGCACATATACAGGCAGTGGATATACAGGCAGCGGATATACAAGCCGCAGATATACAGGCCGCGGATATACAGGCAGCGGATATACAGGCAGCGGATATACAGGCAGCGGATATACAGGCCGCGGATATACAGGCAGCAAATATACAGGCCGCAGATATACAGGCCGCGGATATACAGGCAGCGGATATACAGGCAGCAGATATACAGGCCGTGGATATACAGGCCGTGGATATACAGGCAGCCGATATACAGGCAGCAGATATACAGGCAGCAGATATACAGGCCGTGGATAAAAAGGCAGCAGATATACAGGCAGGAGATATACAGGCAGCAGATATACAGGCAGCGGATATACAGGCAGGAGATATACAGGCAGCAGATATACAGGCAGCAGATATACAGGCAGCAGATATACAGGCAGGAGATATACAGGTAGTGGATATACAGGCTGCGGATATACAGGCAGTGGATATACAGGCAGCGGATATCCAGGCAGTGGATATACAGGCAGCAGATATACAGGCAGACAGATATACAGGCCGCGGATATGCAGGCGACGGAAAGACAGGCCGCGGATGTATAGGCCATGGATACACAGGCAGCGGATACACAGGCAGCGGATATAAAGGCAGCGGCTATACAGGCAGCACATATACAGGCAGTGGATATACAGGCAGCACATATACAGGCAGTGGATATACAGGCCGCAGATATACAGGCCGCGGATATACAGGCAGCGGATATACAGGCAGCAGATATACAGGCAGCGGATATACAGGCAGCGGATATGCAGGCAGCGGATATACAGGACGCAGATATACAGGCCGCAGATATACAGGCCGCGGATATACAGGCAGCGGATATACAGGCAGCAGATATACAGGCCGCAGATATACAGGCCGCGGATATACAGGCGGCGGATATACAGGTAGCAGATATACAGGCCGCGGATATACAGGCAGGAGATATACAGGCCATGGATATACAGGTGGCGGATATACAGGCCACAGATATACAGGCGGCGGTTATACAGGCCGCGTATATACAGGCAGCACATATACAGGCAGCAGATAAAGAGGCAGCAGATATACAGGCCGCAGATATACAGGCAGTGGATATACAGGCAGTGGATATACAGGCAGCGGATATACAGGCAGCAGATATACAGGACGTGGATATACAGGCTGCGTATATACAGGCAGCGTATATACAGGCAGTGTATATACAGGCAGCAGCTATACAGGCAGGAGATATACAGGCTGTGGATATACAGGCAGCACATATACAGGCAGTGGATATACAGGCAGCGGATATACAGGCAGGAGATATACAGGCCCTGGATATACAGGTGGCGGATATACAGGCAGCAGATATACAGGCCGTGGATATGCAGGCAGCAGATATACAGGCCGCAGATATACAGGCAGCACATATACAGGCAGGAGATATACAGGCCGTGGATATACAGGCAGCAGATATACAGGCAGCAGATATACAGGCAGCAGCTATATCGGTCGTGGATATACAGGTGGTGGATATACAGGTGGTGGATATACAGGCGGTGGATATACAGGCAGCAGCAATAAAGGCAGCGGATATGCAGGCAGCGGATATAGAGGCTGCGGATATACAGGCCATGGATATAAAGACAGCAGATATACAGGCAGTGGATATACAGGCAGCAGATATACAGGCAGCAGATATACAGGCCATGGATATACAGGCTGCTGATGTACAGGCAGCGGATATACAGGCCGCGGATATACAAGCCACGGATATACAGGCCGTGGATATATAGGCAGCGGATATACAGGCAGTGGATATACAGGCAGGAGATATACAGGCAGCAGATATACAAGCAGCAGATATACAGGCAGCAGATATACAGGCAGCGGATATACAGGCAGCGGATATACAGGCAGTGGATATACAGGCCACGGATATACAGGCAGCAGATGTACAGGCCGCGGATATACAGGCCGTGGATATACAGGTGGCGGATATACAGGCAGTGGATATACAGGCCGTGGATATACAAGCTGCAGATATGCAGGCAGCAGATGTACAGGCCGTGGATATACAGGCAGTGGATATACAGGCAGCGGATATACAGGCTGCGGATATACAGGCAGCAGATGTACAGGCCGTGGATATACAGGCCGCAGATATACAGGCGGCAGATATACAGGCAGCAGATGTACAGGCCGCGGATATACAGGGCACGGATATGCAGGCAGCACATACGCAGGCAGCGGATATACAGGCTGCAGATATACAGGCAGCGGATATAAAGGCCGCGGATATACAGGCCGCGGATATACAGGCAGCGGATATACAGGCTGCGTATATACGGGCAGCGGATATACGGGCCGCGGATATACAGGCAGCGGATATACAGGCCGCGTATATACAGGCCGCGGATATACAGGCCGCGGATATATAGGTGGCGCATATACAGGCAGTGGATATACAGGCCGCAGATATACAGGCCGCAGATATACAGGCCGTGGATATACAGGCAGCGGATATACAGGCAGCAGATATACAGGCCGCAGATATACAGGCCGCGGATATACAGGCAGTGGATATACAGGCAGCAGATATACAGGCCGTGGATATACAGGCAGGAGATATACAGGCCATGGATATACAGGTGGCGGATATACAGGCCACAGATATACAGGCTGCGGATATACAGGCCGCGTATATACAGGCAGTGGATATACAGGCCATGGATATAGAGGCAGCGCATATACAGGCAGCAGATATACAGGCAATGGATATACAGGCAGCAGATATACAGGCAGCGGATATACAGGCAGCAGATATACAGGCAGTGGATATACAGGCTGCAGATATACAGGCCGCAGATATACGGGCAGTGGATATACAGGCAGTGGATATACAGGCAGCAGATATACAGGCCGTGGATATACAGGCAGGAGATATACAGGCCATGGATATACAGGTGGCGGATATACAGGCCACAGATATACAGGCTGCGGATATACAGGCAGTGGATATACAGGCAGCAGATATACAGGCCGTGGATATACAGGCAGGAGATATACAGGCCATGGATATACAGGTGGCGGATATACAGGCCACAGATATACAGGCTGTGGATATACAGGCTGCGTATATACAGGCAGTGGATATACAGGCCATGGATATAGAGGCAGCGCATATACAGGCAGCAGATATACAGGCAACGGATATACAGGCAGCAGATATACAGGCAGCGGATATACAGGCAGCACATATACAGGCAGTGGATATACAGGCTGCAGATATACAGGCCGCAGATATACGGGCAGTGGATATACAGGCAGTGGATATACAGGCAGCAGATATACAGGCCGTGGATATACAGGCAGGAGATATACAGGCCATGGATATACAGGTGGTGGATATACAGGCCACAGATATACAGGCTGCGGATATACAGGCCGCGTATATACAGGCAGTGGATATACAGGCCATGGATATAGAGGCAGCGCATATACAGGCAGCAGATATACAGGCAACGGATATACAGGCAGCAGATATACAGGCAGCGGATATACAGGCAGCAGATATACAGGCAGTGGATATACAGGCTGCAGATATACAGGCCGCAGATATACAGGCAGTGGATATACAGGCAGTGGATATACAGGCAGTGGATATACAGGCAGCAGATATACAGGCCGTGGATATACAGGCTGCGTATATACAGGCAGCGTATATACAGTCAGTGGATATACAGGCAGCAGATATACAGGCAGGAGATATACAGGCCGTGGATATACAGGCAGTGGATATACAGGCAGCAGATATACAGGCAGCAGATATACAGGCAGCAGATATACAGGCAGCAGATATACAGGCAGCGGATATACAGGCAGTGCATATACAGGCAGCAGATATACAGGCAGTGGATATACAGGCAGCAGATATACTGGCAGCGGATATACAGGCAGCGGATATACAGGCAGTGGATATACAGGCAGCAGATATACAGGCCGCAGATATACAGGCCGCGGATATACAGGCAGTGGATATACAGGCAGTGGATATACAGGCCGCGGATATACAGGCAGCGGATATACAGGCCGCGGACATACGGGCCGCGGATATACAGGCCGCGGATATATAGGTGGCGCATATACAGGCCGCAGATATACAGGCCGTGGATATACAGGCAGCGGATATACAGGCAGCAGATATACAGGCCGCAGATATACAGGCCGCGGATATACAGGCAGTGGATATACAGGCAGCAGATATACAGGCCGTGGATATACAGGCAGGAGATATACAGGCCATGGATATACAGGTGGCGGATATACAGGCCACAGATATACAGGCTGCGGATATACAGGCCGCGTATATACAGGCAGTGGATATACAGGCCATGGATATAGAGGCAGCGCATATACAGGCAGCAGATATACAGGCAACGGATATACAGGCAGCAGATATACAGGCAGCGGATATACAGGCAGCAGATATACAGGCAGTGGATATACAGGCTGCAGATATACAGGCCGCAGATATACGGGCAGTGGATATACAGGCAGTGGATATACAGGCAGCAGATATACAGGCCGTGGATATACAGGCAGGAGATATACAGGCCATGGATATACAGGTGGCGGATATACAGGCCACAGATATACAGGCTGCGGATATACAGGCCGCGTATATACAGGCAGTGGATATACAGGCCATGGATATAGAGGCAGCGCATATACAGGCAGCAGATATACAGGCAACGGATATACAGGCAGCAGATATACAGGCAGCGGATATACAGGCAGCAGATATACAGGCAGTGGATATACAGGCTGCAGATATACAGGCCGCAGATATACAGGCAGTGGATATACAGGCCGCGGATATACAGGCAGTGGATATACAGGCAGTGCATATACAGGCAGCAGATATACAGGCAGTGGATATACAGGCAGCAGATATACTGGCAGCGGATATACAGGCAGCGGATATACAGGCAGCGGATATACAGGCAGCAGATATACAGGCGGGTGATATGCAAGCCGCAGATATACAGGCCGCGGATATACAGGCAGCGGATATACCGGCAGCCGATATACAGGCCGTGGATATACAGGTGGCGGATATACAGGCCACAGATATACAGGCTGCGGATATACAGGCCGCGTATATACAGGCAGTGGATATACAGGCCATGGATATAGAGGCAGCGCATATACAGGCAGCAGATATACAGGCAGCGGATATACAGGCAGCAGATATACAGGCAGCGGATATACAGGCAGCAGATATACAGGCCGCAGATATACAGGCAGCGGATATACAGGCAGCAGATATACAGGCAGTGCATATACAGGCAGCAGATATACAGGCAGCGGATATACAGGCAGCAGATATACAGGCAGCGGATATACAGGCAGCAGATATACAGGCAGTGGATATACAGGCAGCAGATATACAGGCCGCAGATATACAGGCAGTGGATATACAGGCAGTGGATATACAGGCAGCGGATATACAGGCAGCAGATATACAGGCCGTGGATATACAGGTGCGTATATACAGGCAGCGTATATACAGGCAGTGGATATACAGGCAGCAGATATACAGGCAGGAGATATACAGGCCGTGGATATACAGGCGGCAGATATACAGGCAGCAGATATACAGGCAGCGGATATACAGGCAGCAGATATACAGGCCGCAGATATACATGCAGCGGATATACAGGCAGTGCATATACAGGCAGCAGATATACAGGCAGCGGATATACAGGCAGCAGATATACTGGCAGCGGATATACAGGCAGCAGATATACAGGCAGTGGATATACAGGCAGTGGATATACAGGCAGCAGATATACAGGCCGCAGATATACAGGCCGCAGATATACAGGCAGTGGATGTACAGGCAGTGGATATACAGGCCGCGGATATACAGGCAGCGGATATACAGGCCGCGGATATACAGGCCGCGGATATATAGGTGGCGCATATACAGGCCGCAGATATACAGGCCGCGGATATACAGGCTGCAGATATACAGGCGGCTGATATACAAGCCGCAGATATACAGGCCGCGGATATACAGGCAGCGGATATACCGGCAGCCGATATACAGGCCATGGATATACAGGCAGGAGATATGCAGGCCATGGATATACAGGTGGCGGATATACAGGCCACAGATATACAGGCTGCGGATATACAGGTCGCGTATATACAGGCAGTGGATATATAGGCAGCGGACATACAGGCAGTGAATATACAGTCCATGGACATAGAGGCAGTGCATATACAGGCAGCTGATATAGAGGCAGCGGATATACAGGCAGCAGATATACAGGCAGCGGATATACAGGCAGCAGATATACAGGCCGCAGATATACAGGCAGCTGATATACAGGCAGCAGATATACAGGCAGTGCATATACAGGCAGCAGATATACAGGCCGCAGATATACAGGCCGCGGATATACAGGCAGCGGATATACAGGCAGCCGATATACAGGCCGCGGATATACAGGCAGGAGATATGCAGGCCATGGATATACAGGTGGCAGATATACAGGCCACAGATATACAGGCCGCGGATATACAGGCAGCAGATATACAGGCAGCGGATATACAGGCAGCAGATATACAGGCCGCAGATATACAGGCAGCTGATATACAGGCAGCAGATATACAGGCAGTGCATATACAGGCAGCAGATATACAGGCCGCAGATATACAGGCCGCGGATATACAGGCAGCGGATATACAGGCAGCCGATATACAGGCCGCGGATATACAGGCAGGAGATATGCAGGCCATGGATATACAGGTGGCAGATATACAGGCCACAGATATACAGGCTGCAGATATACAGGCCGCGTATATACAGGCAGTGGATATACAGGCAGTGGACATACAGGCAGTGGATATACAGGCCATGGACATAGAGGCAGTGCATATACAGGCAGCAGATATACAGGCAGCGGATATACAGGCAGCAGATATACAGGCAGCGGATATACAGGCAGCAGATATACAGGCAGCGGATATACAGGCAGCAGATATACAGGCTGCAGATATACAGGCAGTGGATATACAGGCAGTGGATTTACAGGCAGCAGATATACAGGCCGTGGATATACAGGCTGCATATATACAGGCAGCGTATATACAGGCAGTGGATATACAGGCAGCAGATATACAGGCAGGAGATATACAGGCCGTGGATATACAGGCAGCACATATACAGGCAGTGGATATACAGGCAGCGGATATACAGGCAGGAGATATATAGGCCGTGGATATACAGGCGGCAGATATACAGGCAGCAGATATACAGGCCGCGGATATGCAGGCAGCAGATATACAGGCCGCAGATATACAGGCAGCACATATACAGGCAGGAGATATACAGGCTGCGGATATACAGGCAGCAGATATACAGGCAGCAGATATACAGGCAGCAGATATACAGGCAGCAGATACACCGGCCGTGGATATACAGGTGGTGGATATACAGGCGGTAGATATATAGGCGGCGGATATACAGGCAGCAGCAATAAAGGCAGTGGATATGCAGGCAGCGGATATACAGGTCGCGTATATACAGGCAGTGGATATATAGGCAGCGGACATACAGGCAGTGGATATACAGTCCATGGACATAGAGGCAGTGCATATACAGCAGCTGATATAGAGGCAGCGGATATACAGGCAGCAGATATACAGGCAGCGGATATACAGGCAGCAGATATACAGGCCGCAGATATACAGGCAGCTGATATACAGGCAGCAGATATACAGGCAGTGCATATACAGGCAGCAGATATGCAGGCCGCAGATATACAGGCCACGGATATACAGGCAGCGGATATACAGGCAGCCGATATACAGGCCGCGGATATACAGGCAGGAGATATGCAGGCCATGGATATACAGGTGGCAGATATACAGGCCACAGATATACAGGCTGCGGATATACAGGCCGCGTATATACAGGCAGTGGATATACAGGCAGCGGACATACAGGCAGTGGATATACAGGCCATGGACATAGAGGCAGTGCATATACAGGCAGCAGATATACAGGCAGCGGATATACAGGCAGCAGATATACAGGCAGCGGATATACAGGCAGCAGATATACAGGCAGCGGATATACAGGCAGCAGATATACAGGCTGCAGATATACAGGCAGTGGATATACAGGCAGCGGATATACAGGCAGCAGATATACTGGCCGTGGATATACAGGCTGCATATATACAGGCAGCGTATATACAGGCAGTGGATATACAGGCAGCAGATATACAGGCAGGAGATATACAGGCCGTGGATATACAGGCAGCACATATACAGGCAGTGGATATACAGGCAGCGGATATACAGGCAGGAGATATATAGGCCGTGGATATACAGGCGGCAGATATACAGGCAGCAGATATACAGGCCGCGGATATGCAGGCAGCAGATATACAGGCCGCAGATATACAGGCAGCACATATACAGGCAGGAGATATACAGGCTGCGGATATACAGGCAGCAGATATACAGGCAGCAGATATACAGGCAGCAGATATACAGGCAGCAGATACACCGGCCGTGGATATACAGGTGGTGGATATACAGGCGGTAGATATATAGGCGGCAGATATACAGGCAGCAGCAATAAAGGCAGTGGATATGCAGGCAGCGGATATACAGGCTGCGGATATACAGGCCGCGGATATACAGGCCACGGATATACAGACAGCAGATATACAGGCGGCGGATATACAGGCCGCGGATATACAGGCCGTGGATATAGAGGCAGCAGATATACAGGCAGCGGATATACAGAAGAGACAAGTTTGACAGACATGGAAAGACACCAATATCTGTCCACAAAATGCAAGTGTCTTCAACCGAGAACACGAAGGGTCAGAAGAAATCTGAGGATATGAGCAAACAATGCTCCATCCACAACAAGCCGCATCTATTAAGGAAGTGCAGAGTCTTCAGGGAGATGTCCCTGGAAGATCAGAAACAGTATCTCAAAGAGAACTCTATATGTTTCAAGTGCTGCTCTTCCATGAACCATCTCACCAAGAACTGCAAGGTAGAGGCAAAATGCACAGAATGTGAAAGTGATCGGCACATTTCAGCACTCCACCCAGGCCCAGCTCCTTGGAAATCAGAGTCGCCTCCTCACGCCTCAGAGCACGGCGGGGAGAGAGAGGGAGCTGCCAGTCCGGAGATTACATCCAAGTGCACTGAGGTGTGTGGAGAAGGAGTGAGCGCAAGAGCTGCTCCAAGATATGCCTCGTTAATGTGTACCCTGTAGGACATCGCCAGGAATCTGAAAAGATGTATGCCATACTAGATGAACAAAGCAATCGTTCTCTAGCAAAATCCGAGTTCTTCAACATCTTCAAGGTCAAAGGAAGTCTGTCGCCTTACACGCTGAAGACGTGTGCTGGACTTTCAGAGACAGCCGGCAGGAGGGCCTGCGGTTATGTTGTTGAGTCAGCCGACGGGAAGATTAGCCTCCCCCTTCCTACACTCATCGAATGTAATCAAGTCCCCGACAACCATTCTGAGATTCCTACTCCGAAAGCAGCTCATCATCACCGTCATCTGCGAGATCCCACCTCTTGATCCAGATGCAGGCATACTTCTGTTGTTGGGAAGGGACATCCTGAGGGTACATAAGATAAGGAAACAGATCAACGGTCCACATGACGCCCCTTTTGCCCAAAGGCTAGACCTTGGCTGGGTCATTGTTGGAGATGTGTGCCTCAAGGGCGCTCACAAGCCATCTCAGGTGAGCACACTCAAGACTTCCATCTTGGAGAATGGTCGTCCAAGCTACCTTACCCCATGCAGTAGTCAGATCCGAGTGACAGAGTTCAGTCATACGGCTCAGCCTCAGAAAACCCCAGCGCTGAACTCCACAGACAGCACACAGATGATGCTCACCGGAGAGAACCCGGGTCAGTCAGTCTTCTGTCGCACCGCCAATGACCACAAACTTGCTCCATCGATCGATGACATGAGATTCCTCCAGATTATGGACAATGAGGTCTCTCGTGACAGCTCTAACAGCTGGGTTGCACCCTTACCCTTCCAGAACCCCAGACGATGGCTGCCGAACAACAGGGAGTATGCCTATAATCATCTTAACTCACTCCGTCGCACACTAGAGAAGAAGCCAAAGATGAAAGCACACTTCCTAGAATTTGTCAAGAAAATGCTTGTCAACGATCATGCAGAGATAACTCCTACACGCCAGGAAGGCCAAGAGTGTTGGTACCTCCCTTCCTTCGGAGACTATCACCCCAAAAAGCCGGAACAGATCCGCGTGGTGTTTGACTCCAGTGCACCATATCAGGGAGTCTCTCTCAACAACGTACTCCTCACAGGGCCCGATCTCAACAACAGCCTCTTGGGGGTACTCATGAGATTCAGGAAAGAGCCCGTCATCATCGCTGCCGATATCCAGCACATGTTTCATTGCTTTGTGGTGAGAGAAGACCACAGAGACTTTCTCCGCTTCCTGTGGTATCGGGACAATGACCCCAACAGAGACATTGTGGACTACAGAATGCGTGTCCATGTCTTCGGGAATAGCCCATCCCCTGCTGTCGCCATGTACGGACTGAGGAGGGCTGCCAAGGAAGAAGACGACGACTTTGGCAGTGATGTGAGAGGGTTCATCGAACGAGAGTTCTATGTCGACGATGCACTAAAGTCATTCCTGACCGAAGCAGAGGCCATCAGTACCCTTGGACGAGCCCAGGAACTACTTGCACTATCCAACCTCAGGCTGCACAAGATAGCCTCTAACAGACCAGCAGTGATGGAGGCATTCCCCCCTGAAGATTGTGCTAAGGACGTCAAGGATCTAGACCTCTTCACTGATGACCTCCCCCAACAGCATAGCCTAGGAGTGTCTTGGAACATAGCAACAGACACGTTCATGTTCCAAGTCTTAGATGCCAAGAAACCCTTCACACATAGAGGAGTGCTCTCTACAGTCAACAGCCTATACGACCCTCTCGGCTTCTTAGCCCCTGTCACCATACAAGGCAGGATGCTCCTCAGGGAACTCTCCACACGCGCTGAAGAGTGGGATTCACCTCTCCCTGAAGAGATGGAAGCAGAGTGGGACAGATGGAGAGACTCACTCCAAGACTTACAGGAGATCCGAATACCTCACTCCTATACGTCTTTCTCTCCCTTAAATGCCCAATTCAAAGAGCTTTGTGTCTTTGCAGACGCATCCGCTAAGGCCATTGCAAGTGTGGCTTATCTGAAGGTCACCACTCAAGATGGACAAAGCAAAATCGTCTTCGTCTTTGGTAAGGCCAAGTTGGCACCCCAGCCAGACCTCACCATACCCAGATTGGAACTGTGCGCAGCAGCATTTGCAGTTGAGATTGCAGAGTTCATGGAAGAGGAGATTGATCTGAAGTTCGACAGCATCACATATTATATAGACAGCAAAGTGGTGCTAGGATACATCCATAACCAAAGTAGACGGTTCTACATATACGTGAACAACAGGGTCCAACATATTCAACAGTCCACATACCCCGACCAGTGGAGGTACGTCCCTACAGACCTGAACCCAGCTGACCATGGGTCTAGATCTGTAACAGCGTCCCTACTCAGCAGCACGACTTGGCTGTCAGGACCTGCTTTTCTTCAGGATCCGTCCCCACACTTCTCTGAAATCAACGAGTCATTCGACCTCCTCAACCCTGTTTCTGACTCCGAGATACGCCCACAAGTCACAGCGAACGTTACTCAAATCTCTAAGGACCTGATGAGCACCAAACGCTTCGAGCGTTTCTCCAAATGGAACACTCTCATAAAGACGGTAGCACGCCTAACCCACATAGCTCGTACCTTCTCCCAGTCTACACAAGAGAGTAGCTACCATGGGTGACACATCTGTCGTAAGAGTCCCTCTGAAGAGGAGCTCAAGAGAGCCAAAATCCTTGTGATGAAGAGTGTCCAACACGAGTGTTACTCAGAAGAGTTGAAGTGCATAGCAGCAGAACGCAACCTACCCCCTCACAGCAGTCTACGGAAGCTGCATCCTATCGTCGACACCGATGGACTGTCTCTGGGGTGGTTCTTCTTTTGTCGCCGGAGGACTCCAGTGACAAGTAAAGTTCGGACTATGTGGAGTCATTAACGATCCCAGATGGGGAGTGTTCTGGACTTATCACATGCAGATAGCATCCTCTGGTGGTGGTTATTGTGTTAACAGTGTTAGTATACAGCAGAGGTCAGTTGACCTTTCTTCCTGTTTGACCCCGGTAGTAGTTTCCCAGAAAGAACCTAGCAGAGTAATGGAGGATCTTCCATGAGGAATTCCATTCTCAATCCAATTGCATCTTATCTCATATGTTAGGCCAGACGCAATATCTGTGAGTATCTTTGTTTGTTAACATGATAGCAACTTTGTCAGTGTGGTATTTGACAATACTTTGTTTATAAAGAAGTTAATAGTTGGTAGTTATCAAAGTCCAGCTTAAATGTTAGTTAGTTATACAATTAGTCTATTCTATTGTTATAAATATGTATATATCTTATGTAATATCTAATGTATAGTACTTAGTTCTATGTACAGAACATAATTTGTCTTTGTTTACAGTTTCACAAATTTGTTCAAGTAAAGCTTCAAAACAGCAAACCGGCTTCATGAGGAATTATTTGAATAAGTGTTTAACTTGCTGGATAACTAGATAGGAGCATGTCTAGCGAGGCCAGTACACATATAAAGGCAGTGGATATACAGGCAGCGGATATACAGGCCGCAGATATGCAGGCTGCGGATATGCAGGCTGCGGATATACAGGCAGTGGATATACAGGCAGCAGATATACAGGCCGTGGATATACAGGCAGCAGATATACAGGCCATGGATATGCAGGCAGCAGATATACAGGCCGCAAAAATACGGGTGGCGGATATACAGGCGGCAGATATACAGGCCACGGATATACAGGTAGTGGATATACAGGCGGCAGATATACAGGTGGCGGATATACAGGCAGCGGATATACTGGCGGCAGATATACAGGCAGCGGATATACAGGCAGCGGATACACAGGCAGCAGATACACAGGCTGTGGATACACAGGCAGCGGATACACAGGCAGCGGATATACAGGCAGCGGATATACAGGCAGCAGATACACTGGCAGCGGATATACAGGTCACGGATATACAGGCCACGGACATACAGGCCGCGGATATAGAGGCCGCAGATATACAGGCCGCAGATATACAGGCCGCAGATATACAGGCAGCGGATTTACAGGCAGGGCATATACAGGCAGCGGATATACAGGCAGTGGATATACAGGCAGCGGATATACAGGCAGCGGATATACAGGCCGCAGATATACAGGCAGCAGATATACAGGCAGCGGATATACAGGCAGCAGATATACAGGCAGTGGATATACAGGCTGCAGATATACAGGCCACAGATATACAGGCAGCACATATACAGGCAGTGGATATACAGGCCGCAGATATACAGGCAGCGGATATACAGGCAGCGGATATACAGGCAGCGGATATACAGGCTGCAGATATACAGGCAGCGCATATACAGGCAGTGGATATACAGGCAGTGGATATACAGGCCGCAGATATACAGGCCGCAGATATAGAGGCAGCAGTTATACAGGCAGCGGATATACAGGCCGCAGATTTACAGGCAGCGCATATACAGGCAGTGGATATACAGGCCGCAGATATACAGGCAGCGGATATACAGGCAGCGGATATACAGGCAGCGGATAGACAGGCCGCGGATACACAGGCCGCGGATATATAGGCAGCGGATATACAGGCTGCAGATATACAGGCAGTGGATTTACAGGCAGGGCATATACCTGCAGCAGATATACAGGCAGCGGATATACAGGCCGCACATATAGATGCAGCAGATATACAGGCCGCAGATGTACAGGCAGTGGATATACAGGCAGCAGGTATACAGGCCGTGGATATACAGGCAGCGGATATACAGGCCGCGGATATACAGGCCGCGGATATACAGGCAGCGGATATACAGGCGGCAGATATACAGACTGCAGATATGCAGGCAGCAGATATACAGGCCATGGATATACAGGCAGCAGATATACCGGCAATGGATATACATGTGGCTGATATACAGGCGGCGGATATACAGGCAGCAGATATACTGGCCGCGGATATACATGTTGTGGATATACAGGCAGCAGATATACCGGCCGTGGATATACAGGCGGTGGATATACAGGCAGCGGATATACAGGCCGCGGATATGCAGGCTGTGGATATACAGGCTGCAGGTGTACAGACAGCAGATATGCAAGCAGCGGATATACAGGCGGCAGACATACAGGCCGTGGATATACAGGCAGCAGATATACAGGCAGCGGTTATACAGGCCCCATATATACCGGCCGCAGATATACAGGCCATGGATATACAGGATGTGGATATACAGGCAGCTGATATACAGGCCGTGGATATACAGGCAGCGGATATACAGGCCGCGGATATACAGGTGGCAGATATACAGGCGGCAGATATACAGGCGGCAGATATACAGGCGGCGGATATACAGGCGGCGGATATACAGGCAGCAGATATACAGGCTGCGGATATACAGGCAGCGGATATACAGGCAGCGGATATACAGGCAGCGGATATATAGGCTGCAGATATACAGGCCGCGGATATACAGGCGGCAGATATACAGGCCGCGGATATACAGGCAGCAGATATACAGGCAGCGGATATACAGGCCCCATATATAAAGGCCGCAGATATACAGGCCATGGATATACAGGATGTGGATATACAGGCAGTGGATATACAGGCCGTGGATATACAGGCAGCGGATATACAGGCCACGGATATACAGGCGGCAGATATACAGGCGGCAGATATACAGGCCGCGGATATACAGGCGGCAGATATACAGGCCGCGAATATACAGGCAGTGGATATACAGGCCGCGGATATACAGGCCGCGGATATACAGGCAGTGGATACACAGGCAGCAGATATACAGGCCACGGATATACAGGCAGTGGATATACAGGCCGCGGATATACAGGCAGCAGATATACAGGCAGCGGATATACAGGCCGCAGATATACAGGCCGCAGATATACAGGCCGCGGATATACAGGATGTGGATATACAGGCAGCAGATATACAGACAGTGGATATACAGGCTGCGGATATACAGGCCGCGGATATACAGGCCGCGGATATACAGGCAGCGGATATACAAGCCGCAGATATACAGGCACACAGTCATGAGTTCTTAGAAAGGTAATGGGGGGACTGGGGAGCAGAAAAAATACTTTGGCAGAAATATTTACCCGTTTGTTGAGGACTAAGCTGATTTATTGGTTGTACGAGGATTAAAGTGCGCCCTTATTAATACAAGAGAAAGTGGCACAATTCTGGAAAATCTAGCAGCTTCACATCACTGGCAGAAAAGTTACAACAACTTGCATTTGTATAACGTCTTTAACAGATGTTTAAAAGTCAATCAGACAAACGCCGAGCCAAAGGGGGAGAAATTAGGAGGGGAGACCAAAATTATGTTCAGAGGTAGATTTAAGGAGGACCTCGAAAGAGGAGATGGACGTGGAGAGGCGAAGAGGTTTAGGGAGGGAATTCCAGAGCTGAGGGCCGAGACGGCTGAAGATACGGCCGTCAATGGTGGAGCGAAGGGAGGGGGATGGAGGAGGTCAGAGTCGGGGGAAACCGGAGAGTATATTAGAGTATTACTGGTAAATGATTTAAAATTTATATAGTACTAGCTGGGGGGGCCCGGCGTTGCCAGGGCAGTTTAGAGGGCTGCGCAGTTGACGGCCGGCCACTGCCACTCCCCCGCTCTGTGTCTCGGGCCGCGCGGTTGACGGCCGCCCGCTGCCGCTCCCCCGCTATGTGTCTCGGGCCGAGCGGTTGTGAGGCCCAGCCCGAGTGACCCCAACTCATCTCCCGCTCTGGTGGGCCGACGCAGCTGCCCCACTCGCTGTTGAGGAAAAGCAGGGGGAAAAATGGCGGCGACGTTTGGGGAGGCTGCAGGATTAGGTCCCACCCGTGATGCACTGATTGGTCAACCATCAGGTCACTGAACTGTAGGATTGGTCAACCATCACGTCACTCAACGCTAATGAGCGGTAGGATTGGTCAACCGCTAATGAGCGGATTTTTGAACGTTTTTTGTATACTGTCCGAACAATTTTTGTCTGACCAAAAAGTAAATACACCTATGACACTCCCCTGATCATCAGCTTTCTTTTGATATAACATATGTGTAGGTACGCTCTATAACATATAGACATACAGACAGACATACAGACAAACCAACTGCTTTATTATATATATAGGTAGATAGATGAAATCATACTGATAGTTGCATTTCTGAAACATTTTCAGGCTTAAAACCCCACGAGCTCGAGACATGCTTGACAATGGAGTGATTGTTGCCCTCGGCAGTGACTTTAACCCTAATGCGTATTGCTTCTCTATGGTAAGTAAACATATTCTTTCTAGTTTGATTCAGTGTTTTTGTAATTGTTTGGTAAATGGAATGATGTATTTAATGGTGAGAACAGATGAGTTCACATTTTGGATGTGGACCCTTTGAAAAGAAAGAACTTGCATTTATATAGCGCCTTTCACAACCTCAGGATATCACAAAGCACTGAAGTACTTTTGAAGTATAGTCACTGTTATAATGTAGGAAACGTGACACAGCAAGATCCACCACATCATCTGTTTTAGTGATCTTGGCTGAGGGATAAATATTGGCCAGGACTCCATGGGATCTTTTACGTCCACAAGAGAGGGAAGACAGAGCCTTGGTTTAAGGTCTCATCCGAAAGACGGCACCTCCGACAGTGCAGCACTCTCTACTGCACTGGAAGCAACAGTCTAGATTATGTGCTCATGTCTCTGGAGTGGGACCCACGACCTTCTGACTCAGAGGCGAGAGTGCCACCCCTGAGCCACGGCTAGCAAGTGTTTTGACAAAGGGTCCGCAATTAATTCAATGTAAGCAATACAGCTGGTAGGCTATATGAACATATGAAATAGGAGCAGGAGTAGGTCATATGGCCACAGGCTACAGTTCTGTCCCTGTTAACAATTCTGAGCATTACCTGAGAGCAATAATTAAATGGAGAAGTTTAATTTTGTGTCAGTTTCTACATTTAAATGACTGAATAAAGGTTATGTTTTCATTGAGAAAGCTTCAGTTATATCCGGCACGATAAAAATAAAATGTACAGATCTCAACATACACCCACCTCCTTCAACAAAGTACAGCAACCGATGTTAGTTTGGAGATTTGGCAAAGTATCCCTCCAGCCTAATTCAGTCCATGTCACTTCACTGTGGGTCGGAGTGGGACGGAAGGTGGGTTATCCAACAATCATTAGCGTCACTCCTTGGTTAAGCCACCAGAAGCTGAGATTAAAAAGCACAGAAAGCCCTTCTTCCACCATTGGCCCGACCATGAATTGACGGGCATGAAAAGACCAGCTGGCCCCTCAAGCTTACACCATACCATGATGGCCGGAGCATCACGAAAAAATACTTCTTTCCTCGTCCCCCCCCTGCCCCCACTCCCTTTCCACCCCCGGCACCCATGTCCTCTCCTGGGAGAAGCAAAAAAACAGAAAAAACCCAGGGCCAATAAGGGAAAAAATACACTGGAAAATTCCTCTCCAACCCCCTCAGGCGATCGAAACCAATCCAGGAGATCACATGTTATCTAGAAAGACACTTCCCTTCTGTATGATGCGATCTCTGCCCCAATCAGGAACCAGTCCAGCTCCCTCTTGAAGGCAGAGAGTCAGCACCCAGCACACCAGCCGGCAACGCATTCTAGAGGCTCACTGCTCGCTGGGAAAAGAAGAACCGCCCAACATCCTGTCTATTCCTACTCTTTCATAGTTTAAACTCATGTCCCCTGGTCCTCCCCAATCTGTTAAACTGGAATAATCTATCAATAGGCACACTCTCCAGCCCTTCAATTATTTTATAGACCTCCATCAGGTCGTCTCTAAGTCTACGCTGCTCTAAGGTAGATAGACCAGGCTCCTGAGCCTCTCTGATTGGTGAGATTTTTTACGATGGGAATCATTCTCGTAGCTCTACTCTGGACCTTTTCAAGGCCATTATATCGCCCACCATGTGTGGGGGCCAAAACTGGGCACAGCACTCCAGATGTGGTCTGACCAGCGACCCTTATAGTGCCAAAATAGAGTCCTTTGATTTATACTGAATGGTTCTATTAATACAACACAACACCCTGTTAGCTTTAGCTACAGTTTCTGTGCATTGGTCATGAACCTTCAGTGATCTATGCACAATAACACCAAGCTCTTTTTCTCTTCAGTATTGTTCCCTGCAAATGACGCGTGTCTCCTGTGTTGGCCGTACCAACATGCATGATACTACATTTACCAAAATTAAATGCCATTTGCCATTGTGTGGCCCACTCCCCTAGTGCATCTAAATTGTTTGGGATTTGATTTCACTCCTCTACTGCCTTAACCTTTGCACAGATTTTAGTGCCACCTGTAAACCTATTTATCATTCTCCCAACACCACTGACCAGGTCATTAATAAAGTGAGTGAAGAGTAGCGGGCCCAGGTCCGATCCCTGGGGGACACCATGGGGAGAAATTCGGTATCGTCCCGTTTAGGGTGCTAAGTTTTAATAGTTGAAAAAATTAGCGCCAGGCTAATTCAAATTCTGTGTCAGATATGCATAGACTGGGCTGTGCATTAGAATTGTTGTGCCGTCCACATTCAGAGCAGTCGGTGTGTTATAGTTTAAGGGGAATTTACAACTGTACAAAAGATGATCAGTTATTGGGTGAGGGCTGTGTACTGTATGGATATTTACTTGATATCTTTGCTTTTCTGGTCTCCACAAGCCTCTAACATCACGTTGAACTGATCTTTCCCCTGTAGCCAATGATCATGCACATGGCATGTGTAAACATGAAGATGACGATGGCTGAGAGTCTGGCAGCTGCCACCATCAACGCTGCCTATGCCCTTGGGAAATCTCAGTCTCACGGCTCCCTGGAGGTGGGGAAGCAAGGAGATATCCTCATCATTAATGCACCAAGGTGCGCCATGCATTGAAACTTTACTCAGCTGTCCTCAAATAACAGATACATGGCTGGCAAAAAATAAAGTCACAAATCTTTACAAATTTAATGAAGTTAATGAGGACCAGTGTGTTAGAAGGCTCCGCTTCAGCAAGAACGTGGGCACAGAACTTTGTCACCAGAACTCTGCAGGGCATCATTGACTGCACACACATCACTTTGCGGGCACCTCATAACAATCCTGAGGTATTCCATAACCACAAAGGCTACCACTCACTTAATGTGCAGTTGGTGTGCGACCACACACGGCGAATCCTGACCGTCAATGCCCGCTATCCTGGCAGCAGCCACGATGCCTTAATCCTGTGCCAGCTCTGTTCCAGCCACCACATCAAGCTTGTGGCTGGCTGCTCAGCGACCAGGGCTATCCGCTCTCCACCTGGCTCATGACTCCCCTCCACAACCCCAACACTCCTGACCAGCACTCATATCATGAGAGCCATGCTGCCACCAGGAACATCATCGAGCAGCTCAAGCAACGGTACTGTTGTTCCACCTCCGTGCCTCGTAATCATACAAGGTGATACAGGCTGGTGTAAATCAACTCCCATAAAAGTAAGGGAGTCACACCACTAACGGGAGTGACTGACCCCACTGAACCTAAAAGGGGCAGACCCCAATTTGTAACAGTTACCTGAAGCAATGACTTCATTAAAGTTGAATCTTTTCTGTTGCTTGTTTCAAATAACTTGAAGAAAATGTACTTTAGAAAAATGGCCATTCCATAACCTCGTTTGCAGACTGATTAGTAGTTTAAATTGATCATTGCCCAGGTACCAAGAAGTTTAACCTTGTTTGTTCCTTAAAAAATATAAACCTACAATATATCAATGGATGTGTACTGATATGTTGTGTTTTTCCCATTTAGACAGTACAATATCTTAATTGTGTATTATCTTTTATAACTTTATATACCATCATTTTTTAATTTAGTTGCAGTTCACCTATTTACACTTTGCTACAACATCGACAAAGTCATTTGACGTTCCCAAATTGAAGGTCCAAATAAGATTGCTTTATAAAGCTACCTCCTGAATCACGCAACCGCTGCAGTAAACCCTTCTCTTTTTCTAAAGGTGGGAACACTTGATTTATCAGTTTGGAGGCCATCGGGAACTAATCAAGTATGTAATTACCAAAGGAAAGATTGCATATGAAAATGAAAGCTGTCTGGGTTATTCACGGCTTGGGAGTCCAGATTCTCATCTGAAGTGACTGTGAGCTGTTCTGAAGGACCGCGATCATGAATACGAGCACCTGAAATAGACTGATGGACAAGTTTAAGATGGTCTGTGTACAAACTCAGACACCAGAATAAGATGAAGATTGAATGGCGCCTTGTATAGATACTCAACTGTATCACCAGAAATAGCCTAATGATTATTTATTAATTCAAATATACTATGTATCTTTACTAGTGAGGTCTTTATTCCATATAAACCAGTAGGAAATTGTGTCTAAATAAACTACCTGAAGAGCAACCCTACAGATTTCACTTGAAGGTGGACATTTGTTTCAAGAACTTGCCATGTTTTCTCTTGTCTGGGTCGTCTGTTGCTTGTCTGCATTTTGATGATCAGCGGTGAGTGTGAAAGGCTCTGAGACACAACCAATCACAGCTGGCTTCAGCATCACCAAAACCATTGGTTGATTCTAGTTTGTGCTTTAGTAGGTTCCTTGGTAACCCAGGCACTGAAGTGGAGTTCAAACTTTCAAGGTGGGGAAGGGACTGGGCTAGCCTTAGGGACACCAACTCTGATTGGACATATTTCTGGAGGTTTCATCACAGGACCTCCCACCTCCAGTCCAACAGCCTTTTCTCCGCACCGCCCCCCCCACCCCATCTCCAATCTTTTAATAACTAATAAACAAAAGTGTTCAAAGAAAATGAGAAAAACGCAATTTTTTTTTTTAATGCCCCGTGATTTCTTTTCCCTGAGTTGTTTGCAACAGCGTCCAGGAAATGAATCAATCATTCCTGGAGGGTTGGCAACCCAAGCTAGTGTAGGCGTGTCCTAACGACGGCTCATGGGCCACAACTGGCCTGGGAAGCTCAGCACAATTTTTGCTTATATTTCCAATTTGTTCGTTTGTCTTCTTCAAGCTGCATTTGCCTGGACGGTTGGTAAGGGCTGTTGGTTTTTTAAATCCTAACTCACCACCCAATTCCATTAGTATTCACAAGGTTAAGGTATGTAAATGAATGGGACTATTTGACAAACTTTCTGTGTGATCTGTCACTCCATGGGATGCATCTAAATGATATGCCCTCCCTTAGCCGATGAATCAGTCCTCCTCCATATTGAACACCATTAAGGGTAGCAAGGGCACAGGATATACTCTGGGTGGGGAATTCAATATCCAGCACAAACAGTGGCTCGGTAGCACCACTACTGACTGAGTTGGTCGAGTCCTGAAGGACTTAACTGCTAGACTGGGCTTGAGGGAGCTGGTGAGAGAACCAACACGAGGGTATTATCTACTTGACTTCATCCTCACCAATCTACCTGTTGCAGATGCATATGTCCATGACAGCATTAGTAGGAGTGACCACCACACAGTCCTTGTGGAGACCAAGTTCTGTCTTCACATGTTGTGCGGCACTACCACCGTGCTTGGTGAAATAGATTCAGAACAGATCTAGAAACTCAAAACTGGGCATCCATAAGGCGTTGCGGGCCATCAGCAGCAGCAGAATTGTATTCCACCACAATCTGTAACCTCATGCCCCGGTATATCCCTCACTCAACCATCAGGCCAACCCTGGTTCAATGAAAGGTGTAGAACAGCATGCCAGGAGCAGAACCAGGCATACCTGGTGAAGCTGCAACACAAGATTACATGTATGCTAAACACCGGAAACATCGTGCTATAGACAGAGCTAAGCGATCCCATAACCAATGGATCAGATCAAAGCTCTGCAGTTCTGCTACATCCAGTCGCAAATGCTGGTGGACAATTAAGCAACTAACAGGAGGAGGAGGCTCCATGAATGTCCCCATCCTCAATAGAAACATAGAAGATAGGAGCAGGAGTAGGCCATTCGGCCCCTCGAGCCTGCGCCGCCATTTAATGAGATCATGGCTGATCATCCAAATTCAGTACCCTGTCCCTGCTTTCTCCCCATATCCCTTGATCACTTTAGCCTTAAGAAATATATCCAACTCCTTCTTGAATATATTTAATGAATTGACCTCAACTGCCCTCTGTGGTAGAGAATTCCACAGGTTCACCACTCTCTGGGTGAAGAAATTCCTCATCTCAATCCTAAATGGCTTACCCCTTATCCTTAGCCTGCGACCCCTGGTTCTGGACTCCCCCGCCATCGGGAACATCCTTCCTGCATCTAGTCTGTCTAGTCCTGTTAGAATTTTATAAGTTTCAATGAGATCCCCTCTCATTCTTCTAAACTCTACCGAATACAAGCCTAATCAAACAGTCTCTCTTCATACGTCATTCCTGCCATCCCAGGTATCAGTCTGGTGAATCTTCGCTGCACTCCCTCCATGGTAAGAACATCCTTCCTCAGATAAGGTGACAAAAACTGCACACAATACTCAAGATGTGGTCTCACCAAGGCCCTGTACAACTGCAGCAAGACATCCTTGCTCCTGTACTTGAATCCTCTCGCTATGAAGGCCAACATACCATTTGCCTTCTTAACCACCTGCTGCACCTGCATGCTTACCTTCAGCGTCTGGTGCACAAGGACACCCAGGTCTCGTTGCACTTCCCCTTTTCCCAATCTATTGCCATTCAGATAATAATCTGCCTTCCTGTTTTTGCCACCAAAGTGGATAATCTCGCATTTATCCACATTATACTGCATCTGCCCAATCACCCAACCTGTCCCAATCATACTGGAGTTTCTCTGCATCCTCCTCACAGAACATATGCCCACCCTGCTTTGTGTCATCTGCAAACTTGGAGATATTACATCTAGTTCCCTCATCCAGATCATTAATATATATTGTGAATAGCTGGGGTCCTAGCAGCGATCCCTGCGGTACCCCACTAGTCACTGCCTGCCATTCGGAAAAAGACCCATTTATTCTAACTCTTTGCTTCCTGTCTGCCAATCAGTTCTCTATCCAAGTCAGTACCTTACCCCCAATCCCATGTGCTTTAAATTTGCACGCTAATCTCTTATGCGGGACCTTATCGAACGCCTTCTGAAAGTCCAAATACACCACATCCACTGGTTCTCCCTTATCTATTCTACCAGTCACATCCTCAAAAAATTCCAGTAGATTAGTCAAGCATGATTTATCTTTTGTAAATCCATGTTGACTTTGTCCAATCCTGTCGCTGTTTTCTAAGTGCTCTGCTATTACATCTTTTATAATGGACTCTAGCAATTTCCCCACTATCGATGTCAGGCTTACCGGTCTAGAATTCCCCGTTTTCTCTCTACCACCATTTTTAAATAGTGGGGTTACATTAGCTACCCTCCAATCCATGGGAACTGTTCCAGAGTCTATAGAACTTTGGAAGACAACCAGCAATGCATCTACTATTTCTAGGACCACTTCCTTAAGTACCCTAGGATGTAGATTATCAGGCCCTGGGGATTTATCGGCCTTCAATCTCATCAATTTCCCTAACACCATTTCCCTACAAATACTGATTTCATTCAGTTCCTCCCTCTCATAAGACCCTATGAACCCCGACATCTCTGGGATGTTATTTATGTCCTCCTTTGTGAAGACAGAACCAAAGTATGTATTTAATTGGTCAGCCATTTCTTTGTTCCCCATTATAAATTCCCCTGATTCTGACTACAAAGGACCTATGCTTGACTTCACCAATCTTTTTCTCTTTACATATCTATAGAAGCTTTTACAGTCAGTTTTTATGTTCCCTGAAAGCTTACTCTCATACTCTATTTCCCCCCTCTTAATTAATCCCTTTGTCCTCCTTTGCTGAATCCTAAACTGCTCCCAATCCTCAGGTTTGCTGCTTTTTCTGGCCAATTTATATGTCCTCTCGTTGGATCTTATGCTATCCCTAATTTCCCTTGTTAGCCACGGTTGAGTCACCTTTTTTGTTTTATTTTTATGCCAAACAGGGATGAACAAATTCTGTAGTTCATCCATGCGATCTTTAAATGTTTGCCATTGCCTGTCCACCATCAACCCTTTAAGTAACATTCCCCAATCCATCCTAGCCAACTCGTGCCTCATACCATCGTAGTTTCCTTTATTTAAATTCAGGAGCCTAGTCTCGGAGTCAACTACTTCACTCTCCATCTTAATGAAGAATTCTATCATATTATGATCACTCCTCCCCAAGGGGCCTCGCAAAAAAAAATTGCTAATTAATCCTCTCTCATTACATAATACCCAGTCTAAGATGGCCTGATCTCTAGTTGGTTCCTCGACATATTGGTCCAGGAAACCATCCCGTATACACTCTAGGAATTCCTCCTCCACAGTATTGTTACTAATTTGGTTAGGGTTAGCCCAATCTATATGTAGATTAAAGTCACCCATGATAACTTCGGTGCCCTTATTGCACATGTCTCTAATTTCCCATTTAATGCCATCCCCAACCTCAGCATTACTGTTTGGGTTCTGTATACAACTCCCACTAACGTTTTATGCCCCTTGGTATTTCTCAGCTCTACCCATACAGATTCCACATCATCAGAGCTAATCTCCTCTTTAACCAGCAATGCTATCCCACCTCCTTTTCCTTTTTGCCTGTAATGGTGGAGCCCAGCACGTGAGTGCAAAAGACAAGGTTGAAGCGTTTGCAACCATCTTCAGCCAGAAGTGACAAGTGGATGATCCTTCTCAGCCTCCTCCTGAGGTTCCCACCCTCACAGAAGCTAATCTTTAGCCAATTCGACTCACTCCACATGCTATCAAGAAATGGCTGAGTGCACTGGATACAGCAAAGACTACATACAGGTCCTGACAACAGCCTGGCTGTCGTGCTGAAGACTTGTGCTCCAGAACTAGCCGCGCCGCTAGCCAAGCTGCTCCAGCACAGCTACAACACTGGCATCTACCAGCCAGTGTGGAAAATTGCCCAGGTATGTCCTGTCCACAAAAAAACAGGACAAATCTAACTCGGCCATTACCGTCCTATCAGCCGACTCTCAATCATCAGCAAAGTGATGGAAGGAGTTATCGACAGTGCTATCAAGTGGCACTTACTCACCAATAACCTGCTCACCAATGCTCAGTTTGGATTCTGTCAGGTCCACTTGGCACCAGACCTCATTGCAGCCTTGATCGAAACATGGACAAAGGAGCTGAACTGCAGAGGTGAGGTAAAATACTAACTACAAACAATGACGGTCAGAAAAAGACCGTCTTAATCAAATCTGCTCTTAACCTTCTCTGCTCTAAGAACAACGACCCCAGCTTCTCCAGCCTATCCACGTAACTGAAGCCCCTCATGCCTGGTACCATTCTAGTAAAATAAACATTCTAGTTAATAAACAGAAACACGTAATGAATGCAGAATAACAAGACTGAAGAAAATCAAAGTTAGAGACAGAGCAGGAGCAACATTTAAAATTTTAATTTTTTTTTTTAAGAACAGTTGAATTTTGTAATAGGCCATTATATTGCAGGAAGCAAGTGGTGCCTGGGTGTCATCATTACTGTGACATAGATATGTCAGTGTCACAGCAAGCAAGGTCAAATCTTAAAAAAAAAAAATGCCCTGCCCAGGGAGCACTGAAGTTCCTGGAGCGGTCCATATTCTAAGAACTCAGCGATACTGAGGCAGACTGTTGGTAAGCTTAGTTACTTGTACATCACATTACATAAAAATACACAATGTTGACCATTTAACAATATATAAAATTAAAATGTATTGCAGTTAACTTGTAAACATTACATTTAAAGATTGAACTGCACAATTGTGTAAGAATAGTAAACATTACACAGTTTCACACAGCATTTCTGTTCCTGTCACAGTTTTACAAGTGAATGGGTGAAGCAGATCGGGGATGATGCTATTCTTTCCGCGCTCGCTTGCAGGGAGAATGCTCAGGCTCCAGTGTAAAGGCAGTTGGTGAAACGGACCTGGCCTCAGGCAGGTTTGTCGATCTGTACTTCTCGATATAAGGGTGTGCCACTTCCCAAACCTATCGGGAGAAGGAGCCCGGTCAGCAACAGAAGCAATCCAATAGCGTGTCAGTAACAAGACCTCAAAGTGCTACGGCAGTTGGACATTTCTTTTGATAACTTGCCCTCGGATCATAGGAACAGGAGGAGGCCATTCAGCCCCTTGAGCTTGTTCCACCATTCAATTAGATCACATCTCAACTCCATTTACTCGCCTTAGTTCCATATCCCTTAATACCCCTTCCAAGTGCAACATATCCTTCCTCAGGTGCGGTGCCCAGAACTGAACACAGTACCGAATACAGTACTCCAGATGGGGTCTAACCACAGCTTTATATGGCATAGCTTCCACCCGTTTGTATTCCGAAGGATCTTTGTGGGGTGGAGATTCAGCTACATCATAATGTGCACATTCAACACAGGTGTAGCACCACTTTAAATGGTAAAACCCTTCAAAAAATACTTCATTCATGCTTATTAAATTAGCCAAACAAAAATGCCTTAAGAAATGAAGGCATTACATAACCAATGTCTGTATATAAATGATCAATAAAGAATAATGAGCCGCTGGATCTTCATTTCGAACATGTTTCCTAAGATCAGTTGTTAAAGATTAAACAGTCTTATCTAATATAAACACTGAAATGTACCAACTCGCCTTTTGCTCCACCAATAACCGATGGACAACTTCAATGTCTGGTGCCATGAAACGGTCTTTAATCCAAGGTCTAGAAAGCAGACAGTAACAAAACATTAACCATCTTGACTGGAACCATCCCAGACAGCCAGTCACAGTTCAACCATGACCCAAAGTAGCTCAATAGTTTACTCGTACCTCACAACTGTGCGGACCAGATCGTAGACCTTTTCCAGAGGTGTTGTTGTTTTTAGGGGGCGTAAAAACTCGATACCCTGGCAGGCTGCAAGAAGCTCTATGCCAAGCACTGAGTGAAACAAAAGCATTCGATCTCAATCACCAGAAATGACCAGCTTTAGACACACATGAACAGTCAGAATCAAAGTTTTAAAGGGGATTAGCAACTTAAACTTAAATTAAGTCTGAATCTCTCACCTTTTCTTGTGGTGAATGTATATTATCAAGAGAGGAACTAACATGCTGGGAAAATTCAGGCATCTTTTGTCCCCGTCAAACACTCCCAGGGCAGGTACAGCACGGGTTAGATACAGAGTAAAGCTCCCTCTACACTGTCCCATCAAACACTCCCAGGGCAGCTACAGCATGGGTTAGATACAGAGTAAAGCTCCCTCTACACTGTCCCATCAAACACTCCCAGGGCAGGTACAGCACGGGTTAGATACAGAGTAAAGCTCCCTCTACACTGTCCCATCAAACACTCCCAGGGCAGGTACAGCACGGGTTAGATACAGAGTAAAGCTCCCTCTACACTGTCCCATCAAACACTCCCAGGGCAGGTTCAGCACGGGTTAGATACAGAGTAAAGCTCCCTCTACACTGTCCCATCAAACACTCCCAGGGCAGGTACAGCACGGGTTAGATACAGAGTAAAGCTCCCTTTACACTGTCCCATCAAACACTCCCAGGGCAGGTACAGCACGGGTTAGATACAGAGTAAAGCTCCCTCTACACTGTCCCATCAAACACTCCCAGGGCAGGTACAGCACGGGTTAGATACAGAGTAAAGCTCCCTCTGCACTGTCCCATCAAACACCCCCAGGGCAGGTACAGCACGGGTTAGATACAGAGTAAAGCTCCCTCTACACTGTCCCATCAAACACTCCCAGGGCAGGTACAGCACGGGTTAGATACAGAGTAAAGCTCCCTCTACACTGTCCCATCAAACACTCCCAGGGCAGGTACAGCACGGGTTAGATACAGAGTAAAGCTCCCTCTACACTGTCCCATCAAACACTCCCAGGGCAGGTACAGCACGGGTTAGATACAGAGTAAAGCTCCCTCTGCACTGTCCCATCAAACACTCCCAGGGCAGGTACAGCACGGGTTAGATACAGAGTAAAGCTCCCTCTACACTGTCCCATCAAACACTCCCAGGGCAGGTACAGCACGGGGTTAGATATAGAGTAAAGCTCCCTCTACACTGTCCCATCAAACACTCCCAAGGCAGGTACAGCATGGGTTAGATACAGAGTAAAGCTCCCTCTACACTGTCCCATCAAACACTCCCAGGGCAGGTACAGCACGGGTTAGATACAGAGTAAAGCTCCCTCTAAACTGTCCCATCAAACACTCCCAGGGCAGGTACAGCATGGGTTAGATACAGAGTAAAGCTCCCTCTACACTGTCCCATCAAACACTCCCAGGGCAGGTACAGCACGGGTTAGATACAGAGTAAAGCTCCCTCTACACTGTCCCATCAAACACTCCCAGGGCAGGTACAGCACGGGTTAGATACAGAGTAAAGCTCCCTCTACACTGTCCCATCAAACACTCCCAGGGCAGGTACAG
This sequence comes from Somniosus microcephalus, assembly GCF_052327205.1. Classification (NCBI taxonomy): domain Eukaryota; kingdom Metazoa; phylum Chordata; class Chondrichthyes; order Squaliformes; family Somniosidae; genus Somniosus; species Somniosus microcephalus. The sequence continues at coordinate 8,078,371 of NC_141003.1, forward strand.
CACGGGTTAGATACAGAGTAAAGCTCCCTCTAAACTGTCCCATCAAACACTCCCAGGGCAGGTACAGCACGGGTTAGATACAGAGTAAAGCTCCCTCTACACTGTCCCATCAAACACTCCCAGGGCAGGTACAGCACGGGTTAGATACAGAGTAAAGCTCCCTCTACACTGTCCCATCAAACACTCCCAGGACAGGTACAGCACGGGTTAGATACAGAGTAAAGCTCCCTCTACACTGTCCCATCAAACGCTCCCAGGGCAGGTACAGCACGGGTTAGATACAGAGTAAAGCTCCCTCTACACTGTCCCATCAAACACTCCCAGGGCAGGTACAGCCCAGGTTAGATACAGAGTAAAGCTCCCTCTAAACTGTCCCATCAAACGCTCCCAGGGCAGGTACAGCACGGGTTAGATACAGAGTAAAGCTCCCTCTAAACTGTCCCATCAAACACTCCCAGGGCAGGTACAGCACGGGTTAGATACAGAGTAAAGCTCCCTCTACACTGTCCCATCAAACACTCCCAGGGCAGGTACAGCACGGGTTAGATACAGAGTAAAGCTCCCTCTAAACTGTCCCATCAAACACTCCCAGGGCAGGTACAGCACGGGTTAGATACAGAGTAAAGCTCCCTCTACACTGTCCCATCAAACACTCCCAGGGCAGGTACAGCACGGGTTAGATACAGAGTAAAGCTCCCTCTACACTGTCCCATCAAACGCTCCCAGGGCAGGTACAGCACGGGTTAGATACAGAGTAAAGCTCCCTCTAAACTGTCCCATCAAACACTCCCAGGGCAGGTACAGCCCAGGTTAGATACAGAGTAAAGCTCCCTCTAAACTGTCCCATCAAACACTCCCAGGACAGGTACAGCCCAGGTTAGATACAGAGTAAAGCTCCCTCTACACTGTCCCATCAAACACTCCCAGGGCAGGTACAGACTGGGTTAGATACATAAGAACATAAGAAATAGGAGCAGGAGTAGACCAATCGGCCCCTCGAGCCTGCTCCGCCATTCAATAAGATCATGGCTGATCTGATCCTAACCGCCAATCCACTATCACAGAACCATCTCCTGAATCTAACAGAATTAGACACACGAAATAGGAGCAGGATCAGGCTACACGGCCCCTGGGCCCGCTCCGCTACCCACAGGGCCATGTCCGATCCGAACCTAGACTCATGTCCACATTCCTGCCCGCTCTCCATAACCCTTAATTCCCTTTACTTCTAGGAAACTGTCTATTTCTGTTTTAAATTTATGTAATGATGTAGCTTCTACAGCTTTTTGGGGCAGCATATTCCATGGACCTACCACCCTCTGAGTGAAGTAGTTCCTCCTCCTCTCAGTTTTGAAAGAGCAGCCCCTTATTCTAAGACTATGCCCCCTAGTTCTAGTTTCACCCATCATCGGGAACATCCTCCCCGCATCCACCTGATCCAACCCCTTCACAATCTTATATGTTTCAATAAGATCGCCTCTCATTCTTCTGAACTCCAATGAGTAGAGTCCCAATCTACTCAACCTCTCCTCATATGTCCATCCCCTCATCCCCGGGATTAACTGAGTGAACCTTCTTTGTACTGACTCGAGAGCAAGTATGGACACCAAAACTGTACAGAGTAAAGCTCCCTCTACACTGTCCCGTCAAACACTCCCAGGGCAGGTACAGCACAGGTTAGATACAGAGTAAAGCTCCCTCTACACTGTCCCATCTAACACTCCCAGGGCAGGTACAGCACGGGTTAGATACAGAGTAAAGCTCACTCTACACTGTCCCGTCAAACACTCCCAGAGCAGGTACAGCACAGGTTAAATACAGAGTAAAGCTCCCTCTACACAGTCCCATCAAACACTCCCAGGGCAGGTACAGCACAGGTTAGATACAGAGTAAAGCTCCCTCTACACTGTCCCATCAAACACTCCCAGGGCAGGTACAGCACAGGTTAGATACAGAGTAAAGCTCCCTCTACACTGTCCCATCAAACACTCCCAGGGCAGGTACAGCACGGGTTAGATACAGAGTAAAGTCCCCTCTACACTGTCCCCATCAAACACTCCCAGGGCAGCTACAGCACGGGTTAGGTACAGAGTAAAGCTCCCTCTACACTGTCCCATCAAACACTCCCAGGGCAGGTACAGCACGGGGTAGATAGAGAGTAAAGCTCCCTCTACACTGTCCCATCAAACACTCCCAGGGCAGGTACAGCACGGGTTAGATACTGAGTAAAGCTCCCTCTACACTGTCCCATCAAACACTCCCAGGGCAGGTACAGCACGGGTTAGATACGGAGTAAAGCTCCCTCTACACTGCCCCAATGTTTAGAGTAATCCTGAACTCTGAGCTCATGTGGATCAAACTTGCCCAAATACATTTAGAATCACTACCGGCAGAAGATCAATGAGACTCGCATCGCATAGGATTTAAAAACACTGAGAAACAGGAAGGGACCATTATACCCAACAAGTTTGTTCCTTTTAACTAATCTCAACTTCACTTAACCGTCTTCTCTTCATATTGCTTAAGCTATTATTTTCGAGATGGAGCAGCCAGGCCGGATAATCTCCACCCGAGGGTCCTCAGGAGATGGGGCATGTGCTGTAGCAGCCCCTAGCCTGTATTTGTAATAGCTCACTGCAGTCTGGAATGGTTCCTATGGACTGGAAGGAGGCTAATGTAGTCCTCATCTTTAAAATTGGTGACAAGACGAACCAGGGTAACTATAGGCCCATTAGTTTAACATCAGTAATAGGTAAGATGCTTGAAGGAATCATTAGGGATGCAGTATATGAATACTTGGATAGAGAGGGTCATATTCGGGACACCCAACATGGCTTCATAAAAAGGCGGTCATGTCTTACAAATCTAATTGTATTTTTGAAGAAGTTACAAAGTTGGTGATGAGGGAAGTCCAGCAGACATTGTCTACTTAGATTTCCAAAGAACTTTTGATAAGGTACCACATAAGAGGCTTCTCTATAAGATCGAAGCCTCTGGTATTAGCAGTAATATATTGAGCTGAATTCAGAACTGGCTGGCAGGACGTCGGCAAAAAATACTTATAGATGGATTTGGATCTGTTGGGAGACCGGTCACCAGTGGTGTCCCGCAGGGATCGGTGTTGGGACCGTTGGTCTTCACTATTTTTATTAATGATCTGGATGTAAATATTGGGGGCACAATCTGCAAATTTGCGGATGATACCAAGATCTGTGCAAGTGTTAGAACTGTAGATGATGCTCGTCTGCTTCAGGCAGATCTTAATGTGTTGGGAGATTGGGCTCAAGACTGGAAATGATAACTTAGATAAGTGCAGTGTTATGCATGTGGGCAAATGCTCAACATTCATACACCCTTCAGGGAAAGGCATTAAAGACGGTGGAGATAGAAAGAGATTTGGGCATTCTAGTGCATACATCCTTAAAGGTACATGAGCAATGCCATGCAGTGATAGTTAGAGCAAATAGGGTGTTGGGGTGTATCCATTGGACAACTGAGTATAAGATGAGGCATACTGCTTTGTTTTGTCCTTGTACAGGACCATAGTCAGGCTGCACTTGGTTTTGTCCAGTTTTGGTCTCCTCACATGGTGGGTGATATTGAGGCTTTGGAAAGGGTGCAGTGGAGTGTGATGAAATATTCCATTCATCACTGCCTGTGACTGTGGTCGGTTCCAGTTTCATTTCCCTTCCCCCAGTTCCGTTTCCTCACCATTGTATTGTATATTGGAATGTGTTGTGTGTAGGGCTCCGCCCATACCTGGCCCCTATGTAAGCAAGCTCAGTCTGGCCTCATATCCAGTACTGCAGCCCTCCGGATGGAAGATACCTCTCTCCACTACGTGTTACCTTCTAAGTTAATAAAAGCCTTGTTTTCTTTCGCTAACATCGAGTCTCGGAATTATTGAGGCACATCAATTTTATTAACTTATTTTTCAACACAATGGATCAACTCCTGAAACCCGAACGTTTGGATTTGGATCAGCATGCTCCGGACGCATCAGCACGCTTCGGACACTGGTTTATGTGTATGGAATTCTTCCTGGACAATTCCGCAGCCGTCAAAGACGCTACGGACGCTGCGAGTATGAAACTCGGAATTCTGCGGAATTGGGTAAGCCACCGGGTTTACCCCCTCATCCAAGACGCCGACACGTACCTGGCCGCCTGCGACATCTTAAAGGCGCATTACCAGCAGCCTACGAATGAGGTGTATGCTAGGCATCTGCTCGCTACTCGCGCACAGCGACCTGGGGAATCGGTGGAGGAGTTCCTAGGCACCCTGAAAATGCTTGGCAAAGACTGCAAGTGCCGAGATGTAAAAGCCGCAGTGTACACTGACGAGCTTGTTCGCGATGCCTTTATCACAGGCCTCAGCTCCACTTACATCCGGCAAAGACTGCTGGAAAAAACGGGATTGGACCTGAAACAGGCTGCGGACACCGCGCGATCCCTGGATGTGGCCCAGAGAAACTCGGACGCCTACTCTTCAGCCCGCGCCGTCCACGCCGCCACGTGTGCACCAAGGGCGCCGCCATCTTGGAAGGCATCTTCCCCGCCCGGCAGCCCGACACCGTCGGGGCCCCGCTCTCCCCCCAGAAGCCCTACGACAGCCGCGACGCGTCGGGGACCCAACTGCTACTTCTGCGGGCAGCCAAAGCACACCAGAAACCTGTGCCCGGCGAAAGGCACCACCTGCTTTAAGTGCGGTAAGAAGGGGCACTTCGGGAAGGTGTGCAGAGGGAACCCCGCCGGAAAACCAACCGCCGGAAAACCCGCCACCGCCGCGTGCGCGCCGTGGGAGCGGCCATCTTGGATGCCATCTTGCCCGACCTCGTGGGGTCCACCATCTTATGAGCAGACAGCGTGGACGCCATCTTGTCTCGATCAGGGCCCTACAGTGGCATCGGTCACAGTGGATCAGACCAGGCCGCACCCGCTATCCAAATCAATGGTGGACATCGAGGTAAACGGGTGCAGGGTTAAATGTTTAATTGACAGTGGAAGCACGGAGAGTTTTATCCACCCTGAACTGGCACAACAACTCTCCCTAAAGGTGGTCCCTACTCAGGGTACCATCTCTATGGCTGATAAAACCCAGACATCGACCATTCTGGGTTACTGCACGGTACAATTGTCCGTTAACGGAACTGTATATGATAATTTTAAAGTATTAATCATGAAGAATCTATGTGCGAGTGTGATCTTGGGCCTGGATTTCCAGTGCAACCACCAAAGCATCACGCTCAAGTACGGTGGGTCCCAGCCGCCCCTCACAGTGTGCGGTCTGGCTACGCTGAAGGTAAAGCCACCTTCGCTATTCGCGAACCTTACCCCTAACTGCTGGCCAATAGCGACCAAAAGCAGGAGGTACAGCTGGGAGGACAGGCGGTTTATCGCGACCGAGGTAGACAGGCTCCTGAAAGAGCGCATTATTGAACGCAGCAACAGCCCGTGGCGCGCCCAAGTGGTAGTGGTAAGGGGTAGCGAGAAGAAACGGACTCTGACCAGGAACTGCCGCACTTGCGCTGAGTGCAAGCCTCGGTTCTACCGCCCAGATAGAGCCCACTTAATCAAAGCTACACGGCCCTTTGAGCGGCTCAGCTTAGATATCAAGGGCCCCCTCCCGTCCGTCGACCGCAATGTTTACTTCCTGAACATTGTGGACGAATACTCCCGGTTCCCATTCGCCTTCCCCTGCCCAGACATGACCAGCGCCACGGTCATTAAATGCCTCAACAGCCTGTTGTGCCTGTTCGGTATGCCGAGCTACATCCATACGGATAGGGGGGCGTCCTTCATGAGTGAAGAGCTACGCCAGTACATGCTATCCAGGGGGATCGCCACGAGCCGTACCACCAGCTACAACCCCCGGGGTAACGGCCAAGTGGAGCGAGAGAACGGGACAGTATGGAAAGCAGTCACTCTAGCTCTAAGGACCAAGGGCCTCCCTATCTCCCGCTGGCAGGAAGTCCTCTCGGATGTGCTCCATTCGATACGGTCGCTATTGTGTACTGCCACTAATGCCACGCCTCATGAACGAATGTTTGTCTTTCCCCAGAAATCCACCTCAGGCGTATCCATGCCATCATGGCTCTCCACCCCAGGTCCGGTATTCGTGCGAAGGCATGTGAGGGGCCACAAGACGGACCCTCTCGTGGAGCCAGTGTACCTACTCCACGCCAACCCCCAATACGCATATGTCCGGCACGCCGACGGAAGGGAGGACACCGTGTCCATAAAAGACGTCGCCCCAGCCGGTAACGACAACAACCACGGCGATAGCAGCGACAACGATCGCAGCAACTCTTACCCACCCACTACTCTTTCATCACCCCCGGAAGAACATCGACCAACGGCACCCCCACCAACTACCCCTTCAACAACCCTGGCGCCACCCCCGGCAGAGACCCAGGAGGCTACCGGGGACACCCAGCCGACACCCGCGGCACCGCAACAGCCACGTCGGTTGCAGAGGACTATCAAACCCCCGAACAGACTAAATCTATAGAAGGGGTGAATGTGATGAAATATTCCATTCATCACTGCCTGTGACTGTGGTCGGTTCCAGTTTCATTTCCCTTCCCCCAGTTCCGTTTCCTCACCATTGTATTGTATATTGGAATGTGTTGTGTGTAGGGCTCCGCCCATACCTGGCCCCTATGTAAGCAAGCTCAGTCTGGCCTCATATCCAGTACTGCAGCCCTCCGGATGGAAGATACCTCTCTCCACTACGTGTTACCTTCTAAGTTAATAAAAGCCTTGTTTTCTTTCGCTAACATCGAGTCTCGGAATTATTGAGGCACATCATGGAGGATCCACTAGACTAATTCCCAGTCTAAAGCATCTTAGTTATCAAGATAGGCTAAAAGAGCTGGCGCTCTACACTTTAGAGAAGCATAGACTTAGGGGAGAATCTGAATGAGGTTTATAAGATAATGAAGGGAATGGATTGTGTTCCAGCTGACAGTTTGTTTCAGTTAAACAGGTTAAGCAGGACCAGGGGTCAGAAATTTAAGTTGTATAAGGCCAGATCTAGGTTCGATGTCAGGAGGTGGTTCTTTTCCCAGAGAACAGCAAACCTCTGGAACAGGCTGCCGGCTCGTGTGGTGGACGCGGACTCGCTGAATTCCTTCAAGTGAGAGCTGGACCTGTTTCTGGCTGGGGCGGAGATCACCTCTTACAGAAGGTAGGTACTGCAGGGATTTCAGGGCCAGAGTGATCTGGACTAGTTTTGATCGCCTAGATGGGTCGGAGAGGAAATTCCCAAATCTCCCAAATTGCCCTGGGTTTTTATCTGTTTTTTTTGCCTCTCCCAGGCGATCACATGGTTTCGGGTGGGGTGAAGTGGATATATTGTGATGCACAAGGCATCGCAATTGTGTGGGTCAAGCTGGATGGATCAGAGGGTCTTTACCTGTCCGTCTATGTTCATATGTACATATCTAGTTGTCTATTGACCACATTTATATTATTCACTCCAACAGCCTTCTCCGATCATTTTTCCCTTTTCCTCCTCAATTCCTAATTTTTAATTGTTTCTGCCCGGTATTTTAACTCTTCATCTGTCAGCTGTGGCTCAGTGGGTAGCACCCTCGCCTCGGAGTCAGGAGGCTGTGGGTTCAAGTCCCACTCCAGGGACTTGAGCACAAAACTCTAGGCTGACACTCCAGTGCAGTGCTGAGGGAGTGCTGCACTGTCGGAGGTGCTGTCTTTCGGATGAGACGTTAAACCGAGGCCCCGTCTGCTCTCAGGTGGACGTAAAAGATCCCATGGCACTATTACGAAGAAGAGCAGGGGAGTTCTCCCCGGTGTCCTGGCCAATATTTATCCCTCAATCAACATCACAAAAACAGATTATCTGGTCATTATCACATTGCTGTTTGTGGGAGCTTGCTGTGCGCAAACTGGCTGCCACTTTTCCCACATTACAACAATGACTCCACTTCAAAAGTACTTCATTGGCTGTAAAGCGCTTTAAGACGTCCGGTGGTCATGAAAGGCGCTATATAAATGCAAGTCTTCTTTTTTTTTCATAATTATGCACTAATTGCCTGGATCAGTTATATGAACCCCCTTCATAACCGTCGATACTTGCGTTAGGTCACCATGCATTTTCCCCTTTTTCCAAAGAGAACAAGACCAACTTCCTTAGTTTTTTTCAGGGTTTAGAGTCCAGATACCCAGACCCGTGTTAATTGCTATACCCTATCAAAGTTAAGAATATCATTACGATTAAGTGACCAGAACTACACACTAGTCTCCACATTGTATCTGACCAATGACTTCTTTAAGCAACAATACAACCATTTCTGACTGGCTAATGCAACCATGGACTTTTGGCAGGAGCCATCCTGTTTAGGCTCCGCCAGCGTGCCACCTGTGAGCCCGATGCCACCCTCTTCCCAACGATTTTGCCAAGCAAAACTCGATCTGTTCGGCTCGAAGTGGAGCTTCAAACCGCATATCCTATCCATCACCAAGAATGTTAACTTCCACCACCGCAACAGCCCCTGCTACAACTCCCACCTTATCCCCATTGCTACCGAAACCCTTAGCCATGCTTTTGTAACCTCCAGGCTCCAATTCTCCTGCTCAGTGACCTCCCAGGTTTCAACTGCCATAAATGCCAAATCATTCAGAACTCCACTGCTCACATCCTTCTCCTCACCAACCTCCACCTCAATGAATTCAAAATCCTTGTCCTCATTTACAAATCCCTCCACTTCCTCACCACCACCTCACTGCTGGAGCATCTCCTCCAGCCCAATGTCCCAGCCCACACCCTTTAGTCCTCTGACTCTGGCCTCTTGCACATTCCCCCTCTCCTTCTGTTCCACAAATCTTGGCAAAGCCTTTAGCCACTTTGGCCCTACTTTCTAATCTCACTCCCTAAACCCCTCTACATTGTTCTCCCAACCTACAGAAGTCTCCTCAAAACATAGTTAGAAGATAGGATTCAATAGTGAGAAGGGCTGCCATGGGTCTTTTGCAGTCCAGACCATCAGTCCTGGATGGGTTGTTGCCTGTCTGGTGCTGAGGAATGAGGCATATTGCATGGACTAGAAAAGATTTTGCAACGGGAGAGAACACAACTGGATGTCGTGGCCTATGTGGGAGCCAATTAAGGTTTCTTTCATTTTCAGGATGTGTGTCACTGGCAAGGCCAGCATTTATTGCTTATCCCTAATTGCCCTTGAGCAGGTGGTGGTGAGCCGCCTTCTTGAACCGCTGCAGACCGTGTGGTGAAGGTTCCCCCACACTGCTGTTAGGTAGGAAGTTCCAGGATTTTGACTCGACGACGATGAAGGAATGGTGATGTATGTCCAAGTCAGGATGCTGTGTGACATAGAGGGAAGCTTAGAGGTGATGGTATTCCCATGCGCCTGATGTCCTTATCCTTCCTGGTGGCTTGGAAAGTGCTGTTAAAGAAGTCTTGGCGGGTTGCTGCAGTGCATCCTGTAGACAGCACACACTGCAGCCACGGTGCAAACTGCTTTGTCCTCTCTGTGGATAAACTCTTCGTTCATTCATTTACAAAGACTCAATGTGTTACTAGGAAAACGTAAAGAACTAACACAACATATGAAAACTTGAAACCAATAAGGTTCATTATTTACTTCTCTTACAGGTACACAGTTCTGAGTTGTTCTCAATATCTACCAGAGTGCAACAAAATGACAGTCAACGGTACTTAGTCTTCCTTTCACCCCACCAGCCTCCACATTCAACAGATCATCCTCCACCATTTCCGCCACCTCCAAAGTGATCCCACCACTAAACGCATCTTCCCCTCTCCTCCCCTTTCAGCATTCCGTAGGGACCGCTCCCTCCGAGACACCCTAGTCCACTCCTCTATCACCTCCAGCACCCCTTCCCCTTCGCCCGGCACCTTCCCGTGCAAGCGCAGGCGATGCAACACCTGCCCTTATACCTCCCCCCTTCCCACTGTCCAGGGCCCCAAACACCCCTTCCAGGTGAAACAGCGATTTACGTGTACTTCTTGCAATCTAGTATACTGTATTCGCTGCTCACGATGTGGTCTCCTCTACATTGGGGAGTCCAAACGCAGATTGGGTGACCGCTTTGCGGAACACCTCCATTCAGTCCGTAAGGATGACCCCGAGCTTCCAGTCGCCTGTCATTTTAATTCACCGCCCCATTCCCATTCAGACCTCACTGTACTCGGGCTCTTGCATTGTTCCACGGAAGCTCAGCGTAAACTCGAGGAACAGCACCTCATCTTCCGATTCGGCACTTTACAGCCTTCCGGACTCAATATCGAGTTCAACAATTTCAGATCATAACCTCGGCCCCCATTACATTTTTACTTATTTTTTTATCCACACCTTTGTTTTGGCCCTTTTCCCCCACCATCTTTTTTTTCTCTCCCCCATGGCAGCTGTCTCCCATTCTGCCAGCGCATTTCACACCTAATCTAGAACCATCTTTTGTCTCCACTAGTCCTATCACCATCTTGTCTCGTTTTGAATACCTCTTAATGACTCTTCTCTTTTGTTCTCGCCCAGCCTGGCCTTCAGTCTTGACAAAGGGTTTGACCCAAAACGTTGACTCTATTTTCTCTCCATGGATGTTGCCTGGCCTGCTGAGTTTTTCCAGCATTTTCTGTACTTAGTCTTACCTTGTTCGACATGCTCAATGACCCTCAACGCCTTCCTGGCGGCCCATCCACCCATGGAGACGTGGTCCTCAGTGGCAGCGCTGGTGGACAGGGAGTCAACCGATGACGGGTGACACAGCACCTTGTTCTCAGAGACTGAAAATAATCAAGATTATTTCCAATATACTGGCTCTATAAACTAAAATGGAAACATTTAAGACTATAATTTCTCATCTAGGCTGACACTCCAGTGCAATACTGAGGGAGTACTGCACTGTCGGAGGTGCCGTCTTTCAGGTGAGACGTTAAACCGAGGCTCCGTCTGCTTTCTCAGGTGGACGTAAAATATTCCACAGTACTATTTGAAGAAGAGCAGGGGAGTTCTCTCTGGTGTCTTGGCCAATATTTATCCCTCAATCATGATCACTAAAACAGATTATCTGGCCATTATTGCATTGCTGTTTGTGGGAGCTTGCTGTGCGTAAATTGGCTGCTACACTTCAAAAGTACTTAATTGGCTGTAAAGTGCTTTGGGACATCCTGAGGTCATGAAAGGCGCTATATAAATGCAAGAGAAATAATCCTTTCTAATCCTTTGTAGAACTAGGATTAAATATTTTTTGGATAGAGGAATGCTATCAGTGATATAGTAAAAATCATGCCCTTCCTGTCACAAAACCTTACTTCCTGTGGTTGTGTTCTTTTCAAACTTGTGTCAACTTTTTCCCATTATAAATTGTTATGTCCATATTTATAGTGGAAACTGCCTATGTAAACTGGTCACGCTGTAATTACACCCTCCCACCAGTGGTGGTGCTGTAGCGTCTCCACTTTACATCTCCCAGCTCTTTAGCCTATACTGTGGATATACTCCTTCTGAGCCCCAACCAACTCTGGGCCACTTGGTCAATTACACCCAGCCTCTCACTCCATTTCACCTGAAGACTACACTTAGTCTTGTGTGCAACATCACAGGAAATCAATTAGTATATAAACAAAAATGATTTATTCCTATATAATTAAAAATCTTGCACACTTCCTGTTCATAAACCTTACTTCCTGTTGTCACACTTTTCTGTCAGCATTTACCATTGTAAATTGCTATGTCCATATTTTCCATTCAATGGTGCCATTGGCTCTAGTTGCAGACACAGGCCACTAGATGGTTCTGTGGAGTGAGGTTCTGCAGTCTCCCAATTCTGTTGCCGTCTTGTATGTTAAAATAAAACTTGTATTCATCAACTGACCGCGGGCAAGATTAAGGCCTACTAACTGTGGGCGTCGCCCCGAGGGAGGTCACCAGGCCTCCCACCTCGGGTCTTTGCCATGAAAATGAGGCAGGAACCGTGGTGATGCCACTCTCGCCTCATTTGCACTTGGTCCCATAGTAGGTGCAAGTGTTGCGCCCTCCTTGAGCAAACCCTGGGGTGCAGCATAATGCAGTGTTGTGCAATAGAAATCACTGACTAATCGCAGGGGTAGCTCCGGCAACACTGTTTTAACCACATGCAATAATTTTAGTAGAAAACACCTTAAACACGCTCACACAATACAGTACATGTGTTTCACATGTGTCTATTTATTTAACAACCATCTCCCACCATTCAATAACCAAGGTATTAAAGAACTCACGACGATTAAATAACACTCGCAGTCTGCATTTCCTCTCACTTTATCGCCAAACTCACAAAAGGTTAAAGTTCACATGTATACGCCATGTGACTAGGGGTACTGAGATCACATGACCAGCAACAGTGTCTATTACTCATTTTTATTCACTAATTAGAAATGCAATTAACCACATCTGGATTCCCAATTAGTCATGTGGCTGTAGACAACACTGGCCTAATAATGAAATGGTTTGATGGGGTAGACACAGAGAAGATGTTTCCACTTGCAGGGGCTCCAAAACTAAGAGTCATAAATATAAGACAGTCACTAATAAATCCAATAGGGAATTCAGGAGAAACTTCTTTACTCAGAGTGGTGAGAATATGGAACTCCACAAGGATAGATAGCATAGATGCATTAAGGGGAAGCTGGATAAACACATGGGAGAAAGGAATAGAAGGATATGCTGATAGGGTGAGATGACGAGGGGTGGGAGGAGGTGCGTGTCGAGCATAAACACTAGCATTTGGGCTGAATGGCCTGTTTCTGTGCTGTAGACTCGATGTAACCCACATCACTAAAACAGATTCTCTGGTCATTATCACATTGCTGCTTGTGGGAGCTAGATGTGCGCAAATTGGCTGCCACGTTTCCAACGCTACAACAGTGACTACACTTCAAAAATACTTCATTGGCTGTAAAGCGCTTTGGAACATCCTGAGGTTGTGAAAGGCGCTATAGAAATGTAAGTTGTGAGGAAAGGAAGCACTTGTAAATATTAAAAAGGAATCACATTCGGAATATTAATACGCACCATAAAAACACTTTGTGAAGCGGGTGTGTTCTTTGAGTTTTGTGTTTCAGTGTTCTGGGAGGATTTCATTTCGGGAATAAGTGACAAGAATGGAGCTTCTTTGCTTGGCAAATAGTTGAAGAGAAACCAGCAGGGGTGGGGGGGGGGCGTGAAAGTGTTGGAGCTGCAAGGGTGGTTCTGGCCCATAGCCAGTGGTGCTCCGACAGCAGGAGGCCCCCAATCGGACCAGCTGTCGGCTCCTGGGGCCCCTCCACAGGCAGCGCGTCCGTTTTACACAGTTGAGTATCAGGGCGCGTTCCTCGCTGGCATCGGCCCGAAGGCAAGTCCCGTGGGGTGGGGGGTGAGCACTGTGGAGTCAGCGAATTCTAGGCTAAACATCAATGTTTTTTAAATGTTAAATCCACAATTGTGGCTGATCTGTATCTTATCTCCATTTACACACCTTTGATCCATATCTCTTGATAACCAGGTTTCCAGTAATCTGTGAAGAAGTGCTTCCTGCTTTCACTCCTGAACGGCCTGGCTCTAATTTTAAGGTTACGCCCCCTTGTTCTGGACTCTTCCACCAGAGGAACAGTTTCTCTCTATCTACCTTATCGAATCCCTTTATCATTTTTAACATCTCAATTAAATCATCCCTCAATCTCAACTCAAGGAAATACAAGCCACATTTATGCAACTACAAGCCACATTTATGCAACCTTCCTTGGGTTATATTCCCTTGAGTTTAGAAGGTTGAGGGGTGATCTAATTGAGGTGTTTAAAATGATAAAAGGATGTCTTTTAGGTGTCCTTGGGGTACAGAATGTTGGCGCTCGTTGCACCAATTTCTCCCCCGTTGCCTACTCTCTCTCCCTCGGATCCTGGGCCCTCCTCTGCTTCTGCTGATGGCCAAGTGACCACTGACCTCTCCCTACTAACAGTCCACTAATAAAATAGCAACTAGTACAGAACTTGCTGAAATTCAGAGTGAGGTGACCTACCCAAGGCAGCTGCTGAGCAGTGAGCTATCATGAAGCCAGAGTTCAGACCTCCTTCATTGACCAGGAAGGCAGGCAGTTCACTCAGGGATGGATTACACAGTCTTTCAATTCTCCTCTCGCTGATCGCAGCGAGTTCGTGAACACCAATCGCCAGATAGTCAAGGGCCTGTATAAAAACACACACAAGCAATTGGTTCCGGTTAACACTACACCAGCGATGCACGAAATGGTCTAAAACTGTGATGTGGTTTTCTTTCGCTAATAAAAATATCAGACCTTGTGTTTGAGAGAAATAAAAAACATTCTCATCCAGCTTAATACTGTTCAGTATTTTAAAAACATGGTAAGGTAATTAATATCTATAACAATCATAGGATAAGTAACACCAGAGATAACAGGGTCTTGCACAAGTGGACATTCTACAGATGTTCTTATACATAAGATCCAAAATAATGGACTTCACGAATCATAGAATCTCACAGTACAGCAGGTCGGCCGCGTGGCGGTGGACGAGCTACTGGGACCTGCTCACCGGGCTCCGAGTGTGCTGGCTTGAGTCGGTCAACCGACACTTTTTCAGTCCTGTCGCCCACTTGTAGGGCGAAAAATTTGTCCCCAGCCTGTAGCACTTTGTAGGGCCCGTCGTACGGGGGTTGAAGGGGTCCGCGGTGGGCATCGTGCCGGACGAAAACAAACCATGCCTGGTGCAGGCTTAGCGGGACGTGTGAGGTGGATTCGCCGTGCCGGGCAATGGGCACCGGGGCGAACTGTAGCGCCGGTGAGGCGAAGTCGTGGCGTTGCTGGTTGGCTAACCAGGGTGTCGTGCCTGTGCCGCCTCTCTGAAAGAGCTCTCCAATTCCTGAGCTCTTTGTCCATAACCTTTTTTTTTTCTTCTTCAAATGCTTACCCTTTCAAAACCATGGGGTCGATTTTCATAAAGCTGTCGGGAAGGAGGTGGGACTACAACTTTCGGGTTTTAGTCCCGCCTACATCGACGTTTGGCCAATCCACGCGATTTTCCCTTGATTGACCTTGTTAAGCCCGCCCAGCGGGCTCAGCAGGCCAATTAAGGGCCACCCGGCAACAGGTGACATCACAGACTGAAATTTCATCTGTCAAGAGGTCTTGACAGATGAAGTATCAGCGTTTGACAGCTATTTGAAGCTGTTAAACACTGACAGTCTGACTTCTAACCCGAGTCCTTCTACACAGACTCAGTTAGAACTCTCACCAGCACTGAAAGCTGAAGGCTGTCACTTTTGACAGCTCGCAGCCATTTTGCTTTCAGTGCCGGCTGAGTGATGGACTCCCGAAACCTAGAGGAAGAAAGGCTGTTAAGGTAAGTACAGGTAATTTAAACTTCTTTACACACTTTAGACACACCAAACATACTTACCTTTGCACTCATGCACCCATCACTCACCTGAACACCGACATCGCGACCCCTCCAAGTCCTTCAACCCGACGGCCCGCCTGCTCTAACCTGGCGTGGTTTGGAGCCGTCGGGAATCCCACACGACACCCCTCAAAATAGGGATTAGGCTAAAAACTGCCTGTTAACTACCTGTTAACAGGCAGTTAATTGGCACTAATCCCCTTCCCGCCTCGGGTTGGCGGGTCCCAGTGCGGGGCGGGTACCCGCCTCCCCTGAAACTTACGTGGAGGCGGGTTTTGGGTGTCGGGACCCCCGAAATCGGGATTTCCCCCCCCCCCCCCCCGCAACATGCCTGAAGGCTCCAGGAAAATCGACCCCCATGACTTATTCTGCTTCCCCCACGGTTTCTGGTCGGCATTCTAAGTCCTAATAACCCTCTAGTGAAGACGTTTCTCACAACCTCTCTCCTCGTTCTTCTGATGATCTTAAATTTCTGACCTCCGGTTACCGACTCACCAACCAGTGGAAATAGTATTTCCCGATTTACTTCATCAAAGCTCTTTATAATTTTGAACGCCTCTAACAGCTCTCCTCTTACTCTTCTTGTTCAATAATAATATTCTACTTACTTTTGCAGGATACTCTCCATGAAAGTTTCCACCAGAAATTGTCTCTCCTCTTTCTGCAAACACCATCTTAAGTAAATAAATTAAGGTTTATAACCAGTGGCTATGATGTCACCGGGAGCTCAGAACCCAGTACAAGGAACCAAAAAAACTTTACAACAGAATTAAGTTGCACCAAGGTACTTAAAATTACTCCTTCTGTTGACACAAGTAAAATATGTCCCCAAGTTCTTGGCGAAAGAGAAGAAAATTGGGATTAATTTAAATCCATCTGTTGTATTTGATAGGTATATTTATTTAAATTGCAAAGTCTAACCTATCAATCTTCCCGCAGATTTAGACTATCCAGTACTACCACAGTAATATCGCTGCACAGCCCCATACCCCTGCAGGAATCCGTTACACGATGGGTGAACTGGGGTCTCATTGGTCAGATATTTGGGGCACTAAAGCAACAGTGGTGTTGCTTGAACTGATCGGACGGGCAGGGGTGGGAGGTCTCAGAGACCACAGGGGAGGTCTGCAAGCTGATGCTCCATTTAGTTCTGGGAGATCAAGGGAGAAAAATAAGCGATGTGGCAATAGAACAGTTTAATTATTGTACAAATCAAATAGTTGTACAACTGGTTATTTATGGTTTTCTTTTGCTTTTGTGTAACTTTATTCTTTGCAAATAAATTTGAACTATTAGCTTTAGCCAGAATAATAGTCACCTTTCAGAGTGGATAGGAGTATACGGTGGGTAACCCATGTGGGTCTCCAGTGTACAACACTGTGTGAAAAGGGCAACTGTTAGTCCTGCAGCACAATGTTCAATTCACAGCAGTTTTAGATTGTAGGACATGCAGGTTTGCTCATGGAAGCTGCCTTTAGTTGTAAATAAGAACAAGTAATGTTGGGAGAGAGCCCAGACAATAACAATAGTTAAGTGCTTCTCCTTGTGGGCAGCACGGTGGCATAGTGGTTAGCACTGTTGCCTCACAGCGCCAGGGACCCGGGTTCAAATCCGGCCTCGGGTGACTGTCTGTGTGGAGTTTGCACATTCTCCCCGTGTTTGCGTGGGTTTCCTCCGGGTGCTCCGGTTTCCTCCCACAGTCCAAAGATGTGCGGGTTAGGTTGATTGGCCATGACAAAAAAAAAAATTGGCCCTTAGTGTTAGGGGGGATTAAATACGTGGGGTTACGGGGTTATGGGGATGGGGCTTGGGTGGGATGGGTGTAGGGACCGGGTGCTAGGGTTTGGATGATCAGCCATGATCTCGTTGAATGGCGGAGCAGGCTCGAAGGGCCGAATGGCCTGCTCCTGCTCCTATCTTCTATGTTTCTATGTTTGTCACAAAACTAGATATTCTCTCGGGTTCAGTGTCCTATTTGATCCTGAGCTGAGCTTCTGACCCCATATCCTCTCCATCACAAGGACTGCTTATATCCACCTCCGTAACATCGGCCATCTCCCTCCCCCACCCCCGCGTCAGCTCATCTGCTGCTGAAACATCCATGCTGTTGTTACCTCTAGACTTGACTATTCTAAGCTATCCTGGCCGGCCTCCTATCTTCCACCCTCCTTCAGCTCATCCAAAACTCGGCTGCCCGTGTCCTAACTCCCACCAAGTCCCATTCACCCATCAGCCCTGTGCTCGCTGTCCTACATTGGCTCGTGGTCCGGCGATGCCTCAAATTTAAAATTCTCATCCTTGTTTTCAAATCCCTCCATGGTCTTTCCCCCCTCCCTATCTCTGTAACCTCCTCCAGCCCTACAACCCTCTCAGATCTTTGTGTTCCCCCAATTCTGGCCTCTTGCACATCCTCGATTTTAATCGCTCCACCATTGGTGGCCGTGCCTTCCGTTGCGTGGACCCTAAGCTCTGGAATTCCCTCCCTAAACTGCTCCACCTCTCTACCTCCCTCTCCTCTAAGGTGATCCTAAAACCTACCTCTTTGACCGTGCTTTTAGTCACCTGTCCTAATATCTTCTTAGGTGGTTCAGTGTCAAATTTTGTCTGATAATCGCTCCTGTGAAGCACCCTGGGACATTTTACTACATTAAAGTTGCTATATAAATATAAGTTGTTGTTGTATTGGTGAAATAGACGGTCTTAGTTAGGTCGTGGATATGTGGTCGGAAGCTCATTTCAGGGTCAAATATGACACCAAGGTTGCGAACAGTGTGGTTCAGTCTCAGACAGATGTTAGGGAGAGGGATGGAGTCAGTGGCCAGGGAACGGAGTTTGTGGCTGGGACCGAAAACAATGGCTTCGGTCTTCCCAATATTTGGAGAAAATTTCTGCTCATCCAGAACTGGATGTTGGACAAGCAGTCTGACAATTTAGAAACCGCGGAGGGGTCGAGAGAAGAGGTGGTAAGGTAGAGCTGGGTGTCGTCAGCGTACATGTGGAAACTGATGCTGTAATTTCGGATGATGTCACCAAGGGGCAGCATGTAGCTGAGAAATAGGAGGAGGCCAAGGATAGATCCTTGGGGGACACCAGAGGTAACGATGTGGGAGCGGGAAGAGAAGCCGTTGCAGGTGATTCTCTGGCTACGATTAGATAGATAAGAATGGAACCAGGCGAGTGCAGTCCCACCCAGCTGGACAACGGTGGAGAGGCGTTGGAGAAGGATGGAGTGGTCAACTGTGTCAAAGGCAGTAGACAAGTCAAGAAGGACGAGGAGGGATAGTTTACCTTTGTCACAGTCACAAAGGATGTCTTTTGTGACTTTCATGAGAACATTTAAAATAAAAAATTAATTTTTTGAAAAATAAATGCAAGCATTTTTAAATGGGACAAAAATAACCTAAACTAATTTTAAATGTAAATGAGTGTTTAAACAATGTAAAAAAATGTATTTTAACATTTATTTTAACCCTTACGCTGGTAAAAGAAGAAATACGCCTGCTTTTACCAGGTGTAAGAGTTTCGTGGACATTTGCTGGGCAGTAGTTGGACAAATAGCCCCACTCTCCGCCAGTGAAAGTGTTTTTGCAGCGGATGCGAATGAACTGTCGAGGAGAAACTCGACAGATCGTAAGTTCCGTGTTTTTGCACATGCTCATCACACGCGGAAACCCGCAGCTTGCGGGGCCATTCACAGCACTTACTCGGCGTACTGTGCGTACGCCATCAGAGGCCCCGTAAATTCCGAGCCATCATAAGTTCAAAAAATCCACCTAAGGCAACACAGGCAGAATCAAATTTGCTATAACCTGCTTGGTCTTTAACCGGCACAGAATAGGAGGCCAAGGATTACGCCTTTAATGTGTACAAATTAAACCACAACTTCACCATGAATAGAAGGGCAAGGAATCTGTATGAATTTGGCCATTAAACATAACAGTGAGCTGGAGCAAGACAGGTGATTTTGGTATGCTGAAATCCATTGATTTCTGTGCTATTGCAGCATTCTTTCCATCTGCCCATAACAAGCAACATCAAATTCACCTCCCACATATTTGCCTTTTACTGGGTGGTTTGGCACATTGAAATTTGTTAGGTCCAGCCATTTTTGCATTACATCAAATACTTAACCTTACAAAAATGCCTTCACCGTGTGTGAATCGCTGAGCGAGCAGGGAGCGATCTGAAGAAGTTCGAGTGTTAACTAGCTGCTGAGGTCATTTATCTCCATGTATGTCCTAATAGTCTGGCCTTACCTCTGTGCCTCGTTTCAAAGCTTCTTCCAGTGCCTCACTGTGAAAGACCCAGAGTTGACAAAGTCTGAAAGAAGAAAGCTCAGCTTGGGCTTCACTAAACTCACAAAGGATACCGGATTATCTGTGGCACTGTTAATTTCAGTCTCAATGATATTTTTTACGAATGTGATAGTGTCGTTCACCACCCCGTGTACCTGCAAAACAAGGACTGCATTAAACCGAGCAAATGTCAGCAGCCTTTAGTTTTACTTTAGTAAGCATTAACTTTTTTTTTAAAGTTTTAATGTAAGGGTCGGTTTTCCGAGTTAGCGCTCCCCACACCAAGTGAGAATGGGCGCAGAGGTCGGTGCTCACACTACTCATGCTCTTCAGCCCGTTAAAATGAAGAAAAATCAGGTGCCGAGTGAATCCAGCACCAATTCTGCGTCTTGTCGCAGGAGCCTCTTCTGTGGTGTAAACAGGTGTCAGCCTTGGCTCAATGGTGAAACTGAGCACATAATCCAGGCTGACACTCCAGCGCAGTGCTGAGGGAGTGCTGCACTGTCGGAGGTGCCGTCTTTCAGATCAGACGTCAAACTGAGGTCCCGTCTGCCCTCTCAGGTGGACATAAAAGATCCTATGACATTATTTTGAAGAAGAGCAGGGGAGTTCTCCCCGGTGTCCCGGCCAATATTTATCCCTCAACCAACATAACAAAAACAGATTATCTGGTCATCATCACATTGCTGTTTGTGGGAGCTTGCTGTGTGCAAATTGCCTGCTGCATTTCCCACATTACAACAGTGACTACACTTCAAACAAGGGCAGACACGGTGGCATAGTGGTTAGCACTGTTGCCTCACAGCACCAGGGACCCGGGTTCGAATCCGGCCTCGGGTGACTGTCTGTGTGGAGTTTGCACATTCTCCCCGTGTTTGCGTGGGTTTCCTCCGGGTGCTCCGGTTTCCTCCCACAGTCCAAAGATGTGCGGGTTAGGTTGATTGGCTATGATAAATTGACCCTTAGTGTTAGGGGGATTAAATATGTGGGGTTACGGGGATAGGGTGGGATATGTGTTGGTGTAGGGGTTACGGGGATCGGGTGGGATATGTGTCGGTGCAGGCTCGATGGGCCGAAATGGCCTCTATCTGCACTGTGGGGTTTCTGTGATTTCTGTGAGTACTTCATTGGCTGTAAAGCACTTTGGGATCTCCTGAGGTCATGAAAGACACTACAGAAATGTTCTTTTCAATAATAGAAGTACAGTTAATCAACAGCATGACAGTACATGGGCTCCAGCTCATTGCGGCTTTACTGTGTCAATCATTGGCGCCTGCTGGTTGTAAACCTGGTCTGAGAGGAGTCCGACACCGTCAGATCCCAGAGTAGTGTTGGCAGTGCCTACCTGCGGGCAGCATCGTAGGGTGTAGGCATCCTGCACACGGTCACAGAACCGGTGGCTTTCTGTGAAGAGAGCACAACGTTACAGGAAGGGAAAATAAATGCTTGCTAAAGTAGAACAAAAAGTTACCGTCGTACGCTCCGTTAGGAAGGGCTTACCTGCTATTTCCGAGGGGTGGTGATCGGAACCAAGCAGTGACCGAAATCGAAAGGCTACCTCCGCCTGGCCAGGATGAGGACGCAATTCGTGAATGCCTAAACACACAAGTAACAGCGCAATTTAATACCGGAGGTAACCAGTAACTGAAGATTGTGTTATATTTGCACAAAGTACTTTATGGCTCATCATTAAAAGCCTTTCATGGGCCCAACTCATTGGCTGGTTTCATTTCTTTATAGCCCCACTGCATCTCATTGCGGTTACAATGCACACGGACCAAATCTGCCGAGTTCATTCAATTTGGAGTATATTTCCTTCGCTTCTCTAACTTTAACAACAGAATCGGCGTTGGAGTAAAGGGGGGAAATTTTTTCCCTGATACATGCAATTGTAATTGTATCTTATTATTTCTTTAAAGGACTGAGACAACCTAAGATTCACAGTGGCCGAAGAGAGTTGTGTGGTGAGGGGCCTGTGTTCGATGGCGAGGGGCCTGTGTTTGGTGGCGAGGGGCCTGTGTTCGGTGGCGAGGGGCCTGTGTTCGGTGGCGAGGGGCCTGTGTTCGGTGGCGAGGGGCCTGTGTTTAATGGTGAGAGACTTGTGTTTGGTGGTGAGGGGCCTGTGTTTGGTGGTGAGGGGCTTGTGTTTGGTGGCGAGAGGCCTGTGTTTGTTGGTGAGGGGCCTGTGTTTGATGGTGAGAGGCCTGTGTTTGATGGTGAGGAGCTTGTGTTTGGTGGTGAGGGGCCCCTGTATGATGAGAAGCCTGTGTTTGATGGTGAGGGGCCTGTGTTTGGTGGTGAGGGGCCTGTGTTTGGTGGTGAGGGGCCTGTGTTTGACGCTGAGGGGCCTGTGTTTGACGCTGAGGGGCCTGTGTTTGACGGTGAGGGGCCTGTGTTTGGCGGTGAGGGGCCTGTGTTTGACGGTGAGGAGCCTGTGTTTGGTGGCGAGGGGCCCCTGTATGATGAGAGCCCTGTGTTTGATGGTGAGGGGCCTGTGTTTGGTGGTGAGGGGCCTGTGTTTGGTGGTGAGGGGCCTGAGTTCGATGGTGAGGGGCCTGTGTTTGGTGGTGAGGGGCCTGTGTTTGGTGGTGAGTGGCCTGTGTTTGGTGTTGAAGGGCCTGTGTTTGATGGTGAGGGGCCTGTGTTTGGGGGTGAGGGGCCTGTGTTTGGTGGTGAGGGGCCTGTGTTTGGTGGTGAGTGGCCTGTGTTTGGTGGTGAGTGGCCTGTGTTTGGTGAGGGGGCCTGTGTTCGGTGGTGAGGGGCCTGTGTTTGACGCTGAGGGGCCTGTGTTTGGCGCTGAGGGGCCTGTGTTTGGCGGTGAGGGGCCTGTGTTTGACGCTGAGGGGCCTGTGTTTGGCGCTGAGGGGCCTGTGTTTGGCGGTGAGGGGCCTGTGTTTGGCGGTGAGGGGCCTGTGTTTGGCGGTGAGGGGCCTGTGTTTGGCGGTGAGGGGCCCCTGTATGATGAGAGCCCTGTGTTTGATGGTGAGGGGCCTGTGTTTGGCGGTGAGGGGCCTGTGTTTGGCGGTGAGGGGCCCCTGTATGATGAGAGCCCTGTGTTTGGTGGTGAGGGGCCTGTGTTTGGTGGTGAGTGGCCTGTGTTTGGTGTTGAAGGGCCTGTGTTTGATGGTGAGTGGCCTGTGTTTGGTGTTGAAGGGCCTGTGTTTGATGGCGAGGGGCCTGTGTTTGACGGTGTGGGGCCTGTGTTTGACGGTGAGGGGCCTGTGTTTGGCGGTGAGGGGCCTGTGTTTGGTGGTGAGGGGCCCCTGTATGATGAGAGCCCTGTGTTTGATGGTGAGGGGCCTGTGTTTGGTGGTGAAGGGCCTGTGTTTGATGGTGAAGGGCCTGTGTTTGATGGTGAGGGGCCTGTGTTTGATGGTGAAGGGCCTGTGTTTGATGGTGAAGGGCCTGTGTTCGATGGTGAAGGGCCTGTGTTCGATGGTGAAGGGCCTGTGTTTGATGGTGAAGGGCCTGTGTTTGATGGTGAAGGGCCTGTGTTTGATGGTGAGGGGCCTGTGTTTGATGGTGAAGGGCCTGTGTTTGATGGTGAAGGGCCTGTGTTCGATGGTGAAGGGCCTGTGTTCGATGGTGAAGGGCCTGTGTTCGATGGTGAAGGGCCTGTGTTCGATGGTGAAGGGCCTGTGTTTGATGGTGAAGGGCCTGTGTTCGATGGTGAAGGGCCTGTGTTCGATGGTGAAGGGCCTGTGTTTGATGGTGAAGGGCCTGTGTTCGATGGTGAAGGGCCTGTGTTCGATGGTGAGGGGCTCCTGTACTGCTACGTTGATGAATTGGGTGTGGAACGGCAACTAACTAGCACCTTTATTTTAATTCATTCTGGAATGTGGGTGTCCCTGGCAAGGCCGGCATTTACTGCCCATCCCTGGTACCATGGAACAGTAGATATAAGTGTCATTCTTCCATTACAATCCAAACAACCTTAAAAAAATTAATGTTCTAGCAAAGATTAAACATTGTAATTGCTTAACACATAATGTTGGGATAAGGAGAGTGGAGAAGGTTATCTCATTGGCTATCATTGTGTGATCTGTGGAGCCAAAATCCCATCGTAACTACACATTCAGAGGTTCCAGAAACCACTCACGACTGTCGAAGGCTCGGGTGGTGCCTTTCAGAACCTCCAGTGTAAGCGCTGCTATAACGTCCGCCTGTCGGGCGATCGCCAGCGCTCTCTCCACTGCCTCAGCGCCCAGTGACGTGATCATCTGGGTCCCGTTGATCAGCGCCAGTCCCTATGTGATAAAACAAAACACAATACTCTGCTAATATCACGGGCACTGTCACTGGAGAAGGAAGCTCACCAATCTCATGCCACGGTGGCATAGTGGTTAGCACTGTTGCCTCACAGCGCCAGGGACCCGGGTTCAAATCCGGCCTCGGGTGACTGTCTGTGTGGAGTTTGCACATTCTCCCCGTGTTTGCGTGGGTTTCCTCCGGGTGCTCCAGTTTCCTCCCACAGTCCAAAGATGTGCGGGTTAGGTTGATTGGCCATGATAAAAATTGGCCCTTAGTGTTAGGGGGGATTAAATACGTGGGGTTACGGGGATAGGGCTTGGGTGGGATGGCTGTCGGTGTAGGGACCGGGTGCTAGGGTTTGGATGATCAGCCATGATCTCGTTGAATGGCGGAGCAGGCTCGAAGGGCCGAATGGCCTACTCCTGCTCCTAGTTTCTATGTTGCTAAAACAAGGCAATTGGCAACACGGAGGAGGCAAATTAATGACCAGTGCCAGTTCAAATGGAAAGAGACATGTTTTCAGTGCCTACAAGCAGGGTAAGTGGACACACCAGTTCAGAATGAATCATCCTGGTGCTGAAGACCCAGTCCTCTGGTGCAATGCCCCAGTGCTGACGACCCAGTCCTCTGGTGCAATGCCCCAGTGCTGATGACCCAGTCCTCTGGTGCAATGCCCCAGTGCTGATGACCCAGTCCTCTGGCGCAATGCCCCAGTGCTGATGACCCAGTCCTCTGGTGCAATGCCCCAGTGCTGATGACCCAGTCCTCTGGTGCAATGCCCCAGTGCTGATGACCCAGTCCTCTGGTGCAATGCCCCAGTGCTGATGACCCAGTCCTCTGGTGCAATGCCCCAGTGCTGATGACCCAGTCCCCTGTGGCAATGCCCCAGTGCTGATGACCCAGTCCTCTGGTGCAATGCCCCAGTGCTGATGACCCAGTCCTCTGGTGCAATGCCCCAGTGCTGATGACCCAGTCCCCTGTGGCAATGCCCCCGTGCTGATGACCCAGTCCTCTGGCGCAATGCCCCAGTGCTGATGACCCAGTCCTCTGGTGCAATGCCCCAGTGCTGATGACCCAGTCCTCTGGTGCAATGCCCCAGTGCTGATGACCCAGTCCTCTGGTGCAATGCCCCAGTGCTGATGACCCAGTCCTCTGGTGCAATGCCCCAGTGCTGATGACCCAGTCCTCTGGTGCAATGCCCCAGTGCTGAAGACCCAGTCCCTGGTGCAATGCCCCAGTGCTGATGACCCAGTCCTCTGGTGCAATGCCCCAGTGCTGATGACCCAGTCCTCTGGTGCAATGCCCCAGTGCTGATGACCCAGTCCCCTGGTGCAATGCCCCAGTGCTGATGACCCAGTCCCCTGTGGCAATGCCCCAGTGCTGATGACCCAGTCCTCTGGTGCAGTGCCCCAATGCTGAAGACCCAGTCCTCTGGTGCAATGCCCCAGTGCTGATGACCCAGTCCTCTGGTGCAATGCCCCAGTGCTGAAGACCCAGTCCTCTGGTGCAATGCCCCAGTGCTGATGACCCAGTCCTCTGGTGCAATGCCCCAGTGCTGAAGACCCAGTCCTCTGGTGCAATGCCCCAGTGCTGATGACCCAGTCCTCTGGTGCAATGCCCCAGTGCTGAAGACCCAGTCCTCTGGTGCAATGCCCCAGTGCTGATGACCCAGTCCTCTGGTGCAATGCCCCAGTGCTGATGACCCAGTCCTCTGGTGCAATGCCCCAGTGCTGATGACCCAGTCCTCTGGCGCAATGCCCCAGTGCTGATGACCCAGTCCTCTGGCGCAGTGCCACTGGTGCCGGTTTTTGTGCAGGAATGTGGTGGAGCTCCGGGCGTGTCTCTCAAGAGGGTCTGAGAGTACCAGCAGCCACCTGATGTGCAATGGGCTCTTCCCCAGCGTGAGCTTGAGGTTAAGGTACTGGTCATGTGCAGAGAGTCTCCTCTGCTCACTCCTGGCCCCATCTGTGTTCACAGCCCATTATCAGGGCATTGAGACCCGAGAACTCCGGGCACTTTGCTGGGCTCCTAATTATTTAGGGAGGCAGCAGTCCTTGTATCATTGGCCCATTATCTCCACTCTCGAGTTGGGACTATACTTTGCCAAGACCTGTTCATCAAAGCAGAAATACTCGGTTAAAGGGAAACTGCTGACTTGAGATTGCTTGTGGAGACTGTTTGCCATAACTTGGGACTCACCATTATACTCCCCTCCATTCGTCGGTACTCTTGGAAAGTGTTCTAGTGCAACAGAGTTACTCAGCCAGGATCTGAGAGCTTCACAGTGGGCTTCCCAATGGGATTCCCACTTTACTAAATCTAGATTCTGGAGGAAGAGGAACAGCATGCGGCTGTAATGGAAGCCAGATTAATCAGGCTAAAAGGGTTAAATTATGAAGACAGATTGCATAGTCTTGTATTCCCTGGAGTATAGAAGATTAAGGGGTGATCTAATTGAGGTGTTTAAGATGATTTAAGTATTTGATGCGGTAGATAGAGAGAAACTATTTCCTCTGGTGGGGGGAGTCCAGAACAAGGGGGCATAACCTTAAAGTTAGAGCCAGGCCGTTCAGGGGTGATGTCAGGAAGCACTTCTTCACACAAAGGGTGGTGGAAATCTGGAACTCTCTCCCCCAAAAAAGCTGTTGAGGCTGGGGGTCAACTGAAAATATTAAAACTGAGATTGATAGATTTAGTTAGGAAGGGTATTAAGGGGCACGGAACCAAGGTGGATAAATTCAGTTAAGATACAGATCAACCACGATCTAACTGAATGGTGGAACAGGCTCGAGGGGCTAAATGGCCTCTTCCGGTTCCTATATTTCCATCGAAGTCAATGTTAAAAAGACGGGAGAGATGTAAAACAGGCCGCCGATTCACTATCGCCCATTTTACACTATCGCACAAAGTCAGAATCTACCCCATTAAGTTAACAATTTTTCTTGTTTTAATAAACTGTTGCTCCTAAGGTTTGAAAAGTGACCTTGGGTGTCCTATAAGGCCCTCAGCACTTTGGCCTCTCCGTCTCTCGTGTAACTGTCGGGTCAATGGTTTACAGCGACAGCCTTCAACTGCCGGCACTGTTTGCACAACATAGAGGTCAACACGGCTTAACCAAAGATTTAGCAACAAGCAGCACTCGAGAATGTGTGGAGTTTGATGGTCCTGTCCTTGTCACAGATCGTGCGTAAGATGCTCGTAACTGTCCAGGTAAAGCTCCGCCGTCGGACGTGTGGGGGACGAGTCTGGCCCAGCTTCGACCCCCGTTCAAATCCCCGCCGTCTGCAGTGCTCCCTGGACGTCTGGCTCACAGAGGGCTGATCGACCATGGCGGGGAGGGCGGGGGAGCTGGCCACTTCGAGCGAGGACATACAGTTTTTAAAGAGAAATGCCGGGCATTTATCTCGGAGGCATTTTCCAGACTGTTCGGTGACCGATCGGCAATAGGGTCCCGGAACTCCACACTGACGCAGACAGACTGTTCCTGGCTGCGGGAAAGGGTGGAATTGGCACAGGAGAACGTCAATCCCTCCACCCCACAAGTCCCGCCTCTATCAACGGTATCAGGGGGAGGGGGCGGTAGCGCTAGAAGCGCCTGTCCCCTGCTAGCGTTTCATAGCGCAAAGAAAAAGGGGCGGGGAACAGGGAACTGCCCTAAATTACACCCTGCACTCTCCCTCCACACAACCTGTGGGCTCATTCCACCCTCCTTGGCCCAGCAATCTCCCTGCCTGTGTCTCTGGCTGGATTGTATGGTTAGGTTATAAGGAAACCATTCATTCCATGGAAGCTTTTGAACTAATCCGCATGAAGCTTCCATTAAATATTCACTGGAAACCACCAGTTTTGATGTTTTCATTAATCTGTCGCACTAGCGACTAACTAGTGATGGTCCTCGGCGTGAAGGGAGGGAATCAATGCCTCCTTCGGGGTAAAGGTGGCTCTGAGGTGAAATGCCCGGGGACTGGGAGATTGGAACAGAGTTGTAGACATGAAGTGGCAGATTTAATAAATGGATGGCTGGGTCAGTCAGGGTCTTGGTACTCCTGGGTGCACCCGGCCCGGAGTGCTCCCGGCCCTGGGTGATCCCGGCCCTGGGTGATCCCGGCCCTGGGTGATCCCGGGTCCTGGGTGATCCCGGCCCTGGTGGTGATTAACCAGCCAGCCTGGCTCCCTGATAGGACCTGTCGCAGTAGACCTGGCACTTTGGGCTGGGATTCCTCCCGCTCGGCCCCACCGTAACCCAGCAAGCCTGTGACTCCAACGGGTAGAGCGAGGGTGAGATTTACCGCTGCTGCACGGTTGGTAAACTGGGTGCCTTTAGCTGGTTAAACTCCAGCAGTATCCCTACCCACACTGGTGGGGATCCTCAGTCTTGGCTCTTGCCGGTCAGAATCTAAGGTCACTGCCTATAATGGGTTCCTGTGAGCGTGCATTCAAATCGGAGAAATGGAATCGCCACCCCATGTGGATTCTCTCAGTGGTTAGTGTTACATTCCTATGTAGTCTGTTAATTGATGCCAGGTCACCATGTAAATTTTGATGGTAGTTATACTGCAGCCAGTGTATAGAGTAAGACTGGCTCCTCGAGATGGAGCCACACTGCTTCTGTTAAACTAAATCCTGGTGTAACACAGCAGACGTTTGTGTTCCTTCAGTACTACTGTAGAATTGATGTGAAGTGTGCAATACACTGGCCCACAACAAAGGTCCCTCTAAGAACAAACACACTAATAGTTTAGGATGCTGTAGTTCCAAATACAAAGGATATTGGGCTCAATTTCCATGGTTACTGCTTATAAGCCAACATACACTAGTGGCTCAGTGGGTAGCACTCCCGCCTGAGTCAGAAGGTCGTGGGTTCAAGTCCCTCTCCAGAGACTTGAGCTGGCTCACACTCCCAGTGTGGTACTGAGGGGGCTCTGCACTGTCGGAAGGGTAGTACTGAGGGAGCGCCACACTGTCAGAGGGGCAGTACTGAGGGGGCGCTGTACTGTCGGAGGGGCAGTACTGAGGGGGCACTGCCGGAGGGGCAGTACTGAGGGACTGCACTGAGGGAGCACTGCACTGTCGGAGGGATAGTGCTGAGGGAGTGCTGCACTGTCAGAGGGGCAGTACTGAGGGAGTGCCACACTGTCGGAGGGGAAGTACTGAGGGAGCGCTGCACTGTCGGAGGGATAGTGCTGAGGGAGTGCTGCACTGTCGGAGGGGCAGTACTGAGGGAACGCTGCACTGTTGGAGGAGCAGTACTGAGGGAGCGCTGCACTGTCAGAGGGGCAGAGCTGAGGGAGTGCTGCACTGTCAGAGGGGCAGTGCTGAGGGAGTGCTGCACTGTCGGAAGGGCAGTACTAAGGGAATGCTGTACTGTAGGAGGGGCAGTACTGAGGGAGCGCTGCACTGTCGGAGGGACAGTACTGCGGGAACGCTGCACTGTCGGAGGGGCAGTACTGAGAGAACGCTGCATTGTCTGAGGGGCAGTACTGAGGGAGCTCTGCATTGTCGGAGGGGCAGTACTGAGGGAACGCTGCACTGTCGGAGTGGCAGTACTGAGGAAGTGCTGCACTGTCGAAGAGACAGTACTGAGGGAACGCTGCACTGTTGGAAGGGCAGTACTGAAGGAGCGCCGCACTGTCGGAGGGGCAGTACTGAGGGAACGCTGCACTGTCGGAGGGGCAGTACTGAGGGAGTGCCACACTGTTGGAGGGACAGTACTGAGGGAACGCTGCACTGTCGGAGAGACAGTACTGAGGGAGCGCCGCACTGTCGGAGGAGCAGTAATGAGGGAGTGCTGCACTGTCAGAGGTGCCACCTTCCTAAAAAGACCTTAAACCAAGGTCTGCCTCTCAGGGGGATGTAAAAGATCTCACGGCACTATTCGAAGAATAGCAGGGGAGTTCTCCCCGGGGTCCTGAGGCCAACATTTATCCCTCAAGCAACATCACAAAAACAGACTATCTGGTCATTATCACATTGCTGTTTGTGGGAGCTTGCTGTGCACAAATTGGCGGTGCGTTTCCTACATTACAACAGTGACTACACTTCAAAAGTACTTCATTGGCTATAAAGCGCTTTGGAACGTCCTGAGGTTGTGAAAGGTGCTATATAAATGCAAGTCTGTCTTTCTTTAAGCCAAGCATCAGCTAATCAGACAAGCCTACACACAGAGATACGTGTGATGGTTCTTAGTGAAAACAGTACAAGTTAGAGAAAGAACGAACAGCTGGAAATACAAACTCTGCATTTACCTCCTTCGGTTTCAGTGAAACAGGCTTCAGTCCATGTGCCTGTAAAACCTATAAGAGAAGATGGTTCATTATTGCACCAAACATTTCCAAGCGAGATGTTAAACAGAACACACAAATCGAAATGTAGGACTCTGAGGAATTTATATCAAGATGCTGCTATTGAGTTGAATTCAAGAGATGACGGCTTAAATCCACAACACACACAAGCCTCTGGGAAATGCAGATTAGATCCAGACTGAGGGTCTGTCCAGAATGGGATTTAATACATAGCCTATCAGTTTGAGGCAATGGAGCTTAACACATTCCAGTGATATGGAATGGCTCCATTTATTTGAGCCCAGGCTGGCCCAGGAGGGCGGAGGCCGGTTTGATTGGCTACTCAATGTGCCAAGAGCTTTAGGGGGGGTGACAGATCAAGTCTTTTGCTATCTATCTGGCTGGGACGCAAAAATACTGGCTGCAGAAAGTTGAGCACCGATTTTAACCCTGGCCTCCCGGTGTGAACGGGGTGGGGGGCGGTTAAAATGGCAGCCGAGCGTTCCCGACACATTCCTGCCCGCCACCATTTGAACTGCCATGATTTCAGCAGTGTCGGGGCTGTCCACAGCATTTAATTGTCAGCATCCGATGATATCATTCGGACCCCCACGCGATCGCTGATCAGGGCAGTGATGTTCCGTGCAGGAGCCACCTGGGAATGCTGCCAACAAGCCAGAGGGGGGCCAGAAGAGGCCAACAAATGTACGTTTTCTACCCAAGGCTGCCCTCCCCCTGAGGATAGCACTGAGAAACCAAAAACAAGAAAAGGGGCCAACACGACAAGTTTGGACCCTAGAGACAGGGAAGAGAATGCTCATCAGAGAACAGTTATGCCCGACAGGTGTTATATGTGAAGAGTCCGGGACATACATACGAACATACGAATTAGGAGCAGGAATAGACCACTCGACCCCTCGAGCCTGCTCCGCCATTCAATGCGATCATGGCTGATCTGATTACTCCACATTCCCGCCTACCCCTCATAACCTTTCACCCCCTTGCTTATCAAGAATCTATCTGCCTCTGCCTTAAAAATATTCAAAGACTCCGCTTCCACCGCCCTCTGGGGAAGAGAGTTCCAAAGACTCACGCCCCTCTGTGAGAAAACAATTCTCCTCATCTCTGTCTTAAATGGGCGATCCCTTATTTTTAAACTGTGACCCCTAGTTCTAGATTCTCCCACAAGAGGAAACATCCTCTCCACATCCACCCTGTCCAGACCCTCAGGATCTTATATGTTTCAATCAAGTCACCTCTTACTCTTCTAAACTCCAGCGGATACAAGCCTAGCCTGTCCAACCTTTCCTCATAAGACAACCCACCCATTCCAGGTATTAGTCTAGTAAACCTTCTCTGAACTGCCTCCAACGCATTTACATCCTTCCTTAAATAAGGAGACCAATACTGTACACAGTGCTCCAGATGTGGTCTCACCAATGCCCTGTACAACTGAAGCATAACCTCCCTACTTGAGGACATCTTAGGCTTTATAGAGAGTCATGACTAGGTGATGGGAGAAGAAGTGTTTGGCACGAAAGAAGAAGCGGGGCTTCTTGGATGCAACATCAGTGAGGGAGGAGATGTGAGGGAACCATTTGAGTTCAGAGAGATACAGAGGCCAAGAATATTGACAGATGAAGACAGACTAAGGTTGGAGTCACCAAACGTAAACTATAGTAGGGGCTGGCTACACTTGGGAGAGACATGAAAGCCGTAAGTTTACAGAATGGCAAGGAATAGGATTTTCATTTCATGTTGAACAGAGTGAGGGAGATCAAACTGTAGTCATTCAGGCATTGTAGGTGTGGATCCCAACGTGCGCAACAGGTCCAAGCGACACTAACCTAACTTCAACAATTTTTTCAACCTTACTTGGGTATTTTAGAGTAAATAAAGGAGAACTCACATATTTAGCATCAGCCCAGCCACTTTTTGGCGACCACATTTTGCCTTCACCCATCAGTCCCAGGGCAAGGTGAGCAAGGGGAGCGAGATCCCCACTGGCCCCAACAGTTCCCTTCTCTGGGACGTAGGAGAGACAGGAAGCTACAGGAGGCCGAATATCTCAGGTTAAAAAAGGTATGTGGTCGCACTGAATACATTTTATCCAATTACTTTTAAAGATAAAGTTAATTATTTCAATACCATACTTTTTTAAAATGCCACACTAATGATACAGTTTAACAATGTCCATGAATGTCCATGAGGTAATAATGAGTCAGGACCCATTTTCAGGCACAGACCCTGCACTACGCGACCAAGGCAGACCCGAAGCAAGAGGGCCTCGTCAGCAGACTCGGCATGCAGTGTCGGAGCGGGCCGTGCACCACGTGGAAGTCCTCCGAACCAAGACATCAAGATGGACCGCCTGCCTCACCAGCAGCGGCCCTCAGATTAGCCTAAGGAGGGCAGGTTGGAGCGGGCTGCGGGGGGTTAGAGGAGATCATGACTCCAGTTTGTGCATTTAAATTTTCATAACCTACCTTCACTTGGCAGCTGTTTAGTTGGGGTCCTCAATAATCGTTAGGCCAATCGGGTACATATTCAAGAGACCTAGAGGCTTTCATAGAATCATAGACTAGTACGGCAGAGAAGGCGGCCATTCGGCCCATCGAGTCTGCACCGGCTCTTTCGAAGAGCAATCACGTTAGTCCCACATTCCCGCTCTTTCCCCATATCCCTGCAATTGTTTCTCCTTCCAGTATTTATCCAATTCCCTTTTGAAGGCTGCTATTGAATCTGATTCCACTGCCCTATCAGGCAGCGCATTCCAAATCCTAACCACTCGTTCCGTTAAAAAGTTTTTCCTCATGTCGCCTCTGGTTCTTTTGCCAATCACCTTAAATCTGTGCCCTCTAGTTATCGCCCCTTCAGCCATTGGAAACAGTTTCTCTCTATCTACGCTATCCAAACCGTCCATGATTTTAAACACCTCTATCAAATCTCCTCAGCCTTCTCTGCTCTAGAACAACCCCAGCTTCTCCAGTCTATCCACATAACTGTAATCCCTCATCGATGGAACCATTCTAGTAAATCTCTTCTGTACCCTCTGCAAAGCCTTCACGTCCTTCCTAAAGTGTGGTGCCCAGAATTGAACACAGTACTCCACATTCCTTATCACCACCTTCCTTTGGAAACTAACAATGAGGGGGAACTGGATTTGCATCCTAACCTCAACAATAATGGGAGGTAGTGCTCCAACACTCATCGATAACCCACAGTGTGGGGTGTAAGTGTTCCAACACCCAGCATCAACCCATAGTAATGGGAGTTACTGTTCCATCACTCACCAATAACCCACTGTGTGGGCAGCTCATGCTCCACTACCCAGCATCAACCCAAGGTAATAGGAGTTGGTGCTCCAACGGGCAGCATCAACCCATAGCAATAGGACCCAGTGCTCCAGCACACAGCATCAACCCATAGCAATAGGACCCAGTGCTCCAGCACACAGCATCAACCCACAGTAATAGGACCCAGTGTTCCAGCACACAGCATCAACCCACAGTAATAGGACCCAGTGCTCCAGCACACAGCATCAACCCATAGCAATAGGACCCAGTGCTCCAGCACACAGCATCAACCCACAGTAATAGGACCCAGTGTTCCAGCACACAGCATCAACCCACAGTAATAGGACCCAGTGCTCCAGCACACAGCATCAACCCACAGTAATAGGACCCAGTGCTCCAGCACACAGCATCAACCCACAGTAATAGGACCCAGTGCTCCAGCACACAGCATCAACCCACAGTAATAGGACCCAGTGCTCCAGCACACAGCATCAACCCACAGTAATAGGACCCAGTGCTCCAGCACACAGCATCAACCCACAGTAATAGGACCCAGTGCTCCAGCACACAGCATCAACCCACAGTAATAGGACCCAGTGCTCCAGCACACAGCATCAACCCACAGTAATAGGACCCAGTGCTCCAGCACACAGCATCAACCCACAGTAATAGGACCCAGTGCTCCAGCACACAGCATCAACCCACAGTAATAGGACCCAGTGCTCCAGCACACAGCATCAACCCACAGTAATAGGACCCAGTGCTCCAGCACACAGCATCAACCCACAGTAATAGGACCCAGTGCTCCAGCACACAGCATCAACCCACAGTAATAGGACCCAGTGCTCCAGCACACAGCATCAACCCACAGTAATAGGACCCAGTGCTCCAGCACACAGCATCAACCCACAGTAATAGGACCCAGTGTTCCAGCACACAGCATCAACCCACAGTAATGAAAGGTAATTACACAGTAATTACAATAACTACACGTCTGCTGAATAAACGAGAAAGGTTGTACCTTACCATTAAATGCCTGGATCATTTGACTGAGGGTCTCTAAGGAGATTCCACTGTAACCCTTGGCAAGAACATTGATCCTGAGAGCCAGCAGCATACGGGACCTCTCTGGTGTCAAGGGTTTACCAACACCTGGTGAACAGACAGAGCAACAGATGAATGAACCAAATAGATACTAAAAGGAAACATTGAAACGCTCTGTACAACTTTGAGGTGAAAGGC
The DNA here is from genome assembly GCF_052327205.1 of Somniosus microcephalus. Taxonomy (NCBI): domain Eukaryota; kingdom Metazoa; phylum Chordata; class Chondrichthyes; order Squaliformes; family Somniosidae; genus Somniosus; species Somniosus microcephalus. Next base: position 8,113,160 of record NC_141003.1, read on the forward strand.
CCATACCAGCGGAATGGGAACGGACAAGGTTCTCTTGGAGTTCTCTGAATGGAGAGGAGAGAAAAGATGACACATTGGAGAAATAAATTTTATTAAACGCAAATTATTTCTACATTTTGACAAAGGGTAGGGTGGAACGGCTGATGTGGAATATTATAAAATGCTTTCAGAAAATGTGGGGCGGCTCACCCCTCAAACCGATCAAACCTGAGGCAGCAGGAGAGTGTGAAATGCTGCAATTAGTCTGAGAGTCCCTGGGCTACACAAAAGAGGCAAAAACATCATCACTCAGGATCCTCACTCACCATCTCTTCCCAGTGAGTGAGGACAGGATCGGAACAGAAACAGGCCATTCAGCCCCTTGAGCCTGATCCGCCCCGTTCAATGAGCTCATGGCTGACCTGGTTTTTTTTACAAGTATCTGCTGGACTCAAGCGTTCGGGCTCAGAGGTGAGGAGTGGTCCTCGGGCACTCACTGGCCAGGGTCACACAGGTAGACAGGCCCTTGGAGGAGATAGCCATGGGCAGGCAGGCAGAGCCCAGGGCAGGCAGACAGACAGCTGTGGAAGCAAACTCCAGGAGGAGTGCAATAAGGGAAGATCAACATTCGAACATTGACAAAGTAAAGGGCCGTTAGAATACATTGGTGTAAAAGGGAGTTTAATCGGCTGGGAATTTCCTTGGAGCTGCTCCCTTTCTGCGTCACACTTCCTGCAAACTTACAGCGGGAGCAACTCTGAGGAAATTCCCGGCCTAAGAGTGTGAATGACAATCATTAGACTCTCTCTGCAACACAGGGCTAATTTTAAAGTCAAATCGGGCAGGGTGTAAAACTAGTGTCGCAGCCGACCCAGTCAGTTTGCCGAAAAGTGGGTTAAGCTAAAATTGCCCCCATAGTGTAGAAAGGAAACATGAAGAACTAGATCTATGTGGACTGCAGAGAATTAACATGAGCAGCCATCAAATCATAAAGCTGCACAACTTACTTGAGCTTATTGTGTGGGATAACAGTCCGAGCAAATTTCCCAAAGCCTGTAGTTATTCCATACACGACTGAAAGAAGAAAGAAGTGTAAAGGTATTTTCCTTTGTCTTGGACTACTGTGTTCTGTTAGCACACAATAAGGGGATGTGGGACTACTGTGTTCTGTTAGCACACAATAAGGGGATGTGGGAGGGATGAGAATAAAACTTGGCACAGAATCTAGTCAGGAATGTAAACAGAGATGTTCATTCAGAACTTCTCGAAGGACCATATTTTATTGATTTCATGGGATATGTGGAACACTCTTTGTTCCAGTCCTACTCAGGTCCCCTCCCTCACCTCTTTTTTCGGTACATTGATGACTGTATCAGTGCCGTCTCCCGCTCTCACACTGAACTAGATAATTTCATTCACTTTGCTTCCAATTTCCACCCTTCCCTCACCTTCACACGGTCCATCTCCAACTCTTCCCTTCCTCGACTTCTCCGTCTCCATCTCTGGGGATAGGTTATTGACAAACATTCACTACAAGCCCACTGACTCCCACAGCTACCTGGACAACACTTCCTCCCACCCCGCCTCCTGTAAGGACTCTATTCCATTCTCCCAGTTTCTCCATCTCCGCCACATCTGCTCTGACGGTGCCACCTTCCATACCAGTGCTTCCGACATGTCTTCCTTTTTCCTCAACCGAGGATTCCCCTCTACTGTGGTTGACACGGCCCTTGACCGTGTCCATTCTATCTCCCGCACTTCTGCCCTTACCCCTCCCTCCCGGAGCCGCGAGAGTTCCCCTTGTCCTCACCTTTCACCCCACCAGCCTCCACATTCAACGGATCATCCTCCGCCATCTCCAGCGTGATCCCACCACCAAACACATCTTCCCCTCACCTCCCCTTTCAGCATTCCGAAGGGACCGCTCCCTCCGAGACACCCTGGTCCACTCCTCAATCACCCCCAACATCCCTTCCCCGGCACCTTCAAGTACAAGTGCAGGAGATGCAACACATGCCCTTTTACCTCCTCCCTTCCCACTGTCCAGGGCCCCAAACACCCCTTCCAGGTGAAACAGTGATTTACTTGTACTTCTTGCAGTTTAGTATCCTGTATTTGCTGCTCATGATGTGGTCTCCTCTACATTGGGGAGACCAAACGCAGATTGGGTGACCGCTTTGCAGAACACCTCCGTTCAGTCCGTAAGGGGGACCCCGAGCTTCCGGTCGCCTGTCACTTTAATTCACCGCTCCATTCCCACTCAGACCTCACCATCCTCGGCCTCTTGCATTGTTCCATGGAAGCTCAGCGTAAGCTCGAGGAACAGCACCTCATCTTCCGATTAGGCACTTTACAGCCTTCTGGACTCAATATCGAGTTCAACAATTTCAGATCATAACCTCGGCCCCTATCATGTATATTTAATCCACACTTTTTGTTTGTGCCTTCTGTTCTTCTCTCCCACAGGGCAGCTGTCTTTCACTCTGCCAGCACAATTCACACCCCATCTAGAGCCATCCTTTGTTTCTTAACCTGTCCCATTACCATCTCCTCTTGCCTTGAATATCTCTTAATGTCTCTTAATCTCTCCTGCCTTCCATCCTGTCACAGACCTTCCCTTTTGTTCTTTCCTCCCCTCCCCCCTTTCCCTGCCCCTACACTTGCTTAAAAACCTGTTACATCTCTAACATTTTCCAGTTCTGACGAAGGGTCATCGATCTGAAACGTTAACTCTGTTTCTCTCTTCACAGATGCTGTCTGACCTGCTGAGTATCTCCAGCATTTTCTGTTTTTATTTCAGATTTCCAGCATCCGCAGTATTTTCTTTTTGTATATTTTATTGATGTTGGGTTTATGACTTCTCACTTCATTGAGTTTCCATGGCAGGTCTTTCTCTTTTGCAACATACCTTTATTTTCATTCACAATATTTTCCAGAAGTATCCTTGACTGCTTGATCTTCTCTTCAGCGGTTGCAGTGAGCTAGGGTGGGGGCGGGGGAAATGTCAAACCCGTGAGTCAGCTGTATAGTTTTATAGATTTCCAATTGTATTACAACAACACTCAAGAGATGCTTTAAATACACTAACCTTGATTTTGTAAAGTCCTTTTCCCAAATGAACTAGATCTTCTACTCTTAGATGGTTTCCATCTAAATAAATATACTGAAAGATTGCGTTTTTCATTTAGAATGTTTGATTAGCGCTGAGCAAAGTACAAATACACAAACACACATTTTCACATTGGGTTAATGCAAGGCTTACAGTGGACACATCCAATTTTGACTTTCCAGTACAGAATAGTTTTTGGGCTCTGCTCAATATTTGGGTTTTCAGCCTTGGTTTTGAGGTCTGATTAAAATGTGAATAGATACTTATAACCTGTTAATAGGAACTAATATGTAATCGCGCATTGTGTGATCATTTGCTAGGTTAGCGAAAAGAAAAGTGCAAAGATGCGATCGGCCACAATTATATTATCACAGCTGATGAACAAATTGTAATTTCAAGTCTTTGTAGCCTGCAATTTTGGAAACTACATCTTCTAAAAGTTTGATGAGGTACAACAGTGAAACAGGATCAGTCACAGGAACTGTGCCAGCCCTGAAACCACCTACTGGGGCAGTAGCTGCTGATTAGCAGGTTACACGCAAGCTTTGGATGAGTTAGACTTTTCTCCAATTCAACATCAGTAAGACCGAGTCCATCACCTTCTCCGTCCACCTGCTGAGGCTGGACCTCAGTGGGAAACCAGGGCACCCTCTTCAGCCCAGAGGGGAGCTTCATACCTCACATTCTCTCCATCAGAAAGACCTCTTACTTCCACTTTTGCAGCATCATCTCAGCCCCACCACCAATCAAACCTTTACCCATGTTTCTGTCACCATTACACTCAATTTTTCCAATGTCCTCCAAAGCTCTGCTGCCCATATCCTGTCCCACCCCAAGCCTCACTCACTTATCAACCCTGTCCTGGCTGACCTACACTGGCTCCCAGCGCACCAGTACATTGAATTTAATATCTTCGTCTTCAACCCACTCTGTCTCTGCAATACCTTACAGTCGCACATCACCTCCCCACACCGAGACCCACCAGCTATGGTCCTTTGCCCATCCCTTTGTCGCACCATTGGCACCACTCACTGCAATGGCTTCCCTAAGCCTCTCTACGTCTCTACCTTTAGAAACCTTCCAAAATCCAACGGGTTATTCTTTTCTAACTCCCCCACCATGGCTCACTGTCCCTTCCTTTATTCCTTGTGTCTATTTCCCCCCTCCCTTTCTTGGGGGATTTTCCATGTTACAGACTCTTTTTATAATGCAGGTTGAGGTCCTGGTTGGCAAACTGGCGTCTGATCAGCAATACAAGCCCACTCCTTTTGTCCAAGTCAGTTTTTCACACACATCCAAAACTCATCAGTCCTCAGACTACAGGTAGAATCCTCTTGAGTTCATCACTGCCTCCTGAGCTGGCAAAAGTGGGATACATAAAAACAAGAGACTGAGACGTGTAGATGAAGTAAAATCAAAGCCATGGGGAGTAAAACGGGTGTACCTCGTCTGGCTCCCGGTATCTGGTGTGTCTGAGTGAGCGGCTGGTTAAGGCATTTCAGCTCTGCTTAAACCATTTGTTTACAATCCAAAGACTTGTAAATATTTATGGGGAATATTCCACTCCAGTGCAGTGCTGAGGGAGCGCCGCACTGTCGGAGGTGCCGTCTTTCGGATGTGACATTAAACCGAGGCCCCGTCTGCTCTCTCGGGTGGATGTAAAAGATCCCATGGCATTATTTCGAAGAAGAGCAGGGGAGTTCTCCCCGGTGTCCTGGGCCAATATTTATCCCTCAATCAACTTCACTAAAACAGATTATCTGGTCATTATCACATTGCTATTTGTGGGAGCTTGCTGTGCGCAAATTGGCTGCCGCGTTTCCTACATTACAACAGTGACGACACTTTAAAAAGTACTTCATTGGCTGTAAAGCGTTTTGCAGTGTCATAGAAACATAGAAGATAGGAGCAGGAGTAGGCCATTCGGCCCCTCGAGCCTGTTCCGCCATTTAATGCGATCATGGCTGATCATCCAAATTCAGTACCCTGTCCCTGCTTTCTCCCCATATCCCTTGATCCCTTTAGCCTTAAGAAATATATCTAACTCCTTCTTGAATATATTTAATGAATTGGCCTCCACTGCCTTCTGTGGTAGAGAATTCCACAGGTTCACCACTCTCTGGGTGAAGAAATTCCTCCTCATCTCAGTCCTAAATGGCTTACCCCTTATCCTTAGACTGTGACCCCTGGTTCTGGACTCCCCCGCCATCAGGAACATCCTTCCTGCATCTAGTCTGTCTAGTCCTGTTAGAATTTTATAAGTTTCAATGAGATCCCCTCTGATTCTTCTAAACTCCAGCAAATATAAGCCCAATCGACCCAATCTCTCCTCATACGTCATTCCTGCCATCCCAGGTATCAGCCTGGTGAATCTTCGCTGCACTCCCTCCATGGCAAGAACATCCTTCCTCAGATCTGTCCTTAGATGGTGAAGGGTGCTGTATAAATGCAAGTCTTTCTATCAAAGGATACAGGTGAACCCTCTCGGGCTGAGAGGGGATGAAGTCTGGAGACATCACATCGTCCTCCAGCACTGGGTTAAAGAGACAAAAGCTGAGATTAGTAACTATTGAGTTAGTTAGGACAGGTTGGACTGGGCGGGGGATTCCCTCCTCTCTCCTTACCCACTTCGATGAAGTCGTTGTCCTCCAGGACATCTTCGATGGCATCGTCGGGATCCAGCAGGCCGAGCCCCTGGCAGCTCCGGACCAGGAACTGGGTGCTGCTGTCGCAGCTCAGGCCGCCGTTGTCCGGCTTGTTCTTGGTGTAGCGGCGGAGAGCCTCCCGGCCCAGCCAGCGGACACTGGCCGAGGTGTCCTTACAGGGCACAGTCAGCCACTCCTCCCGCACATGCACCGTGTACCGGGGCATCTCGGCAAGGCGCTCCGTCCCCGCTCCCGGCTCTACCCTGCCAGTCCCGGCCAGTCCGCCCACTCTTCTGCTCCTGCCTGTCGCTCCGCTCCCTCTGCGCCAATCCCACCCCTCCGCCAATCCACCCCTCCGCCAATCCCACTCCTCCCTCTGCGCCAATCCCACCCCTCTCCGCCAATCCTACCCCTCTGCGCCGATCCCACTCCTCCCTCTGCGCCAATCCCACCCCTCCGCCAATCCCACCCCTCTCCGCCAATCCCACTCCTCCCTCTCCGCCAATCCCACCCCGCTGCGCCGATCCCCTCCGCTCCCGCTGCGCCGATCCTCCGCTGATCCTCCTCTGCCTCAGATTGCGAGGGCGTGAAATTGAAATAGCGCGGGAAAGCCGCAGGCTCCGACCAATCGGGTGGCCGCTCTATCAGAGACCCCGCCCCTCGCCCACAGAGACCCGCCCACACTAGCTGGCCCCGCCCACTAGTGCCTCGGACGGGCAGCAGGTCCAACCCAGGCTCTGGCCATTCAGAGCGCTCTGTGAACTGATGCCTTTTAGTTAATCATTTAAGGGTGACACTGGGTGCAAAGCAAATATTCTGCTTTGGGTGGTTTCCTTTGAGAAGCTACCGGGATTTCCTGAAAAGTGTGCACAGAGATATCTACAAGTAAATAAAACCTGTGGAGAGTAAACCCGAAGCATGTTTACCCTGGCTCTTAATATTTGCTGTATCTGTGTCATCAACTAGTTAGAAACATAGAAACTAGGAGCAGGAGTAGGCCATTCGGCCCTTCGAGCCTGCTCCGCCATTCAACGAGATCATGGCTGATCATCCAAACCCTAGCACCCGGTCCCTGCACCGACAGCCATCTCACCCAAGCCCTATCCCCGTAACCCCACGTATTTAATCCCCCCTAACACTAAGGGCCAATTTTTATCATGGCCAATCAACCTAACCCGCACATCTTTGGACTGTGGGAGGAAACCGGAGCACCCGGAGGAAACCCACGCAAACACGGGGAGAATATGCAAACTCCACACAGACAGTCACCCGAGGCCGGATTTGAACCCGGGTCCCTGGCGCTGTGAGGCAACAGTGCTAACCACTATGCCACCGTGCTGCCATTATACTTAACGCAATCATACTTTCAGCTCTGCCTAAATCTTTTCATTACACAGAGGATTGCATACAATTTTACAGCACAGACACAGGCCATTCGGCCCAACTGCTCTCGACCAGTGTTTATACTCCACACGAGCCTCCTCCCTCTCTCATTACCTCTTCCGACCGTGGCTCAGTGCTCACTCTCGCACCTGAGACAGAAGGTTGTGGGTTCAAGGCCCGCTCCAGAGACTTGAGTACATAAATCTAGGCTGACACTCCAGTGCAGTACTGAGGGAATGCAGCACTGTCGGGGGTGCCGTCTTTCGGATGAGACGTTAAACCGAGGCCCCCTCTGCCTTCTCACGGACATAAAAGATCCCATGGCACTATTTGAAGAGCAGGGGCGTTCTCCTGGCCAATATTTATCCCTCAACCAACATCTCTAAAACAGATTATCCGGTCATTATCACACTGCTGGTTTGTGGGAGCTTGCTGTGCACTAATTGGCTGCTATGTACATTACAACAGTGACTACATTCAAAAGTACTTCATTGGCTGTAAAGCACTTTGTGACGTCCTGAGGTTGTGACTGGTGCTGTAGAAATGCAAGCCTTTCTTTTTACTCATATGCAGCTCCTGGCTTGGCTAGCTCATCAATTATTCAGTAAAGACAACCCCAAATTGTACAAGTACTTCACCCTTTGATCCCATGGCACTATTTGAAGAAGAGCAGGGGAGTTCTCCCCGGTGTCCTGGCCAATATTTATCCCTCAACCAACATCACTAAAACAGATTATCTGGTTATTATCACGTTGCTGTTAGAACATAAGAACACAAGAATTAGGAGCAGGAGTCGGCCATTTGGCCCTTCGAGCCTGCTCCGCCATTCAATAAGACCATGGCTGATCTTCTACCTCAATTTCACATTCCCACTCAATCCCCATATCCCTTGATTCATCTATAGTCCAAAAATCTATATCTCAGCCATACTCAAAGACTCAGCATTCACAGCCCTCTGGGGCAGAGAATTCCAAAGATTCACAATCCTCTGAGTTAAGAAATTCCTCCTCATCTCAGTCTTAAATGGCCGGCCCCTTATCCTGAGACTATGCCCCTAGTTCTAGACACTCCAGCCAGGGGAAACAACCTCTCAGCATTGACCCTGTCAATCCCCTTCAGAATCTTGTATGTTTCAATGAGATCACCTCTCATTCTGCTAAACTCCAGAGAGTATCGGCCCATTCTACTCAATCTCTCCTCACAGGACAGCCCTCTCATCCCAGGGATCAATCTAGTGAACCTTCGCTGCACCGCCTCCAAGGCAAGTATGTCCTTCCTTAGGTAAGGAGACCAAAACTGTGCACAGTACTCCAGGTGTGGTCTCACCAAGGCCCTGTACAATTGGAGCAAGACTTCCTCACTCTTATACTCCAACCCCCTTGCAGTAATGTTAAAATGCCATTTGCCTTCCTAATTGCTTGCTGTACCTGCGTGCTAACTCTCTGTGTTTCCTGTACGAGGACACCCAAATCTCCCTGAACACTAACATTTAATAGTTTCTCACCATTTAAAAAATATTCTGATTTTCTATTCTTCATACCAAAGTGAATAACCTCACATTTCCCTACTACTCCATCTGCCACCTTACTGCCCACTCACTCAGTCTATCTATATCCCTTTGCAGACTCCCTGTGTTCTCCTCACAGCTTACTGTCCCACCTGGCTTTGTATCATCAGCAAACTTGGATACATTACACTCGGTCCCTTCATCTGGGTCATTAATATAGATTGTAAATAGCTGAGGCCCCAACACTGATCCTTGCAGCACCCCACTAGTTACAGCCTGAAAATGACCTGTTCATCCCTACTCTCTGTTTTCTGTCTGTTAACAGATCCATGCTAATGTATTACCCCCAACCCCATGACCCCTTATCTTGCATAGCAACCTTATCGTGGCACCTTATCGAATGCCTTTTGGAAATCCAAATATACTACAGCCACTGATTCCCCATTATCTACCCTGCTAGTTACATCCTCAAAAACTCTAATAAATTTAGGCATGTTGACTCTGCCTAATCATATTATGATTTCCTAAGTGCCCTGATACCACTTCCTTAATAATGGATTCCAGCATTTTCCCAACAACTGATGTCAGGCTAACTGGCCTGTACTTCCCTGTTTTCTCTCTCCCTCCTTTCTTGAATAGCGGGGTTACATTTTCCACCTTCCAATCCGATGGGACCGTTCCAGAATCTTGGGAATTTTGGAAGATCACAACCAATGCATCCACTATCTCTGCAGCCACCTCTTTTAGAACCCTAGGATGTAGGCCGTCAGGTCCAGGGGATTTGTCAGCTTTTAGTCCCATTAGTTTCTCAAGTACTTTTTCTCTACTGACTTTAATTACTTTAAGTTCCTCACTCTTATTAGCTCCTTGGTTCCCCACTATTTTTGGTATTTTTTTGTGTCTTCCACTGTGAAGACAGATACAACATATTTGTTTAAAGTCGCTGCCATTTCCTTATTCCACATTATAATTTCTCCTGTCTCAGCCTCTAAGGAATCAACGCTTACTGCTTGTAGGACCTTATGTGCAAATTGACTGCTGCGTTTCCTACATTATAACAGTGACTATGCTTCAAAGGTACTTCATTTGCTGTAAAGCGCTTTGAGACATCCTGAGGTCGTGAAAGGCGCTATAGAAATGCAAGTCTTTCTATACATCACTGCCACTCCCAAGAGTAGTGGACAAGCATAACCAATACACAGAAACACACAAATCAGGAGGGTCATTTTCACATACACTGGCTGTTGTAGAACCTGTCTGATTTCCATTCCATTGAAATCAATGGGACGAAAACCGTGCAGGTTCTAGAGAGGGTGGGCAATTCGCTCCACCAAATTACTGCCAGGCAGTAAAGGTGAAAATGACCCTCCCGTGTGTCTCCAGTCAAGCGATGCATCATCACTCGCACAATCAAATGGGGTCACCCAGAACGGCAGTCTCGCAACTCTCCTTGCTTGCTGTCGTGAGGCCTGCAGTCTGTAGTTCGATTCCAGGGTAATGAGTTACCTCGGAGACTAAACCGGGTCAAGCTCAGAGTACAAATGTTAGAGAGCAGGCCTGACACAGCAACAGCCAATCATCATTCAGGTCTTCAGCTACACCCCAGTCGCAAGGCAAACACAAACACTTGAGTGAGACCATCAAATGCCTAATATTTAATGCAGTAATATAAAGACAAATATACGGGTAATTTAATGTGAAGTAGAGCAATGTATATCAACATGATGAATGAAGATGATCTTTGACATTGTATCTTGTTTCAGTTTAAATCCTTTTATTTAACATGTTGACCAACATTAGAGACTTATAAGCAATCATATTGAAACAAGTGGTATTGCTTGATATGGCCTGTCGCTGCAACACCCAGTGATAAGCGGAGTTACACGCCCTGTCTGACTCTCCTAAATAAGGAAATTGTGATTGAAAGGAATAGTGTGTCACAAAATGCTCGGTGGATCTCCTGAAAGCCTCCAAGTTTGAACTTCATTATTGAGGGTAATTAAACTCAGTGCAGATTCAGAAAGATCCCAGAACAGGTATTCGATAAAATGGTGCAGTTCAGTTCACAGAGATTAAGGGTTGAGTGTTTTTTTTCATTCAGTTTTACTCCTCCTGTTCTCATTTTCTGTTTCCAGTATTAGTTTAACACAATTCAATCTCGGCATAATTTCCCTACTGGAACAACCCTCGCCGAGTCTGTTTCAGTTGATGCTGTTTGTTTCTCGATGGTTTATTTCTGGACCCACCCGCACCCCAAACTTCCCTCCCCACAACACCCAGACCCTACCTCTGGGCCTGCAGCCCAGACCCTGCTCCCAGAACCTCCCCGGAACCTGCTCCGAGACCCTGCTCCCGGAACCTCCCCGGAACCTCCCCCAAGACCCTGCTCCCGGAACCTCCCCGGACCCTCCCCCCCAGACCCTGCTCCCAGACCCTGCCCGGACCCTCCCCCCAGACCCTGCTCCGAGACCCTGCTCCCAGAACCTCCCCAGACCCTGCTCCGAGACCCTGCTCCCGGAACCTCCCCGGACTCTCCCCGGACCCTGCTCCCAGAACCTCCCCGGACCCTCCCCCCAGACCCTGCTCCCGGACCCTCCCCCCAGACCCTGCTCCGAGACCCTGCTCCCGCAACCTCCCCGGACCCTCCCCCCAGACCCTGCTCCGAGACCCTGCTCCCGGAACCTCCCCAGACCCTCACCCCAGACCCTGCTCCGAGACCCTGCTCCCGGGCCCTCCCCCCAGACCCTGCTCCGAGACCCTCCCCCCAGACCCTGCTCCGAGACCCTGCTCCCAGAACCTCCCCGGAACCTCCCCCGGACCTTCCCCCCAGACCCTGCTCCCGGAACCTCCCCCGGACCCTCCCCCCAGACCCTGCTTCCAGAACCTCCCCCGGACCTTCCCCCCGGACCCTGCTCCGAGACCCTGCTCCCGGAACCTCCCCGGACCCTCCCCCCAGACCCTGCTCCCGGACCCTCCCCCCAGACCCTGCTCCGAGACCCTGCTCCCGGAACCTCCCCGGACCCTCCCCCAGACCCTGCTCCCAGAACCTCCCCGGATCCTACCCCCAGAAATTAATCTCGAACCTTTCCCCCAGACCCTAACCCCGGACCATGCCCCTGGACCCACCCTGGGAAATGCCCCCTTGAACCTCCCCACAGACCCTTCCCCATACCTTAACCTCAGACCCTACCTCCGGACCCTACCCCCAGCCCCAACACTCGGACCCTCCCCATGACCCTCCCCTGGACCCTACTGCCGGACTTTACCCCCAGACTCTCCCCCCGCACCCAGCCCTTGGACCCTACCCCCAGACACTAATCCCAGACACTAGCTCCGGAGCCTCCCCCTGACCCTCCCCCAAACCCTACCCCTAGACCCTGCCCCCCAGATCCTTCCCCCGGACCATCCCTCCGGACACAACCCCAACCCTCCCCCGGATACCCCCACCCACACCCTCCCCCGAACCCTCCCTGGACCCTGACCTGACCCTCCCCCTAGACTCTCCCCCGGACCCTGACCTGACCCTCCCCCCAGACCCTCTCCCTAGTCCCTGCCACAGACCCTACTGCCCGGTCCCTCTCCCGGACCCTCCCCCAGAATTCCCGGACCCTACTCCTCAGCCCCTCCTCTAGACCCTCCACCCGGACCCTCCCCCCAGACTCTAACCCAGACTCTAACACCGGTCACTGCCCCCGGACCCTCCCCCCGGACCCTCCCCTCAGACTCTAACCCAGACTCTAACCCCGGACACAGCCCCCAGACCCTCCCCCCGGACCCTCCCCCCAGACTCTAACCCAGACCCTAACCCCGGACACTGCCCCCGGACCCTCCCCCCAGACTCTAACCCAGACCCTAACCCCGGACACTGCCCCCGGACCCTCCCCCTGGACCCTCCCCCCAGACTCTAACCCAGACCCTAACCCCGGACACTGCCCCCGGACCCTCCCCCCAGACTCTAACCCAGACTCTAACCCCGGACACTGCCCTTGGAGCCTCTCCCTGGCCCTGCCACTAGACCCTACCCCTGGACCAACCCCGGGACCCTCCCCTGTACCCTACTCCTAGACCCTGCCCTCGGACCCTCCCCCCGGACCCTTTCCAGACTATACCCTCAGACACTCTTCCCGGACCCTAGGGTTTGAGTACAGGAACAAGGATGTCTTGCTGCAGTTGTACAGGGCCTTGGTGAGACCACACCTTGAGTATTGTGTGCAGTTTTGGTCGCCTTATCTGAGGAAGAATGTTCTTGTCATGGAGGGAGTGCAGCGAAGATTCACCAGGCTGATACCTGGGATGGCAGGAATGACGTATGAGGAGAGATTGGGTCGATTGGGCTTGTAATCGCTGGAGTTTAGAAGAATGAGAGGGGATCTCATTGAAACTTATAAAATTCTAACAGGACTAGACAGACTAGATGCAGGAAGGATGATCCCGATGGCGGGGGAGTCCAGAACCAGGGGTCACAATCTGAGGATAAGGGGTAAGCCATTTAGGACAGAGATGGGGAGGAATTTCTTCACCCAGAGAGTGGTGAACCTGTGGAATTCTCTACCACAGAAGGCAATAGAGGCCAATTCATTAAATATATTCAAGAAGAAGTTGGATATATTTCTTAAAGCTAAAGGGATGAAGGGGTATGGGGAGAAAGCAGGGACCGGGTACTGAATTTGGATGATCAGCCATGATCACATTAAATGGCGGAACAGGCTCGAGGGGCCGAATGGCCTACTCCTGCTCCTATCTTCTATGTTTCTACATTTCTATCCCCAGACCTACCCCCAAGACTCTGCCCCCAGACCCTACCCCCGGACTGGGACCATACCACCAGGCCTTGCCCCTGGGTCTCAGACTGTGCAGCACTCCCTCAGTACGGCACTGCTCCTCTGACGGGTCAGTGAATCTGAGTCTCTGTCTGTAGACACTGTTAGGTGGGAAGTGCCTCCTGCGAACTCGACCACTCTGTTGCTCTGTTCTGTGCCGGCCACCTGCGGCTCCCTCCACAACACGCCCTTGTTGCTGTTAATCCTCATTCTCATCCTCTTCCTCAGTCCAATCGAGAACAGCCATGGCACCACCCATCCTGATCTTTTCTCTCTGAACACCTCCAGTAAGCCTCTCACACCAAGTACTCTCACCAAACCGTGTCCCAGAGGGAACTGAGAAAGGACCTGTGAGCACTGAACCTTTATTCACATCAGGCCTCCTGACCTTTAACCACCCTGATAAAGGGCCGATCAATCTCGGCTCCGTTTCACTGGCGACTTTCCGGACCCTTGGGAAACCCGTGCAGCATGAGTTAATTTTTTTATTTTATTAGCTTTTATGGGATGTGGGAGTCACTGGCAAGGCCAGCATTTATTGCCCATTCCTAGTTGCCCTTGAGAAGGTGGTGGTGAGCCACATTCTTGAACCGCTGCAGTCCGTGTGGTGAAGGTACTCCCACAGTGCTGGTAGGGAGGGAGTTCCAGGATTTTGACCCAGCGACAATGAAGGCTCGGTGATATACTTCTAAGTCAGGATGGTGTGTGACTTGGAGGGGAACTTGGAGGTGGTGGTGTTCCCATGTGTCTGCTATCCTTGTCCTTCTTGGTGGAAGAGATCGTGGGTTTGGGAGGTGCTGCCGAAGAAGCCTTGGCGAGTTGCTGCAGTGCATCTTGTAGATGGTACACACTGCAGCCACGGTACGCTGGTGGTGGAGGGAGTGAATGTTTAAGGTGGTGGATGGGGTTCCAATCAAGCGGGCTGCTTTGTCCTGGATGGTGTCGAGCTTCTTGAGTGTTGTTGGAGCTGCACTCATCCAGGCAAGTGGAGAGTATTCCATCACACTCCTTACTTGTGCCTTGTGGATGGTGGAAAGGCTTTGGGGAGTCAGGAGGTGAGACACTCGCCACAGAATACCCAGCCTCTGACCTGCTCTTGTTGCCACAGTATTTATGCGGCTGGTCCAGTTAAGTTTCTGGTCAATGGTGACCCCCAGGATGTTGATGGTGGGGGATTCGGTGATGGTAATGCCATTGAATGTCAAGGGGCGGTGGTTAGATACTCTCTTGTTAGAGATAGTCATTGCCTGGCACTTGTGTGGCGCGAATGTTACCTGCCACCTATTAGCCCAAGCCTGAATGTCGCCCAGGTCTTGTTGCATGGACTGCTTCAGTATCTGAGGAGTTGTGAATGGCGCTGAACACTGTGCAGTCATCAGTGAACATCCCCATTTCTGACCTTATGTTGGAGGGAAGGTCATTGATGAAGCAGCTGAAGATGGTTGGGCCTAGGACACTGCCCTGAGGAATTCCTGCAGTGATGTCCTGGGGCTGTGATGATTGACCTTCAATCACCACAACCATCTTCCTTTGTGCTAAGTATGACTCCAGCCAGTGGAGAGTTCCCCCCCCGATTCCCATTGACTTCAGTTTTACTAGGGCTCCTTCATGCCACACTCGGTCAAATGCTGCCTTGATGTCAAGGGCAGTCACTCTCACCTCTGGAATTCAGCTCCTTTGTCCATGTTTGGACCAAGGCTGTAATGAGGTCGGCAGCCGAGTGGTCTTGGCGGAACCCAAACTGAGCAGGTTATTGGTGAGTAAGTGCCACTTGATAGCACTGTCGATGACACCTTCCATCACTTTGCTGATGATTGAGAGTAGACTGATGGGGTGGTAGTTGGTCGGATTGGATTTGTCCTGCTTTATGTGGACAGGACATACCTGGGCAGTTTTCCATATTGTCGGATAGAGGCCAGTGTTGTAGCTGTACTGGAACAGCTTGGCTAGAGGCGCGGCTAGTTCTGGAGCACAAGTCTTCAGCACGACAGCCGGGATGTTGTCGGGGGCCCACAGCCTTTGCTGTATCCAGTGCGCTCAGCCGTTTCTTGATATCACATGGAGTGAATCAAATTGGCTGAAGACCGGCTTCTGTGGTGGTGGGGACCTCAGGAGGAGGCCGATATGGATCATCCACTTGGCAGTTCTGGCTGAAGATGTTTGCAACGACGGCCATGAGGTGGAATACAATTCTGCTGCTGGCCCACAGCGCCTCATGGATGCCCAGTTTTGAGCAGCTAGATCTGTTCTGAAACTATCCCATTTAACACGGTGGTAGTGTCACATAACATGATGGGTGCCCTCAGTGTGAAGACAGGACTTCGTCTCCACAATGGCTGTGCAGTGGTCACTGCTACCAATACTGTCATGGACAGATGCATCTGCGACAGGTAGATTGGTGAGGACAAGTAGGTTTTTCCCCTCGGGTTGTTTCTCTCACCACCTGTCGCAGGCCCAGACTAGCAGCTATGACTCGGCCAGCTGTAGTCCTATCAAGCCACTCTTGGTGAAGGACATTCTGCATCCTTGCTACTCTCAGTGCTTCTTCCTAGTAGTGTTCAACATGGCAGAGTACTGATTCATCTGAGGGCGGTAGGTGGTAATCAGAAGGAGGTTTCCTTGCCCATGCTTGAAACTTCATGGGGTCCGGAGACAATGTTGAGGACTCCCAGGGCCACCACCTTCCCGACTGTACCACCACCCCTGGGGCAGGACATACCCAGGGATGGTGTTGGAGGAGTTTGGGACATTGGCTGAAAGGTATGAGTCTGTGAGTATGACAGCTCTCTCAATTTTGGCACAAGTCCCCAGATGTTGGTGAGGAGGACTTTGCAGCGTTGACTGGGCTGGGTGTGTTGCCCGTAGCCGGTGCCAAGTGGTCTGTCCAGTTTCAATTTTATTATTTTGTTTTCATAGCGGTTTGACCATTTCAGAGGGCAATGGGTCTGGAGCCACATATAGGCCAGACCAGGTAAGGATGGCAGATTTCCTTTCCTAAAGGACATTAGTGAACCAGATTACGACAAACCGACAGTGTCATGGTTACAATTACTGATAGTAGCAATTATTACAGATTTATTTAATGAACTGAATTTAAATTCCCCAGCTGCCGTGGTGGGATTTGAACTCACGTCTCTGGATCATTAGTCCAGGCCTCTGGATTACTAGCCCAGTGACATTACCACTACGTTACCATTCCCGTGACAAATCGGATTCCCGGTTGCATTAAGTGCTATTCAGTAATTCTCCAGCATCAGGTGAGGACAGATTTGGGCTTGGTTATAATGCCCACCCACCCATCACTAAATAGCTTGTTGATGCTCTCCGGTGGGGTTGCCATGAAGAATTACTACTTGTGCAAGATCATCAGTGGTCAGGGGTGGTCAGCCTCTCCAGGCTGAGGCAAGCACGTGGGAAGCACATGGCATTCAATTTACAGAGGAATGGTGAGATTCTTTAACAGATTATGCACCCAAATCAGCCGAAGAGTTCAAGATATTGTACAGTAGACAACCCTGATCCAACAAGTTACATTACTTCACTGGCCAGATGCCATTATTTCGGTGAGCGAGTGGCCAATCTATGGAACAGGCTCCCTAGGGAGACGGTGGGAGAATGTAGTATTGATTCATTCAAATGCAAATTGGATAGATTTCTTTCAGAAAATAATCTTTTGGGGATCCAGTGTATGATTAATTGGAGACATGACGTGTGTTGAGTGTAGCAGGCTTGGGAGGAACAGCTGACTGTGGACCTCCTGGTTCCCAAAGGTCTCCACCACTGGGGGTTTCCTCACCTCATGTCTGGGTCTCTTGTAGACTCATTGATAGAGATTGATTGCTGTGATTAGTCAACAACGCCATTATTTTACCATCGGACTCCCAGGATGGTAGATGGACTGTGGTCTTTTTTCATCCAGAAATTGCTATGTTCCTAGATGCCAACCACTAGTTATTCAGGAATGGCTCTCACTACTTCTACAGCAACAGCAACCACTTGCATTTATGTAGCATCTTTAATGTAAAATATCGGCCCAAGGTGCCTCTCAGAGACATGGGCTTAGAATTTCCTTAACTTGACTTACACTGCTGTTGCAGCTTAACAAAAAAAGTGTTAAATAAAAACAGAAAATGCTGGAAATACTCAGCAGGTCAGGCAGCATCTGTAGAGAGAGAAACAGAGTTAACGTTGCAGGTCGATGACCTTTCGTCAGCAAAAATTTGTTATATTCACCACTAGCCTCCAGAGAGAGATAGGCGGAAGTTTCCTGGGTGTGCTCATTTGCATATCCACTGGTGCAAAGTGCAAAACCTGTGTAAAACGGGCCTAAGCAGCTGAACCTCCAGGAAATTTCAGTGCTGTCTTTTAAAAGTGCCGTTCAGCCTGTACTCTGGGAGACAATGAGCTAAATCACAAACACTGCTTCTCTCTTTCACCTCTCCTCTTTTCTCACCAATATCCTGATGATACTTTGGCAGCGTTACGACCAGTCAAATGCCATCTGTGCCCAGAGAGCAGCAGGAGACGGCTACAGCCTGAAGAAGGACCCAGAACTTCCCTGGTGAAGATTTACCAACCCTACTGGAGAGATTGAAGCCAGGGGAGGCCCAGACTCCTGGGACTGAAGGCCACTAAACCGGCCAGAATGTCGAACCGCAGCTCTTCCTGGATGGCAGAGTGGAAAAGGGTGCCGCTGGTGATGATGGGGCTATGAAGGGCACCGCTGGTGATGATGGGGTTATGAAGGGCACTGCTGGTGATGATGGGACTATGCAGGGCATCGCTGGTAATGATGGGGTTATGAAGGGCACCGCTGGTGATGATGGGACTATGCAGGGCACCGCTGGTGATGATGGGGTTATGAAGGGCACCGCTGGTGATGATGGGACTATGAAGGTCACTGCTGGTGATGATGGGGTTATGAAGGGCACCACTGGTGATGATGGGGTTATGAAGGGCACTGCTGGTGATGATGGGGTTATGAAGGGCACTGCTGGTGATGATGAGGTTATGAAGGTCACCACTGGTGATGATGGGACTATGAAGGGCATCGCTGGTGATGATGGGGTTATGAAGGGCACCGCTGGTGATGATGGGGTTATGAAGGGCAGTGCTGGTGATGATGGGGGTATGAAGGGCACCCCTGGTGATGATGGGGTTATGAAGGTCACCGCTGGTGATGATGGGGTATGAAGGTCACCGCTGGTGATGATGGGACTATGAAGGTCACCGCTGGTGATGATGGGGCTATGAAGGGCACCGCTGGTGATGATGGGACTATGAAGGGCACTGCTGGTGATGATGGGGCTATGAAGGGCACCGCTGGTGATGATGGGACTATGAAGGGCACCGCTGGTGATGATGGGGCTATGAAGGGCACCGCTGGTGATGATGGGGCTATGAAGGTCACCGCTGGTGATGATGGGGCTATGAAGGGCACCGCTGGTGATGATGGGGGTATGAAGGTCACCGCTGGTGATGATGGGGTATGAAGGTCACCGCTGGTGATGATGGGGTTATGAAGGTCACCGCTGGTGATGATGGGGCTATGAAGGTCACCGCTGGTGATGATGGGGGTATGAAGGGCTCCGCTGGTGATGATGGGGTATGAAGGTCACCGCTGGTGATGATGGGGTTATGAACATCACCACTGGTGATGATGGGTTTATGAAGGTCACCACTGGTGATGATGGGGCTATGAAGGGCACCGCTGGTGATGATGGAGTTATGAACATCACCGCTGGTGATGATGGGGTTATGAAGGTCACCGCTGGTGATGATGGGGCTATGAAGGTCACCGCTGGTGATGATGGGGCTATGAAGGTCACCGCTGGTGGTGTTGGGGGTATGAAGGTCACCGCTGGTGATGATGGGGTTATGAACATCACCGCTGGTGATGATGGGGTTATGAAGGGCTCCGCTGGTGATGATGGGGTTATGAAGGGCACCGCTGGTGATGATGGGGTTATGAAGGTCACTGCTGGTGATGATGGGGTTATGAACATCACCGCTGGTAATGATGGAGGTATGAAGGGCTCCGCTGGTGATGATGGGGTATGAAGGTCACCGCTGGTGATGATGGGGTTATGAACATCACCGCTGGTGATGATGGGGGTATGAAGGTCACCACTGGTGATGATGGGGTATGAAGGTCACCGCTGGTGATGATGGGACTATGAAGGTCACCGCTGGTGATGATGGGGCTATGAAGGGCACCGCTGGTGATGATGGGGGTATGAAGGTCACCGCTGGTGATGATGGGGTATGAAGGTCACCGCTGGTGATGATGGGACTATGAAGGTCACCGCTGGTGATGATGGGGCTATGAAGGGCACCGCTGGTGATGATGGGACTATGAAGGGCACTGCTGGTGATGATGGGGCTATGAAGGGCACCGCTGGTGATGATGGGACTATGAAGGGCACCGCTGGTGATGGTGGGGCTATGAAGGGCACCGCTGGTGATGATGGGGCTATGAAGGTCACCGCTGGTGATGATGGGGCTGTGAAGGGCACCGCTGGTGATGATGGGGGTATGAAGGTCACCGCTGGTGATGATGGGGTATGAAGGTCACCGCTGGTGATGATGGGGTTATGAAGGTCACCGCTGGTGATGATGGGGCTATGAAGGTCACCGCTGGTGATGTTGGGGGTATGAAGGGCTCCGCTGGTGATGATGGGGTATGAAGGTCACCGCTGGTGATGATGGGGTTATGAACATCACCGCTGGTGATGATGGGGTTATGAAGGTCACCGCTGGTGATGATGGGGCTATGAAGGTCACCGCTGGTGATGATGGGGGTATGAAGGGCTCCGCTGGTGATGATGGGGTTATGAAGGGCACCGCTGGTGATGATGGGGTTATGAAGGTCACTGCAGGTGATGATGGGGTTCGAAGGTCACCACTGGTGATGATGGGGGTATGAAGGTCACCGCTGGTGATGATGGGACTATGAAGGTCACCGCTGGTGATGATGGGGCTATGAAGGGCACCGCTGGTGATGATGGGACTATGAAGGGCACTGCTGGTGATGATGGGGCTATGAAGGGCACCGCTGGTGATGATGGGACTATGAAGGGCACCGCTGGTGATGGTGGGGCTATGAAGGGCATCGCTGGTGATGATGGGGCTATGAAGGTCACCGCTGGTGATGATGGGGCTATGAAGGGCACCGCTGGTGATGATGGGGGTATGAAGGTCACCGCTGGTGATGATGGGGTATGAAGGTCACCGCTGGTGATGATGGGGTTATGAAGGTCACCGCTGGTGATGATGGGGCTATGAAGGTCACCGCTGGTGATGATGGGGGTATGAAGGGCTCCGCTGGTGATGATGGGGTATGAAGGTCACCGCTGGTGATGATGGGGTTATGAACATCACCGCTGGTGATGATGGGGTTATGAAGGTCACCGCTGGTGATGATGGGGCTATGAAGGTCACCGCTGGTGATGATGGGGGTATGAAGGGCTCCGCTGGTGATGATGGGGTATGAAGGTCACCGCTGGTGATGATGGGGTTATGAACATCACCGCTGGTGATGATGGGGTTATGAAGGGCACCGCTGGTGATGATGGGGTTATGAAGGGCACCGCTGGTGATGATGGAGTTATGAACATCACCGCTGGTGATGATGGGGGTATGAAGGGCACCGCTGGTGATGATGGGGCTATGAAGGTCACCGCTGGTGATGATGGGGGTATGAAGGGCTCCGCTGGTGATGATGGGGTTATGAACATCACCGCTGGTGATGATGGGGTTATGAAGGTCACCGCTGGTGATGATGGGGGTATGAAGGGCTCCGCTGGTGGTGATGGGGTATGAAGGTCACCGCTGGTGATGATGGGGTTATGAAGGGCACCGCTGGTGATGATGGGGTTATGAAGGTCACCACTGGTGATGATGGGGTTATGAAGGGCACCGCTGGTGATGATGGGGTTATGAAGGTCACCACTGGTGATGATGGGGGTATGAAGGGCACTGCTGGTGATGATGGGGTTATGAAGGGCTCCGCTGGTGATGATGGGGTTATGAAGGGCACCGCTGGTGATGATGGGGTTATGAAGGGTTCCGCTGGTGATGATGGGTTTATGAAGGGCACCGCTGGTGATGATGGGGTTATGAAGGGCACCGCTGGTGATGATGGGGTTATGAAGGGCACCGCTGGTGATGATGGGGTTATGAAGGTCACCGCTGGTGATGATGGGACTATGAAGGTCACCGCTGGTGATGATGGGGTTATGAAGGGCACCGCTGGTGATGATGGGACTATGAAGGTCACCGCTGGTGATGATGGGGTTATGAAGGGCACCACTGGTGATGATGGGGTTATGAACGGCACCGCTGGTGATGATGGGGTTATGAAGGGCACCGCTGGTGATGATGGGGTATGAAGGGCACCGCTGGTGATGATGGGGCTATGAAGGTCACCGCTGGTGATGATGGGGTATGAAGGGCTCCGCTGGTGATGATGGGACTATGAAGGGCTCCGCTGGTGATGATGGGGTTATGAAGGGCACCGCTGGTGATGATGGGACTATGAAGGGCACCGCTGGTGATGATGGGGTTATGAAGGGCACCGCTGGTGATGATGGGGCTATGAAGGGCACCGCTGGTGATGATGGGGTATGAAGGGCTCCGCTGGTGATGATGGGGTATGAAGGGCACCGCTGGTGATGATGGGGTTATGAAGGGCTCCGCTGGTGATGATGGGGTATGAAGGGCACCGCTGGTGATGATGGGGTATGAAGGGCTCCGCTGGTGATGATGGGGTATGAAGGGCACCGCTGGTGATGATGGGGTATGAAGGGCACTGCTGCCCGCAGCTTTTACAGCTCAGGCTCCGTTCAGGCAACAACAGGGGCTTCAGATCCTCATCCAGGGGATCACACTGATGGCCAATGGTGGCTTTGAAGAAGCAAAACTTTGTGACCTGGAGAGGAGATCAATTAAACTTTGTCTGGAGGCCGGTCGGCCCCACTTGGAGCTGAAGACTTTGGTCAGTTTATTGTTTGTGACTTGGGGCACCTCAGCTACAGCAGCTGTGGGCCGCTCAGCCTTAAAGGGGCAAGAGCTGCGCAAACTCGCATGCAGGGACCTGCTCCAACCAAGCAAATGACCCCCAATGTGGGAAGAGACCTACATTTCGGTGCATGGGCAAACGGGGTTTCCGCCTCCCGCACACTTACCACAGCCGAATGTGACCCCCGCAGTTGGAGGCCTCAAGAACACAGAGGCCTTTGGCAAGGTTCAGATCATCAACTATCATTATATGGTGCTGTTGGTAACAGTCACACGGAAGCCTTACCGGCAGTATTTCTTTCATTATTTTCCAGAACTCCCTGGACTCAGGAAAGGTCCCGGCAGATTGGAAAACTGCTAATGTAACACCCTTATTTAAGAGGGGAAGTAGACAAAAGGCTGGAAACTATAGACCAGTTAGCCTAACATCTGTGGTTGGCAAAATGTTGGAGTCCATTATTAAGGAAACAGTAACAGAGCATTTGGATAAACATAATTTAATAGGACAGAGTCAGCATGGTTTTATTAAGGGGAAGTCATGTTTGACAAATTTGCTCGAATTCTTTGAGGATGTAACATACAGGGTGGATAAAGGGGAACCAGTGGATGTGGTGTATTTGGACTTCCAAAAGGCATTTGACAAGGTTCCACACAAAAGATTACTGATCAAGATAAGAAATCACGGGATTGGGGGTAATATACTGGCATGGGTGGAAGATTGGCTATCTAACAGAAAACAAAGAGTTGGGATAAATGGTTCATTCTCGGGCTGGCAATCAGTCACTAGTGGTGTTCCGCAGGGGTCAGTGCTGGGACCCCAACTCTTTACAATCTATATTAACGATTTGGAGGAAGGGACCGAGTGCAACATATCCAAGTTTACCGATGATACAAAGATGGGAGGGAAAGCAATGAGTGAGGAGGACATAAAAAACCTGCAAAAGGACATAGACAGGCTAAGTGAGTGGGCAGAGATTTGGCAGATGCAATATAATGTTGGAAAGTGTGAGGTTATGCACTTTGGCAGAAAAAATCAAAGAGCAAGTTATTATCTAAATGGAGAGAAACTGCAAAGTGCTACAGTACAAAGGGATCTAGGGGTCCTGGTGCATGAAACACAGAAAGTTAGTATGCAGGTACAGCAGGTGATCAGGAAGGCCAATGGAATCTTGGCTTTTATTGCAAGGGGGATGGAGTATGAAAACAGGGAAGTCTTGCTGCAGTTATACAGGGTATTGGTGAGGCCACACCTGGAATACTGCGTGCAGTTTTGGTTTCCATATTTAAGAAAAGATATACTTGCTCTCGAGGCGGTTCAGAAAAGGTTCACTCGGTTGATTCCAGAGATGAGGGGGTTGACGTATGAGGAAAGGTTGAGTAGGTTGGGACTCTACTCATTGGCGTTCAGAAGAATGAGAGGCGATCTTATCGAAACATATAAGATTGTGAGGGGGCTTGATCGGGTGGATGCGAGGAGGATGTTTCCACTGATGGGTGAGACTAGAACTAGGGGGCATAGTCTAAGAATAAGGGGCTGCCCTTTCAAAACTGAGATGAGGAGAAACTTCTTCACTCAGAGGGTAGTAAATCTATGGAATTTGCTACCCCAGAGAGCTGTGGAAGCTGCAACTTTCAATAAATTTAAAACGGAGATAGACAGTTTCCTAGCAGATAAGGGAATTAGGGGTTACGGGGAGAGGGCAGGGAAGTGGACGTGAGTCTAGATTCGGATCAGCCATGATCCTATTGAATAGCGGAGCAGGCCCGAGGGGCCGTATGGCCTAATCCTGCTCCTACTTCTTGTGTTCTTTTTACTCCAGGGATCAGTTTCCAAACATTACACCTGTCTGTCAAGCAATTGGTCCCAACCACCAGCTACCTCCCCTCCTCCCCCTCCACACACACACACACACAATCACACTCACACTCACACTCACACACGCACACACAATCACACTCACACTCACACTCACACACGCACACACACACTCACTCATGCACACACACACTCACACACTCACACACACACACTCACACACACACTCACACTCATAAACGCACACACACACTCACACACACACACATTCACACACTCACACTCATAAATACACACACACTCACACACATACACACACACACTCACACACACACTCACACTCATAAACGCACACACACACTCACACACACACACACTCACACACTCACACTCATAAATACACACACACTCACACACTCACACACACACTCACACTCATAAACGCACACACACACTCACACACACACACACTCACACACTCACACTCATAAATACACACACACTCACACACTCACACTCATAAACGCACACACACACTCACACACACACACATTCACACACTCACACTCATAAATACACACACACTCACACACATACACACACACACTCACACACACACTCACACTCATAAACGCACACACACACTCACACACACACACACTCACACACTCACACTCATAAATACACACACACTCACACACTCACACTCATAAATGCACACACACACACACTCACACATTCATACTCACACACTCACACTCATACACACAAACACACACTCACACGCACACACTCACGCTCACTCATGCACACACTCACACACACACTCACACACACACTCACTCACACTCACACTCATACACACACTCATACACACACTCACATGCCTACACACACATGCACATGCTCACATTCACACACTCACTCATGTACAAACGCACTCACACACACTCACACTCACACATTCACACTCATACATACACACACACACTCACACTCACACTCATACACACACACTCACACAAACATTCACACACTCACACTCAATTCAATTCAATTCAATTCAAATCGCTTTATTGGCATGACAAGGTACATCTTATGTTGCCAAAGCATCGAAAAACATTTATGGTTGAACACATAAACGCAGATTTATCCATACAGTGTATAAACAGATATATCCCTGAGTGTATAAATATACATTCATATAATTTGTATATACTCTTTTTTTCAGATTTAATGGTTGTCCCTCTGTTTATGGCAAGCTGTAACATAGTGTGCCGCTAAGGTTACACAATTTCTCTGTTCCCCTAGTAGGTATGGGAGTTTTTGGTCGTCATTCAAATTTCTGAATTCAGGGTATATTTTTGTGAATTTTGGGTAGAAATTCTCCCTGATGCCCTGATATTTTCCACAAGCATCTCTGTCTCCACCACTCCCTGACTGCAGTGATAGCATATCCTGTCCTCTCTTGGCAGCTGGGTCTGCCTGTGTCTGCCTTTTTCGATGGCCAGGCTATGTTCACTAAGTCTGTACATTGTCAAGGTTTTTCTCAGTTTGCTATCCTTTACCATGGTCAGGTATTCAGCCATGTTGTATTGTCTGTTTAGGGCCAAGTAGCAATTGAGTTTGTTTTGGGTTTTTGTTGTTTCTGCCCAATATGACAGATATTTTTCCTTTTGCTTAGTGACAATTGTGTTGGGTCGAGTTCTCTGCGCTACGATGTCACTGTCCTGGGGCTGGTTATTGTTAGTAGTGTTAGTAGTTACTTCACTGAGTCCCAGGACTAGTTGACTGAGGGTATTCTTCTTTATGGTCCTCTCTTGGCATTTCAGGGCTTCGTAATGATAGCAGTGGGGGTTGCTCATTTTTAGGTGTTTCCAAAATTTGGTGGCTCTTTTTTGGATAGTAATTATTAATGGATATTGGCCTAGTTCTGCCCTGCATGCATTGTTTACGGTTTTCCTTTGGGTCCGGAGGATACTTTTACAGAATTCTGCATGTAGGATCTCAATGGGGTGTTTGTCCCATTTTGCGAATTCTTGTTGTGTTAGCGGTCCCCACACCTCACTGCCATAGAGTGCAATTGGTTCAATTACTGATTTAAAAATTTTGAGCCAAATGCTAATTGGAATTTCTATTTGGATTGATTTTTTAATGGCATAGAAAGCCCTTCTTGCTTTCTCTTTCAGTTCATTCACAGCCAGGTGAAAATTTCCCGTAGAACTGATTTTTAAGCCCAAGTATGTGTAGTTAGTGATTTGTTCAATTTTAGTTGTTCCTAGTGTGAAATTTATTCTGGGTTCCTGATGTCTGGATCTTTGCTGGAACACAAGGACTTTGGTTTTTTGGGGGTTTGTTGTCAGGGCCCAAGTTTGACAGAACGACTCTAGCAGATCCAGGTTCTGCTGTAGACCCTCCTTAGTTGGTGACAGCAGAACCAGGTCATCTGCATAGAGGAGGAATTTAACCTTGGATTCATATAGGGTGAGGCCGGGTGCTGTAGATTGTTCAAGTAGTTTTGCCAATTCATTTATGTAAATATTAAAGAGTGTCAGTGAGATGGGCGAGCCCTGCGTCACGCCACGCCCCTGTGGGAAGTATTTTGTTTGTTTGTCTCCAATTTTAACTGCACATTTATTGTTTGTATACATTGATTTAATTACATCATATGTTTTTCCCCCTACACCACTTTCAATAAGTTTCAAGAATAGACCGTTGTGCCAGATGGAATTGAAAGCCTTCTGGAAATCTATAAAGCAGGCAAAAATTTTGCTTTTGTTTTGATGAACATGTTTGTCAATTAGGGTCTGCAGGGTGAAGATATGATCTGATGTTGTATAGTTTGGTAGGAATCCAATTTGGCTTTTACTCAAGACATTGTGCTCTTCAAGGAAGTTTATAAGTCTTTTGTTTATGATACTACAGAAAACCTTCCCCAGGTTACTGTTTACACAGATGCCTTGATAGTTATTTGGGTCAACTTTGTCTCCACTTTTGTATATGGGCGTTATGAATCCTTTGTTCCAGATATCAGGGAAGTAACCGACACTCAGAACCAAGTTGAAGAGTTTCAGGATAGCCAATTTCATTTTATCGTCCGTGTGTTTAATCATCTTGCTTAGGATGCCGTCTGCACCGCAAGCTTTTCCTGGTCGCAGGTCCTTGAGTTTTTCAAATAGCTCTTTTTCAGATATTATGGGGTCTAGCGGGTTTTGGTTATCTTTTTTGGCAAATTCAAGCTTTTCCAGTTTTTCGCATATTTGGTATTGCTCTGGTTTTTCTGGTATAATTTTTCAAAATGGTTTTCCCATGTGCCTCCGTTTTGAATGGCCAATTCGTCATGTTGTTTTTTGTGTAATGTATTCCAGTTGTCCCAGAAAGAATTGGAATCAATGGATTCCTCAATGGAGCTGAGTGTATTCTTAATATACTGCTCTTTCTTGGTTCTGAGTGTGTTTTTGTATTGTGTTAGTGCCTGACAATAAGTAAGGCGTAATTCCTCATTTTCTGGTTGTCTGTGTTTTTGGTTTGATATTTTTCTGAGTTTTTTCCTCATGTTCTGGCAATCGGAGTCAAACCATTTTTCATAGTTTTTTGTTTTGGGTTTATTCTTGCGAACTTTCAAGTTTGACATTGATGCCAAATTATCAAAAATATTATTTAGGTTATTCACTGCCCGGTTTACGCCTTCTTTATTGTGTGTGTATGTATTTTCCAGAAAGGTGTCCAAGAGAGCTTGAGTTGATTGATTGCTAATTGCTTTCTGGTATTTTTCCATGCTGTTTTTGGCCCATCTGTAGGATTTTTTAATGTTGTACAGCTTACTGGGTTGTGTTTCTGTGTTGGTTGTTTCTGTCCTTTTAAGATATGCAGTAATTTGACTGTGATCTGACAGTGCTGTTTGTGGTTTGACTGTGAATGCTCTGAAAGAGGATGGGTCCAGATCCGTAATCATATAGTCTACGGTGCTGAAGCCAAGAGGTGAGCAATAGGTGGATCTTCCTAGGTAGTCTCCCATGAACCTACCATTGACAATGTACAGACCCAGGCTTCAACATAGCTGCAGGAGCTGTTTTCCGTTAGCATTTGTCTGTTTGTCGCAGTTATGCCTGTGTGGATGGGAAGGGAGATCAAAGTGGTTATTCCCAAATATTTAATTATTCCCCTGATTATTGGTGAAGTCTGGTTCTTTGCCAGTTCTTGAGTTGAGGTCACCACAGACCAACACATTTCCCTGGGCCTGGAATTGGATAATCTCCCTCTCTATGTTGGAGAAGGTGTCCTCTTTGAAGTACGGGGATTCTGTCGGGGGGATATAGAGTGTGCAAATGAAAACATCTTTCATGCTAGAGATGATGCCCCTCTTAATTTTGAGCCATAAGTGGTCTTCGCCCTTTTTTATAAATTTAATGTAATTACTAAGCTCTGCTTTAAGCCAAATCAGTATGCCTCCAGATTCTCTGCCCTGGGTTACTCCTGGCAATTTATTGGAGGGGACCACCAGCTCTGTGTACCCATGGGGACAGCCGGTGTGCCCTTCTCCTCTACACCAGGTTTCCTGTAAAAAGATAATATCTAGATCTTTAATTTCATCTAGGAACTCTGGGGTCCCACTCTTCATGCCAAGCATAGAAGAGCTTAGGCCTTGGATATTCCAGGTTGAGATATATAAGGATTTCATGCTAAAATTGATCTTTTACTGTGATGGGTTAAAATATGATAAATAGTGATATGTGTTTGTCGTGTCTAAATGGGGAAAAAAGAACATTTCAATTGTCTATAAATGCTGAGGATAATTGGTTACAACTCTTTCTAACAACTAGTCCTTATTTTTTTCTGATCCATAAGGCTGGAGTAGATGCTGCTGATCGCCTGCATTATGTCTCTTAAAGGATTGTCTCTGCCTGTGGTATTGCGTACGCCCTGAGCACCTCTCCCTCTGCCTGGCTGGGGGTGGTCCTGTTCCCCTGTAGGACAGGAGTGGTGCAGGTCCGACATTGTTGTTGTGCGTGGGGATCCTCTCTGGTCCCGGTTGGTGTGGTGGTGGTCTCTGTAGTAGTGGTCTCTGTAGTAGTCCTGGTCTGTATCCCGTTGGTCTTTGGTGATCGGGGGGGGGTCCACTTGGAATCTGGGTGTGGACCCGGTTAAAAGCGACGTCCTTCAGGGCCTTCGCAAAGCCCGACATTCGCTTCCTGTGGATATGGACTTGGTCGTAAAGACATTCCACATCGAGGGTGGGGTGTTGGGCCAGGTGCACGTTATGTTTTAATTCACAGTCTCTTGCTATGCTGGCATTTATCTCATGGATTGTTTTGTTGTTGAAGTCTCTTCTCGGCAGTAGTGTGGAAACCGTGATTCTAGTGTTTGAGAAGGTGTCGCTTGCCTTCTCAATCACTGATCTGAGCGATGTTGCTACCCTTTTCTGCTGGGCCCTTAGGTCATTTGTGCCGGTGTGTATTATTATGTGTTGGGGGGAGCCTAATCGGGTTTTGGTCAGCCATTCTAGGGCTGTGTCTGTTGTTGGGCACCAGAGTTTTTCTACTTTACGTCTAGGGAAGAGCTTTTTCTCCCAGAGGAATTTTCCATTTGAGTCTATGAGTATGATTCACACAGTCATACACACACACACTCACACTCATACACACACATACTCATACACACACTAACTCAGACACACACTCACACTCACAAACACACACACTCACAAACATAAGAACATAAGAATTAGGAGCAGGAGTAGGCTATATGGCCCCTCGAGCCTGATCCACCATTCAATAAGATCATGGCTGATCTTCGACCTCAAGTCCATTTTCCTGCCCGATCCCCATGTCCCTTGATACATACTTGTAGAAGGTTTTACAATCTGTTTTTATATTTCTTGCTAGTTTACTCTCATATTCCATATTCTCCCTTTTTATCAATTTTTTGGTCATCCTTTGCTGGTTTCTAAAGCGCTCCCAATCCTTAGGTTTACTACTATTCTTCGCAACATTATAAGCCTTTCCTTTTAATCTAATACTATCCTTAACTTCTTTAGTTAGCCACGGATGGATCACTTTTCCCATGGAGTTTTTATTTCTCAATGGAGTATATATTTGTTGAGAATTTTGGAATATTTCTTTAAATGTTTTCCACTGCTTAGCTACCATCATACCTTTTAATCTAGTTTCCCAATCTACCATAGCTAACTTGCCCCTCAGACCTATGTAATTGGCTTTTTTAAGTTTAAGACTCTCATTTCCGACTGAAGTATTTCACTCTCAAACTCAATGTGAAATTTTATCATATTATGATCACTCTTCCCTAGAGGATCCTTTACTATGAGATTACTAATTAACCCGGTCTCATTACACAATAGAAAAACTAAAATAGCCTGTTCCCTGGTTGGTTCCATGATGTATTGTTCTAGGAAACTGTCTTGAATGCATTCCATGAACTCGTCCTCCAGACTACTTTTGCCAATTTGATTTTTCCAGCCTACATGAAGATTAAAGTCCCCCATGATTATTGCATTACCTTTGTTACAAGTTCCTATTATTTCTTGATTAATACTCTGTCCAATGGTATAGCTTGTTAGGGGGCCTATAAACTACTCCCATCAGTGTGTTCTGCCCCTTGTTATTTCTTATCTGCACCCATACTGATTCTATTTCCTGATCTTCCAAGGCAAGATCCTTTCTCACTATTATACTTATGTCATCCTTTATTATTAAGGCTACCCCCCTCCTTTTCCATTCTGCCTGCCTTTGTGAAAGGTCAAATACCCTGGAATATTTAGTTCCCAACCTTGGTCAACTTGCAACCATGTCTCTATAATGGCTATTCGATCAAACCCATTTATTTCTATTTGTGCTACTAATTCATCTATCTTGTGACGAATGCTTCATGCATTCAGATAAAGAGCCTTTATTTTTTTACCATTATTCTCTGCTTTCACCTTATTCGCTGATGCACTTTTACCGTTAAACTCTCTGTCCCTCCCTTTCACACTGCTTTTCTTTACCCAAATCGCTACACTGCTCCATTGCCTTGACTTTCCTCTTTAGATTTCTAAATTTCACCTCACCTGACCCCTTCCCCCATTTTAGTTTAAAGCCCTATCTACATCCCTAGTTATTCAATTTGCCAGGACACTGGTCCCAGCCCGCTTTAAGTGGAGCCCGTCCCAACGGAACAGCTCCCTCTTTCCCCAGTACTGGTGCCAGTGCCCCATGAATCAAAACCCCTTCCTCCCACACCACTCTTTGAGCCACGCATTTAACTCTCTGATCTGCTTGTCCTTATGCCAATTTGCGCGTGGCTCAGGTAACAATCCAGAGATTATTACTGTTGAGGTTCTGCGTTTTAATTTAAATGCACATATGCACACAAGCACACATGCAGTCACTCAAACTCACATACGCACACATACTCACAAACATGCACGCAGTCACACACACACTCAAACACATATACACACTCACACTCACTCTCTCACATGCACACATTCTCACACACACACACTTTCACGCATTCACTCTCACACACTCACATACAAGAACACACTCACTCACTCAAACTCACACATACACACACTCACTCTTTCACATGCGCAGACACACTCTCACATATGGACACTTCATCCCACACACACTCCCATGCACACACACTCTCATGTACACACTCACACAAACACACTCTCACGTACACACTTTCACACACACTCTCACGTACACACTCACACAAACACACTCTCATGTACACACTTTCACACATACTCACGTACACACACACACACACTCTCACGTACACACTTTCACACACACTCTCACGTACACACTCACACACACACTCTCACGTACACACTCACACAAACACACTCTCACATACACACTTTTACACGCACTCTCACGTACACACTCACACACACACGGTCTCACACACACTCACATTCACACACGCACACACTCACGTGCACACACACACACACTCTCACGTACACACTCACACGCACACACTCACATGCACACACTCACACACACACACACACATACACACTCACACGCACACACTCTCACGTAGACACACACACACACACACACTCATACACACACACACTCACATTCGCACACACTCTCACACACTCTCACGTTCACACACACTCACACACACACACTCTCACGTACACACTCTCATGTACACACATACTCACACACACACTCACACACACTCTCACGTACACACTCACACGCACACACTCTCACGTGCACACTCACTCACATTCACACACACACACTCACACACACTTACTAGTGTCCTGCCACAACACGTTCCCAGCCCTGCTTCGCACCCCAGCCCGACTGACCTAGCCCTTAGTCCCAGCGGTAGTGCCCCAATAATCATAGCGCAGAATTTACTGCCCTGTTCCCACTCCCGACCCGCCCAATGGCAACAACCTGAGGGCTTTCACCAGGGCTGCCCTGCCACCCACCTGTGCCAGTCTCTGCCCATTGGTACCAGGAAACCCAACCAGTAGCCCTTAAAGTAGTTGCTGCAGCCACTCAGAAACCAGGTGAGTAAAGGTTATTTTTAAAGATTTCTGTGGGGCCTTGAGGCACATTACATTTCCTCTTGAGCCCACAAGTCTCTCTGCTCCTTCGCTCCTTCTAAAGTTTCACCATTTAGTCTTCCTCCCATAATGTTACAGCTCATGATTCTCCGCATTAAATTTCACCTGCCATCTGTCGGCCCAATTTACTAACGGGTCTCTATCCTGAAGTCACTTTCAGTCCTCTTCACAGTTAACCATGCTCCTTACTTTTATGTCATCTACAATCGTATTTTGCCGCTATATCCAAGTCCAGGGCATTTCTTTACATTGAGAACAGCAAAGGTCCCAATACTTGACCCCTGGGGGACCCCATTCTTTACATCCCTCCAATCTGAAAAACATCCATTAACCACTGCTCGCCATTTTCTATCCTTTAATCAAATTCTTACCGATGCTGTCACACTCCCTTCAATACCATGAGCCTTCATTTCATCAAGAAGCCTCCCATGTGGCACCTTATCAAATGTCTTTTGAATATCCATACACACAACATCCAGTGCATTTCCTTTATCAATATATGCTTTTTCCTTGAAGAACTTTATTAATTTTTTCCATCCTTAATTATCCCTTGTCTTTGGGTGATTATTAGTTTAATTCTGAACTATGGCCTTGACCCACTATCGATGTTGGGCTGACTGGTCTGTAGTTACCTGGTTTATCTCTTTCTCCCTTTTTGAAAAGAGGTGTTACATTGGTAACCCTCCAATCCAAGGATGTTTGGCAGCTTGTGGTCTGGGCCTCTGCTATTCCCTATCTGGCTTCCCTCAGCGTGCAACCATCATGGGAAGGTACCTTTTCCACTTTAAGTTCCAACAGTCTTTTTCAGTGCAACTTCCTTCTCTATAGTTATCCAATCTAATTGCTCCACCTCCTCCAGGGGTTGGGAACCTGAGCAGGGAGACAGAGGAAAGGGAAACAAGGATAAAAGCAAAAGATAAGAAGGAGAAAAACAAAAGTGGCAGTCAGAGAAATCAACGGTTTAAATCAAACGTGGCCACAGTAAATAATAATTCTAATAGGTCTAAGAGCGTTAAAAAAACAAGCCTGAAGGCTTTGTGTCTTAATGCGAGGAGCATTTGTAATAAGGTGGATGAATTTGCTGCGCAAATAGAGGTAAACGAATATGATTTGGTTGGGATTACGGAAACGTGGCTCAAGGATGGCCAAGACTGGGAACTCAACATTCAGGGGTATTCGATATTCAGGAAAGATAGGCAAAAAGGAAAGGGAGGTGGGGTAGCATTACTGGTTAAAGAAGGGATTAACACAATTGTAATGAAGGATATTAGCTCTGATGATGTGGAATCTGTATGGGTAGAATTGAGGAATACTAAGGGGAAAAAAACGTTAGTGGGAGTGGTATATAGACCTCCAAACAGTAAGGCGGAGGTTGTGGATGGCATTAAAAGGGAAATTAAAGAAGCGTGCAATAAGGGCACAGCAGTCATCATGGGTGACTTTAATCTACATATAGATTGGGCCAACCAAATTAGTAACAATACTGTGGAGGAGGAATTCCTGGAGTGTTTACGGGATGGTTTCCTGGACCAATATGACGAGGAACCAACCACAGATCAGGTCATCTTAGACTGGGTATTATGTAACGAGAAAGGATTAATTAGCATTCTTGTTGTACGAGGCCCCTTGGGTCGGAGCGATCATAATATGATCGAATTCTTCATTAAGATGGAGAATGAAGTAGTTGGCTCAGAGACTAGGGTCCTTAATTTAAATAAAGGAAACTACGATGGTCTGAGGAGCGAGTTGGGTAGGATTGATTGGGGAATGGCACTCAAAGGGTTGATGGTGGATAGGCAATGGCAAACATTCAAAGACCGAATGGATGAGCTACAGAATTTGTTCATCCCAGTTTGGCATAAAAATAAAACAAAAAAGGTGACTCAACCGTGGCTAACAAGGGAAATTAGGGATAGCATAAGATCCAAGGAGAGGACATATAAATTGGCCAGAAAAAGCAATAATCCTGAGGATTGGGAGCAGTTTAGGATTCACCAAAGGAGGACAAAGGGATTAATTAAGAAAGGGAAAATAGAATATGAGAGTAAGCTTGCAAATAACATAAAAACTGACTGTAAAAGCTTTTATAGATATGTGAAGAGAAAAAGATTGGTGAAGTCAAGCGTAGGTCCCTTGCAGTCAGAATCAGGGGAATTTATAATGGGGAACAAAGAAATGGCAGACCAACTAAATACATATTTTGGTTCTGTCTTCACAAAGGAGGACACAAATAACCTCCCAGAGATGCCGGGGAACATAGGGTCTGATGAAAGGGTGGAACTGAAAGAATTCAGTATTTGTAGGGAAATGGTGTTAGGGAAATTGATGGGACTGAAGGCCTATAAATCCCCAGGGCCTGATAACCTACATCCCAGGGTACTTAAGGAAGTGGACCTAGAAATAGTAGATGCATTGCTGGTCATCTTCCAGAACTCGATAGACTCTGGAAAAGTACCCATGGATTGGAGGGTAGCTAATGTTAGCCCACTATTCAAAAAAGGTGGTAGAGAAAAAGCAGGGAATTATAGACCGGTAAGCCTGACATCGGTAGTGGGGAAAATGCTAGAGTCCATTATAAAAGATGTAATAGCTGAGCACTTGGAAATCAGTGACAGGATCGGACAAAGTCAACATGGATTTACAAAAGGTAAATCATGCTTGACTAATCTACTGGAATTTTTTGAGGATGTAACTGGTAAAATAGATAAGGGAGAACCAGTGGATGTGGTATATTTGGACTTTCAGAAGGCTTTCGATAAGGTTCCACATAAGAAATTAGCGTGCAAAATTAAGGCACATGGGATTGGGGGCATGGTATTGTCTTGGATAGAGAACTGGTTGGCGGACAGAAAGCAAAGAGTTGGAATAAACGGGTCATTTTCCGAGTGGCAGGCAGTGACTAGTGGGGTACCACAAGGATCGGTCCTAGGACCCCAGCTGTTCACAATATATATTAATGATCTGGACGAGGGAATTGGATGTAATGGCCTAGAAATTCATTACAGCCACTTTTGGGGCGGTAAAGTCGGGCGGCCGCTAAAGTTTGCGCCCGGCGCAAATTCGAGGCCACTTCTCCGATATTCATTAGCTTCGCCCTAAGAGTTTGCTCAAGCGCTAAAACTGGCAATGCACGCCTCTCTTAAGGCGCTAAGCCGGAGGTGCTGAGCGAGAGCGCCGAGGCCGGGCGCAGCGCAGGTGCGGCCATTTCTTGATTGACAGCAGACACCCTGGCGCCGGCCAGCTCTTAAGGGGGAAGGGTCGACTTGGTCTGCTGCCACGCCCTGGATAGTGGAGCCCTGCAGCTAGGCCTGAACACTGCTGCTGGACCCAAATAGCGCCTGAAACCATGGAGAAGGCCCGTGAACGAGCACAGCACTTCTCAGAGCTTGATCTGAGGGTGCTGGTTGGTGCTGTGGAGAAGAGACGCCATATTTTGTTTCCGGACAATGGCAGGAAGCCGCCGGCCCGCGTCTACCGGAGAGCCTGGAGGCATGTCGCCACCAAGGTGACATCCAACAGCGAGGTCCCCAGGAGCGGTGTCCAATGCCGCAAAAAGCTAAATGACCTCGCCAGGATTGTCAGGGTGAGTACCCTTTCCAGTGTCCTCCTCATCCTTGCATGTGCACCTCACATTATGGGCAAAGGGACCTGAAAGCCCTAGTGGCCAGCCCTCATGCAGCAGCTATGGGACACTCATGAACATCAATTGCACATTGTGCACTTAACACACTGGCCAGGCTATTCTACCATGGGAGGCAGTGCACACAAGATCAGGGCTACACACTGGCCAGGCTATTCGACCATGGGAGGCAGTGCACACAAGATCAGGGCTACACACTGTACTTAGAGGCCGTCCTTTCTCTTGCAGGCCAAGCTGGCCAATAATAAGAGGATCCGGACTGCGACTGGGGGAGGCCGACCCCAGATCCAGCCGCTCACCGAGCTGCAACATCGCGTGGAGCGCATCATGGGTGCCCGGGTGATTGGCCCCGTTGCATCTGGAGATGCCGACCCTGTTCTGGGCACCAATGGTAAGGACATCACCTTTTGGACCTCTCTCTTCCCACTTGCGCATCAGATCTACATCCCTTGCCACTGTCCGACCAATGCGCTGAATGCCACCACTCATGCATCCCTCGCTGACGCCCTCTCCTCACTCTAAAGCTACTCTTGTGCCTTCCTGCTTTCAGATGGTGAGGAGGAGGTCCCTGAAGTTGCCAGTGACAGCCCCTCAGAAGAGGAGGAGGAGGAGGAGCAAGAGGAAGGCGGCCCATCAGGGGAACCCTCAGCCGCGGCAACCCATGCCAATGTAGGGGACACGTCTTCCCTGGAGGGGAGCGTGGGGGAAGTGTCGGAGGGGAGGGTAGCTCCTGGGACCAGCGGCCTGCAGAAACGCGGGAGGGGGGTGGAAGCTCAGCGGCCTTCTCCCCAGAGGGGGGAAGGGTCGGAGGGGAGTCCAATTGCTGGGCCCAGCGGCGTCCAGCAACGCAGGAAGGGTCGGCCAGCTCGGCGGCCTTCTCCCCAGAGGGAGAGTCCGGCCTCCAGTCCGGAGACGGCCAACGCCGAGGAGATGCGCCGCCTCGAGGACTTGTCCGCGGACTCGGAGCACCGGCACACGGAGCTCATGGGGGTAGTGGCACGGTTGCCTGAGGCCATCGAGTCCCTGTCTCGGAGTGTGACCGAGTTCGGGGCCTCACAGGCCACCAGTCGGGCGAAATTCGGGGCAGCTCAGGCAGCGAGTGGCCAGGTGATCAGTGGTGCCGTGCAGTCACTGGGTGCTCTGATGCGGTCACTGAACAGGTCAACACGGGCACTCACTGCTGCCACACTCGCTGTGTCAGCCAGGCATCACCAGGGCACCCGGCGCGCTGCAGCAGCACAGCGGTCTGTCCCTCGGCAGATTGGTGCGCATGCTGCAGTGCTGGCCCGGCCGAGTGCCAGTGTCTCAGGCGACCAGCGAGCGCCTGCCATCCGCCAGCTTGCCCCCATTCCTCCAGCCGCCACTGCCACTCCCCCAGTGGAGCTGCCAGGAGCTGCTGCAGCGACTGATGCTGGCCAGCCACAGCTGCAGCATTCACCAGCCGGCCCCTCGACGGCCAGACCTCGTCTAGGCCGACCCCCAAGGGCATCTGCCGTCACGACATGTGCCCCTCAGGAGCCTGCCCCCAGCCTTGCAGCAGCCAATGGCCTCACTTTGAGGAGGAGCAGCAGGGCGTGCAGGGGCCGCCAAAGTTTGCAGCAGGCATCGCCCTCGCGGGCCACTAAGTAGAGGGTGTGTCCAAATGTTGTGTTTTCTGGAATGTGTGTTTTGTGAAGGCCGAGGATGAAGGCCATTTTTGTTTACATCTTTTGTTAATGCTCCCCAGGTTGTGGGAGTGAGTCATGTGTGTGAGTGTTTTTTGGGGGTTTCGTCTGTTTTTGGTTTTCATGTGGGAAGGGCCCTGAGTTTGTACAATAAACCATTTTATTTATTCACATTGTCCATGTTTGATCTTTGAAGTGTTTGTTGCCTTAACCGGCTGACGGCTTGCGGAGCGGCTGCAATCATGTTCTTTCATTGGCACAAGCCATTCCCTGACAGGGGGCCTAGAAGTGACGGTCAATAAGCCGCCGACGGGCGGCCCTTGGACCTTCTGCCTCCCTCCTGGGCTGGTACTCCTCGTCCTCCTCCTCCTCCTGCTCCTCCTCCTGAGGTGGTGGTCCAATGTGAGGTGGCAGTGCCTGAGTCCTGCGGATAGCCAGGTTGTGCAGCATGCAGCAAACGACGACGAATTGGGAGACTCGCTCCTGCGAATACTGGAGGGCTCCCTTGGAGCGATCCAGACAGCGGAACCGTTGCTTGAGGACGCCGATTGTTTGTTCTATGATGTTCCTAGTCGCTTGATGGCTCTCGTTGTATGCCTCTTCAGCAGGGGTCGTGGGCGCGCGGAGCGGGGTCATGAGCCAGGTACACAAAGGATAGCCTTTGTCCCCGATAAGCCATCCTCTTGGGTGAGGCTGTGCCTGGAACATGTCAGCCACAGTTGTCTGTCGCAGGATAAAGGCATCGTGGCTGCTGCCTGGAAAGCGGGCATTGATAGCTAGGATGCGCTGCCTGTGGTCACACACCAGCTGTACGTTGAGGGAATGGTAGCCCTTCCGGTTGCGGTAATCCTCGGCATGCTCCAGAGGTGCCCGCAAAGCCACATGCGTGCAGTCAATGGCGCCCTGCACCATGGGGAAGTCCGCTATTCTTGCAAATCCCACTGCACGCTGCTGCTGCTTCTCCAGGGTCATGGGGAAGGAGATGAATTGACGTCTCCTTCTGAAAAGGGCATTGGTCACCTGGCGGATGCAGCAATGCACGGCAAACTGGGAGATGTTAGCGATGTCCCCAGCAGCGAATTGGAAGGAGCCGGTGGCATAGAAGTTGAGAGCCACCGTCACCTTCACTGCCACCGACAGAGACGTCCTGCGCATCAGCTGTGGACGCAGATCTCTGTGAAGCAGCTGGCAGATCTCTGCAACCACCTCCCTTCTGAATTGCAGCCTCCTAACACACTGCGCGGCAGACATGGTCAGATAGGAGGACTGCTGGTGGTATACCCTGGGTTGGTAAGGCCTCACTTGGCGACGCCTGTTGCCCCCTCTGCGTCTAGCCAGGGCTGCCACTCTCTCACGGTGTCTGTAAGCCCTTCCGGCATAAGGCTGAAACTCAGCGTTGGCACCCAATGCAG
Organism: Somniosus microcephalus; assembly: GCF_052327205.1. Taxonomy (NCBI): domain Eukaryota; kingdom Metazoa; phylum Chordata; class Chondrichthyes; order Squaliformes; family Somniosidae; genus Somniosus; species Somniosus microcephalus. The sequence goes on from NC_141003.1 coordinate 8,152,761, forward strand.
CCCCCATTATATGCTGGCAAACACTGAGATCTCAATGAAGGCAAAGATAATTGCTAAGCTCTGGCCTGAGCCAAAAATACCTGTCCTAGTGTTGGGCCAAAGCAGTAAGCTCTCCTCCTTGGTCTCTCTCCAAAAAACCATTGCACAAGAGTGAATGCTGCAAAATGGCTGGCCTTTATAGTGCAGGGTAAGTGCCCTTTAATTTGCGCTCCCCGCGGCCTGCCTCGGCTGTGTACCGTTCCACTTCACAGTCGTTAGGGCCGCCCGGCGCACAATGGGGCGGCGCGAGTGAAGTTCCGGTTCCGGGCGCACAAAGGGCGTTGCACGACGAAATGACGTCATGATCTGCGCGCGCAGCAGGGCGCGCGCTAAGACTTTGCGCCGGCGCTAAATGCCTACTGAAGTTGGGGCGAGGCGCAGATCGCGCTGCGCCCGGGCGCTAAGCGCCTAGCGCTCGAGATCTACTCCTCCTAAGGCGCTAACGGCTGGCGCGCCCAACTGAATTTCTAGGCCAAGATCTCCAAATTTGCAGACGACACAAAGCTGGGTGGGAGGGTATGCTGTGAGAAGGATGTCGTGAAACTCCAGTACGATTTGGACAGGTTGGGTGATTGGGCAAATGCACTTTAAAGTGGATAAATATGAGGTTATCCACTTTGGTGGCAAAAACAGGAAGGCAGATTATTATTTGAATGGCAATAGATTGGGAGAAGGGGAAGTGCAATGAGACCTGGGTGTCCTTGTGCACCAGTCGCTGAAGGTAAGCATGCAGGTGCAGCAGGTGGTTAAGAAGGCAAATGGTATGTTGGCCTTCGTAGCAAGAGGGTTCGAGTACAGGAACAAGGATGTCTTGCTACAGTTGTACAAGGCCTTGGTGAGACCGCACCTTGAGTATTGTGTGCAGTTTTGGTCACCTTACCTGAGGAAGGACGTTCTTGCCATGGAAGGAGTGCAGCGAAGATTCACCAGGCTGATACCTGGAATGGCAGGAATGACGTATGAGGAGAGATTGTGTCGATTGGGCTTATACTCACTGGAGTTTAGAAGATTGAGAGGGGATCTCATTGAAACCTATAAAATTCTGTCAGGCCTGGACAGACTAGATGCAGGAAGGATGTTTCTGATGGCCGGGGAGTCCAGAACCAGGGGTCATAGTCTAAGGATGAGGGGTAAGCCATTTAGGACTGAAATGAGGAGGAATTTCTTCACCCAGAGAGTGGTGAACCTGTGGAATTCTCTGCCACAGAGGGCGGTGGAGGCCAGTTCATTAAATATATTCAAGAAAGAGTTGGATATATTTCTTAAGGCTAAAGGGATCAAGGGATATGGGGAGAAGGCAGGGACAGGGTACTGAATTTGGATGATCAGCCATGATCTCATTGAATGGCGGAGCAGTCTCGAGGGGCCGAATGGCCTACTCCTGCTCCTATCTTCTATGTTTCTATGTTTCTATGTTTCCACTTGTGACCTTTAATCCCCAACACCACTCTTCTGTGAACTATCTGCCATTCCTTCACCCTTGATAAGAACTTTGCTTTCAATCTGTAATCAGCCATACTCTTCCTTTAACTATTTTACCCTTCAGTGTTTATAAAATTCTTTACTAGTTCGTGCCAGACTTTTTCCATAACCTCTCTTTGTCTTTCTAATCTCCTTTTTGCTGTCCTGTATTTCCTGTACTCTGCTGGATTTCCTCTCATGTTATCAGCCCTGACCCTCTCGTCCACACAGCTCCAGAGGTACTGACATCGTGTGGGGGCCAACACTACAGGGAGAGAGGACAGGGAGAGAGGGCAGGGAGAGAGGGCAGGGAGTGAGGGTCAGGGAGAGAGGACAGGGAGAGAGGACAGGGAGAGAGGGTCAGGGGTGTGGGCAAGGTTGATGGAAAGGGGGTGAGAGTAGGAGTGAGGGCAGGGTATGAAGGCAGGAAGTGAGGGAAAGGGGTTGAGGGCAGGGAGTGAGGGCAGGGAGTGAGAGTAGAAGTGAGAGTAAGAGTGAGAGTAGGAGTGAGAGTAGGAGTGAGGGCAGGGAGTGAGGGCAGGGAGTGAGGGCAGGGAGTGAGGGCAGGGAGTGAGGACAGGGAGTGAGAGTAGCTCAGCATTCAACACTATCGTCCCCAATAAGCTGGCCACCAAACTCCAAACTCTTGGCCTGAACACTTCCCTCTGCAACTGGACCCTGGACTTCCTAACAAACAGACCCCAGTCTGTCAAATTAGGCAACCACACCTCCCCCCCCGACCCTGAACACGGGGGCCCCACAAGGATGTGTGCTGAGCCCCCTCCTCTACTCCCTCTTCACCCACGACTGTGTGGCTGTTAATGGTTCCAACACCATCATCAAGTTTGCAGATGACACCACAGTAGTAGGCCAGGTCACCAACAATGATGAGTCAGCCTACAGGGAGGAGGTCCAGCATCTCGTGAAGTGGTGCGCCGACAACAACCTGGCCCTTTACACCAAGAAAACAAAGGAAATAATCGTGGACTTCAGGAAGTCCAAAGGCGGAAGTCACACCCCCATCCACATCAATGGGGCGGAGGTGGAAAGGGTGGCCAGCTTTAAGTTCCTCGGAGTCCACATCACGGAAGACCTCTCCTGGTCCCTCAACACCTCCTCTCTGGTGAAGAAGGCCCAGCAGCGCCTATATTTCTTGAGGAGGCTGAAGGGATGTAATCTGTCACCCCCGATCCTCTCTAACTTCTACCGCTGCACTATAGAGAGCATCCTGACAAACTGTATCACGGTATGGTACGGCGGCTGTAGCTCCCATGACCGGAAAGCCCTGCAGCGGGTAGTCAAAACTGCCCAACGCATTACCGGCACCCGGCTACCGACCATAGAACATATATATCAGAAACGCTGCCTACGGAGGGCACGGACCATCATCAAAGACCCTACCCACCCCAGCCACAGTCTGTTCGCCCTCCTACCATCTGGAAGACGCTACAGATGCATTCGCACCCGTACGACCAGATTTAGGAACAGCTTCTTTCCCAGGGCTGTCATCCTACTGAACTCCACAAATAAACACTAAAGCCTGCACATCTGCCGATGCACTTTATTCACTTTATTATGGTCATATTTATGCTAATATATATGTACAAATGTATGTTGAAATGTTTAAGTGTCCTAATCCAAATTGTACACTCTCGGGAGCCGCAAGCCTACATTTCGTTGTACTGCACTTGTGCACTAACAATGACAATAAAAGTTGATTTGATTTGATTTGAGGAGTGAGAGTAGGAGTGAGGGCAGGGAGTGAGGGCAGGGAGTGAGAGTAGAAGTGAGAGTAGGAGTGAGGGTCAGGGAGAGAGGGTCAGGGAGTGAGGGCAGGGAGTGAGGGCAGGGAGTGAGGGTCAGGGAGAGAGGGTCAGGGAGAGAGGGCAGGGAGAGAGGGTCAGGGAGTGAGGGCAGGGAGTGAGGGCAGGGAGTGAGGGTCAGGGAGAGAGGGTCAGGGAGAGAGGGTCAGGGAGAGAGGGCAGGGAGTGAGGGCAGGGAGTGAGGGTCAGGGAGTGAGGGCAGGGAGTGAGGGTCAGGGAGTGAGGGTCAGGGAGTGAGGGCAGGGAGAGAGGGCAGGGAGTGAGGGCAGGGAGTGAGGGTCAGGGAGAGAGGGTCAGGGAGAGAGGGCAGGGAGAGAGGGTCAGGGAGTGAGGGCAGGGAGTGAGGGCAGGGAGAGAGGGTCAGGGAGAGAGGGCAGGGAGAGAGGGTCAGGGAGTGAGGGCAGGGAGAGAGGGTCAGGGAGTGAGGGTCAGGGAGTGAGGGCAGGGAGTGAGGGTCAGGGAGAGAGGGTCAGGGAGTGAGGGTCAGGGAGTGAGGGTCAGGGAGTGAGGGTCAGGGAGTGAGGGTCAGGGAGAGAGGGCAGGGAGAGAGGGTCAGGGAGTGAGGGCAGGGAGTGAGGGCAGGGAGAGAGGGTCAGGGAGAGAGGGCAGGGAGAGAGGGTCAGGGAGTGAGGGTCAGGGAGTGAGGGCAGGGTGAGAGGGTCAGGGAGTGAGGGCAGGGAGTGAGGGTCAGGGAGAGAGGGTCAGGGAGTGAGGGTCAGGGAGTGAGGGTCAGGGAGTGAGGGTCAGGGAGTGAGGGTCAGGGAGTGAGGGTCAGGGAGTGAGGGTCAGGGAGAGAGGGCAGGGAGAGAGGGTCAGGGAGTGAGGGCAGGGAGAGAGGGTCAGGGAGTGAGGGTCAGGGAGTGAGGGCAGGGAGTGAGGGTCAGGGAGAGAGGGTCAGGGAGTGAGGGTCAGGGAGTGAGGGTCAGGGAGTGAGGGCAGGGAGAGAGGGTCAGGGAGTGAGGGTCAGGGAGAGACGGCAGGGAGAGAGGATCAGGGAGTGAGGGCAGGGAGTGAGGGGCAGGGAGAGAGGGCAGGGAGTGAGGGTCAGGGAGTGAGGGTCAGGGAGTGAGGGCACGGAGTGAGGGTCAGGGAGAGAGGGTCAGGGAGAGAGGGCAGGGAGAGAGGGCAGGGAGAGAGGGTCAGGGAGTGAGGGCAGGGAGAGAGGGTCAGGGAGAGAGGGTCAGGGAGTGAGGGTCAGGGAGAGAGGGTCAGGGAGTGAGGGTCAGGGAGTGAGGGCAGGGAGAGAGGGCAGGGAGAGAGGGTCAGGGAGTGAGGGCAGGGAGTGAGGGCAGGGAGTGAGGGTCAGGGAGAGAGGGTCAGGGAGTGAGGGTCAGGGAGTGAGGGCAGGGAGAGAGGGTCAGGGAGTGAGGGTCAGGGAGTGAGGGTCAGGGAGAGAGGGCAGGGAGAGAGGGTCAGGGAGTGAGGGCAGGGAGTGAGGGTCAGGGAGTGAGGGTCAGGGAGTGAGGGTCAGGGAGTGAGGGCAGGGATTGAGGGTCAATGATTGAGGGCAGGGAGTGAGGGCCAGGGAGTGAGGGCAGGGAGTGAGGGTCAGGGAGTGAGGGTCAATGAGTGAGGGCAGGGAGTGAGGGTCAGGGAGTGAGGGCAGGGATTGAGGGTCAATGAGTGAGGGCAGGGAGTGAGGGCCAGGGAGTGAGGGCAGGGAGTGAGGGTCAATGAGTGAGGGCAGGGAGTGAGGGCTGGGAGAGAGGGCAGGGAGTGAGGGTCAGGGAGTGAGGGTCAGGGAGTGAGGGCAGGGAGAGAGGGTCAGGGAGTGAGGGTCAGGGAGTGAGGGCAGGGAGAGAGGGCAGGGAGAGAGGGCAGGGAGAGAGGGTCAGGGAGTGAGGGTCAGGGAGTGAGGGCAGGGAGAGAGGGCAGGGAGAGAGGGCAGGGAGAGAGGGCAGGGAGTGAGGGTCAGGCAGGGTGTGAGGGTCAGGGAGTGAGGGTCAGGGGTGTGGGCAGGGGTGATGGAAAGAGGGTGAGTGTAGGAGTGAGGGCAGGGTATGAAGGCAGGGAGTGAGGGAAAGGGGTTGAGGGCAGGGAGTGAGGGTCAGGCAGGGTGTGTGGGCAGGGGTGAGTGTTTTGTTTAGTGCTGGTGAGCCTGGTAGCAGATTAAGTCAATGGATCAGCCAGAGCACCTGGATGCAAATTCTATACTTTGGCACCTGACGAAACATGGCAAGACAAGGCTCCCAAACTGCTTTCTGTGCCAAGTAAAACAGGCCCAAGCAGGCATGTGAAACAGTGTTTGTTTATCATCTATTATTCATTTCATGTTGCCTCATCCAAAGAATTCATCCACAGTTCAGCCCTTCGAATGTTTACCATGCATGACAACAACACAAGACATTGATCTGAAACATCGACATCACAAAGGAGCTTGGCACAAGATGTGTATCCAGCTGCAAGGCCAGCATTTATTGCCCAATCCCAGTTGTTCTGAGACGATGCTGGTGGGCCAACTGAGGGGCTTGCCAGGCCACTGCAGAGGGTAACCACATTGGTGTGGGACTTGAGTCAGATACAGGCCAAACTGAGTAAACTTGGCAGGTTTCCTTCCCTAACAAACATTTGGGAACCAGTAGGGATTTTATCACAATCTTTCATGGTCACTTTTACTGGTACCAGCTTTTTATTTCTAGATTAATTGAAACTGATTTCAAATTCTAAAACTGGTTCTCTGGATTCCTAGCCCAGTGACATAACCACTACACTAGCGTATCTGTGGGGGCTCCCTCCAGGATTAGATCACCTTGCAGTTGTGGAGTGTGCAACAAGAGGACAATGATGTTGAAGACACTGGGATATTCTTTCTCAGTCATTGAGATGTCTGAAGCGCTGCTTCAAGATGCCAATGACATCCTCTATAAAGATCCTGATTGCACTGCGACTGGAAAGCTGCTGCAAGGGTATCATTTAACCAGATCGAAGAGGGTACTGGGTGCCCGAAACATGATCCTTCCAGTCTCTATCTGCCTTCAGATATGCCTGGCTCCGAATACTGCCCGGGAAGCAAGGTTTGACCTGAAAGATACAATGCCGGTACTGACCATCTCCACACTGACCATCTCCACACTGACCATCTCCACACTGACCATCTCCACACTGACCATCTCCACACTGACCATCTCCACACTGACCATCTCCACACTGACCATCTCCACACTGACCATCTCCACACTGACCATCTCCACACTGACCATCTCCACACTGACCATCTCCACACTGACCATCTCCACACTGACCATCTCCACACTGACCATCTCCACACTGACCATCTCCACAAGGACCATCTCCACAAGGACCATCTCCACACTGACCATCTCCACACTGACCATCTCCACACTGACCATCTCCACACTGACCATCTCCACACTGACCATCTCCACACTGACCATCTCCACACTGACCATCTCCACACTGACCATCTCCACACTGACCATCTCCACACTGACCATCTCCACACGGGCCATCTCCGCACTGACCATCTCCGCACTGACCATCTCCGCACTGACCATCTCCGCACTGACCATCTCCGCACTGACCATCTCCACACTGACCATCTCCACACTGACCATCTCCACACTGACCATCTCCACACTGACCATCTCCACACTGACCATCTCCACACTGACCATCTCCACACTGACCATCTCCACACTGACCATCTCCGCACTGATCTTCTCCGCACTGACCATCTCCACACTGACCATCTCCACACGGACCATCTCCACACTGACCATCTCCACACTGACCATCTCCACACGGGCCATCTCCACACGGGCCATCTCCACACGGGCCATCTCCACACTGGCCATCTCCGCACTGACCATCTCCGCACTGACCATCTCCGCACTGACCATCTCCACACGGGCCATCTCCACACTGACCATCTCCACACTGACCATCTCCACACTGACCATCTCCACACTGACCATCTCCACACTGACCATCTCCACACTGACCATCTCCACACTGACCATCTCCACACTGATCTTCTCCGCACTGACCATCTCCACACTGACCATCTCCACACTGACCATCTCCACACTGACCATCTCCACACTGATCTTCTCCGCACTGGCCATCTCCACACTGGCCATCTCCACACGGGCCATCTCCACACGGGCCATCTCCACACGGGCCATCTCCACACTGACCATCTCCGCACTGATCTTCTCCGCACTGACCATTTCCGCACTGACCATCTCCGCACTGACCATCTCCACACTGACCATCTCCACACTGACCATCTCCACACGGGCCATCTCCACACGGGCCATCTCCACACGGGCCATCTCCGCACTGACCATCTCCGCACTGACCATCTCCGCACTGACCATCTCCGCACTGACCATCTCCGCACTGACCATCTCCGCACTGACCATCTCCGCACTGACCATCTCCGCACTGACCATCTCCGCACTGACCATCTCCGCACTGACCATCTCCGCACTGACCATCTCCGCACTGACCATCTCCGCACTGACCATCTCCGCACTGACCATCTCCGCACTGACCATCTCCGCACTGACCATCTCCGCACTGACCATCTCCGCACTGACCATCTCCGCACTGATCTTCTCCGCACTGACCATCTCCACACTGGCCATCTCCACACGGGCCATCTCCACACGGGCCATCTCCACACGGGCCATCTCCACACTGATCTTCTCCGCACTGACCATCTCCACACTGGCCATCTCCGCACTGACCATCTCCACACTGACCATCTCCGCACTGACCATCTCCGCACTGATCTTCTCCGCACTGACCATCTCCACACTGGCCATCTCCACACGGGCCATCTCCACACGGGCCATCTCCACACGGGCCATCTCCACACGGGCCATCTCCACACGGGCCATCTCCACACTGACCATCTCCACACTGACCATCTCCACACTGACCATCTCCACACTGACCATCTCCACACTGACCATCTCCACACTGACCATCTCCACAAGGACCATCTCCACAAGGACCATCTCCACAAGGACCATCTCCACAAGGACCATCTCCACACTGACCATCTCCACACTGACCATCTCCAAACTTACCACCTCCACACTGACCACCTCCACACTGGCCATCTCCACACTGACCATCTCCACACTGACCATCTCCACACGGGCCATCTCCACACTGACCATCTCCACACGGGCCATCTCCACACTGACCATCTCCACACTGACCATCTCCACACTGACCATCTCCACACTGACCATCTCCACACTGACCATCTCCACACTGATCTTCTCCGCACTGACCATCTCCACACTGATCTTCTCCGCACTGACCATCTCCACACTGATCTTCTCCGCACTGACCATCTCCACACTGACCATCTCCACACGGGCCATCTCCACACTGACCATCTCCACACTGACCATCTCCACACTGACCATCTCCACACTGACCATCTCCACACTGACCATCTTCACACTGACCATCTCCACACTGACCATCTCCACACTGACCATCTCCACACGGGCCATCTCCACACGGACCATCTCCGCACTGACCATCTCCACACGGACCATCTCCACACTGACCATCTCCACACTGACCATCTCCACACTGACCATCTCCACACTGACCATCTCCACACTGACCATCTCCACACTGACCTTCTCCACACTGACCTTCTCCACACTGACCTTCTCCACACTGACCTTCTCCACACTGACCATCTCCACAAGGACCATCTCCACACTGACCATCTCCACACTGACCATCTCCACACTGACCAACTCCACACTGACCATCTCCACAAGGACCATCTCCACGCTGACCATCTCCACGCTGACTATCTCCACGCTGACCATCTCCGCGCTGACCATCTCCGCGCTGACCATCTCCGCACTGACCATCTCCACACTGACCATCTCCACACTGACCATCTCCACACTGACCATCTCCACACTGACCATCTCCACACGGGCCATCTCCACACGGGCCATCTCCACAGTGACTGTCGTGTCCGTGTGTAGATAAAGACACTGAAGACAGGAGTTGGTTCATAGGTATTTACTAAGCAAGTCTTGGGGGGGGTTCTAAAGGATATACACAATACACCGGCTTATATAGCCCAAGTGGCAATTACCGGCATTACGCACACCTGGGGCTCTTAAAGGCACATACACCATAATTGCTCTTAAAGGCACATACACCACAATTCCTCCCCTTCTAGCTAACTAGTACATCATATTTTAAATAATTATTAATTACATGTTATATGCAAAATAATATACATTGCTGTATTAATTAATTATAAGTTAGTCTCTCAGGAGGCTTCCTGACTCGGTCCGGATAACGCCTCGGGGGTGTAGTAGTTTCTGGTGGTGTAGTAGGTTCTTCTGGCAAGGCTGATTCGGCTTGAAGGCCAGTGTCGGGTTCATCGGGCTCCAGTATCACCGGATCGGAGGTAGATATGGGTATCTCTACTTCATCGTTAGATGTATAGAGTGGTGGTGTAGGTTGTCCCTTTTCGGATGACTTGATGATTTGGTCAGCATGGCGCCTTATTATGCTGTCTCCGATGTCCACGGTATACATCAGTGGTCCTAATCGTGTGCAGATAGTTCCAGGCTGCCATTTCTCGGTACGGTAGTCCCGGGCCAAAACCGGTTGGCCTATCTGGAAGGCCCTAGTTGGCCTTTCATTCATGCCCTGAAACTGCCGGTTCTCCACGTCCCTTCGGATGTTGGGCTTGACCAAATCCAGCCGGCATCTTAGGTTTCTATTGTAGAACATCATGGCGGGAGTTTGGTTAGTAACCATATGCGTTGCATTCCTATATGCAAATAAGAAGTTATCCACCTTGTGCTGAAGTTTTATGTCTTCATTACCCATGGCCTTGATGGCCTTCTTGAAGGTCTGGACAAACCTTTCAGCCAATCCATTGGTGGCGGGATGGTATGGGGCGGACGTGTAGTGCTTTACCCCATTGTTCTTTAAGAACTTTCTGAATTCTTCGGACACAAATTGCGGTCCATTATCAGAACATATCTGCTCCGGCAGCCCATTCCTGGCAAATATGGTTCTTAATACTGTGATGGTTTTTTCCGTGGTGGTGGAGGACATCTTTATTACCTCCGGCCACTTGGAGTGTGCATCAACTGCGATTAAGAACATTGAGTCCATAAATGGACCAGCAAAGTCGATGTGCACCCTTTGCCAGGGAGATGAGGGCCACTCCCATGGATGTAGAGGGGCCTGTGGCGGAGCATTTTGGACCTTCTGGCATCCTAGGCAGCTCTTGGTCATGTCTTCGATGTCTCCATCGATACCTGGCCACCATACAAACGCCCTAGCTAGGTTCTTCATTTTCACTCCACCCAGATGCCCCTCGTGAAGCTCCTTTAGCACTTTATCCTGGAGTTTGGGTGGAATCGCCACTCTGGATCCACACAGCAAGGTTCCTCGGCACACTGACAGCTGTTCTCTTCTTTGCGAGAATGCTGGCAACAGTGGTTCGCCATGTGCTGGCCATCCCTTTACTGTTAAATCGTAGACCCGTGAGAGAGTCGGGTCATTTCTTGTCTCCCTTTCAATGGCAGAATTTGTCACCGGTAGACATTCCACTATGGTAGAGTGAAATATCTCTACTGGGTCTACTGTAGGTGCTTCTTCTATCGTTGGCAACGGTAGGCGTGATAAACCGTCAGCATTCCCATGCTGTTTTGACCCTTTGTATTCAATGTTGTATTGGTGTGCCCCTAGAAAAAGGGACCACCTCTGTAGTCTTTGTGCCGTCATAATGGGGACACCTTTTTTAGGGTTGAATATGGAGATGAGGGGTTGATGGTCAGTCAGCAAGGTAAATTTTTGTCCGTGTAGGTAATGGTTGAATTTCTTCACTCCCCATACCAGGCTGAGTGCTTCCCTGTCTATCTGGGCATAGTTACGCTCAGCTGAGTTCAATGAGCGTGACGCAAAAGCTATCGGCCGTTCCGAGCCATCAGGGAATCTATGGGACAATACCGCTCCTATGCCGTAAGGGGATGCATCGCACGCCAGTCTGATTGGTAGTGATGGGTTGTAATGAGCCAAAATTTTCTCGGATGTGATTAAGTCTTTACATTTATGGAAGGCACGTTTACAGTCTTCGTTCCATTTCCAAATCACTCCTGTGTGTAGAAGATCATTAAGAGGGTGTAGAATAGTTGATAAGTTCGGTAAAAATTTATGATAGTAATTTATTAATCCCAGGTGCTGGGGCTTTTATAACTGCTTCAATTTTTTTCAGGTGACTTATGCAACCCTTCCTTATTAATTATGTGGCCACAATATGATATCTGATTTTGGAAAAATTCGCACTTGGGGCGATTTGCTCGTAGGCCCCGTTCTTTCAGCCTAGTGAGCACCTGCTCCAAATTGGCAAGGTGCTCGTTGTCGTTTTCTCCTGTTATAAGGATGTCGTCTAGGTAGCATTGAGTCCCCGGAATCCCTTGCAGGACTTGCTCCATAGCTCTTTGCCAGATAGCTGGAGCTGATGCTATTCCAAAAACCAGTCGATTGTACTGGTACAGGCCTTTGTGTGTGTTTATTGTGAGATACTTTTTAGAGGTCTCCTCAACCTCCATCTGTAGATATGCCTGTGCCAAGTCAATTTTTGTGAAACGTTTCCCTCCGGATAGTGAGGCGAAAATATCTTCTATCCTCGGAAGAGGATACTGTACCATGTGAAGGACTGGGTTACAGTCACCTTAAAGTCCCCACAGATGCGAATTTTTTTCTGTTCCTCAGAGTTATTTTTCAATGTTTTTTTCATGACTGGAACGATGGGTGTTGCCCATTCGCTCCAATCTATTTTGGATAATACGCCTGCCTTTTCCAAATTCTTCAGCTCTGCCTCGACTGCTGGACGTATTGCGTATGGCACCGGTCTTGCCTTAAAAAATTTTGTAATTGCTGTATCTTCCACTTTTATTGAGGCGGTGATGCCTTTCAAGGTTCCTAGTTTCTCTTGAAACACTTCTTTGGCATTGGCCAAGATGTCTTTTAATCGTTCAGGTATGATGTCATCATTGTTTTTTTCCTTACTGGTCACCGTCAGTGCCTGAATGGAGTGCCAGTCTAAACGTATCTTCCTTATCCATTCACGTCCCAACAACGGTGGACCACCATCTTGTAGAATGTATAAATACAACCTTTGTATTTCTTTGCCGTTGTATACCACAGGCACCCTTATTTTTCCTTTGGGGTAGACTTTCTGCCCCGTATATGTTTTTAAGATAATGGATGTGTCTTTTAGAGGTATATGCGAAAATAGTCTCTCGTAATCTCGTCGATTTATTACGGTTAGAGCTGATCCTGTATCTAGCTCCATTTTAACTGGGGACCCTGCTATTGTGAGGGTAACCCAAATGGTTTGGTAATCCTCTTTGGCAAGTACATTATGTAATTTGAGACAGCTTAGTCCCTTGTTTCCGGAGTCGCTATCGCTATTCTGGTCTTCGGAGCTATTGTCCGTCATCATTTGTACCTTCCTGTACTTTTCTTTATTGATTTTTTGTTTTCTGTCAGTGGATTTATTTTGTCCAGATTGGCATACCCGTGCAATGTGTCCAATCTTACCACATTGCCTGCATGCTTTGCTCTTGAACCAGCAGTCCCTCTGGTTATGGGTGGATCTGCAGCAGCGCTAACATCTTCCGAACTCCTGTGTCATTTTATGGGTGCCGAAGTCTTGTGTCTCTTGTTGTATCTCTGCAGCTCCTTTTGCTGCTGCTTCGTATGATACAGCCATACTGAAAGCTTTGTCCAATGTTAAATCTTTTTCAGAAAGCAGTCTTTTTTGTGTTCCTTCACTTAAGAGACCGCAAACAAATTTGTCTCGAAGATAATCCGATAGTCCTGCTCCGAATTGGCAGTACTTTGATAGCTTTCTTAATTCGGTTAGGTAATCAGCGTTACTTTCATTCTTGTGTTGATTTCTCTTGAAGAACTTGAATCGTTCCGCTATCAGCAGCGGTGTTGGGTTTAAATGCTCCTGCAGGGTATCAACAATTTCTTTAAAAGTTTTGTCCTTTGGTTTGGCTGGAGTGATTAAATTTTGTAACAGCCCGTATGTCTTCGCGCCCATTAAGTTCAGAAGTACTGAAGCTTTTTTTTCATCTGTTATTCCATTTGCAGTGCAATAAACCTCTACTCTTTCCACGTATGTGGTCCAATCTTCTATTTCGCCATCAAAAGCCTCAATATTACCAGATTTAGGCATTTCAGAAAAGATATGGCGCTTCCCGCGCTTTTTTTTTTCTCTGTAGCAAAGATATGGCGCTTCCCGCGCTTTTCCGCCGCTGCTATCGATAACAACGCTGTTTTACTGTGGTTTCCGTTTATTCACTGTTGGAGACTCGTTCCCGACGGAGGTCTAAACGCTGACCTGCTTGCCGCGCCGGCCGTCTCTCGAGTGCACCCTTCCAGTCCGTTATTGCTTGCCTCCGATTTCGCTGCCTGTCTCAGCTGTAGAGCCCGTCGCTGGAGCTCCAGCCTGACGCCCAGGAAGGATTAGCGCAGTACCTGTCACCAGCTTGGCCAGCTGGTGAAACCACAGTTTCTCTTACTTCCTTGAGTCTTCTGGACGCTGGAGGAATCGATGTCCTTGAGGTGCTGCCGAATTGCAGGTAAGTCCGTTTCCACTTCGTCGCCACTGTCGTGTCCGTGTGTAGATAAAGACACTGAAGACAGGAGTTGGTTCATAGGTATTTACTAAGCAAGTCTGGGGGGGCGGGGGGGGGGGTTTCTAAAGGATATACACAATACACAGGCTTATATAGCCCAAGTGGCAATTACCGGCATTACGCACACCTGGGGCTCTTAAAGGCACATACACCATAATTGCTCTTAAAGGCACATACAACACACTGACCATCTCCACACTGACCATCTCCACACTGACCATCTCCACACTGACCATCTCCACAGTGACCATCTCCACAGTGACCATCTCCACACTGACCATCTCCACTGTGACCATCTCCACAGTGACCATCTCCACACTGACCATCTCCACATTGACCATCTCCGCATGGACCATCTCCGCACTGACCATCTCCGCACTGACCATCTCCGCACTGGCCATCTCCGCACTGACCATCTCCGCACTGACCATCTCCACACTGACCATCTCCACACTGACCATCTCCAAACTTACCACCTCCACACTGACCATCTCCACAAGGACCATCTCCGCACTGACCATCTCCACACTGACCACCTCCACACTGACCACCTCCACACTGACCATCTCCACAAGGACCATCTCCACACAGACCATCTCCACACTGACCATCTCCACACTGACCATCTCCACACTGACCATCTTCACACTGACCATCTCCACACTGACCATCTCCACACTGACCATCTCCACACTGACCATCTCCACACTGACCATCTTCACACTGACCATCTCCACACTGACCATCTCCACACTGACCATCTCCACACTGACCATCTCCACACTGACCATCCCCACACTGACCATCTCTACACTGACCATCTCCACACAGGCCATCTCCACACTGACCATCTCCACACTGACCATCTTCACACTGACCATCTCCACACGGGCCATCTCCACACGGGCCATCTTCACACTGACCATCTCCACACTGACCATCTCCACACTGACCATCTCCACACTGACCATCTCCACATGGGCCATCACCACACTGACCATCTCCACACTGACCATCTCCACATTGACCATCTCCACACTGACCATCTCCACACTGACCATCTCCACATGGGCCATCTCCACACTGACCATCTCCACACTGACCATCTCCACACGGACCATCGCCACACTGACCGTCTCCACATGGGCCATCTTCACATTGACCATCTCCGCACTGACCATCTCCACACTGACCATCTCCACACTGACCATCTCCACACTGACCATCTCTGCATTGACCATCTCCACACTGACCATCTCCACACTGACCATCTCCACACTGACCATCTCCACACGGGCCATCTCCACATTGACCACTTCCACACTGACCATCTCTACACTGACCATCTCCACACTGACCATCTCCACACTGACCACCTCCACACTGACCATCTCCACACTGACCATCTCCACACTGACCATCTCCACACGGGCCATCTCCACACTGACCATCTCCGCACTGACCATCTCCACAATGACCATCTCCACACTGACCATCTCCACACTGACCATCTCTGCACTGACCATCTCCACACTGACCATCTCCACAGTGATCATCTCCACACTGACCATCTCCACATGGGCCATCTCCACATTGACCACTTCCACACTGGCCATCTCTACACTGACCATCTCCACACTGACCATCTCCACACTGACCATCTCCACACTGACCATCTCCACACGGGCCATCTCCACACTGACCATCTCTGCACTGACCATCTCCACACTGACCATCTCCACACTGACCATCTCCACACTGACCATCTCTGCACTGACCATCTCCACACTGACCATCTCCACACTGACCATCTCCACATGGCCATCTCCACATTGACCACTTCCACATTGGCCATCTCTACACTGGCCACCTCCACACTGACCATCTCCACACTGACCACCTCCACACTGACCATCTCCACACTGACCATCTCCACACTGACCATCTCCACATGGGCAATCTCCACACTGACCATCTCCACACTGACCATCTCCACACTGACCATCTCTACACTGACCATCTCCACCCTGACCATCTCCACGCTGACCATCTCCACGCTGACCATCTCCATGCTGACCATCTCCACACTGACCATCGCCACCCTGACCATCTCCACACTGACCATCTCCACCCTGACCATCTCCACACTGACCATCTCCACACCGACCATCTCCACACGGGCCATCTCCACACTGACCAGCTCCACACTGACCATCTCCATACTGACCATCTCCACACTGACCATCTCCACACGGGCCATCTTCACACTGACCATCTCCACACTGACCATCTCCACACTGACCATCTCCACACTGACCATCTCCACACTGACCATTTCCACAAGGACCATCTCCACACTGACCATCTCCACACTGACCATCTTCACATGGACCATCGCTACACTGATAAGAACATAAGAATTAGGAGCAGAAGTCGGTCATTCGGCCCTTCGAGCCTGCTCCGCCATTCAATGACATCATGGCTGATCTTCGACCTTAACTCCACCTTCTCGCCCTCTCTCCATATTCCTTGATACCCTTAGTGCCCAAAAATCTATCGATCTCTGTCTTGAATATACTCATTGACTGAGCATCCACAGCCCTCTGGCGTAGAGAATTCCAAGGGGGAAAATTTGGTTGCTTTGTGCCTCTTGTTAGCGCCATAAGAGGGCACTAATGGGGCGCAAAGCAACTACCGCCCAGGCGTGGCGATGTTTGCACTGCTCGCGAAATTGACCAGACATTTTGCGGCGGCGCTAAACACTACCACCACGATCTCCTACGCCCGCAGATCAGTTGAGCGTCCAACCCCCTGAGTGCTGCCCCCTGCCTTACCGCCTGCCGTTAACAATGACAGGTTGAGGGGAACATTTTACAGTCAGAAAGGGACTGGGGGAGCGCTATTTGAAGGCAGCCGCTTCCTACCTTTTTTTGTCGGCAACATTTTTGCACCACGCATTCTGAGAGAGAGATAGACTTCTGGAGAGATTCAACGCTCTGTGAAGGAGTTTTGGGTACTGAGCAGCACTTTGCAGGTTCATTTTGATTTGATCTTCCTTGCATCGATTTAGAAGAGACTATGGAGGCTACACTCTGAGCTCTTTCCCTTGAAGGGATAATTACTAGTCCTAGCCCTTTTCGGGCTACCCCAGATCAGGCATATTCCCCAGGCGTTCACCTTCAACTAAAGTTAGAGATACCCGAATTTTATAAGACGCTTAATTGGGTCTAAAGGTCCAGGCTATCTCTCTCTAAAGGAAAGGAATGACTTGAAGATGTTACTGTCTTCCAGATAACACTTTTAACAAGTTTAACTAGTCTGTAACCTTCTGGATATTACGAGGGTCTGGAAAACCACCCCAGAATTCTGCAACTCCTCACAAAAGAGTGTACAGAAATTGAGTTCGTGAGTTTGATACAGAAATACTATTTGAGACAATTCTAAAAATATATAGATTTATTAAAGAACCGACTTGCAGTTAACAACTGGTGAGTCAATCATGACTTTAACAGTTCAAAATACAAATAGCTTACATTTCTTATTCTCAGAGATCCTTATTCTCAAATCTTAACTTTGTTACATTTATACATTTCTTATTTTTATAATCCAGGATATCCACCAAAATCAGTGTACCTCTTGATCCCCGAGACTCAAAGAGTTAAAAACTTACAGAGCCTGCCTCTGAAGTTGAGAATCGTTTGCCCCTTCCAGTGACTTCTGACTTTCTATCTAAAAGCTTCATATTTTATATCCTTTTTTTGTGGTTTATCCTTTGAAGTTTTCTACTGATGTAAGTTAATTATCTCTGGTCATTCTCTGCTGACTTCTTTCTACTCTATTGTCAATTCAGCTGTTAACTTTCAGAATCCTGTCTGCTGTATAGGTGTTTCAAATTATCATATAAAATGGTTATTACAGATTTATCTCTTTGATGCCATTCTTACAAAGGACTTCAATTCAATTCTTAATATTGGCTTAACTAGTTATAAGCAGATGTTGTGTCTACTAACTGTTCCATTTTCAATACAAACACAATGTGATTGCTTGGTGTCATCTATTGATGTAATATTTACAATGTGTTCTGTAGGTAACTTTTACAATATGTAAATCAAAAAACACTTCAACCAGGGTGTTCCATGCATTTCTTAGCTACTTCAATTGGTTGTATTACAAACTTATGTTTCCTGTCTTTCATTTGATGCCTTATTTATCAAAGGCACATGGTTCTTTAATGTTCTGTGTTTCTGTTCGAAGTGTTAGTTTTTAACTTTAAACTGGGTATAGCCATTGTGTTGGTTCCAAACTGCAGACTCCTTGGAAGCAAGCCTTTGCTTCTTCAATAGGGCCTTTGTCTCAGTATTAACAATCAATTCCCATTTCAAAAGCTTGTGTGGTGTTTATAACTTTTGTGTTAACACTGCATCTTATCTCAGAAGCCTGTATTCACAGCTTGTGTCATTGAGGCTTTTTAGATTTTTAAACCCAGTATGTCATGTTTTAATAAGGTCAGAATTCTTTTCATAGGATGGTGTATCTTTCTGAAATATGGCTTTTCCTTTACACCCTGGGCCTTTCCATTGATCTTTCTAGCAGATTTGATGTACAGGTCTCTCCAGGCAGAGATTCAAGGTTACAATGAGCAGGATGTGGATGGAGAGCAAGATCGACCCTCCCCTTTAAGAACTGGCCGACACCAGTGTGTCTGTGTTCCATTGCTGACTGACATCATATGAGCTTCGCCAGCGCTCTGAGGTAACGCCTCGCTCCTCGGCGTTAGTGCCTTAAGAGAGGTGTGTAGCGCCTGATTTAACGCTCCAATCACCTCCAGGGGCGATAGAAGCCAAGTTTGCAGTTGGAGGCGATAATTAGCGCCAGGCGTTAAACTTTGCGCCCGGTCGATTATTGCGCCCCAAATGGAGCGATACCAAATTTCTCCCCCCAAAGATTCACAACGTTCAGTGAAGAAATTTCTCATCTCAATCCTAAATGGCCGACCCCTTATCCTGAGACTATGACCCCTAGTTCCCCAGCCAGGGGAAACATCCTCCCAACATCTACCCGGTCAAGCCCTGTAAGGATTTTATATATTTCAATGAGATCACCTCTCATTCTAAATTCTAGGGAATATAGGCCTAGTCTCCTCAATCTCTCCCCACAGAACAATCCTCCCAACCCAGAAATCAGTCCCAACTACTGATGTCAGGCTTTTCACAAAGAAACAGCCACTAAACAAGATACTGGGGATAAAATTGAGCTTCCCTTTCTGACTGCTTCAATGTTTCTATTGGGATAAATTCCTGGATATTACAAAGAAGTTATCACTTTCCTTTCAGCTGTCATGAAAGATCTCCACTTAGGAGTACAGCAAACATACAAAAAGTACAGTGAAGAAGTTTCTCCTCCTCTCAGTCCTAATTGGCCGACCCCTTAACCTGAGACTATGGCCAGTGATTCAGTGGAAGCTCTTTCTGTTGATGTAGACCAGTACATTACAGCTCAGGGCTTGGATGGGCAACTGTCCTAAATGACGGCCTGCCCTGGACTGCCAGCCAGGTGGTGAGATTGACCAGCCCTGTGTCGCTGCTGTTGCTAAACAGAGCACCTGTTCGGTACTTCGGCACACAGCAAGTTGGCTGGCACTGCAAGTGTTTCCCCAATAACAGTCTGGGAGGAGTTGGAAGTATAAAGGTTCAGGGTGATGACTGTGACAGGCTACAATTTACGCCACGCCCCCAAATGTTATTGAAAGGGTCAGGGATCATCACCCCAGTGAAATTATTGGGGAAGCTTTTGACCTTGGATTATAAATGTGGGCTGTGATGTACCATTGTCAATGCGATACTGCAGTTTGCTCACACCGAACGACAAACTAACACTTGGCTCTCTCAGGACTGTGTGATTGCTGCTCGCTCCTTAAAACAGCGCTAATACTCTTCGAATGGATTCAAATAAAGTGCGAAATCTAAGAGTTTATGGAAAAATAATGGAATTTTAGCCTGTTGTTATCTATATTTATTTATATTCCAATCGCATTAAAAGAGACATATATGCATTGACATGGTGATTAAACAGTACATTCCCCCAGTGTGACACAGGCCCAAATGGACAAAGGTTTGTATTTTTTATTTACGATCATGTCATACGCTGATATCAACGCATGAATAAACAGAGGCAATTCTCTTATCTTATTGTAGAGAATAAAAGAAAATGCTGAGAACCTGAAATCAAACAAAAAATACAGAGCAGATACGTATGACAACCAGACGGCTGGCTTCATGTTTCAGGTGTAGACCTTTCTTCAAAGGACTGAAAGTTCTGACCAACCTTCTCAGACTTTTTTGAGGGAGTGAGAATGCAAGTGGGCATTGAGAGCACCATGTTGTAGTGTGCCTGGGCTTCCAGAAAGCCCTCGAGAAAGTTCCACACGAAAGGCTGCTAAACAAGTGTAGGGCTGTGGGTATCCCAATTCAATTGGAGTTATGGAAGGAATTGGCTGAAAGGGAGGAAGCACCGTGCGCTAATGCTGGACTGGGACAATGTACTGAGTTAAATGTTTAGGCATTGGTGTCAGGGCTCTGCTGCTCCATCTATATAAATGGCCTGGAGTGAGAAATGCAATGCACGTTGGTCAAAATCAAAGATGATACTGAGTAAAGTAGGCCTATATTCTCCAGAGTTTAGAAGAATGAAAGGTGATCTCATTGAAACACCCAAAATTCTTAGAGGGCTTGACAGGGTAGATGCAGGGAGGATGTTTCCCCTGGCTGGGGAGTCTAGAATCAGGAGTCACAGTCTCAGAATAAGGGGTCGGCCATTTAGGACTGAGATGAGAAATTTCTTCACTCAGAGGGTGGTGAATCTTTGTAATTCTCTACCCCAGAGGGCTGTGGAGGCTCAGTCATTGAGTATATTCAAGACAGAGATTGATAGATTTTTGAATATTAAGGGAATCGAGGGATATGGGGATAGTGCAGGAAAGTAGAGATGAGGTAGAAGATCAGCCATGATCTTATTGAATGGCGGAGCAGGCTCGACGGGCCAGATGTCCTACTCCTGCTCCTATTTCTTATGTTCTTATACTAAACCTGGTGGGGAGGTGAGTAGGTCATTGAGTTGGATGATGAGCTATAGAAGGACCTAAGCAAAATTTGCATGTGAGTGGATTATGGAAGTTGAGAGTTAACAGTGCAAGGTGGAAAAATGGCGCTCACTCAATGAATGGTGTTGACATTGCATGAGGTTATAGTAGACTCAACTCTTACCACATCCAATCATTGCAATCACCAAATGCAAACAAGATGGGGAGCCAAACTTCTGGATGAATAGTGCAAGTCTGAGGCAGTACACTGCTCTGGTCAGGTCACAACTTGAGTACTGTGAGACACAAGGGAAACACTGATGCAGAAAAGGACCATGAGGCTGGTCCCTAGTGTCAGAGGTCAGAGTATGAGGAAAGGTCAGAAAAACTCAAGAGTCTTCAGCCTTGAAAAGTAAGTGAAGGAGAAGAGCCTTATAGAAATTTATATGAGATACTCAAGTGGAAACGAACGAGGTTAACCTGAAGCATTATTCGAGTTAAACTGTGACTACAGGGCAAGGGGAAAAGACAAGTTCAGGACTGATGTCAGGAATAATGACTTCATGCAAGTACCTTCACCACACGGACTGCAGCGGTTCAAGAAGGCTGCTCACCACCACCTCCTCAGGGACAACTAGGGATGGGCAATAAATGCCAGCCTTGCCAGCGATGCCCACATCCCGAGAATGAATTTTTTAAAAGGTGGATTCCTGGAACGGGGTCTGGTATTGGAGGCAAAAACTCTGGAATCATTCCAAAGGCAGTTGGTGTGATGGGAGGCTAACTGTTTCTACGGTAAGAGGAACTAAATGTGACAAATAGCCCCCCTCTCTTCTTTTTCCCAGGTGCTGAGGGAGTTGCTGCACATCTCTGTCACTTTTTGTTTTTATTTCTGATCACATTGTGGTTTATCTTACAAGCGCACAATTATTGATGGAGTCTTTGGATTCTGTGGTCAGTGAAGCAGATGTCTATTCTGGTGTTTGAACAAATCTGTAGTGTTCCATGTAGGGTCCTGCGGCTCGCCAAACCTGTGAACAGAAACCATTATGGATACACAGTTAGACCAACATTGATGAATTAATTAAGAATCACTTTTCTCACCACACGTCTCTGGGATAACCCAAACCCCACAGCAATGTGTTGGTACACTGCTCAATCAGACCCCCACTGCTGCATATTCAGGAGATAATGTAGTGTGCCGTCAAACTATCGAGTCCAAGGTTCCTCAATATGGAGCTGTTATGGGCACTTTAAGTGATTCTCAAAGGATGAGATCTGACACATCAACCTACCAATTCTCTCATTGTAGATTAGAATCTCCCAGCTACAGAGTGAAACATAGAAACATAGAAGATAGGAGCAGGAGTAGGCCATTCGGCCCCTCGAGCCTGCTCCGCCATTCAATGCGATCATGGCTGATCATCCAAATTCAGTACCCTGTCCCTGCTTTCTCCCCATACCCCTTGATCCCTTTAGCCTTAAGAAATATATCCAACTCCTTCTTGAATATATTTAATGTATTGGCCTCTACTGCCTTCTGTGGTAGAGAATTCCACAGGTTCACCACTCTCTGGGTGAAGAAATTCCTCCTCATTTCTGTCCTAAATGTCCTACCCCTTATCCTTAGACTGTGACCCCTGGTTCTGGACTCCCGACCATCGGGAACATCCTTCCTGCATCTAGTCTGTCCAGTCCTGTCAGAATTTTATCAGTTTCAATGAGATCCCCTCTCATTCTTCTAAACTCCAGCGAGTACAAGCCCAATCGACCCAATCTCTCCTCATACGTCATTCCTGCCATCCCAGGTATCAGCCTGGTGAATCTTCGCTGAACTCTTTCCATGGCAAGAACATCCTTCCTCAGATAAGGCGACCAAAACTGCACACAATACTCAAGATGTGGTCTCACCAAGGCCCTGTACAACTGCAGCAAGACATCCTTGCTCCTGTACTCGAATCCTCTCGCAATGAAGGCCAACATACCATTTGCCTTCTTAACCGCCTGCTGCACCTGCATGCTTACCTTCAGCGACTGGTGCACAAGGACACCCAGGTCTCGTTGCACTTCCCCTTCTCCCAATCTATTGCTGTTCAGATAATAATCTGCCTTCCTGTTTTTGCCACCGAAGTGGATAACCTCACATTTATCCACATTATACTGCATCTGCCATGCATCTGCCCAATCACCCAACTTGTCCAAATCATACTGGAGTTTCTCGGCATCCTCCTCACAGCGCACACGCCCACCCAGCTTTGTGTCGTCTGCAAACTTGGTGATATTACATCTAGTTCCTTCGTCTAGATCATTAATATATATTGTGAATAGCTGGGGTCCTGGCACCGATCCCTGTGGTACCCCACGAGTCACTGCCTGCCACTCGGAAAAAGATCCGTTTATTCCAACTCTTTGCTTCCTGTCTGCCAACCAGTTCTCTATCCAAGTCAGTACCTTACCCCCAATCCCATGTGCTTTAACTTTACACGCTAATCTCTTATGCGGGACCTTATCGAAAGCCTTCTGAAAGTCCAAATACACCACATCCACTGGTTCTCCCTTATCTATTCTACCAGTTACATCCTCAAAAAATTCCAGTAGATTAGTCAAGCACGATTTACCTTTTGTAAATCCATGTTGACTTTGTCCGATCCTGTCACTGTTTTCCAAGTGCTCTGCTATTACAACTTTTATAATGGACTCTAGCATTTTCCCCACTACCAATGTCAGGCTTACCGGTCTATAATTCCCCGCTTTCTCTCTACTACCTTTCTTGAAGAGTGGGGTTACATTAGCTACCCTCCAGTCCATGGGAACTGTTCCAGAGTCTATAGAATTTTGGAAGATGACCAGCAATGCATCTACTATTTCTAGGGCCACTTCCTTAAGTGCCCTAGGATGTAGATTATCAGGCCCTGGGGATTTATCAGCCTTCAATCCCGGCAATTTCTCTAACACCATTTCCCTACAAATACTGATTTCATTCAGTTCCTCCCTCTCATCAGACCCTATGTTCCCCGACATCTCTGGGAGGTTATTTGTGTCCTCCTTTGTGAAGACAGAACCAAAGTATGTATTTAATTGGTCAGCCATTTCTTTGTTCCCCATTATAAATTCCCCAGTGATTTAATAGAGGATGTTCATCAGTGTTATGGATTCTGGATAAGCCTTGCTTTCATAATGAAAGAAAGCAAAATTAACACAGTAATGGCATTAACTGCAGACTGTGAGAATCACACACACACATGCACACACTGAATGATAGGATTATCCTGCTCGTCAGCCCGGCAGAAAAGAAAGAAGACTTGCATTTCTACAGAACGTCCCAAAGCACTTTACAGTCAATAAAGTACTTTTGAAGTGTTGTCACTGTTGTAATGTGGGAAATGCAGCATCCGATCTTTGCACAACAAGGTTCCACAAACAGCAGTGTGACAATGACCAGAGAATCGGTTTCTGGGATGTTGCTTGAGGGACAAATATTGGCCGGGACACCGGGAATAACTCCCCTGTTCTTCTTTCAATAGTGCCGCGGGATCTTTCACATCCACCTGAGCTCGGTTTAACGTCTCATCCAAAAGATGGCACCTCCAACAGTGCAGCACTCCCTCAGTACTGCCACTCCGACAGTGCAGCGCTCCCTCAGTACTGCCACTCCGACAGTGCAGCGCTCCCTCAGTACTGCCCCTCCGGCAGTGCAGCACTCCCTCAGTACTGCCACTCCGACAGTGCAGCACTCCCTCAGTACTGCCACTCCAACAGTGCAGCACTCCCTCAGTACTGCCACTCCAACAGTGCAGCGCTCCCTCAGTACTGCCCCTCCAACAGTGCAGCACTCCCTCAGTACTGCCACTCCGACAGTGCAGCGCTCCCTCAGTACTG
Organism: Somniosus microcephalus; assembly: GCF_052327205.1. NCBI lineage: Eukaryota > Metazoa > Chordata > Chondrichthyes > Squaliformes > Somniosidae > Somniosus > Somniosus microcephalus. The sequence goes on from NC_141003.1 coordinate 8,177,726, forward strand.
CCACTCCGACAGTGCAGCGCTCCCTCAGTACTGCCCCTCCGGCAGTGCAGCACTCCCTCAGTACTGCCACTCCAACAGTGCAGTGCTCCCTCAGTACTGCCCCTCCGGCAGTGCAGCGCTCCCTCAGTACTGCCACTCCGACAGTGCAGCGCTCCCTCAGTACTGTCCCTCCAACAGTGCAGCACTCCCTCAGTACTGCCACTCCAACAGTGCAGCGCTCCCTCAGTACTGCCACTCCAACAGTGCAGTGCTCCCTCAGTACTGTCCCTCCAACAGTGCAGCGCTCCCTCAGTACTGCCCCTCCAACAGTGCAGCGCTCCCTCAGTACTGCCCCTCCCACAGTGCAGCACTCCCTCAGTACTGCCACTCCGACAGTGCAGCACTCCCTCAGTACTGCCCCTCCGGCAGTGCAGCACTCCCTCAGTACTGCCCCTCCAACAGTGCAGCACTCCCTCAGTACTGCCACTCCAACAGTGCAGCGCTCCCTCAGTACTGCCACTCCAACAGTGCAGCGCTCCCTCAGTACTGCCCCTCCAACAGTGCAGCGCTCCCTCAGTACTGTCCCTCCAACAGTGCAGCACTCCCTCAGTACTGCCCCTCCGGCAGTGCAGCACTCCCTCAGTACTGCCCCTCCGGCAGTGCAGCACTCCCTCAGTACTGCCACTCCGACAGTGCAGCGCTCCCTCAGTACTGCCCCTCCAACAGTGCAGCACTCCCTCAGTACTGCCCCTCCGGCAGTGCAGCGCTCCCTCAGTACTGCACTGGGAGTGTCGGACTGGATTATGGACTCAAGCCTCTCAAGTGGGGCTTGAACCCACAACCTTCTGTCGCAGAGGCGAGTGTGCTACCTCTGAGCCACGGCTACAACCTGTAGCATGAAGGTCATTTTGCACCTGCGCGCTGCCAATGGGCAATTTCACCGACCGATCGACTGGACAATCACAGCGGCGAACTGATTTTCCATTCCGCCTGCCTGCGTTTTCCCGATAAGGCTGGCCAGTGGGCAGGATTCCTGCCGACGTCACGCACTTGGAAAATAATCCCTGCTAAGCCGCAGTGTCTCCCATGGGCGAGGCACCTCCCCCGTTAGTGGGTATCCATCGGACAACCTGGCCAAAAATTGCCAACACACCATCTGTGGAAGCTCACATGAAAAGGTCAGGCAAAGTCGGGATAGGAATTCAGGTCTGAGGCATGGAGCAAGTCACTGATGTTGTGAACCAACAGGCCGGTCTGATGCTTTAAGACACAAGGCAGGCTGAGACAATCAGGTGTAGGTTTCCAACTTGCCGCCCAGATGCCTAAGTGATCACAGAAATCACAGAAATCACAGAAATCACAGAAACCTCACAGTACAGATAGAGGCCATTTCGGCCCATCGAGCCTGCACCGACACATATCCCTCCCAATCCCCGTAACCCCTACACCAACACATATCCCACCCTATCCCCGTAACCCCACGTATTTAATCCCCCTAACACTAAGGGTCAATTTATCATAGCCAATCAACCTAACCCGCAGATCTTTGGACTGTGGGAGGAAACCGGAGCACCCGGAGGAAACCCACGCAAACACGGGGAGAATGTGCAAACTCCACACAGACAGTCATCCGAGGCCAGATTCGAACCCGGGTCCCTGGCGCTGTGAGGCAACAGTGCTAACCACTATGCCACCGTGATGTTGGGGATCGCATACATTTGGAAATGAAATTCATCCTCTTTCTACAACAGGGGGCCGACCCACTCGGTCAGGGTGGAAATCTACCCCTCCATGTCTAACCAGTATGACTGAGGCGTCAGCACACCCTCGAGGCGTCTGAAACTGTGATAACTTGCCTTTTCTTCAGTCAGCAGCCGCTGAACGATTTCAAAGTCTGGGGCCATAAATCGATCTTTAACTAAGGGCCTGTAGAGGAGAAGCAACACCAGTGAAAACACAAACATTCCTTACTACAAACTGTTGCCTTTTTTTATACTGGATATTTTCCTGGCGTTCAGTAACACGGACAATTTCCGCGAACCCTCACTCCCTACAAACCCAAAGGTGCCTTTCCTTGCCCAATATCTACATAAATGTAGGGAACCCAGGGGTCAAACAGAGAACCCACATTACTGCATTTAGGCTTACTGGATCTATCACATGACTTCCTTGACTATGGAAAGGCAGAAGAATAAACACTGCATCAGGCCACTGAGTTTACATCTGTGGGTCATCATTGGAGGTGCACTGGAAACAGATATAGAGCCTGGCGTGAGCAGGTGTAGGTTAATGATAACAAGGAAGGAGTCCTGGCAGTGATCATTGATAGCTAATAGTTCAAATCCAGTGTCAGGAATTGGCAGGGTCTAGATTGTTCAGTACAAAACTAGGGCCACAATAACATGGTTATATAAGGCCACACTTGGAGCACTGTGTAGAATTTTGGTGTCCCCACCTCAGGAAGGATATTATACCCCTAGAGAGGGTACAGAGAAGGACAACAATGGTCGAGCACGGAGATGGACTTCATGCCTTCACGTTGGGTTCACTATGGAAGCAGAGACTTAAAGGGGATCTGATTCAGGAATGTAAAATTAACGGCATCGTCAGCAGGTAAGTAGATAGATTGTTTGAGATGATGGGGTCAGATAGAACTGGGGGGGGGGGGGGCACTCGTATATGGAGGAAGCCAGGAGTGCAGTTTTCTTGGAGGGAGAGGATTTTGGGGGTGCGGAGTGAGGACTGAAGCAGCACTCCTTCATGGAGAACGAGGTGAGTGTGGAGTATGGATGGCAAGACTTAATATTCCAGAACAAAATGAAAAGGTCTGGGGTCTGCCCGATCACCCGTGAGAGGCTGGAGAGGAATTTTTGATGGATGATTCCTGAATTGGCTCGTGGTGTTTGTCTTTGCCCCTCGCAGGAGGTGGGGGAGGACGGGCAGCTTCTTGGGCATGAGATCAACAAAAGGTGGGGTGAGCGTGTATGAGGCTGAAGGCCATTCCTTGTCCTTGGTACTAAACATACAGGGCACACAAAACTGTGTCTTAGGCTACAAACTAATAGACTGATTTATTAAACAGCAACCCGATAAATAAGCAGCATTAAATACAAATAATAGATTTACAGAATTACACAGACTTTCCTGTTCCCCTTGGCATATTGAAACCAACAATGGTGTTTCTGCATCAATACTCAACGTAAAACTGAACCTCAAAATACAGTGGCAGTTTGTTAAAGAGTCTCTGACAGCATCTGACAGGTTGCTGATTGGGGAGAAAGTCAGCTTCTGATACACTGTTCAAAATCCTTCGAAGATATACCGAAACAAAGGACATTAAAAATTAACTAGCGATCAGGATTTCACTGAATTCAAAATGGCGCCTGTGCACACAAATACAGCTACCAATCAAATGTACCCTCCAAAACATATCCACACAGCATGGTTTTTTGGATTGGGAGTTGGAGTGTATCGAATGGGCTGTCCATTTTCTTTGTGAGCCTGGGTTGTTAGCTCTAGGGGGGTGAAACTGGCGACAGCGAATCGCCCGCCTGTTTTATACCGAGCCCCATCTTCTTTTCCACTTTTACTCTGAACGTCTATTGTGACCAGCTTCATTTTTGCCGCCCAACCAGCACTGATGCCTCATTACTCTAAACGTTTTAGTTTGAGCGGAACTTTTCACTTACTTCACCACTGAGCGGACGAGCTCGTAGACCCTTTCCAGAGGTTCCGTTGTGTGCAGCGGCCGCACAAACTCAAGACCCTGACACGCTGCAAGAAGTTCGATAGAAAGCACTGGAAGAAACCGGTTCCCACACAGGAGTTAACTTTTTAAACTGTCAATCTAAATGTTAACTAACCTAGTCTGATGCCAAGTGACTAAACTCATTAATAACAACAACTTGCATTTATATAGTGCATTTAATGTAGTAAAATGTCCCAAGGTGTTTCACAGGAGTGTTATCAGACAAAAACTGACACCGAGCCAAAAAAGGAGACAGGTGACCAAACGCTTGGTCAAAGAGGTAGGTTTTAAGGAGTGTCTTAAAGGAAGAAAGAGAGGAGCAGAGGTGGAGAGGTTTAGGCAGAGCTTAAGTCCTAGATGGCTGAAGACATTGCCAAAAATGATGGGACAAAGTAGGGGATGCACAGCATGCCATAATTGGAGGAACATAGAGATTTCGGAGGGTTGTAGGGCCAGAGAAGGTTTCAGAGATAGAGGGTGAGGGGGAAGGGCATAGAGGGATTTGAACACAAGGATGAGGCATTGTTGGACCGAAGGTCAGTGTTTTATTCATTCTCAGGACGTGGATGTCGCATTTATTGTCCATCCCTAGATGCCCTGAGAGGGTGGTGGTATTTCTGAGGGCTTTGCTAGGCCACTTCGGAGTGCTGTTAAGATTCAACCATGTTGGTGCAGGACTGGAATCACATATAGACCAGACCAGGCAAGGACGGTAAGTTTCCTTCAATAAGGAACATTAGTGAACCAGTTGGGTTTTTACAACAATGCGACAGCTCCATGGTCACTTTTACTGATACCAGCTTTCTAAAATTATTATTTCCTGATTTTTAAAAAAACTGAATTCAAATTCTCAAACTGCCACAATGGGATTTAAACTCATGTTCTGTGGCTTAATAGTCCAGGCCTCTGGATTACTAGTCCAGTAACGTAACCACTACACTACTGTACCTCAATGTAGGTCAGTTATCTGCAGAGACTAGAGGAGCACATAAGGTAAAGAGGAGATTTGATAGAGGTGTTGAAAATTCTGAGAGGTTTTGATGGAACAAATAAGGAGAAACTCTCTCCCGTGGCAGGAGGGTCGGTAACCAGAGGACACAGATTTAAAATACAGGAAACTTTTTTTTATCCAGCACCGACGGGACCGACGTGGTGCCGGTTCATCAAAAATTCCGGATAACCGAGAGCTATAGTAAAAGATACGGAGAGCTGAGAGCTCCGTATAAAGCAACAAACCCTGTTGCTTAGCAACAGGTGCAGAACAATGGCCACAAGTTCCAAGCGTCTCTGTAGCTTAGCAACAGTTGCAGCCACACCCTTGCACAGCAACAGATCGAGGAAGGCAAGTACAATATGAAGTAAAACTTACCTGAACCTACTCCTGAATTTTGCCGGTTAGCCGAGATTTCCGGTTATTTAGGTGCCGGTAAATCGAGAGTTTCCTGTAACTGGCAAAATAACCAGATATGTGCACCTGATACAGTGGGTTAAGGTTCATTTTGGATTGGGGTCCCAATAGAATCACAACAGATTAATGGAATGGAATGGAGTGTGAAAATGACAAGAACTGGCTGGATGGGCCAGAGGAGCTTTCCTCCCCACACCACATGGTCTAATATTACTCCCGCCCATTGGTCTTACCTTGTTCGACATGCTCAATGACCCTCAACGCCTTCCTGGCAGCCCATCCACCCATGGAGACGTGGTCCTCAGTGGCAGCGCTGGTGGACAGGGAGTCAACCGACGACGGGTGACACAGCACCTTGTTCTCAGAGACTAGAGAGGTGTTAGGTTAGCACCTGGTGGCTGGATGTTCTCATTGTTTTATTTTACTGTGTTTTATGTGTAATTGCTAAACAGCTCATCACTACAACAATTATAAAGAAAAAGTCCTAAATATATTATAAATAGAAAAGAAAAATCTTGCATTTATATAGCGCCTTTTATGACCTCAGGACGTCCCAAAGTGCTTTACAGTCAATGAAGTACTTTTGGAGTGTAGTCACTGCTGTAATGTAGGAAACACAGCTACCAATTTGCAGACAGCAAGCTCCCACAAACAGCAATGTGATAATGACCAGATCATCTGTTTTAGTGATGTTGGTTGAGGGATAAATATCGACCAGGACACCGGGGAGAACTCTCCTGCTCTTCTTCAAAATAGTGGCCACGGGATCTTTTACGTCCACCTGAGAGAGCAGACGGGGCCTCGGTTTAATGTCTCATCCGAAAGACATCACCTCCGACAGTGCAGCACTCCCTCAGCACTGCACTGGAGTGTCAGCCTAGTTTAAGTCTGACAAAAGGTCTTTGACCTGAAAAGTTGACTCTGTTTCTCACTCCACCGATGCTGCCTGGCCCGCTGAGTTTGTCCAGCGTTTTCTGTTGTTATTTTGGATTTCCAGCATCCGCAGTAGTTTGTTATTAGATTAAGTCTGTGTTTACTGGGAATAAGCAAAACACTGTACACAGATGAATGCAAAATACTGCAGATTTTGGAAACACTCGGCAGGTCGGGCAGCATCCGTAGAGCGAGGAAGGTAGGGTTAGTGTTTCTGATGAAAGGTCATCGACCTGAAATGTTAACCCTACCTTCCTCTCCCCAGACATGCTGCCTGACCTGCTGAGAGTTTCCAGCACTTTCTGTTTTTAATTCAGACTGATGCGTTTCAGAGAAAATGTTACCTATTTTTTACATTTAGTTAAAGAAAATGAAATAAATCATTCCCATGCTTTCATAATCCATGATTGTTCTATATGAGTGGATTGATTAGATGTTTTTGAGTTAGCGCCTGTCAAATTCTACGGTAAATAAGTGTTTGTACCTAATGCAGCTGCTGTACAGTGAGCCATCATAAAACCACAGTTCACACCCCCTTCATTGACCAGGAAGCCAGGCAGGTCACTCAAGGATGGATTACACAGTCTTTCAATTCTCCTCTCGCTGATTGAAGCGAGTTCGTGGACAGCAATCGCCAGATAGTCAAGGGCCTGCGGGCGTTACAAGGAGACAAGGCACAAGTGTCAGTACGTCCATTGTAGATGTGACCACAATTAGATTACCAACCCTCCTAGAATATCAGAGGTTACCTCTTCTGCTGATTAGATCTCCCCCAAAACATTAGCCTACAAATGACTGTTGGCGACATTAGTGGGTGTTTAAGGGGGAGTTTTAGCTCCCGAGTGGGAAGTTGGCAGGACGCACAGTCCACCTACCCAGGACTCTCCATGTGAGGCCAGGCCGATGCTAACTCCTGGACCTCACTCACATCCCGTCGGCCAGCTGACCGCCTGAAACTGCTTCCAGGCGAAAATTGGGCTCCTGTCGGCACTCAGGTGAGTTGGGGGGTGGGGGGGTTCAGCAGGGTCGCCCGGGTGAGAAAGGGGAAGAGCTGGGGGCAGCGAGACATAAACTTCCCCTGTGGGGCATGGTGGAGCTCCCCTTTCAGGGTCTCCACTTCATCCCCAACGGGTATTACTGAGCAGGGAACCTGCTGCGGGCCCCCCCGCTCATTATCAGGGAGTCAAGGGTTATGGGGAGCGGGCAGGGAAGTGGAGTTGAGGCCATGATCAGATCAGCCGTGATCTTATTGAATGCCAGAGCAGGCTCGAGGGGCCAAATGGCCGACTCCTGCTCCTATTTCTTACGTTCTTATGTACCTGCCTTTACAGTGCCAGTCCTATGCGCATCACTGAACCCTGATTAGCATATGTTAATGAGGCTCCCGCCTGAGTCAGTCTGGCAACAAATAGTCGGGTTAAAGCCACCGCCCCAGGAATGGAGGGGCAAATAGACCTGCTCGATTTCAACTCCCAGTCTGCCTGGTTTTCGTAGGGCGGAGGGGGTTAAAATTGCCGCTTTAATGCGTTTGTACAACTCCGCTCTCTCGGCTATTTTAATGCAGGTTGATATCTCTGTGATAACAATGGACTACGGAATGTCATGTGAACGAGTTAAGTGTTTATTGACTAATATTACCACAATAATTTCTAGATTCTCATTTCCTAAATCTTAAAAGCTTGCACGGTAATATTCTTTGGGCCAAGAGACGAGTTGCATTTTCCTTCTTAGCGTGCACTCAGGGAGTGACTATTACAAAGAGACAGAGATATAAAAGTTTATAAAGGAGTGAAGAGAAATCAATTCAATTTACCCAGCTGGATATTTTAGTGACTCTGTAACTTGTGTCTTTTCAGGTACTGATGTTTTTGTTTACTTAGAATGTCATTAAAGCAGGATACTTCTGGCAGACTGAACACTTACTTTAGCAGGATATTCTCCATGGAAATTCCCACCTGAAATGATATCCCCCCGCTCCGCAATCACAATCTGGAAACTGATTAAGGGCAAAAATTGTTCAGATTTTAAAGGATGCAAGCAAGTTCTCGTTGAAATAAAGCTGGGCGAGCACACCGATATTTAGAAGCTTTCTCCAACTGATGGGTTGACTGATGATTAGGTCAGGTGTGAGAGGTTAGAGATCATTTTCCTCCCTGTGAAACTGAATACTTTCCAAATGAAACTTTGGGGAAAGAAGAATTTAAATGCATTGTCAAGTTTTGTGTAATGATTATAATTTGAAAATAAAGACACTTTCACCATTTGTATTCACTGTCACACCAAGGTGATTCAATTGCCCATCATGGGGTATCGCAGTCTGATTAAACCCAGCCTTTGGAACCCCATCAAAGGCATGGCAAATGTCTTCTTCACTGAAGACTCAACTTGTTAGAACTTCAAATCAGAAAATATTTGAACTACTGTCCTTTCAGACACCCAATCATTTATTTGAGCACTGCATAATTTACAAATCAACCCGTGAGGTGCGAGTGGGTCTAAGATTCTACTCAGTGCTCAGTTTGTACGATCTCACTCAACTAGTATGTTGCAGATGCAATCCGAATAAATATTAGAAAGAAAGACTTGCATTTATATAGCACCTTTCATGAACTCAGGATGTTCACAAAGTGCTTTACAGCCAATGAAGTATTTTAAGTGCAGTCACTGTTGTAATGTAGGAAACATGCAACAAATTTGCGCACAGCAAGGTCCCACTAACAGTAATGTGATAAAGGACCACATGATCTGTTTTAAGCGTTGGTTGAGGGATAAGTATTGGCCAGGACCTCGGGGAGAACTCCCCTGCTCTCGAATAGTGAGATGGGATTTTTTAACTTAGCGGACAGTTAATCGTCTCATCCAAAAGACGGCACCTCCGACAGTGCAGCACTCCCTCAGTACTGCACTGGAGTGCCAGCCCGGATTTTGTGCTCAAGTCTCCAGAAGTGGGGCTTGAACCCACGAGCTATCTAACTCAGAGGCGAGAGTGCTACCACTGAGCCACAGCCGACACCTAAATAAACATTAAAGCCAAAAGTGAATGGTACACTTGTTGCCTTTATGTTGCTATTCTATTACTTATTATCTGAATATACTGATATAGTATCAGGCCCGTACTGCAGTGAAGCCAACCCCACTAAAGGATACTGGGTTATCAGTAACGCTGTTCATTTCAGTCATCAGAATATCTTTCACAAAAGCAATTGTGTCGTTGACTATACCATGGACCTGGAAGAGAGAATGCCCAGATCGGGGGAAATACACAATATTTAAAACCAGAACTCACATGGCCACTTTATTTACAGTGATTAGATTATTATAATAATAGTAAATAAATAAAAGCCTGTCGCACAGCTGAGCTTTATAATGCCTACCTGCGGGCAGCATCGTAGGGTGTAGGCATCCTGAACACGGCCACAGAACCGGTGGCTGCCTGTGAAAGTTTCACAAGGTTACAAGAACAGTCCCACAGACCTTTCAAACAGCGGTGAAGTCATTGTTACAGCGAGGCAAACACTTTACCTGTGATTTCAGATGGATGTACGTCAGAATCCAAGAGTGAACGCAATCGAGCGGCTACTTCTACCTGGCCCCGGTGAGGTCGTAGGTTATGGATATCTGTTTAATGTACAAGGCAATAGCATCAAGTTAACCCCTAGTTAATGTATTTTTTTTTAAAAGCCATGCATATCATCTTTGAGCCCCTTGAGATGCTGATTCACATTTTCACACATGGGTTAAACTGGATGGTAACATTTTAAAGATTCTGGCTCAACAGCATTTAAGGCAATTAATGCGATTGTGGAATTCAATTAATCACAGAATCATAGAACAGTACGGCACAGGGGGAGGCCATTCGGCCCATTGAGTCTGCGCCGGCTCTTTCAAAGTGCAATCCAGTTAGTCCCACTCCCCCGCTCTTTCCCCACATCCCTGCAATTGTTTCTTCTTCAAGTAATTATACAAAAGCAAAATACTGCAGATACTGGAAATCTGAAGTAAAAACAGAAAATGCTGGAAATACTCAGCAGGTCAGGCAACATCTGTGGAAAGAGAAACAGAGTTAATGTTTCAGGTCGATGACCTTTCGTCATGTAAAGGCTACTATTGAATCTGTATCCACCCACCCTATCAGGCAGCGCATTCCAAATCCTAACCACTCATTGCGTTAAAAAGTTTTTCCTCATGTCGCCTCTGGTTCTTTTGCCAATCACCTTGAACCTGTGCCCTCTGGTTATTGACCCTTCAGCCATTGGAAACAATTTCTCTTTATTTACTCTATCTAAATCCTTCATGATTTTAACCCCTCTTAAATCTCCTCTTAGCCTTCCCTGCTCTAAGGATAACAACCCCAGCTTCTCCAGTCTATCCACGTAATTATAATCCCTCATCCCTGGAACCATTCTAGTAAATCTCTTCTGTACCCTCTCCAAAAGGTCCTTCCTAAAGTGTTGTGCCCAGAATTGAACACAATATTCCAGTTGGGGCAGCAGTAGTGTTTTATATAGGTTCAGTATAACTTCCTGGCGTTTGTACTCTACACCTCTATTGATAAAGCCCAGAATCCCATATATTTTACTAACTGCTTTGTTAACCTGTGCTGCCACCTTCAAAGATTTGTGCACAAACACCCCCAGGTCTCTCTGTTCTTGCACCCCCTTTAAAATTGTACCATTTAGCTTGGAATGTCTCTCCTCATTCTTCCGACCAAAATGTATCAGCTCACACTTTTCTGTGTTGAATTTTATCAGCCACATGTCCGCCCATTCCACCAGCCTGTCTATATCCTCTTGAAGTCTATTATTTCTTCCTCACTGTTTACTACACTTCCAAGTTCCATGTCATCTGCAAATTTTGAAATTGTCCCGTGTCCCCAAGTCCAAGTCATTAATGTGTACCAAAAACTGCAGTGGTCCTAGTACTGAACCCTGGGGAACACCAATGTATATCTCCCCAAAGTCCGAAAAGCAGCCATTCACCTGTTTTCTGTCCCTTAGCCAATTTTGTATCCATGCTGCTGCTGCCCCTTTCATCCATGGTTCCAATTTTGCTAACAAGCCTAGTATGTGGTACTTTATCAAACGCCTTTTGATAGTCCATATACACATCAACTGCCCTGCCCTCATCCTCTGTTACCGCATCAAAAAACTCAATCAAGTTGGTCAAACACGATTTGCCCTTAACAAATCCGTGCTGGCTCTCCTTTATTAGTCCGTGCTTGTCCAAGAGGCTGTTAATTTTCTCCCGGATTAATGTGATTGGGGAATTAAGTTAATTTTAGCTGATCAGCAATTCATAAATCACAACATGGTGAATTTACCTGAACCGTCCAGTCACCATGTGTTGAGACCTTATTTAATACCAATCAGTGCATTGAGGGGCATTTTTTTTATTTCATCAGGTTCAAACACAGCAATGAAAGCAACTAACCCTGCTCGATAAACGCTTGGAGTCCCGGATCACAGTGTGCAGACTGTTATATGAGGATCTCACACCGGTTGGAGCAAGGAGCCCCTCACTTCGGGGGCACGCTCTGTGTAACATCACTCACCGCTGTCGAAGGCTCTGGTGGTGCCTTTCAGAACCTCCAGTGTAAGCGCCGCTATAATGTCCGCCTGTCGGGCGATCGCCATCGCTCTCTCCACTGCCTCAGCGCCCAGTGACGTGATCATCTGGGTCCCGTTGATCAGGCCCAGTCCCTAGGTACGAATAACCAGTTGAGTTGGATATAAAATGATTTCAATAAACACTAAACAGATAACAACTGAGTCATAACTTAACACTTAAAATACAAATTTGTAGGAATGAATGCTTGCTCCTGAGATATCTGTAAATGTTCCCTAAATATCATTTATGGAGAGAGCAGTGTTAGTACATCAGGGCGCAATGTGGAAATCTTGTTGACTAGGTTCTGCATCTAAACAAATGATTAAACCAATAAATGCTAGTAATGATCAATGAGTAATTATTCAATCATTAAGTAAAAGTGAATGATAACTGTGGTCATCTGTAATATGGCTGATCCTGTAATAGAAAACAATGGTACTGTAATAAAATATATTTGCATTTTCAAGTTGTTTCAAACAAACATCAAATAATTTGGCAAGACTAGGTGGTACTCCAAACAAAGAGAACTCTTCCAGATGTGTAGTGATGTAACAAAAGAGTCTCACACATCAAGGAACTTTAAAGTAAGCTTTAAACAACTTATAATTAAACTATAACCATGCCTCTAGGTGAAGCCCTTTTACCATACTGAGCAGTTCAGTATTTATACTAGTCCAAACACAGGAAGTGACGTATGCACAGGAAGTGATGTATGCACAGAGTTCACAGTTCACAGGAAGTGATGTGCACATAACTTCCCGGAAGTTATTATTATCACATTCTTCCCTCCTGCGAGATTAGAAGGCTGTGGTCTTCCTTTTATTCCGCAGCCGCCGAACGAGGAAGAGTCGCACCCATTTGGGTTCCCGTCGTAGAGGGTTGCTGGTCCGCTTACATGCTGTTGGCCATTGGTCAGGGTCTGTGTGGCCTGGATTACCCTGTGAAGGGTCGGGGAGATCATGGCTTCGTGTACGAGTCCCAATAGGTGCAGAGTCGGTCTGTCTCTGTTCAGAGGGAGGTGCAGAGCTGGTCTGTGGCGGATCAGTACTTTGGTGCGCGGTACTGGGAGGGTCACAACTTTGAGTACAGCGTTCTACCGGCACCAAGCTAGTTGGTGTCAGATCAGGATCCTGGAGAGGGGTACCCGGTTGGTTCCAAGAGGCTCCTGGTAAAATACCATCACTCGATGTCCCACTAGGTCCTGGTGGGCAGGGAGCCAGATCCCGTAATGATACGGTAGATTCTCGGCCGTCGGGATATCGTATGTATGCATAGGTGGGGTTGGCATCGGTTAGTTCGACCTCGTCTACGAGAGGGTCATTTTTAGACGTCCGAACGTATCTTCGGAGTAGTACAGGTCCAGGAGTAGTTAGCCATGATGGGAGGGATGTCCCATAAGATGAGCGACGCTGGAATCCAAAGAACCGCTCATGAGGTGTAGTATTTGTGGCTGTAGAAAGAAGGGACCGTATAGAGTGCAATGCATCCGGAAGCACTGTTTCCCATTGCTAGTTTGGTAGGCCCCGAGATCTTAAAGCAAGATGTACGGAATTCCAGATGATACCGTTATACCTCTCTACCTGTCCATTTCCGATGGGATGATATGGCGTCGTTTTGCTTGTAGCAATTCCCCGTTCTGAGAGGTAGTCCTTGAGTTCCCTTGACATAAAGGATGGACCCCGATCCGAGTGAATGTAAGCCGCCATGCCACAGAGAAAATACCTGCTCAAGGCAGCAGATTATTGTGGACGCCAGCATATTGGAGCAGGGGAAGGCAAACGGAAAATGTGAATATTCATCAATCATGGTGAGCAAATATGTGTTCCGAGTTGAAGAGGGTACTGGGCCCTTAAAATCGATGCTAAGTCGTTGCATCGGTTGGGTTGCGTGTATGAGCATACCATCTGAGGGGCGGAAGAACTGAGGTTTTAATTCTGCACAAAGCCGGCATTCTGAGCACATTTTCTTTACATCTCCAGTAGAAAAAGGGAGATTCCGTGATCGTACGAAATGTAGCATGCGCGTAACGCCAGGATGACACAATCCATTATGGACATCTATGAGAGTAGAGGACGACATAGTGGAGCAGAATGCTCGTGTGAGGGTATCCGGGGCCACATTCTCCTTGCCAGGTCGATAGTGAATGGTATAACCAAAAGAGGCCAGTTCCATCCTCCAAAGCTGTATTTTATTATTCTTAATTTTGGTTCGTTTTCGATTATCGAGCATGAAGGCGACTGATCGCTGGTCCGTGATTAATGTAAAGTGCTGGCGAGCTAGGAAATGGTTCCACTTCCGTACCGCCTCTATGATGGCTGTGGCTTCCTTCTCAACCGGAGGATAATGTAGCTCGGCACCTTGCAAGGTCCTGGACATAAATGCTACAGGACGACCTTCCTGATTTAGAGTAGCCGAGATCACCACCTCCGAGGCATCACATTCGACTATGAAAGGGAGATTCTCATCGATGGAGTGAAGAGCCGCTTTCTCCAACTGTTTTTTGAGAAGGTTAAAGGCTGCAACAGCCGCTGTTTCCAATGGAAATGATCTAGCATGCAGCAAGGGTTGGATTTTGTCTGAAAAATGAGGAATCCATTTAGAGTAGTATGCAAACAGACCGAGAGCCCGACGTAAAGAAGCCGGATTCTTAGGTGACGGGAGCTCTTGGAGCGGGCGAAGTCTTTCTGGGTCTGGCTTAATGATACCATTGCCTACGCAGTAGCCAAGGATGTTGATGGTCGGTTGCGACTCAACAGATTTAGATTCATTCAAAGTTAAGTTACGGTGATGGAGGGCATCCCGAAATTTTTGGAGGTTGGCGTCGTGTTCCTGTTGATCGTGACCTGCAATAGTAATGTTATCAAGATAGGGAAAAGTGTCCCTTAAGTTTTCCTGCTTAACCAGGCCATCCATTGCCCGTTGGAAGACAGCCACTCCATTAGTAACCCCGAATGGGAGGCGACGAAATTGGTACAGCCGTCCATTAGCCTCAAAGGCCGTGTACTGCTTATCTGAGACCTTCAAGGGTACCTGATGATAGGCACTTTTTAAATCGTAAGTTGAGAACACTTTGTATTCGGCCAGTTTATTAACCATATCATCAATGCATGGCAATGGGTAGGCGTCCAAGTCAGTATATTGATTGATGGTTTGCGAATAATCAATGCATAGTCGTTGTTTGTGAGGTTTTAGAGGGTTCTTGACGATGACGATTTGAGCCCGCCAGGGCGACGAACATGGTTCGATGATATCCTCTGCTAAAAGTCGAGAGATTTCAGCCTCAATAAAAGATTGGTCTTCCTAACTAAAGCGCCGCGATTTCGTTATTATTGGTTTGCATCGAGGAGGAATACTGGCAAATAATGAGGGTTCATCAAGTGAAGCTGCTGATAATGCACAAAATGGTAATTTAGACAGTATATTAGAAATAGTAAGTCCAGGTTTGGATCCGCCGAACTCAATGGTGAGTTTCTTATGCTGTTTTTGAAAATCCAGCCCTAAGATGAGATCACTACATAAGTCCTTGAGCACCGAAAGTCGGGTGGAGGGATACATGCGACCATTAAGTGTCATATCAATAATACAAAAGCCGGAGATTCTGGTATTAAGTGATGACTGAGCCATCGCAATTGCCTGGTCCGATGGGAAGATATGTAGTTTCAATTTCGCAACAATCTGTTCTCTAATGAAACTATCAGTACTTCCTGAGTCAATTAAGGCATCTAAGGTATGCCCATTAATTGAAACTTTTGTAGCTGCATGAAACAGGTTCTGTGGGCAAGCAGCTGTAATTGGTGTGGTTGCACAGAGAGTGGCTGAAACTCTAGGTGTGCTTCTTCGGGAGAGAGCCCGAGAGGAAGCTTGATAGGTCCTAGCCGGAGCATCTTGATAGGCCCTAATTGGGGCAGTTCGGTAGGCCTTAGCTGGGTAGGCCCTCGTAGAGGCTCTTGATTGGCAAGCTTTTGCAAAGTGTCCCTTTTTATCGCAATGACTGCAGATCGCATTGCGAGCAGGGCAGAATTTCCTAGGGTGAAAAGAATCTCCACAAAAGAAGCATTCCTTCCTAGATTGCCAAGAGGCTGCTAAAGTGGGGTCATACTCCTCTTCTTCATCAGAATTATCATCAGGATTAGATTCCTCCATGATAGGGTTCACCTGAGGCCACTTGAATCGTCTGGTTGCAGTTACAGCAGCAGATCGAGATCTGGGCAGCTGATAGAGGTCTGCATTTTTCTTTGCTAAATCCAGAGAACAAGCCAGGTCAAAAGCCTTTTGTAGCTCAAGCGTTTTACTTTCTAGTAGACGCTGGCGTATAAATGGAGAGGCAATCCCGCAGATGAAAGCATCACGAATCATTTCTTCGCGGTACAGCTCAGCCGAGGCTGCCTGAAAGTTACAATCTACGCTGAGCCTGCGAAGTTCTTGAAGGAATTCGTTAATCGATTCCCCTGGCCCTTGTCGGGCTGTGGCCAGTAGATGTCTAGCATAGACCTCATTTGCGGTCTTGGCATATAGTTTTTTAAGTGCCCGGATCACCTCATCGTAATTATCCCATTCATCAACATATTCAAACACTGTTGGGGTCACATAGTTGATAAGTATCCTCAGTTTAGTAGAAGCATTCGCTTTACATTCATCAAGAAAATTCTCAAAAGTACGGTACCAATGCTTCCATACCCTGCCAGCTGCTGGTGCGTTTGGGTCCAAGTCCAGATGAGTAGGTTTAAGGATGTTTTCCATGATGGGTGGTTCCCTGGATCCTTAACTCCGAGTTTGTCCGAAGGTCTAGTATTTGTGAGTGTAAATACTAAGTTGTTTAAATTGATGTAACAAAAGAGTCTCACACATCAAGGAACTTTAAAGTAAGCTTTAAACAACTTATAATTAAACTATATCCAAGAGCGGTCTTCACCATGCCTCTAGGTGAAGCCCTTTTACCATACTGAGCAGTTCAGTATTTATACTAGTCCAAACACAGGAAGTGACGTATGCACAGGAAGTGATGTATGCACAGAGTTCACAGTTCACAGGAAGTGATGTGCACATAACTTCCCAGAAGTTATTATTATTATCACATGTAGTATACAGTGTCCCTTATACAGTCCTTCCCCAAATCATAGGTCAGTGAATAACCAGCATTCAAAAAACAATCAATGAAAGTAAAGAACTCTTACAGGTACCGCAACTAGATATTCTGTTGCTTGATGAGATATGAGTTGGTAATAATTAATACTTGTTAAAATCATGTTTAAATCATGTTTTACTGGTTAAAGCATTTTACTGTTCTATTACCTCTTTAGCTTTGAGTGAAATCGGCTGGAGACCATGAGCTTGCAAAACCTGATGGAGTGAGTTAGAGTTACTTTTCTGAACTTCTGTTTTATCATCGAATCATACAGAATCATAGAATCATACAGAATCATGGAATCATAGAATCATAGAGAATCATGGAATCATATAGAATCATGGAATCATACAGAATCATACAATCATACAGAATTAGGGAATCATGGAATCATACATAATCATGGAACCATGGAATCATTGAATCAGACAGAATTATGGAGTCATGCAATAATACAGAATCATACAGAATCATGGAATCATGCAATAATACAGAATCATGAAACCATGGAATCATTGAATCATACAGAATTATGAAATCATGGAATCATATAATCATACAGAATCATGGAATCATGCAATCATACAGAATTATGGAGTCATGGAATCATAGAATCATACAGAATCATGGAATCATACAGTATCATGGAATCATAGAATCATACAGAATTATGAAATCATGGAATCATATAATCATACAGAATCATGGAATCATGCAATCATACAGAATTATGGAGTCATGGAATCATAGAATCATACAGAATCATGGAATCATACAGTATCATGGAATCATAGAATCATACAGAATTATGAAATCATAGAATCATACAGAATCATGAAATCATACAATCATACAGAATTGTGGAATCATACAGAGTTATGGAATCATACAGAATTATGGAATCATACAGAGTTATGGAACCATTGAATCATACATATTTATGGAATCATACAGAATCATGGAATCATACAATCATACATAATTATGGAATCATACAGAATTATGGAATCATTGAATCATACAATCATATGGAATCATGGAATCATACAGAATTATAGAATCATGGAATCATACAATCATACAGAATTATGGAATCATACAGAATTATGGAATCATACAGAATTATGGAATCATACAAAATTATGGAATCATGGAATCATACAGAATCATACAGAATTATAGAATCATGGAATCATACAAAATTATGGAATCATGGAATCATACAGAATTATGGAATCATGGAATCATACAGAATTATGGAATCATTGAATCATACAATCATATGGAATCATGGAATCATACAGAATTATGGAATCATTGAATCATACAATCATATGGAATCATGGAATCATACAGAATTATGGAATCATTGAATCATACAATCATACAGAATCATGGAATCATACAGAATTATAGAATCATGGAATCATACAATCATACAGAATTATGGAATCATACAGAATTATGGAATCATACAGAATTATGGAATCATGGAATCATACAGAATCATACAGAATTATGGAATCATGGAATCATACAGAATTATAGAATCATGGAATCATACAAAATTATGGAATCATACAGAATCATGGAATTATGGAATCATACAGAATCATACGGAATTATGGAATCATACAGAATTATGGAATCATAGAATCATACAGCACAGAAGGCAGCCATCCAGCCCATTGTGTCTGTGCCGTAAAACACAGTTTTTAATCGGTTGAAATCCAGATAAGAAACAAGGAGCAGGAATTACAGACTCACATATTTAGCATCAGCCCAGCCACTTTTTGGCGACCACATTTTGCCTTCACCCATCAGTCCCAGGGTAAGGTGAGCAAGGGGAGCGAGATCCCCACTGGCCCCAACAGTTCCCTTCTCTGGGACGTAGGAGAGACAGGAAGCTACAGGAGGCCGAGAGAGAGAGAGAGAGAATGGAGCAGGATCACAGCTTGACAAAACATAGGCCTAGAAATTCGGTATAGCCGCGTTTGGGGCGCTAGTCCTGGCGATGCGCAAAGTTTAGCGCCAGGCGCAATTTAGCGCCACCTAGTGCGATATTGGGTTGCAGCATCCCTAAAGTTGATTGCGGCGCTAAATCAGGCGATGCACGCTACTCTTAAGGCGCTAACCCGGCGGCGCAACCCAATTTCGCGGCGGCGGGGCGCAGCGAAGGTGCTGTCAATAATCACTTTCCCTGAGACACACTGGCGCCGGCCAGCTCTTAAAGGGGCAGGTCAATTGGCATCACCAGACACACTCACTGCCTTGTAGGCCTTCAAAGCGGTGGGAGCCTACCTGTGGCGCACCAGCCTAGCAAGACATGGAAAGGGTGAGGCAGAGGGCGGAACGCCTCACTGATGGGGCATTGGATGCTTTGGTTGGCGCAGTGGAATCAAGGCTGAGGAAGATGGTCAGAATGTGATTTATGTTTTGGACAGTCTCCCGGGTGCGAGAGCCAGTTATGTGTCAGTGTATTCATTTTGCTTTCTGCTGCCATAGCTTTCGCATGTTTGAAGGAACCACATTTTGTGTAATGAAACACTTTCTTCATTTACAATGGCCATGCCTGCTATTTACATGCATCTTGCCCTTCACAGGCTTGGGGGTATCAGACCGGTTCCATTCCTGTTCTTGGAATGGCAGCAAGCATTCCATGAGAGGGGCCTAGAAGCTACTTCTGATCAGCCTCTGACGCGCAGCCTGAGAGGAGCCGCTCGCGTAGAAGTTCAGGCCAGCAGGCATCTTCTCAGCCACCGACAGAGATGTCCTGCACCTTATCTGAGGCTGCAGATCTGGCTGAAGCAGCTGGCACAGCTCAGTCACCACCTCCTTTCTAAATCGCAGCCTTCTGACACACTGCTCCTCCGGCATGTTCATGTAGGAAAACTGCTGTCGGAAAACCCTGCCAGCGTAAGGTCTGCTGTGGCGATGTCTGTTGGCCCTCCTCCGTCTGGCCATGCCCGCCCCCCTCTCCCAGCGTCTCAGTGCCCTTTCCAGATGATTCAGCAGCAGGACGTTCCCCTCCAATGCAGCCCCCATAATAAGTGCCCACAGGAAGGTTCCCCGTTGTCAAGGCTCACCAACAGCAAGGTGATGGTCAGAAGGCTGAAGATCGTCTGCCTGCGCTGGCTCAATGGTCAAATGGCTCTCAGTGTGCAGCTCAGCAACTCTTTGTAACTCTCGAGGAAGTTGTGCTCCAAAAATGGCTGCCGCTTTCAAACCACACCAGTCCCCTTTAAATAACGCTCCTCCAGCCCGAGAGCGACTTGGTAAGGTTCCAGGTAAGCTGTCACTATTAGCGCCAGGTGCTACGGAGGGGGGTGCCACTGAATTTCCGGTCCGGGGTGCCCAAAAGGCGTTGCACACTCAAATGATGTCATAATCAGCCTGCGCCCATGAGCGGGCGCTAAGATTTAGCGCCGGCGCTAAATGCATGCTCAATATGGGGCGAGGCGCTAGGCGCCCTGCGCCCGCCCGGAAATTGGCTAGCGCCCCACTTCTCGGCCTCTTTAGGCGTTAATCGGTGGCGCTAACAACCGAATTTCTCCCCCATAGTCTTTAGCTAAATCAACAATATATGAAATACATCATGGGCATAGAAGACAGTAGGTACAAAATGGGACATTACCATTAAATGCCTGGATCATTTGACTGAGGGTCTCGAAGGAGATTCCACTGTAACCCTTGGCAAGAACATTGATCCTGAGAGCCAGCAGCATACGGGACCTCTCTGGTGTCAAGGGATCACCAACACCTGGAGGAGAAGCACCAGGCAGAAAACACAGATTCATCTACAGATTCCCAAACAACCTAAGTGGCTCCTTGTAATATGCAGGAGGAATAAAAGAATCTGGACTCTTGATTGACCATAAATTTAAGCTGTCACAACAATGTTCAGTGACAGTGAGTGACATGAATCAACTGCGGGTGGCGCTGTCCAGGGTGAGTATAAATACTCGGGCACGGGCCCAGCTTGCGCAGGACATTCTTAACAGGAACTAGTGAAGGACACAACTAGACCTCCATGTTGTAAAACAGTTGATTAAAGCTTTGTTTAACGCTTAGACCAAGTGCCAAGTAGTTTTCTTACATCAGTGAGTAAAGCAAATCAGATGTTGGGATCTGTTAAAAGGTCAATATTGAGTTGAAATAGTGAGGTGATCCTGCCACTTTATAAATCATTGGTGCAACCGCACTTTGAATACTGTGTACAGGTCTGGTCACAGAAGTATGTAAAGGATATTGCAGCTATTGAAAGGTTACAGGAAAGAGCGACCAGAATGAATGAGGGGGATGGAGGGATTGGATTATGTAAACTGGGCACCTTCTCACTGGAGAAGAGATGGTTGAGAGGGGATATGATTGTTGTTTTTAGGATTTTAAAGGGACCTGATAATGTCGACCATGATGAGCTGTTTCACCTTGTCCTGAACAGTAGACCCAGAGGACATGGCCTGCACTTGAAGGGGGTAAATTCAAATCTAACCTGGGGAAACAGTATTTCAGTGAGAGAGTGGTCAATCTATGGAACGGGCTCCCTAGGGAGAATCACAGAATCTACAGTGCAGGTAGAGGCCATTTCGGCCCATCGAGCCACATATCCCACCCTATCCCCACGTATTTAATCCCCTAACACTAAGGGTCAATTTATCATAGCCAAATCAACCTAACCTGCACATCTTTGGACTGTGGGAGGAAACCGGAGCACCCGGAGGAAACCCACGCAGACACAGGGAGAATGTGCAAACTCCACACAGACAGTTGCCCGAGGCCAGATTTGAACCCGGGTCCCTGGCGCTGTGAGGCAACAGTGCTAACCACTATGCCACCGTGCCCCCCGAGAAGGTGGAAGCAAATAGTATTGATTCATTCAAATGTAAATTAGAAAGATTTCATTCAGAAAATAACATTTGGGGATCCAGTATATGAGTAATTGGAGACATGGCGTGTGGTGAGTGCAGCAGGCTCGGGAGGAACAGGTGACTGTGGACCTCTGGTTCCCAAAGCTCTCCAACACTGGTGGTTTCCTCACCTCATGTCTGGATCTGTTGTAGACTCACTGATAGTGATTGGTTGCTGTGATTAGTCAACAACGCCATCATTATGTCATGTGACTCCCAGGATGGTAGAAGGTGAGCCACATGGACCGTGGTCTTTCTCACCTAGAAATTCCTTTGTTTCCTATGTATGAACTTAGTGGTCATTCTTTGCTTTTAACCCTCCATTTAAACAATGTGGACAGATTAGGCTTTCAACGATATTATTTTAACTAAACGTTTACCATATCATCTGATAACTTTCATTTATAATTTGTTAATAATAAGGTCGTGTGTGCAAGCAGTGAGGGGCAAGCAAAATCACTACTCACAGAAAGGGCTGTTCTCAAGTGTAGTGTCTTAGCAAAGTACTCAACAATGAAAATAGCAAAAGGGATTCCTTTGCTTACCGACTGCGGCGGAGTGTATAACGTTCTCCTGCAGCTCCCTGTGAAAACAAAGGGCTGAGTAATGAAGAGTAATGGAAGGTAACGTAAAGCAGTATCGTATTAGAATATACTCACACAAGCTTATCACGGGGGATAAGTGTCCTGGCAAATCTCCCGAAACCTGTGTTTATTCCGTACACAACTGTAAAACAAGACATTTACCCCATGGTATTGTCATCGATGAGACTGACACTTTGGTTTTAAAGTTGGTTCACAAAGTTTCCGTTAATTACAACACAATTTTACACACTGGATTGCTGACTATGAATTAAAATTAAAATAAAGTTTCTGGATTTATTTCACACAGGTTTTGAGATGAAATAAAATGCGACCTTGATCTTCATTGATGATTTTTTCCACCAGGTCCCTTGATCTGTTAACCTTCCTTTCAACATCTGGGGTAAGCTAATAAAAGAATAGTCACTTGTGTAATGACACACAGCCGTATGCTTTTGCACATTTAAACATCACTTGAAGTGGGAGTGGACATCTCACCTTGATTTTGTAGGCCCCTTTACCGAGCTGGGTAAGTTGTTCTGTCGTTAAGCTATTTCCATCCAAGTACATGTACTAAATAGAGGGGAAAAATAACTCAAAGGATGAACTAGAGTCTGTTGTTGTCGACAATTTATTATCTCCCAGATTTGTTTTCATCAGAATTATCCATTCAGAACTACTTCATCTAAATTAGCGGAGTAATTTATTTTATATATCTGTAACTGTTTATATCAGTGCACAATCTCATACAGGCTCATATCTAAAGGGAGAATTCATATTCCAAACCTGCCCTCACTCACCTGCTGAGCCTCCTGATGGTTTCTGTATTTAGTTATTAAGAACTTGTAAGATCAAATCAATAGTTTTACAGCACAGTCCATCAATTGTGAGGTTGATAAAAGTTGATCAATGTGTGAAACAGCGCAGAAATCAATATATTGTATCATTTGGAACTACATGATAATCACACTTAGGAACATTACAAAAATGGCTGCTATGGGAATGGTTCAAAGGTCAGACTGGTGGAGGTCAGGGGTCATCTTGTGAGGTTGGTGTTAAGGCACATTGCTGCAGCAAAGACTGCTCTGCCTGATCTAGAAGATCTAGGGTGAAAAGTGTGATCTTTCACCTCAATGAGCATGATAACCGATGTTACATAGGTACAGAAATATCTTTGAAGGTGGCAAGACAAGTTGAGAAGGCTGTTAAAAAAGTTTACGGGATCCTGGGCTTTATAAATAGAGGACTAGAGTACAAAAGCAAGGAAGTTATGCTAAACCTTTATAAAACACTGGTTAGGCCTCAGCTGGAGTATTGTGTTCAATTCTGGGCACCGCACTTTAGGAAGGATGTCAAGGCCTTGGAGAGGGTGCAGAGGAGATTTACTAGAATGATTCCAGGGATGAGGGACTTCAGTTACGACGTGAGACTAGAGAAGCTGGGATTGTTCTCCTTAGAGCAGAGAAGGTTAAGGGGAGATTAATAGTGTTCAAAATTATGAAGGGTTTTGAGTAAATAAGGAGAAACTGTTTCCACTGGCAGGAAGGTCGGTAACCAGAGGACACAGATTTAAGGTCATTGGCAAAAGAACCAGAGGGGAGATGAGGAGAATTTCTTTTATGCAGCGAGTTGTTGTGATCTGGAATGCATTGCCTGAAAGGGTGGTGGAAGCAGATTCAAAAGTAACTTTCAAAAGGGGAATTGGATAAATACTTGAAAAGGAAAAATTTGCAGGGCCAAGAGAAAAGAGCAGGGGAGTGGGACTAATTGCATAACTCTCTCAAAGAGCTGGCCCAGACTCGATGGGCCAAATGGCCTCCTTCTGTGCTGTATCATTCTATGATCTGATATGTGGATGAAAATTACTGTAATATTCATTCATTTGCCTCTAAACTCAAAGATAGGGGATGGAAAGTAATGTTCTCTGGTATACTCCTTGTGCTTGAGAGAGGGTTTCACCAAGAAAAATGTGGAGGTAACTGACTGACTGGCAACATTGTGCATAAGCAACAATGATAGTTTCATAAATAACTAGGAACACTTTCAGAATAAAAAGGACTGGATCAAGAGGGAGGGCTGCACCTTAAACAAAACTTGTGAAGAGCTTTGAGAGAGCAATCACACATCATTTAAAATAAATGGCTGGCAGGGTGGGGGGCAGGTAGGTAACTCAATCCCAGGTGAGACCAATCGTAGATTTCAGTCCCCCTCATTTTCAAACCTGCCATCATCACACTCCATTCAAAAAAACCCACCCTTGACCCCTCTGTCCTTGCAAACTAGCGCCCCATCTCTAATCTCCCGTTCCTCTCCAAAGTCCTTCAACATGTTGTCACCTCCCAAATCTGTGCCCATCTTTACTGCAACTCCATATTTGAATCTCCAATCAGGTTTCCACTCTGGTCACAGCAATGAAACGGTCTTTATCAAAGTCACAAAAGACTGTGGTAAACTATCCCTCCTCGTCCTTCTCGACCTGTCTGCAGCCTTTGACATGGTTGACCACTCCTTCCTCCTCCAACACCTCTCCTCCGTTGTCCAGCTGGGTGGGACTGCTTCTGTTCTGTTCCACTCAAACCTATCCAGTCATAGCCAGAGAATCTCCTGCAATGGTTTCTCTTCCCGTCCCCATTCTTGCACCGTTACCTCTGGAGTCCCCAAGGATCGATCCTGGGTCCCCTCCTATTTCCCATCTACATGATGCCCCTCTTCGACATCATCCACAGACAAGGGCTCAGCTTCCACAGGTACTCTAACGACACCCAGCTCTAACTCGCCACCACCTCTCCAGACCCCTCCACTGCCTTTGTGTTGTCAGGCTGCTTACCAACATCCAGTCCTTTGATGAGCTGCAATTTCCTCCAGCTAAACATGGGGAAGACTGAAACCATTATCTTCAGACCCTGCTACAGACACAGACACCTGCCACTGATTCCATCCACCCCCCCTCCCCTCCAGGCCACTGTCTCAGGCTGAACCAGACAGTTTGGAATCTATTGAACCCTGCGCTGAGCTTCCGACTCCATATCAACTCCATCACAAAGACTGCCTGCTTCCAGCTTCATAATATCATCCATCTCCGCCCCTGCCTCAGCTCATCTGCTGCTGAAACCTTCGTCCATGCCTTCGTTAGCTCCAGACTCGACTATCCCAACACTCTCCTGGCCGGCCTTCCATCTTCCACCCTCCATAAACTTCAGCTCATCAAAAATTCTGCTGCCCGTATCCTAACTCGCACCAAGTCCCACTCACCCATTACCCCCGTGCTTGCTGACCTGCATTGGGCTCCCAGTCCGGCAATTCTCGTTCTTGTTTCAAATCCCTCCGTGGCCTCACCCCTCCCTATCTCTGTAATCTCCTGCTACATAGGTTTGCATTCCTATAAATGAGGAAACTGTAGCTTAAAGAGATCTAGTCCCTCCACCACCGGCGCACCGTGGCTGCAGTGTGGACCATCTACAAGATGCACTGCAGCAACTCGCCAAGGCTTCTTCGGCAGCACCTCCCAAACCCGCGACCTCTTCCACCTAGAAGGACAAGGGCAGCAGGCGCACGGGGAACACCACCACCTCCAAGTTCCCCTCCAAGTCACATTCTGGATATTTTAAAGAAACAATGGGATGTTAAAATGGGAGGATTGGAGGGACTTTATGGATAGGCAAATTAATATGGGCCAAATGGCCTTCCTCATTATAATTATCTTGTGATCTTGTGATTTATACAATGGTGAGAATTGCAATAACGTCAGAAAAATGAACTCCTTAAAAATAAACACACTGAGCAAAGCAGAATTTCGGATCAATATGAAATGCGACTTTTGAAAAACAAGAGAGAAGTAAAGTAATGCGGACACATCTGTTAAACACCTGGAGCTCCCGGACTGTTGGCGATAACCCCAATGGAAAGGATACAGAGCGGCCTTGCCAGGGTTCAGTGGCTCGAGTTCAGCTTCTTGTTCTTGGATAACTGATGGAGAAAACCGAAAGGTTTGAGGGGTTCGGAACACCACAATTAATGACGCTAAACAGGTTTGATTGTGAGAAAAGCTGCAATTGGTTTTTATGCTGCTTTTTCTCTGAGAGTAAACATCATTTGCAAGTATCAAAACTCATCATTATTCTGAGCTGGCGATTGATAAGAACATAAGAACATAAGAAATAAGAGCAGGAGTAGGCCAATCGGCCCCTCGAGCCTGCTCCGCCATTCAATAAGATCATGGCTGATCTGATCCTAACCTCAAATCTACTATCACTCTCCATCCCACCCGAACCCATGTGATCTCCCGGGAGAGGCAAAAAACCAGATAAAAAAAACAATGGCCAATTTGGGAGAAAAAAATCTGGGAAATTCCTCTCCGACCCATCTAGGCGATCGAAACTCGTCCAGGAGATCACTCTGTCCCTGTATTTTCTACAGTACTTACCTTCTGTAAAGACAATCTCCACCCCAGCCAGGAACAGGAATAGAATCATCTCCTGAAATCTAACACAGAATTAGAACACAAGAAGTAGGAGCAGAACCAGGCTACACGGCCCCTGGGCCCGCTCCACTACCCACAGGGCAGAACATCGACTTCTACCGTGACATGCAGTTACCTACCAATCTGGATAAAATCATTATCCTCCAGGACATCCCTGACGGTATCGTCAGCATGCAACAGCCTCAGACCCCGACGGCGTTTCGCCGAGAACTTGATGTCATCCACACAGCCCAGGCCACCGCCGTCCACTTTATTTTTCGCGTACCGTCTCAGAGCTTCTTGTCCCAGCCACTGGATATTGTAAGAAGGGTCTTGACAGGGAACGGCCAGCCATTCCTCCCTCACACGCACAATGAAACAAAGCATTTCTAAAAAGGGGATCGATAGTCAGAGTCGGTAGAAAACATCTCGAAACATACTCCTTCTGCAAATAGAATTTATAAGGACTGCTGTCAATTAGTAATTATAGTCCATTAAAAATTACCAGAGTTTGCTGTAAAAGATTTACTAATTCACGTCCAACATTCATTCCCATTGATCTGCCAACAACTGTTGACAAGAATCAGTGAAGGAACTGGTTTGGTTTTAATTTGTTTTGAGTTAGTTTTGCGCCTGGTTCATTTTATTTGGGGTGTATAATTGACAAGGAGACAGCTGACACAGTGAAGATGAAGCAAGCAGATGTCCCATGGCGGCTTTTGGTCAGCGGTTAGTCGCTGAGGGGCTGGAATGCTGGGGTGTGCAAGTGGGGAAGGGCTGCACACTGTTCGGGAAATCATTTGGAAAAACGACAACCGCTTGCCTTTGTGTAGCGCCTTTGACAAAGGGAGATGTCTCAAAGCACTTCACAGAGGTAGGAATTGACACCAAGCCAAAGAAGATATTAGAAGGGAGTTACTAAAAGCTTAGTCAAAGAGGTAGGATTTAGGAAGGGTCTTACTTCGGAAGGAAGTGAAATGGAGAGGCAGAGGAGTTTAGGGATGGAATTCCAGCGTTGGGCCCACACGGCTGAAGGCACAGCCGCCAATTTGGGGGCAAAGGGAGTGGGGGTTGCACAAGAGGCCAGAGTTGAAGGAATGTAGAGTTCTCAGTGAAGTCACATCCCCTCATATTGGATGTGGGGCACATTCATAGGAAGAAGATTGACGAGTTGGAAATGGAGGCAGTCTCGCATCCTCAGGTAGTCCATACTCCAGTAACTCAAAGGCATTCCCAGGACATCCATGTTTATTAGAAGTGATTGACATTAAAAGGGGTAAACCATTCTAACACATCAGATTGGTCAACTGAATGTATGAAACTTCTCTTTCAAGATAAAGCATAACAAAGAGAGGTTGGAACATCTCCAGTAGTAATAGAGTTGTAGAGGAAATGGACTCTCTTCGTCACTCAGACTCTCGTTGTCTTCACTAGATGTAGCTTCTGTTTGTTTGTTAGAAGAAGATTGTCTTGTTTCTTAAATCTTCTTTTGTAAGTAACCTTTACATAGCAGATGTAGGAAGGTACCTTTATCAGTGCAAGTATAGTCAGGATAGAGTCATAGAGTCATAGAGTAATACAGCACGGATAGAGGCCCTTCGGCCCATCGTGTCCGCGCCGGCCATCAAGCCCTGTCTAATCTAATCCCATATTCCAGCATTTGGCCCGTAGCCTTGTATGCTATGGCATTTCAAGTGCACATCCAAATGCTTCTTAAATGTTGTGAGGGTTTCTGCCTCCACAACCCTTTCAGGCAGTGAGTTCCAGACTCCAACCACCCTCTGGGTGAAAAAGTTCTTTCTCAAATCCCCTCTAAACCTCCCACCCTTTACCTTGAATCTATGCCCCCTAGTTATCGACCCCTCTACTAAGGGAAAAAGCTCCTCAGCATCCATCCTATCTATGCCCCTCATAATTTTGTACACCTCAATCATGTCCCCCCTCAGCCTCCTCAGCTCCAAGGAAAACAAACCCAACCTGCCCAGTCTCTCTTCATAGCTGAAGCGCTCCAGCCCTGGTAACATCCTGGTGAACCTCCTCTGCACCCTCTCTAACGCGATCACATCCTTCCTGTAGTGTGGCGACCAGAACTGCACACAATATTCCAGCTGTGGCCTAACCAGTGTTTTATACAGCTCCATCATAACCTCCTTGCTCTTATATTCAATGCCTCGGCTAATGAAGGCAAGTATCCCATATGCCTTTTTTACCACCTTATCCACCTGTTCCGCCGCCTTCAGGGATCTGTGTACTTGCACACCCAGATCCCTCTGACCCTCCGTCTTGCCTAGGGTCTTTCCATTCATTGTGTATTCCTTTGCCTTGTTAGTCCCCCCAAACTAAGAGTAGTTAGAGAGTAAGAGGTTAAAGAATTTAAATTGAATGGCTATACCACCCTGATACAGGCAAAGATAAGTGTCACTTAACTGTACAAAGTGATGGAGATCAAGGAAGGTCAGAGAAAGCCACCTAGCAGATACCGTCACTCGTGGAAGAACACAGGATCTAAGTGGAACAGATAGTCCCACTGCCAAAGGGGATTATCAACTCAACACTCCAGAAGCTAATGACTTTTTTTTAATTATTCATTCTCGAGATGTGGGCGTCACTGGCAAGGCTGGCATTTATTGCCCATCCTTAGTTGTCCTTGAGAAAGTGGTCGCCCATCTTGTTGAATCACTGCAGTCTGTGTGATGAAGGTTCTCCCACAGTACTGTTAGGTGGTGAGTTCCAGGAAGAGGAAGGAATGGCAATATATGTCCAATTCAGGATGGTTGTGACTTGGAGGGGATCTTGGAGGTAGTGGTGTTCCCATGCACCTGCTTCCCTTGTCATTCTAGGTAGAGGAGGTCACAGGTTTGAGAGGTGCTGTTGAAGAAGCCTTGGCGAGTTGCTGCAGTGCATCCTGTAGATAGTACACACTGCAGCCACGGTCTGCCGATGGTGGAGAGAATGGATGTTTGAGGTGGTGGATAGACTGCCAATCAAGCGGGTTGCTTTGTCCTGGGTGGTGTCGAGCTTCTTGGGTGTTGTTAGAGCTGCACCCATCCAGGCAAGTGTAGACTATTCCATCACACTCCTGACTTGTGCCCTGTAGATGGTGGAAAGGCTTTGGGGAGTCAGGAGGTGAGACACTCGCCGCAGAATACCCAGCCTTTGACCTGCTCTTGTAGCCACAGTATTTATGTGGTTGGTCCAGTTGAGTTTCTGGTCAATGGTCAGTGGCCCACCATCTTCTCAAGGGGCAACTAAGGATGGGAAATAAATACCAGCCTTGCCGGCAACACCCACATCCCAAAAACGAATAATTAAAAAAAAGTCGTTAGCATCTGGAATGTCCAGCCGGTGATCCCCTTCGGCAGTGGAACTATCTGTTCCCCTAGGATGTTGATGGTGGGGGATTCGACGATGGTGATGCCATTGAATGTCAAGGAGAGGTGGTTAGACTCTCTCTTTTTGGAGATAGTCATTGCCTGGCACTTGCGTAGTGCGAATGTTACCTGCCACTTACCAGCCCAAGCCTGGATGTTGTTCACTTCTTGCAACATACGGGCACGGATTCACTCATTATCTGAGGAGTTGCGAATGGAACTGAACACAGTGCAATCATCAGCAAACATCCCCACTTCTGACCTTATGATGGAGGGAAGGTCATTGATGAAGCAACTGAAGATGGTTGGGCCTAGGACATTGCCCTGAGGAACTCCTGCAGTGATGTCCTGGGGCTGTGATGATCAGCTTCCAACAACCACAACTATCATCCTTTGTGCTAGGTACTTTTGTCTGGTAATCACACCTGTGAAGCACCTTGGGATGTTATACTAGGTTAAAGGTGCTATATAAATGCAAGTTGTTGTTGTTGTTGTATGACTCCAGCCTCTGGAGAGTTTTCTCCCTGATCCCCATTGACTTCAATTTTACTAGGGCTCCTTGATGTCACACTCGGTCAAATACTGCCTTAATGTCAAGGGCAGTCACTCTCACCTCACCTCTGAAATTCAGTTCTTCTGTCCTTGTTTGGACCAAGGCTGTAATGAGGTCTGGAGCCAAGTGGTCCTAACGGAACCCAAATTAAGCATCAGTAAGAAACTTATTGGTGAGTAAGTACAACTTGATAGCACTGTCAATGACACCGTCCATCACTTTGCTGATGATTGAGAGCACACTGATGGGGCGGTAATTGGCTGGATTGCATCGGTCCTGTTTTTTGCGGACAGGACATAACTGGACAATTTTCCACATTATCAGGTAGATGCCAGTGTTGTAGCTGTACTGGAACAGCTTGGCTAGAGGCGCGGTTAGTTCTGGAGCGCAGGTTTTCAGCACAACAGCCGGGATGTTGTCGATACTCATAGCCTTTGCTGTGTCCAGTGCACTCAGCCATTCCTTGATATCATGTGGAGTGAATCAAATTGGCTGAAGACTGGCTTCTGTGATGGTGGGGACCTCAGGAGGAGGCCGAGAAGGATCATCCACTCGGCACTTCTGGCAGAAGATGTTTCACATGCTGGACTCTGCCATCATTGAGGAAGGGGGCCTACTGGAGCCTCCTCCTGTTAGTTGCTTAATTGTCCACCACCATTCATGATTGGATGTGGCAGGATTGTAGAGCTTTGATCTGATCGGTTGGAGTGGGATTACGTAGCTCTGTCTGCAGCATGCTGCTTCCACTGTTTAGCATGTACGTACTCCTGTGTTGTAGTTTCACCAGGATGGTACCTCATTTTTAGGTAAACCTGGTGCTGCTAGCATGCTCTTCTACACTCCTTATTGAACCAGAGTTAGTCATCTGGCTTGATGGTAATGGTAGAGTGAGGGATATGCCGGGCCATGAGGTTACAGATTGTGTTGGAATAAAATTCTGCTGCTGCCGATGGCCCACAGCACCTCATGACTATGTCAGGCTGATGCTCGACTAGTCTGTGGGACAGCTCTCCCAACTTTGGCACAAGTCCCCAGATGTTGGTGAGGAAGACTTTGCAGGGTGGACTGGGCTGGGTGTGCCTTTGTCATGTCTGAATCTGATGCCTAGGTTGAAGCCAAGTGGTCCGTCCGGTTTTATTCTGATTATCCTTTTCTGTAGCGGTTTGCTACAAGTAAGTGGCTTGCTGGGCCATTTCAGAGGGCAGTTTAGATTCAACCACATTGGTGTAGGACTGGAGTCACATACAGGCCAGACTGGGTAAGGACGGCAGGTTTCCTTCTCTAAAGGACATTAGTGAACCAGATGGGTCTTTACGACAATCCGATAGTTTCATGGTCACTGTTACTGATACCAGATTTTTATTCTAGATTTTTTTTTACTGAATTCAAATTCATAAAGTGCCATGGTGGGATTTGAACTCACGTTCACTGGACTATTAGTCGAGGCCTCTGGATTACTAGTCCAGTAATATAACCACTACACTACTGGCTGCGTCCCAGGGAAGAAAGAATCGACTCAACCACACCACTCATAAGTACGAGGTCATACAAGCTCTAGAAACAGTGATAACCACCAACGTCCACCTATCCAATAGACTGGTTATCTGATGCTATTCCCATGTCAGCTGTCTAAGATTTAGCCCTAATTTAGCCTTCACCAATTTGCAGTAGTCTCAACAAAACTGATCTCAACAA
Organism: Somniosus microcephalus; assembly: GCF_052327205.1. Classification (NCBI taxonomy): domain Eukaryota; kingdom Metazoa; phylum Chordata; class Chondrichthyes; order Squaliformes; family Somniosidae; genus Somniosus; species Somniosus microcephalus. Next base: position 8,210,092 of record NC_141003.1, read on the forward strand.
TAATTTAATAATCAGTGATTCTGTTCATTCTGAAATACAGTGAATTGCCTTTACAACCTCTGTTACTCATTTTGTTAAGTAACTCTGTCTATGAATTGTTTGCTAGTCAAACTGCCAGGTGACCCTTATAACATCTACTAATATCTATCAATTACTCGTACACTCACTGTTTTACTGTAAGTTGTGAATTTGTAATCAATAATTCGTTGTTCGTGCATGAAGTTGTCTGATTTCATCCTTAATGATTCAGCAAGAAAGGGTTAACCATTCACTCAGTAGCTTGTGAATGTCCCAATCGAAGGCTGGTAAGGAGCTCAATTCAATCTGAACGGGGTGGTGTGAAACAGCCGAGTTAGGCATCAGTCTCCTCCTAGACATAAGCTGAGTGATAAACCCCAGACAATTCCTTAGTGAGAAGGTAAGGTGGTGGGGGGGGGGGGGGGGTTGAGGATTCTGGTTCCTCGCCATGTATTTGTCTGGATATCTAACATTTACTGAGGCCGGGATTTGAATCTCCCAAGATTTTTGGGGGACAATATTCATGTTATTCTTTTAAAACCATAATTTAATTTAATGCATTGTAACCAGTTCATAAACCAAGTATGCATAACTGAGCAAATTGAATCCTTACCGAAAATTCAAAGGGTGAAGTACTTGTACAATTTGGGGTTGTCTTTACTGAATAATTGATGAGCTAGCCAAGCCAGGAGCTGCATATGAGTAAAAAGAAAGACTTGCATTTCTACAGCACCAGTCACAACCTCAGGACGTCACAAAGTGCTTTACAGCCAATGAAGTACTTTTGAATGTAGTCACTGTTGTAATGTACATAGCAGCCAATTAGTGCACAGCAAGCTCCCACAAACAGCAATGTGATAATGACCGGATAATCTGTTTTAGAGATGTTGGTTGAGGGATAAATATTGACCAGGACACTGGGGAGAACTCCCCTGCTCGTCTTCGAATAGTGCCATGGGATCTTTTACATCCCTGAGAGAGTAGACGGGGCCACGATTTAACGTCTCATCCGAAAGACGGCACCTCCAACAGTGCAGCACTCCCTCAGCACTGCACTGGAGCGTCAGCCTGGATTATGAGCGAGCTCAAGTCTCTGGAGTGGGACTTGAACCCACGACCTGCTGACTCAGAGGTGAGAGTGCGACCCACTGAGCCAATGATGACACCTAAGTGAAGGGTTAATACTGCGAGCAGCCCGAGAGTTGTCTGTGGAAAAGGGGGCGGAGCTTGTCACAGCACACGAGAACAAGCAATTCCAAACAACACTTGCTGTGCATGACTACATTTAAAGGGGCAGTCCACTGAATTGACTGAAAGCAATTGACTTAAATATAGTTCTCAATCAGTGTTCAACTTGGATTAATCAGACATATTACATAGTTATGCAGTATTTACAGCACAGAAACAGGCCATTCAGCCCAACTGGTCTATCCCGGTGTTCATGCTCAACACGAGCCTAGTCAGATGTAGTCATCACGTCTGATGAATTGCTGCAGATGGAAATGTTGCCTCCTGAAATTTTAAAACAATTGCACGGTGCTGGTAAAAATGATACGTGTCAGGTGTCTGAAACTGGACAGACTAACCGATCAAAGTTAGCCGTCACCTCTTCTCTTGTTGTGTCAATGTATTGCCATACTCAAGCGTTAAGCACCGAGCGAACAATGTTCAGAGAGCTAGAATTTAAACAGCAGCTGGCCCAGGCAGTTCAGGCTCAGGAAACTGTCTTACAAACAGAATTCCAATGGTCTGAAAGAGAGGCAGAGTGTAAGCAGCATCTAATTCAGAAAGAACTAGAATTCACCCAGCAGTTGAGCCAGAAAAAGCTAGCCACACAGGAGTTCCCATTTCGGCACTGTGGCGGGGGCGGAAAACATAAGAACATAGGAATTAGGAGCAGGAGTTGGCCATACGGCCCCTCCAACCTGCTCCGCCATTCAATGACCTCAACTCCACTTTCCCACCCGATCTCCATATCCCTTGATTCCCCTAGGGTCCAAAAATCTATCGATCTCAGCCTTGAATATACTCAATAACTCAGCATTCACAGCCCTCTGGGGCACAGAATTCCAAAGATTCACAGCACTCTAAGTTAAGAAATTCCTCCTCATCTCGGTTTTAAATGGCCGACCCCTTATCCTGAGACTATGCCCCATAGTTCTAGACTCTCCAGCCAGGGGAAACAACCTCTCAGCGTCTACCTTGTGTAAGATTAGGTCAAGGGTCACAGATTACCCAAAAGGGTGGAGGAGTCACAAGTGGTTTATTGAGGAGTGATGGTTCAAATACAGCACGGTGGCATAGTGGTTAGCACTGTTGCCTCACAGCGCCAGGGACCCGGGTTCGAATCCGGCCTCGGGTGACTGTCTGTGTGGAGTTTGCACATTCTCCCCGTGTTTGCGTGGGTTTCCTCCGGGTGCTCCGGTTTCCTCCCACAGTCCAAAGATGTGCGGGTTAGGTTGATTGGCTATGATAAATTGACTTTTAGTGTTAGGGTGATTAAATACATGGGGTTACGGGGATAGAGTGGGATATGTGTTGGTGTAGGGGTTACGGGGATCGGGTGGGATATGTGTCGGTGCAGGCTCGATGGGCCGAATGGCCTCTATCTGCACTGTGGGGTTTCTGTGATTCTGTGAACACATAATCAGGATAGACACAGTTAGACATATGACCCGTAACAAGTGAGAATGGTTTACCAGGCCCGGATCGGACGGATGAGGCAGGACGACTTGATCTTTGCAGCCTCCGGTAACGATCTCTTCTTCTTCAGTCGTCTCTGAGGCTGGCTGAGGTGTTAAGCGGAAGCTAGAACGGATCCACCGCGGGGAGCTCTCCTCCGTCTGTCCTTCTTTCCCTTCTTGACTGCCCGTTTATATACCTGATTTCAGGGGCCGGTAGATACCTCACGTCAATCATTCATTTAATTATATTTACCCATTCCACTGTTCAATTACAGGGGAATAGATACCCAAGGCAGACCCCTCCTAACCTAAGCTCCAGTCCCATGGGATCATTCCTTCACTTATCTCTTGTATGGACATCTTGTTACCTTCTCCCAGACAGTTTGTTTTAGATACGTGGATCATGAGGCTCCATCCCCAACCTCTTATCAGGCCCAGTCATGCCTACACAAAGGCCTGTTTCTACGTTATGTCCTTGGCCTCATAATGAGCCAATGTGAAAACCCTTATCTAACATGATTAACATTGTTCTGTGACAGCTCAGGCAGACTGCTGAAGAATATCCCTTAACTAGAGAAGCCTATTTCTTATGATTCTATAGAACCACTATTTCTTACACCTGTCAATCCCTCTCAGAATCTTATGTTTCAATGAGATCGCCTCTCATTCTTCTAAACTCCAGAGAGTATCGGCCCAGTCTACTCAATCTCTCCTCATAGGACAACCCTCTCATCCCAGGGATCAATCTAGTGAACCTTCGTTGCACCGCCTCTAAGGCAAGTATGTCCTTTCTCAGATAAGGAGACCAAAACTGTGCCCAGTACTCCAGGTGTGGTCTCACCAAGGCCCTGTACAATTGTAGCAAGACTTCCTTACTCTTATACTCCAACCCCCTTGCAATAAAGGCCAACATGCCAAGTGCCTTCCTAATTGCTAATTGGAAACATGATTGAAGGGATTAAACATGGAGTTGCAGGAAAGATGGGCATGGATTTGGGAGGTGACAACACGTTCAAGGACATTGGAGAGGAAAGGGAGGTTGGAGATGGGGTGGTAGTTTGCAAGGACGGAGGGGTCAAGGGTGTTTTTTTTGAGAGGGGTGATGACGGCAGATTTGGAGGAGGTGGGGGACAGTACCCGAGGAGAGGGAGCTGCTAACAATATCAGCAAGCATGGGGGTCAGCAGTTTAGTGGGAATAGGGTCGAGAGAGCAAGAGGTGGGTCTCACGGATAAGTTTGGAGGGCCCATGAGGGGAGATAGGAGAAAAACTAGAGAAAGATGCGAGTTCAGGGCTAAATCAATGAGGAAGTTTGGCTTGTTGGGCAAGGGAAAAGGAGGGATGAGGCAGAGGCAGCTGAATGGATGGTCTCAATCTTAGTGACAAAGTGGTCCATGAGCTCCTTGCACTTGTTAGGAACAAAGGAACAGGAGCAATATTCCCCCTAAGGTGCGCGGTGATTGTTAATCCGCTGAGCGGTAAGGGGGAGCGGGACAAGAAGAAGGCTGGCACGATTAGTCCCTAGATGGCGTGCTGGGCGGGGCGGTCGGCGAGAGAATAGGATGGGGCAGTTGGGGTTGCTGCTCGTAAGGAGGCAGTGACGAGTGCCTCAATGGATCCCTCAGAGGATGCCAGGGGAGTGATTTGGGTGTGGGTGGGGGAAAGTACCCTAGAGGGGAGAAATGAAAGGTGGCATGACTCGGTGAAAGAAAGGGGAGAAGACAGGTGAGAAGGGCCCAAGGGTGACAGATAGAAGAGAAAAGAAGGCCACAGAAGTAATGGAGTGGCAGCCAAAATGGCATGTGAATGGACACAGGGAAACTCAGGTTACACGGGCAGGGAAATGATTAGGAGAGATATGTCCTGGTTTAAACAGAGGATAGTGAGGAGACAATAAGAGAGTCCAAAGTTAAACTCAGGGGTCCCGTGGTGGGATGAAGTTGAATTGTAGATGAGGTGGAGCCAGCTTGGACCCAGTACGCCAGCGGAGGGATGAATGGAGCCAGCGGCAGAGAGAGGCAGGCAGAAACATAGAAGATAGGAGCAGGAGTGGGCCATTCGGCCCCTCGAGCCTGTTCCGCCATTTAATGAGATCATGGCTGATCATCCAAATTCAGTACCCTGTCCCTGCTTTCTCCCCATATCCCTTGATCCCTTTAGCCTTAAGAAATATATCTAACTCCTTCTTGAATATATTTAATGAATTGGCCTCCACTGCCTTCTGTGGTAGAGAATTCCACAGGTTCACCACTCTCTGGGTGAAGAAATTCCTCCTCATCTCAGTCCTAAATGGCTTACCCCATATCCTTAGACGGTGACCCCTGGTTCTGGACTCCCCCGCCATCGGGAACATCCTTCCTGCATCTAGTCTGTCTAGTCCTGTTAGAATTTTATAAGTTTCAATGAGATCCCCTCTCATTCTTCTAAACTCTAGCAAATATAAGCCTAATCGACCCAATCTCTCTTCATATGTCATTCCTGCCATCCCAGGTATCAGTCTGGTGAATCTTCGCTGCACTCCCTCCATGGCAAGAACATCCTTCCTCAGATAAGGCGACCAAAACTGCACACAATACTCAAGGTGTGGTCTCACCAAGGCCCTGTACAACTGCAGCAAGACATCCTTGCTCCTGTACTCGAATCCTCTTGCTATATAGGCTAACATACCATTTGCCTTCTTAACCGCCTGCTGCACCTGCATGCTTACCTTCAGCGACTGGTGCACAAGGACACCCAGGTCTCATTGCTCTTCCCCTTCTCCCAATCTATTGCCGTTCAGATAATAATCTGCCTTCCTGTTTTTGCCACCAAAGTGGATAACCTCGCATTTATCCACATTATACTGCATCTGCCATGCATCTGCCCAATCACCCAACCTGTCCAAATCATACTGGAGTTTCTCGGCATCCTCCTCACAGCACACACGCCCACCCAGCTTTGTGTCATCTGCAAACTTGGAGATATTACATCTAGTTCCCTCGTCTAGATCATTAATATATATTGTGAATAGCTGGGGTCCTAGCACCGATCCCTGCGGTACCCCACTAGTCACTGCCTGACATTCGGAAAAAGACCCGTTTAGTCCAACTCTTTGCTTCCTGTCTGGTTCTGTCTGCCAACCAGTTCTCTGTCCAAGTCAGTACCATACCCCCAATCCCATGTGCTTTAACTTTAATACGTTAATCTCTTATGTGGGACCTTATCGAAAGCCTTCTGAAAGTCCAAATACACCACATCCACTGGTTCTCCCTTATCTATTCTACCAGTTACATCCTCAAAAAATTCCAGTAGATTAGTCAAGCATGATTTAGCTTTTGTAAATCCATGTTGACTTTGTCCGATATTGTCACTGTTATCCAAGTGCTCTGCTATTACATCTTTTATAATGGACTCTAGCATTTTCTACCCTTTAATTAATTTAAATTAAATTAAATCAAATTAATACCACTAATTACACTACAATTAAATGATATACTCAAGGGCCCTTGTTTACTAGCACTCCCCGCTGCACAACAGAGACCTTAGAAACTATAACCACAAGAATGAAGACCTTCTAAACTTTATAAACTATTAACCTTAACTGTCCAGCTATAGAGTAGTATAAATAAATACTCACCTGGCCGTACTCACCCAATCAGCTGCTTTCTCTTGCCCGCATCACTTTCTGAATCGTGACGTGGCTCTGGAACGCCGCCGCCGGTCTGCGAGATTGGTAAGCCTCGGAAAAAAAGCCCGCGAAAGTGAGTTTAGATACTAGAAAGTGGCACAGCAAAGGTCATTGGGCAGCAGTGGACCAGAATCTAGAGCAGGCTGGGAACCGGCAGAATCAGATCAGAGTTTGCTCAGCGTAGAGTGAAAGATTCACGGTAGCGGAGCAGAAAACCGAGGATGCAGGAGCAGACCAGGTACTAGGATCGAGCTGACCCAGCAGAGAATGCGGACTCTGTAGAAAGCAGTGGCAATGGTGGAGGTCACTTTAAGTCCTAGAAGCCAGCAGACTAATGGATTTCAGCAGGTAGATTTGCCAATTTTGGTTGGACGTACACCTGGAGGTTTTATCACATTACCTTCCACCTCCACCACCCGACCCCACCCCACGGTCAAACAGCCTTTTTCCCCCATCTACAATATTATTATAAGCAATAAAGAAGTGTTTAAAGAAAATGAAAAAAACACACGATATTTTTGACTGCCCCTATTATTTATCTCCTGGGTTGCTCCGAGCAGGAGTAGGGTTCCCAACCCTCCTGCTTTGGGCGGGAGTTTACCGGAATGGGTGAATGATCTCCCAAGCGCTGTTGTTTGTGACTCAGGAGAAACATAGGATTACACAGGATATACGGGACAGAAACAGGCCATTCGGCCCAACCAGTCCATACCGGCGTTTATGCTCCACTCAAGTCTCCTCCCATCTTTCCTCATCTAAATCTATCAGTGTAACCCTCTATTCCCTTCTCCCTCATATGCTTCTCTAGCCTCCCCTTAACATAAGAACATAAGAAATAGGAGCAGGAGTAGGCCAATCGGCCCCTCGAGCCTGCTCCGCCATTCAACAAGATCATGGCTGATCTGATCCTAACCGCCAATCCACTATCACAGAACCATCTCCTGAATCTAACAGAATTAGACACACGAAATAGGAGCAGGATCAGGCTACACGGCCCCTGGGCCCGCTCCGCTACCCACAGGGCCATGACCGATCCGAACCTAGACTCATGTCCAAATTCCTGCCCGCTCCCCGTAACCCCGTTTTTTGGGGCAGCATATTCCGTGGACCTACCACCCTCTGAGTGAAGTAGTTCCTCCTCATCTCAGTTTTGAAAGAGCAGCCCCTTATTCTAAGACTATGCCCCCTAGTTCTAGTTTCACCCATCATCGGGAACATCTTCCCTGCATCCACCCGATCCAACCCCTTCACAATCTTATATGTTTCAATAAGATCGCCTCTCATTCTTCTGAACTCCAATGAGTAGAGTCCCAATCTACTCAACCTCTCCTCATATGTCCATCCCCTCATCCCCGGGATTAACCGAGTGAAACTTCTTTGTACTGACTCGAGAGCAAGTATGTCCGTTCTTAAGTATGGACACCAAAACTGTACGCAGTATTCCAGGTGCGTTCTCACCAATACCTTGTACAACTGAAGCAATACCTCCCTATTTTTATATTCTATCCCCCTAGCAATGAAAGCCAACATTCCATTGGCCTTCTTAATCACTTGCTGCACCTGCATACTAACCTTTTGAGTTTCGTGCACCAGGACCCCCAGATCCCTTTGTACTTCAGTACTTTCCAGATTCTTGCCATTAAGATAATAACTTGCTCTACGATTTTTCCTGCCAAAGTGCATAACCTCACACTTTCCAGTATTGTATTCCATCTGCCAAATCTCTGCCCACTTACTTAGCCTGTCTATGTCCCCTTGAAGGTTTTTTATGTCCTCCTCACTCACTACTTTCCCTCCCATCTTAGTATCATCTGCAAACTTTGATATGTTACACTCGGTCCCCTCCTCCAAATCGTTAATATAGATTGTAAAGAGTTGGAGACCCAGCACTGACCCCTGCGGAACACCACTAGTTACTGATTGCCAGTCTGAGAATGAACCATTTATCCCAACTCTCTGCCTTCTGTTAGATAGCCAATCCTCTATCCATGCCAGAATATTACCCCCAATCCCGTGATTTTTTATCTTAAGCAATAATCTTTTGTGTGGCACCTTGTCAAATGCCTTTTGGAAGTCTAAATACACTACATCCACTGGTTCCCCTTTATCCACCCTATATGTTACTTCCTCAAAGAACTCCAGCAAATTTGTCAAACATGACTTCCCCTTCATAAAACCATGCTGACTTTGTCCTATTAAATTATGACTATCCAAATGTCCTGTTACTGTCTCCTTAATAATGGACTCCAAAATTTTACCTACCACAGATGTTAGGCTAACCGGTCTATAGTTTCCAGCCTTCTGTCTACTGCCCTTTTTAAATAAGGGTGTTACATTAGCAGTTTTCCAGTCTGCCGGGACCATTGCCGAGTCCAGGGAGTTTTGGAAAATTATTACCAATGCATCCACAATCCCTACCGCCACTTCCCTCAAGACCCTAGGATGTAAGCCATCAGGTCCAGGTGATTTATCCGCCTTGAGTCCCATTATTTTACCGAGTACCACTTCTTTAGTGATTTTGATCGTGTTTAGCTCCTCCCCCCCTTTAGCCCCCTGTTTGTCCAGTGTTGGGATATTCTTAGTGTCTTCTACTGTAAAGACTGATGTAAAATATTCATTCAGTGTTTTTGCCATCTCCATATTTCCCACCATTAATTTCCCGGTCTCATCCTCTAAGGGACCAACATTTACTTTAGCCACCCTTTTTCTTTTTATACAACTATAAAAACTCTTACTATCTGTTTTTATATTTTTTGCTAATTTACTTTCATAATCTATCTTCCCTTTCTTAATCAATCTTTTTGTTATTTTTTGCTGTCTTTTAAAGTTTTCCCAATCCTCTATCGTCCCACTAGATTTGGCTACCTTATATGCCCTTGTTTTTAGTCGAATACTATCCTTAATTTCTTTACTTAGCCACGGATGGCTGTCTTTTCTTTTACACCCTTTTCTTCTCAGTGGAATATATATTTTTTGGAAGTTGTAAAATAACTCCTTAAATGTACACCACTGATCATGTATCGTCTTACCCTTTAATCTATTTTCCCAATCCACTCTACTCAATTCTGCTCTCATACCTTCATAGTCTCCTTTATTCAAGCTTAGCACGCTTGTTTGAGATCCAACCTTCTCACCCTCTAATTGAATATGGAATTCAACCATGTTATGGTCACTCATTCCAAGGGGATCCTTTACTAGGACATTTTTAATTAATCCTGTCTCGTTACACAGGACCAGATCTAAGGTTGCCTGCCCCCTGGTCGGTTCAGTTACATACTGCTCAAGAAACCCATCCCTAATACACTCAATGAACTCATCCTCAAGGCAGCCCTGCCCAATTTGATTTGTCCAATTAATATGATAGTTAAAATCCCCCATAATTATAGATGTTCCCTTATTACAAGCCTCAACTATTTCCTGATTGATACTCCGTCCAACAGAGTTGCCACAGTTCGGAGGCCTATAGACTACGCCCACTAGTGTTTTTTTCCCCTTATTATTCCTTACCTCCACCCAAACTGTTTCATTATCCTGATCTTTTGACCCAATATCATTTCTCTGTATTACAGTGATCCCTTCCTTTATTAACATAGCCACCCCACCTCCCCTTCCTTCCTGCCTGTCCTTCCTGATCGTTAAATAACCTGGTATGTTTAATTCCCAGGCATTGTCACCCTGCAGCCATGTTTCTGTAATGGCCACAAGATCATACCCATATGTAGTTATTTGTGCCATTAACTCATCTATTTTGTTACGAATGCTACGTGCATTCAGATAGAGAACTTTCAAATATGTTTTGTGACACTTAGTTCCTGCTTTTGCCCTTTTTATTACTTTACCTTTTACTCCATACCTTCTGCCCCTTCCTGACATGCTCTGGTTTTTAATTTCCCCACTGCTACTTAAGTCTATGACCTTCTCTGTTGTCATTTGTATTATTTGCTCCCTAGGAACCTCCCCCCCACTAGTTAGTTTAAAGCCCTCTCTACAGCCCTAGCTATATGATCCGCCAGGACTCTAGTCCCAGCACTGGCCAAGTGAAGCCCGTCCCAACGGAACAGCTCCCTCCTGCCCCAGTACTGGTGCCAGTGTCCCAGGAAGCAAAACCCATTTCTCCCACACCAGTCTTTGAGCCACGCATTTAACTCTCTAATTTTATTTATCCTAGCCAAATTCGCTCGTGGCTCAGGTAATAATCCGATTATTACCCTTGTGGTTCTGCTTTTTAATTTGGCCCCTAGCTGCTCAAACTCCCTCAGCAGAACCTCCTTCCTTGTCCTATCTATGTCGTTGGTACCAACATGGACCACAACAACTGGATCCTCTCCCTCCCACTCCAAGTTTCTCTCCAGTCCAGAGGAGATGTCCTTAACCCTGGCACCGGGCAGGCAACACAGCCTTCGGGACTCTCGCTCTCGGCTGCAGAGAACTCTATCTATCCCCCTAACGATACTATCCCCTACCACTACAACATTTCTTTTAACTCCCCCCACTTGAATGGCCCCCCGCTCCACGGTGCTGTGGCCAGGTTGCTCATCCTCCCCGCAGTCCCTGTTCCCATCCTCACAGGGAGTAAGAGCCTCGAACCTGTTGGACAAGTGCAAGGGCTGCGGCTCCTCCAACACTACCTCCTGGATCCCCGTACCTGCCTCACTTCGAGTCACACCATCCTGACCCTGGCCACGGACTACATCTGAATTAATTAATCTAATTGGTGTGACTACCTCCTGATACACAGAGTCCAGGTAACTCTCCCCCTCCCTGATGTGTCTCAGTGTTTGAAGCTCGGACTCCAGCTCTTCAACACAGAGCCGGAATTCCTCGAGCAGCCAACACTTACTGCAAATGTGATCACCGTGAGCATCAATGGTGTCCACCAGCTCCCACATATTGCAGCAGCAACACATCACCTGATCTCCCATTCTATGTAATTAATTAAATTTATTAATATTATTCTTAAATACCCTCTGCCTCGATTCTAGATGGTGAATATCACACCTTAGAAACTATAAACCAAGGAGATTTAAGCTTAAAAAGGGAGAAATACTTACCAACCAATCACTTACCCGCTTTGTGGGGATGTCACACCTTGAATACTTTTTACCTCTCTCCTTCCCTGAGATTGGAGATTGGTGAGGCCTACCTGAGCCTCTGGGGCCTGTTGTAGTCGCTCTGCTGCGCTGCTCCGCCTCCACCCGCTGCCGCACTGGGGCCTACCTGAGCCTCTGAGGCCTCTTGTAGTCGCTCTGCCGCTCAGCTCCGCCTCCACCCATACTATTCGCCTCAACCACTCCCTGTAGTAGTGAGTTCCACATTCTCACCACTCTCTGGGTAAAGAAGTTTCTTCTGAATTCACTATTGGATTTCTTGGTGACTATCTTATATTGATGGCCTCTAGTTATGCTCTTCCCCACAAGTGGAAACATTCTCTCTGTATCCACTCTATCAAAATTTTTCATAATTTTAAAGACCTCTATTAGGTCACCCCTCAGCCTTCTTTTTTCAAGAGAAAAGAGACCCAGCCTGTTCATCCTTTCCTGATATGTATACCCTCGCATTTCTGGTATTATCCTTGTAAATCTTCTCTGCACCCTCTCCAGTGCCTCTATATTCTTTCTATAATATGGCAACCAGAACAGTATGCAGTACTCGAAGTGTGGTCTAACCAAGGTTCGATACAGGTTTAGCATAACTTCCCTACTTTTCAATTCTATCCCTCTAGAAATAAACCCTAGTGCTTGGTTTGCTTTTTTTATGGCCTTGCTAACCTGTATTGCAGCTTTTAGTGATTTGTGTATTTGTACTCTTAGATCCCTAGCCCACCCAGACTCACACCCTCCAAGTGATAAGTGACCCCCCTATACTTCCTACCAAAATGTAATACCTTGTAGGAGTCGCTGGAAATAAACAGACTGCGAGACTTTCATAACAGCAAAGAAAAACGTATGTTAGCTTTATTAACTCTCCGCATGGACTCAGGGACCCGGCCTCGTCACAGGGCTATGACGTCATCACACAATCGACGACTCTTAAAGGGACCCTGCCCCGATAACCCAACCAAGCTCCGTACATAACGTGGAGTGATAACAACATTGGCTATACATAGTGAATTGTGTTACTGTCCCTATGTGGTCTCCGCCACATACGTCCCCCCAGAATTCACTAGAACTGGCAATGTCAGTCGTTGAGGGGCCCGGATCACACGGCCAAAATGGCTCCTTAAGTCCGGGGCGGGGACCTGGAGGGTTGCAGGAGGGTCCCCGAGCGCTCGGTGGTGGACTGAGGGTGCAGAAGCCGGAGGTCGGCCCCGCCGCGGGGGCTGAGCCAACCTAACGGGTCGGTCCAGATCCAGGTGGGCCGGCTTAAGACGGTCCACGGAAATGTAGTCCGGCTTACCGCTGACACCCACCTCGAAGGCCTTGTCCCCGGCTTCCAGGATGCAGAATGGTCCGTCGTAGGGTGGGTGAAGAGGTCCCCGGTGGGCGTCGTGGTGGACGAAAACGTTCTCCGCTGCACGAAGGTCGGGCGGAACGTGGGACTGAGGGAGACTGTGCTGCGACACGGGCACCAGCGCGAAAACCTTGGCGTTGTCCAGGAGGGCGGACCGCTGACGGGCTGTGGACCAAGGGTCCGTGGCGTTGGGGACGAAATCCCCGGGAACCCACAGTGGCTGCCCGTAGACGAGCTCGGTGGACGAGGACTGGAGGTCCTCCTTGGGGGCAGTCCTGAGTCCCAGCATGACCCACGGGAGTCTGTCGCTCCAACTGTCGTCCCGGAGGCTGGCCCGGAGCACGGCCTTCATGGAGCGATGAAACCGTTCGCACAGCCCATTAGCCTGAGGGTGATATGCGGTGGTGCGGTGGAGTCTCAACCCGAGGCCTTGGGCGACTGTGTTCCAGAGCTCCGACGTGAACTGGGGCCCCCGGTCGGAGGAGACGTCAGATGGGGCGCCGAACTGGGCGACCCAAGTGTTGATGAATGCCCGAGCCACATCGGCGGATGTTGTTGACGACAGTGGGACGGCTTCCAGCCATCGGGTGGTTCTGTCGACCTTTGTGAGGAGGTGGATGAACCCGCGGCAGGGGCCCCACCAGGTCCACGTTAACATGGTTGAACCGCCTCTCGGGCACCGCGAAAGGCGCCAATGGGGCCTTAGCATGACGATGCACTTTCGAGCGCTGGCATACCACGCAGGTATTGGCCCAGTCGCGAACGTCCTTCTTGAGCCCGTGCCCGACGAACTTAGCCGCCACCAGCTTCTGTGATGGCTTCCTGCCCGGGTGGGAAAGGCTATGGACGGTGTCGAAAACCTGCCGTCTCCACCCATCGGGCACGACGGGGCGTGGCTGCCCAGCGGAGACGTCACACAGGAGCGTGGTGCCGGCATCGTCAAACGCGACGTCCGCTAACTGAAGGCCCGTGACAGCCGTCCTGTAGGCCTGGACGTCCGGGTCGGAGGCCTGGTCGGCCGCCATGCGGGTGTAGTCGATGCCGAGGTGTACGGCGCTGGCGACAGCCCGGGAGAGACAGTCGGCGACGGGGTTGTTTTTCCCAGCCACATGCTGGATGTCCGTCGTGAACTCGGAGACGAAGGAAAGCTGGCGCTGCTGACGGGCCGACCACGGCTCGGAAACTTTGGCCATGGCGAAGGTCAACAGCTTGTGGTCCACGAACGCCGTGAACGGGCGGGCCTCCAGCAGGAAACGGAAGTGTCGGACGGCGAGATAGAGGCCGAGAAGCTCGCGATCGAAGGTGCTGTACTTCCGTTCATTGGGGCAGAGCTGCCGGCTGAAGAAGGCAAGCGGCTGCCAGGTGCCGTTGACCCACTGTTCGTGGACGGCGCCGACAGCATAGTCCGAAGCGTCAGTGGTGAGAGCGATCGGCGCATCGGGCAACGGATGCGCCAGCATGGTCGCGTTAGCCAGGGCCCTTTTCGTGTCTGTGAAAGAATTGGCCATCTCCTCGGACCAGTCGACGGCGAGCTTGGCGGGCTTGCCTTTGAGGGCCTCGTAAAGGGGCCGCATAAGCTGGGCTGCCCGGGGAATGAAGCGATGATAAAAGTTCACCATGCCCAAAAACTCCTGCAGGGCCCTCATGGTGAGGGGTCGCGGAAAATCCTTCACGGCCTCCACTTTCGACGGCAGTGGCACCGTCCCGCCCTTTGTGATGCGGTGCCCGAGAAAGTCGATCGAGGACAGCCCGAACTGACACTTGGCCAGATTGACGATTAGGCCGTGCTGGCTGAGGCATTCGAAGAGAGTCCAGAGGTGGGACACATGCTCCGTCCTGGGGGCGCTGGCGATGAGAATGTCGTCCAGGTAGATGAACAGGAATGGCAGGTCCCGTAACACGGTGTCCATTAGGCGTTGAAAAGCCTGAGCGGCGTTTTTGAGACCGAATGGCATGCAAAGGAATTCGAACAGCCCAAACGGGGTGATCACCGCGGTTTTCGGGACGTCCTGCGGCCGAACGTGGACCTGGTGGTTGTACGGATAACCGTAGCTGTCGTAAAGACAGTGAGGTATGATTGACAGTTGGTTGACAGCTGACACCATATCTGGGGGCGGGATCCGACACCATCTTGGCCATGCTTGAAGTACTGTACTAGGAGACACAGAGTCAGGACTGAATAAATGGCACTCCACTACAACTGCTTGGGAGACTCGTAATTACGTTATTAAGATAACATTACATGGTACCAGGATTTATAGAACTCACGATAAGGACATACTACAACAATGGAAGGAATAAAACCTCCGGCTAGCCTGCAACTAGAAGGAAATGTGGATGAAAATTGGTGTGTCTTCAAGCAACGCTTTCTTCTCTACCTCACAGCGACTGATGCTTCGACTTGCTCTGGAACACATAAAGTAGCTTTGTTGCTAACAGTGGCTGGCTCGCAGGCAATCGAGCTGTTTAACACATTTACGTTTGCAGCCAAAGATGATAAAAATGATCTGGACAAGGTGATAGAACGGTTCGACGAATACTGCACTCCAAAAAAGAATGAAACGTATGAGAGGTTTGTGTTTCGCTCCCGCGTGCAAAAGCAAGGAGAATCCTTTGATTTTTTTTGACGGACTTGAAAATAAAAGCACAAACATGCAACTTTAAGGACCTGAAGGAAGTGATGATACGCGATCAAGTCGCTTTTGGAATACTCGACAAGAAGGTGAGGGAGAGAATGCTTAGAGACAATGACCTAAATTTGGATGCAGCAGTGAAAATATGTCATGCTAGTGAACTCTCAGCGATGCACACGAAAACTTTCAAAGGGAGCAGCACAGCAGTGGGCGGGAGCACTCTGGGGCTGAAATACCTGCCGGTGGATGTGGTACACAAAAGGGGCACAAGAGGGCCCATGGAGTTCAAGACGATGATGCCTTACGAATGCAGATGGTGCGGTAATAAACACGTAGCCAGACAGTATCCTGCTTATGGGAAGAACTGTACAAAATGTAAAGGCAGGAATCACTTTGCCAAGATGTGTTTTGGGGAAGAGAAAACTGAAGGTAAAAAGACAGTGCATGCTATTGAGACTGAAGAGACAGGAGCAGAGACTTTGTTTGTTGGAATGGTGCAAAATGAGTCAAAACAGGGCAAAAATGCTAATGAAGTGCACTCTGTAGGACCAAAGACTGAAGTTTGGATAGCTCCCTTGCTGGTAAATGGCACCATTGTTCCCTTTAAGCTAGATACAGGTGCTAAGGCAAACCTCATAAGTTGGAGTGATGCACGGAATCTCAAAGTGTGACCTAAAATACTGAACAAGACAGTGTCTTTGAAGGCATACAATGGACAAAGCATTGAAACAAAAGGAACGTGTAGGCTAAATGTCAAGGTAAAAATTCACATTCATCCTTTGACCTTTGTTATGGTGCCTGAAGGACATGAGTCACTGTTGGGGGATAAGGCCTGTGTGGATTTGGGCTTGGTAAAACGAGTCTATACTATCAATGAACTGAACTGTGTGCAGAGTGCCCCCCAAGATAGTACAAATCTGACTCATGAGACTATAGCACACAAATATGCAGATGTATTTCAGGGTTTCGGAGCACTGCCCTTTACATACTCCATCAAACTGAGAGAGGATGCACAACCTGTGATTCACGCACCCAGGAGAGTTCCAGTGGCTCTCCGTGAAAAACTGAAGAACGAGCTAGACCGCATGGAGGGACTAGCTGTCATAAAGAAGATTGAGGAACCGACTGACTGGGTAAATTCCATGGTCTGCGTCAATTCAAAGAAAACTGATAAATTGCATGTCTGCATGGATCCCAAGGACCTTAACGCCAATATCAAAAGAGAGCACTACCAAATTCCAAAGAGAGAGGAAATAGTCAGCGAAATGACAGAAGCGAAAGTCTTCTCCAAGATGGACGCCTCGCATGGTTTTGGGCAGTTGAAACTTGATGAAGAAAGTGCTAAGCTGTGCACTTTTAACACCCCGTTTGGTCGATACGCCTACCAGCGTCTGCCCTTTGGTATTAGCTCCGCCCCAGAAATCTTTCACAGAGGAGCAATGGAGCAAATCATCGAGGGCCTGGAGGGAGTGCGGGTGTACGTGGATGATCTGGTAGTATGGGGCTCCACTCAGGGGGAGCACGACACCAGGCTGGAGAAAACACTTCAGAGAATACAGCAGTATGGACTCAAACTAAATAAAGACAAATGTCAGTTCAGTATCAATGAAATCACATTCCTCGGAGACAAGATCTCTACAGAGGGGATTCAGCCAGACAAGTCAAAGGTAAAAGCTATACATGACATGGAGAAACCAAAGGACAAGAAAGGGGTTCAGCGGGCCCTCGGCATGGTTAACTACCTAGGAAAATTCATTCCAAATCTAGCAGTGAAAACTGTTCATCTGAGAAAACTGCTGCACCAAGAGACAGAGTTCCAATGGGGACTTGAACATGAGAGAGAATGGAAGGGGCTGCTACACATTCTAGCAAGTGAACCCCTACTGAAGTTCTTCTGCCCTAAAAAGAGGACAAAAGTGTCCACAGATGCCTCTAAGAATGGATATGGGGCTGTCCTTCTACAGGAAGATGAAGGAGAATGGTGACCAGTGGCGTATGCGTCACGCTCCATGATGGCTACAGAGTGCCGGTACGCGCAAATCGAGAAGGAGTGCCTTGGCTTGGCATTCGGGTGTGAAAAATTTCATACCTTCATCTATGGTCTTCCCAAGGTTATCCTAGAAATGGACCATAAGCCACTGCTAGGGATCGCAAAGAAGAATCTGTGTGACATGTCACCACGGATACAGCGCCTAATGATGAGACTTCAACGTTACGATTTTGAGCTAACATATGTGCCAGGGACACAAATGTTCATTGCAGACACACTATCCAGGGCTGCGCCTTACGCCACACAAAACAGTGAATCAGAAGAGGATGTGGCTCTTCATGTGGATATGGTCTATGCAGCATTGCCCGCCACACAGGAGAAACTATCAGTGATAGTCACAGAGACATCAAAGGACCCAGTCCTGAGTAAAGTAATGAGAAATCTTCAAGAGGGCTGGAAGAAAGGGTCATGTAAACAATATTATCACATTCAGTCTGAGCTCTCTGTGGTCAATGGACTACTGCTTAAGTGTGACAGGATAGTAGTGCCCACCTCTATGCGATGAGAAATGCTCAACAGGATACATGAAGGGCACCTGGGTGCAGAAAAGTCAAAAAGGAGAACACGTGAGGCACTCTACTGGCCAAACATGAACTCTGGTATTGACCAGTTGATCAGCGAGTGTGCTACATGTCAGGAGTATCACTACAAGCAAACAAAAGAGCCCCTCATTACCACAGAGCTCCCATCACAACCTTGGGAAAAGGTCGGAACTAATATATTTCACTATGAAGGAAAAGACTATTTGTTAGTTATTGATTATTATTCCAATTATCTGGAGATGGCTCTCTTGTCCAGTACCACATCAAGAGCTGTGATAACTCACCTGAAGTCAATCTTTGCCAGGCAGGGCATCCTTCTAACCCTGGTCTCTGATAATGGCCCTCCCTATGCCAGTCATGAGTTTCAGTCATTTGCTTCAGCGTATGAGTTTAATCATGTAACCTCCAGTCCGCTCTATCCTCAGGCTAATGGAAAAGCGGAGAAGGGGGTACAGATTGTGAAAAGACTATTAAAGAAAGCAGCACACAGCAACACTGACCCATATCTGGCCCTGATGTCGTACAGGACGGGCCCACTAGCAAGTGGCAAGTCTCCAGCTGAGCTCTTACTGGGTCAGAAAATCCGTACACGACTTCCCAGTTATGTCACACCTGACCACAGAGATGAGGTGTGGGCAGACAAGGCTCGGAAACTACAACAGAAACAAAAAACACTTCATGACCGCACAGCCACTACACTAGTGCCTCTACAGGAGAAGGATATAGTCTGCATTGAAGGGCCTGAGTCATGGCCTACAAGAGCCACAGTTCTACAACAGGTCACCCCCAGGTCATACAGTGCCATGACAGAGAACGGCAATGTGCTTCGCAGAAACAGGAGGCACCTACTGAAAACCACAGAGACCTTTCAGCCTCAGGAGGACAGAGAGGATGACGAGATGAGGGAAATGCCACAAAGAGACAAGATGAGGGAAATGCCACAAAGTGACAAAGGACACAGTAGTGATAATGTGACAAGGGACCTGTGTGGTACAGACATGAGCTTAAGGGATACAACAGGGGTGGTTCAGCAAATACCCGTTCAGCCACGCAGGTCACAGCGCGCCAGAAAGCCTGTAGTTAAACTTGACCTGTAGACAGGGATTGATAAGACTGTAAACAGTTAATGGACTCCTGGGTGTGGGTAAGGTTTATACCTACCTGTAATTAGTTCAACGGTGTAGTTACACTGACTGTTTCTATATGATGTTAACAAGTGTTACATTATGTTATGTTGTTACTGTGTTATGTCTTCATTGAAGGGGGAAGATGTACGGATAACCGTAGCTGCCGTAAAGACAGCGGGGTTTGATTGACAGCTGGTTGACGGCTGACGTCATATCCGGGGGCGGGATCCGACGCCATCTTGGCTATGCTTGAAGTACTGTACTAGGAGACACAGAGTCAGGACTGAGTAAATGGCACTCCACTACAACTGCTTGGGAGACTCGTAATTACGTTATTAAGATAACATTACAGTGGTAACCCTGAACGAGGTCCACTTTAGAGAAAACAACTTTCCCGGCCAGGCGGGCGGAAAAGTCCTGGATGTGTGGAATCGGGTAGCGGTCGGGGGTCGTAGCGTCGTTGAGGCGCCGGTAATCGCCACACGGGCGCCAACCGCCACCTGGTTTCGGTGCAATGTGGAGGGGCGAGGCCCACGGACTGTTCGACCGGTGAATGATGCCGAGGTGCACCATCGTGTCAAACTCGGCTTTAGCGATGGCGAGTTTCCCCGGGTCGAGGCGCCGAGCGCGGGCGTAGACAGGCGGACCGGTGGTCGGGATGTGGTGTTCTACCCCGTGCTTGGTGGCGGCGGACGAGAAAGTGGGCTTCGTGAGGTCCAGGAACCCGGCGAGGAGGCGGGAAAACTCGTTGGAGGCCGAGAGTGCACTGGACAACTTCGTCTCCTCCCCCCCCTCCCCCCCTCCCTCCTCCCCTCCCCCCCTCCCTCCTCCCTTCCCCCCCTCCCTCCTCCCTTCCCCCCCTCCCTCCTCCCTTCCCCTCCCTCCTCCCTTTCCCCCCCCTCCCTCCTCCCTTCCCCCCCCTCCCTGGACAACCACTGAGCGAACACGGGAGCGAACTGAAAGTCTCAGCGTTGACGAGACGTCAGTTCTGGACGTCCACCAAAAGGCCATTGGTGCAGAGGAAGTCAGCGCCGAGAAGGGGGGTGGACACTTTTGCTGTAACAAAGTCCCAAGCAAAACGCTGCCCACCAAAACACAGCGCCATGCTCCGTTTCCCGAAAGTATGGATGGAACTGCCGTTGGCGGCTTCGAGGGCGGGGCTGTGGTTCCCCCCCTGTATGTCTACGGTTGACGTGGGCAGGACGCTCACCTGGGCACCTGTGTCGCAGAGGAAACGACGTCCAGAGTCAGTGTCCGTAATGAATAACAGACTACCTGAACGGCCGACAACCATGGTAGCTAATGAGTGGGCCTTCGCGTTTCCTGACGTGGTAAAGCTGCACGGGGGCTGGCACTTCTTAGTGTTGGGGCCGAACTGCGCGTGGTAGAAGCACATGCTTGGGGGCTGCCGCCGTTGGGCTGTGGCAGTGGGGGCAGGGCCCCACATGGCCACGCAGTACTGTTGCCCGGCGGAGAAAAATTTGTCGGCCTCCTTGGCCAGGGCGCGGAAATCACTAATATGAGAGTTGGCTAAAGCCGGCCGTACCTGCCCTGGCAGCTTTTGTAGGAACAGTTCTCTGAAGAGGAAGCACGGCTTGTGCTTGCCCAGGAGGGTTAACATGTGGTCCATCAGTTCTGAGGGCTTGGAGTCGCCAAGCCCGGGTAGAGAGAGAAGCTGGCGTGCGCGCTCGGGTTCAGTTAGTCCAAAAGTCTCTAGGAGGTGCGTTCTCAACATCACAAATTTGTGGTGCTCCGGGGGGACCTCGAGCAGGCTCACGACTCTGGCCGCGGTGGAGCTGCCGAGAGCAGAGACGACGTAATAATACTTCGTGTCGTCCGCGGTGATGTCCCGGAGTGCAAACTGGGCCTCGGCCTGGGCGAAACAAGCGGCAGCCTGCCGTTCCCAAAGCTCCGGTAATTTGAGAGAAATGGCGTTCGTCGCCATCTCGGATAAAGTCTTTGGAAACGTCCAAAAGAGAAACGGGGTCACCAATGTAGGAGTCGCTGGAAATCAACAGACTGCGAGACTTTCGTAGCAGCAAAGAAAAACACGTGTTAGCTTTATTAACTCTCCGCATGGACTGAGGGACTCGGCCTCGTCGCAGGGCTATGACGTCATCACACAATCGACGACTCTTAAAGGGACCCTGCCCCGATAACCCAACCAAGTTCCATACATAACGTGGAGCGATAACAACATTGGCTATATATAGTGAATTGTGTTACTGTCCCTATGTGGTCTCCACCACAACCTCACATTTATCTGTGTTGAACTTCATTTGCCAATTATATGCCCGTTCTGCAAGTTTATTAATGTCCTCTTGTAACTTGTTGCAGTCCTCCTCAATATTGACTATCCCTCCCAATTTGGTATCATCCGCAAATTTAGAAATTGTGTTTTTGATTCCTAAGTCTAAATCGTTAATATAAATTGTGAACAGCAGTGGTCCCAGCACTGATCCTTGTGGAACACCACAACCACCTTCTGCCACTGTGAATAGCTACCCTTTACTCCCACTCTCTGCTTTCTGTCCTGAAGCCAGCCAGCAATCCATTCTGCTACTTGTCCCCTGACTCCGCATTCTCTGACCTTGTTCATCAGTCTATTATGGGGTACCTTATCGAAGGCCTTTTGAAAATCCAGATAAATTACATCTACTGCATTACCATTGTCTACTCTCTCTGTTACCTCTTCAAAAAATTCAGTAAGGTTGGTCAAGCAAGACTTTCCCTTTTGAAATCCATGTTGACTATTCATTATTGTATTTTTGGTTTCTAGATGTTCTTCTATTTTCTCCTTTAGTAGGGATTCCATTATTTTTCCTACCACCGATGTTAAGCTGACTGGTCTATAATTCCCTGGACATGTTCTATCCCCCTTCTTAAATATCGGTATTACGTTAGCTATCCGCCAGTCCTCTGGCACTATACCTTTTTCTAACTAATTATTAAATATGCGTAGTAATCTCTCGCATTTAGTCGGAATAATAACTTTGCCTACTCGTTGTAAACTTACAGGCTGCGACAGTTGAAATTCTTACAAGTACAGTCCTGGAATTTCCTTATGCTCCCTGGTTCTGGATTCCCACCAGAGGAAAGTTTCTGTATCGACCCTATCGAATCCCGTTATCATTTTAAAGACCTTGATTAGATCACCCCTCATTCTTTGATACTCATGGAGCTACAAGGCTAGTCTGTGCAACCTGTCCTCAATTTAACCCTTTAAGCCCTGGCACCATTCTGGTGAATCTGTGCCCTTCCAAGGCCAATATATCTTTCCTGAGGTTTGGTGCCCAAAACTGAATGCAGTGCTCCAGACGGGGGTCAGTATCTTTTGATGGTAAAGAGCCTTTCATAGCTAAAAGTGGGAATCTCTGAAATGAGCCTTTGGGTTCTATTAGTTCTTGGTCCCTTTACTGATAAAACTAGTGTGTAACCCCAAAGGTGGAGAGAGGATTTCTCAAACTGTCTGTCTCCTGCAAAATATGAAAAAGAACTGTATCTGTGAATACATTGCAGGGGCTGCCAGTGAGACGGCCACAGTTCCTTCCAATATTGGTATGTACAGGTCTGACTGCGCTTTCATGTTTCCAGTGCTGTATGGACAGGAACAGCCAGTCACTGTGTGACAATGCTGTCTGAGAGTGTGGCGTTTATTAAATAACTCCCTGTCTCTGGTTGGTCAGTAGGGGATCAATAGGACACCACTTACAGTCCTCTATGAGTGAGATGGTCAATCCATCAAACTATCTTCTAAATGTTCAGGATCATTCCTGTTTCTCCTTGTCTCTGAAACTTCATGACATCTGGATTGTGGCTGCAGCTGTCAGTCTCTGCCACTCGGTGTTGGTATTCCACTGAAAATCTGCTTGTCTTTTGATAACTCGGGCTAATTTCACATGAAACATATTCTTCTGTATCAACTCTATTATAGCTTAAAACTACTGCCACAGCTGCACCAGGCTCCAGCTCCTGAATCTGGGTAACATGTGAGGAGCCCCGCCTTAAGAGTGCTCAACAGTTACTGAGCCGGGAAACTACAACTACACCCCCGAGAATCTGCAACACCAACAGAGCAGAGAGGAAAGCCTGTCCTGGGAAGTGTAACATAGAAACATAGAAGATAGGAGCAGGAGTAGGCCATTCGGCCCCTCGAGCCTGCTCCGCCATTCAATGAGATCATGGCTGATCATCCAAATTCAGTACCCTGTCCCTGCCTTCTCCCCATATCCCTTGACCCCTTTAGCCTTAAGAAATATATCCAACTCCTTCTTGAATATATTTAATGAATTGGCCTCTACTGCCTTCTGTGGTAGAGAATTCCACAGGTTCACCACTCTCTGGGTGAAGAAATTCCTCCTCATCTTTGTCCTAAATGGCTTACCCCTTATCCTTAGACTGTGACCCCTGGTTCTGGACTCCCCGACCATCAGGAACATCCTTAAATCTGGCGAACAGTTTGTGCTGTAAATGTGAACTTTGCACAGAGTGTGTTAAAGGGTCGGGAGCGTTAGACTGTGTTTGTGTGTCCAGTCTCATCACGGGATTTCCGAATGCCTTTTGTATAAAACAAAAATATTTCCCCGTCAAGAGTATCGCCCTCCTCCGCTGCTGAATCCTGATGTGGGGATTTACGGCAAAGTTTGAGTTTGATGGATGATTTCACTCGAAGAACAGAGAATAGGTCAACAGTCTATTGAGGGAGTGCAATCAGTGCAGCAATTAAACACATTTAAATCAAAATTAGAGCTTTTCATTCAGGCGAAACTTTTTTGACAGCAAAACATTCTAGTTATAGAGACAGGAAGTGGTTAGTCTTGGACTCGAGTGCCCAATTTTCAGTGGAATCAGAGAGTTTAGGAAGAAAGCGAGCCAGTAGTTGTCGCAAGTGGTACATAGGTGCACAGGGGCGAGCCGTGAATGGGAAGTACTTTTCTCCCGGGTGGCTGGCAGGAGTCACAACAGCCGAGTCTTAGTGTGTCAAGTCCTGATGGCAGAGGAATCCAAAAATTGAGAAGTGAAATTTGAGCAGAAATCCAGCCGTTGAAGAGAGCATAGTGAAAACCAAGAACAGGGTCGGGAGATGGGCAGTGCGCTCCGCACAAGTAGCTTTAATTCTTCATTAAAATGGAGAGTGAAGTAGTTGACTCAGAGACTAGGGTCCTGAATTTAAATAAAGGAAACTACGATGGTATGAGGCATGAGTTGGCTAGGATGGATTGGGGAACGTTACTTAAAGGGTTGACGGTGGATAGGCAATGGCAAACTTTTAAAGATCGCATGGATGAACTACAGCATTTGTTCATCCCTGTTTGGCATAAAAAAACAAAAAAGGTGACTCAACCGTGGCAAACAAGGGAAATTAGGGATAGCATAAGATCCAAGGAGAGGACATATAAATTGGCCAGAAAAAGCAACAAACCTGAGGATTGGGAACAGTTTAGGGTTCAGCAAAGGAGGACAAAGGGATTAATTAAGAGGGGGGAAATAGAGTATGAGAGTAAGCTTGCAGGGAACATAAAAACTGACTGTAAAAGCTTTTATAGATATGTGAAGAGAAAAAGATTGGTGAAGTCAAGCGTAGGTCCCTTGCAGTCAGAATCAGGGGAATTTATAATGGGGAACAAAGAAATGGCGGACCAATTGAATACATATTTTGGTTCTGTCTTCACAAATAGGACACGTAATAACCTCCCAAAGATGTCGGGGAACATAGGGTCGAATGAGAGGGAGGAACTGAAAGAAATCAGTATTTGTAGGGATATGGTGTTAGGGAAATTGACGGGATTGAAGGCCGATAAATCACCAGGGCCTGATAATCTACATCCTAGGGTACTTAAGGAAGTGGCCATAGAAATAGTAGATGCATTGCTTGTCATCTTCCAAAATTCTATAGACTCTGGAAGTTCCCATGGATTGGAGGGTAGCTAATGTAACCCCACTATTTAAAAAGGGTGGTAGAGAGAAAACGGGGAATTATAGACCGGTAAGCCTGACATCGGTAGTGGGGAAAATGCTGGAGTCCATTATAAAAGATGTAATAGCAGAGCACTTGGAAAACAGTGACATGATTGGACAAAGTCAACGTGGATTTACAAAAAATAAATCATGCTTGACTAATCTACTGGAATTTTTTGAGGATGTAACTAGTAGAATAGATAAGGGAGAACCAGTGGATGTGGTGTATTTGGACTTTCAGAAGGCTTTCGATAAGGTCCCACATAAGAGATTAGCATGCAAAGTTAAAGCACATGGGATTGGGGGTAAGGTACTGACTTGGATAGAGAACTGGTTGGCAGACAGGAAGCAGAGTTGGAATAAACGGATCTTTTTCCGAGTGGCAGGCAGCGACTAGTGGGGTACCGCAGGGATCGGTGCTAGGACCCCAGCTATTCACAATATATATTAATGATCTAGACGAGGGAACTAGATGTAATATCTCCCAAGTTTGCAGACGACACAAAGCTGGGTGGGCGTGTGTGCTGTGAGGAGGATGCAGAGAAACTCCAGTATGATTTGGACAGGTTGGGTGATTATACTGCATTTACCATGCATCTGCCCAATGTGGATAAATGCAAGGTTATCCACTTCCATGGCAAAAACAGGAAGACAGATTATCTGAACGGCAATAGATTGGGAAAAGGGGAAGTGCAACGAGACCTGGGTGTCCTTGTGCACCAGTTGCTGAAGGTAAGCATGCAGGTGCAGCAGGCGGTTAAGAAGGTTAATGGTATGTTGGCCTTCGTAGCAAGAGGTTTCGAGTACAGGAGCAAGGATGTCTTGCTGCAGTTGTACAGAGCTTTGGTGAGACCACACCTTGAGTATTGTGCGCAGTTTTGGTCACCTTATCTGAGGAAGGATGTTCTTGCCATGGAGAGAGTGCAGCAAAGATTCACCAGACTGATACCTGGGATGGCAGAAATGACGTATGAGGAGAGATTGGGTCGATTAGGCTTATATTCACTAGAGTTTAGAAGAATGAGAGGGGATCTCATTGAAACTTATAAAATTCTAACAGAACTAGACAGACTAGATGCAGGAAGGATGTTCCCGATGGCGGGGGAGTCCAGAAGCAGGGGTCACAGTCTAAGGATAAGGGGTAAGCCATTTAGGACTGAGATGAGGAGGAATTTCTTCATCCAGAGAGTGGTGAAGCTGTGGAATTCTCTGCCACAGAAGGCAGTTGAAGCCAATTCATTAAATATATTTAAGAAGGAGTTGGATATATTTCTTGAGGCTAAAGGGATCAAGGGATATGGGGAGAAAGCAGGGACAGGGTACTGAATTTGGATGATCAGCTATGCTCTCATTAAATGGCGGAGCAGCCTACTCCTGCTCCCATCTTCTATGTTTCTATGTAAACTTGTGACTTGGGCTAAAATGCATCCACAATTCAGGCCAGGAAACCTTACAACGGTGGAAGAAAGGAGATTGGGGGAGGAAAAGACAGAATGGCCGAGGATAGAGTAGCAAAGAGCTCAATTAAGGAGCTGTGAGCCCAGGAGCCATCTTGAAACATCTAATTTGTATGTAGGGTTGTTCTGGAGTCTCCAGGAATGAAAAGGTTAATCTCAGAGACACAGCTGCGAGCAACCAGAGAGAAAAATCATAGGGGCATTAAAAAAGTGTATTTTTTTCATTTTCTTTGAACACTTAGTAATAAAAATATTGGAGATAGGAAAAAGGCTGTTATGTGATGAAACCCCCAGGAATGCATCCAAAGTTGGCAACATTATTTGTTAAGAAAACAGTGAGATATCTCCTGCACAGCACAGCAAGTGCTTCTGGTTAGTTCTTAACAGCACTACCCACTGCAGATACATAAATAGATTTATTCTCACGTAATATATTTATACAAATATAAATACGTGCATGTAATATCACAGAAACGCCACAGTGCAGATAAAGGCCATTTCGGCCCATCCGAGCCTGCACCGACACATATCCCACCTGATCCCTGTAACCCCTACACCAACACATATCCCACCCTATCCCCGTAACCCCACGTATTTAATCCCCCTAACACTAAGGGTCAATTTATCATAGCCAATCATCCTTACCCGCACATCTTTGGACTGTGGGAGGAAACCGGAGCACCCGGAGAAAACCCACGCAAACACGGGGAGAATGTGCAAACTCCACACAGACAGTCACCCGGGTCCCTGGCGCTGTGAGGCAACAGTGCTAACCACTATGCCACCGTGCCGCCCATAGGAGCATAGGTTGATCCAGGGGTCCAGCAGAGGCTTGGTGATTAGTAGTACATGTAGTAATACTGGGATTTGGAGGATGTTGGTGCCTGGGGAGTGAGGGGATTCAGAGTCCGAGAGCAATGTCTCAAATGTTGGGTGTGAGGTTCAGGACGGTGGCAGCACAGTGAGTACAAGAGCAGTGGAAGCGAGGAGCAGGATTTGGGAATACTGCAGAGGGGGTTCTAAGGTCTGGGAGAACTGCAAGCAGTGAGGTGGAGTGTGTCCTGGTGTTTGGAAGCATTGGAAAAGGGAGGTAACCAGGGTTGTTAGGAGTGCTATCCAAGTCTCAGAGCGCAGGTGTTGAGGGTGGGTCCTTTATATGGGAGAAATCATGGGTGGTTATGTGGTCTAGGAGCATAGGTGGATTGGAGGGGCGGGGGGTGGCGATACCTGGATCTGGGGGAAACGAGGGAAGGTTCTGGAGTTTGGGCAGTTTCGGGTTCTTGTAACGTTTGAGCAGTGAGATGAGAGGTCCCCCAAGTCTCGAGTAGTGACTGAGGAAATGGTTGTGGAATGCAAGAGCGTGGCGATGGGGGAAGAGGAGGGCATGATCTCTGTGCGTTGAGGGGGAAGGAAAACTGAAGAGGATGCGGTCAGACTTCTCCCAGATCCCTTATCGGCAGCTGGACAGGTCGATGTGAGCCTGAGCCCCCTGCAGCCGTCAGAATAACTGGCTATTTTAGTAACGTCCCAGACAAGGCCAGCATTTATTGCCCATCCCCAATTGTCCTTCAGAAGGTGGTGGTGAGCCGCCTTCTTGAACCGCTGCAGTCCATTTGGTGAAGGTACTCCCAGTGCTGTTAGGGAGGGAGTTCCAGGATTTTGACCCAGCGACGATGAAGGATCTGCGATATACTTCTAAGTCAGGATGGTATCTGACTTAGAGGGGAACCTGGAGGTGGTGGTGTTCCCATGCGCCTGCTGCCCTTGTCCTTCTAGGTGGAAGCGGTCACGGGTTTGGGAGGTGCTGCAGTGCGTCTTGTAGATGGTACACACTGCAGCCACAGTGCACCGGAGGTGGAGGGAGCAAAGGTGGTGGATGAGGTGCCAATCCCACGCTGCTTTGTCCTGGATGGTGTCGAGCTTCTTAAGTGTTGTTGGAGCTGCACTCATCCAGGTAAGTGGAGAGTATTCCATCACACTCCTGACTTGTGCCTTGTAAATGGTGGAAAGGCTTTGGCGAGTCAGGTGGTTAGACACTCACCACAGAATACCTAGCTTCTGACCTGCTGTTGTTGCCACATTATTTATATGACTGGTCCAGTTAAGTTTCTGGTCAATGGTGACACCCAGGATGTTGATGGTGGGGGATTCAGCGATGGTAACGTCATGGGGAGGTGGTTAGACTCTCGCTTGTTGGAGATGGTCATTGCCTGGCACTTCTGTGGCATGAATGTTACCTACCACTTACCAGTCCAAGCCTGAACATCAGCCAGGTCTTGTTGCATGCGCGCAGAGACTGCTTCATTATCTGAGTTGTTGTGAATGGTGCTGAATACTGCAGTCATCAGCGAACATCCATATTTCTAACCTTGTGTTGGAGGGAAGGTCATTGATGAAGCAGCTGAAGATGGTTGGGCCTGGGACACTGCCCTGAGGAACTCCTGCAGCGTTGTCCTGGGGCTGTGATGATTGACCTCCAACCACCACAACCATCTTCCTTTGTGCTAGGTATGACTCCAGCCAGTGGACCACAATTTAGAAGCACCTGCTCTCGAAAAATACATGGTTTGGGTTTGCTGCCTCAAATAACGCTCCTAACCATAGATGATATGGCCAACAAGTCTAACCCAAACAAACTGAACATTCAACATCCTGGAGTGTTTGGAGAGCTGCATATGCTGAGGCATTCATGAATGCTGCCATTCAGGAAAGGATTGAGTCAGCCTGGAAACAGCCTAGCCAGCTTCTGGTGCACGTGAAACTTTTTTATGCGGCACCGAGGGGACGGGCGTGGTGCCAGTTTATCAAAAAGTCCGGATTACCGAGAGGTATTGTAAAAAGTACGAGAGCCACAGATCCAGGTGTCCCTATTGCTATGCAACAGGTGCAGGAACCCTGGCCACAAGATGCAGGCGTCCTGTTGCTATGCAACAGGTACAGGAACCCCGGTTACAGGGCCACAGATCCAGGAATGGCCACTGATATGAAGTAAAACTTACCTGAATCTACTCCTGAATTCTGCCGGTTAACAGAGATTTCTGGTTATTTAGGTGCCGGTAAATCGAGAGTTTCCTTAATTTAACTTTATACCACATGGCTTCTTAAGAAGGCTGGAGGAGTTCATGTTATCTTTGGAGCAAGGGAGGATAAGGGAGAAGGGTAAAACCCCACAGGAATCAGTTCAATATTGAGTACAGTATGCTCCAGGACTAGATAATGGACCCAGAGAGCAAAAGGAAAACAGGCTGGGATCATGGGGAAACTAACACCCCTAAAACTAAAGGAAAGACAAAAACAGAAGAAACAAACAATTTTATTTCAAACAACAATGCAATACATTCTAAATTCAAGATTTCTTAGAGGACAATTCTATTCCACTTTAAACTGGCTGAAAACTGATTGGAATCAACCAATAGTTTGTTCATAATTTGTTGAGAAGGTTCCACTGTAACCAAAGTGCTTTATTTTCCATTCTAATCTGAAAACGGAGTACTACTCCAATAATGGTCAATCATTAGACAAGGTGGAGGTCCTTGGCCACCAGTGCAGCTGTGATTGGGTGCATGCTGGGTTTGTTCTTCATAAAGATGTCAATTGCTTGCTGACGAGCCTTTTCAAAGTTGTACAGATCCCTGTAACATTCATTTAAAAACAAATGCATGAAGCCAGCTGTGACATACACATTATTAATGAACCATCTAAACACAGGGAAATGACTGCCTTTACATAGTCTTAGGATTCAGGCAGGTCACAGTTTTAGCTCATTTTCCATACTAACATTTACAAATGTAATGCTTGCAATGTTAGAGGGAAAACAAATGGTCCACACTCTCCTACAGACAGCAAAACACCAAATGTTCTGTTGCATGTTTCCTGGCCACTTTTATAACTAATACCAAGATTGAGAGATAGTGGCCATGAGCAACACTTTCAGGGAACTTTAAAGGAGCAGTGAGCTACCAAAGCAATACTATGATCACAGACAAAAATATCTCCGTAGTTTTGAAGCTGCTATACTTTTCTTAGTGTATTCATATGTATATGTACACAGGAAAGTCAGCCAGATAAACAGGATGGCAAAGTTCACAGTATACAGGGAATGTTTAATCACAATGCAAGGAATATCATCCAATATATCCTGGAAAATCAGGAAGGGTTCTTGCAGGATAAAATTGTGATACTGCAGTCACCAACAGCTTAGGGTGTTGTACTTGTTTGTTTACATTGATCATCTCCCCTTCCACTTCCCAGAAAATATGTGGAACTGCTATGAGTGAATCTTTGGCAGCTAAACAGTCAGTTCAGCCCCAGTCAAAATTACCAAATACACATCTAAATGCACATTAATACAATTCTACAAGCTGTATTTTAATGGTACATTTTCAATTCGACAAGAGGAAGAGATACATTTTTTAAGATCTTGGTTCATTTCTATGTAACCCAGTTTATTCATTAAATTGTAGAAAATCAGACTAAAGCTTCAGAAGTAAAATATTTTTCAATACTATGCGCAACTAATCATGGTTTAAAGTATTGCTACATTTCATCAACCAACCCTATTTGATTTAACTACTTTCATTAATATGTTGCATAATTAAAAGGAGCTATGATTTTTATATTTAAAAACTCTTAAACAGGCTTCTATTTTGTTTATTCGCCTTTCCAACCTGTATCTTACACATTACCTGAAGGAGGGAAAATCCAGTGCAGTTCAATACACTAAAATGAAGGTTACACAGTAATTATTTAATTGTAAACTTAAATGGTACCTGTAAAGAGGACGAGTGAACTTCATTCTGCCTTGTATGGTAACCATTTCCAAAGCAAGAGGAATGGCTTCTTCCCACCGAGTTCGGAGGCACAATCTCAGCCATCTTGTGTGAGAAAAGAAAACTTAATGACTTTTCAATCAAAGAAAATCTAGGCAATTTTATTTAAATTTCTAGACTCAAAAATGGTAATACAGGAAACTTTGTTATATCCGGCACCGACGGGACCGAGCTGTTGCCGATCTATCAAAACTGCCGGACATACAAAGTTAATGTTGAAGCATACGGAGGTTTTCATCTCCGCATCTGACAACAAACACTGTTGCTTAGCAACAGCTTGTAAACAGTCAGCCCGTACCTTGGAAGCGTCTCTGTAGCTTAGCAACAGCTTCAGAGCGACTTTCCAGAGCCCGACTGTTGAAAACAAAGCCACGAGAAGAAAAAAAACCTAACTAAACAGCTCCTGATTTCTGCCGGTAGATCGAGTTTCCAGACATACAACCTCCGGATAAACCAAAGTTTCCTGTATACTGGCACTAAGTTGTATAGATTACAGGGCTATGGGGAGACTGCAGGGAAATGGTATTAGTTTTGGAATGCTCAGCACAGACATGGTGGGCCAAATGGCCTCCTTCTGTGCTGTAAACTTATGGTTCTACTGCTCTTGATAGTCACTTAGTTCAACAGCTCTAAATTCCCAACTTGCTGTGTTATTGACATTGCTTAAATTATTGGATAATTCACATTTTAAGCAGAAAAACTTTGAATTACTAGGATTAGACTGTATAATGCCCTTAATTTATAAATCACCTCAATTTGCTCCCCTCAAACTGAAAGAACTATAAATCAACGTATTTTGCTGCATAGTCTACTTGCCATTGTTTGTAATCTCTGCTGGCTACAGTTCTCTAATGAAATATTTTAACAAAATATATAGTGTACCCTACAAGTTGTACTTTTGTAGACTTTTTCTCTAGTTTCCTCTCTCTTCTCTTCCTCCTCCCTCCCCACCCCATTGTCTCCTCTTCCGAAAGCGCTGGCTTATGCTGGGATGCTGTTCCACAGGCAGTAGTAACCCTGCAGTACCTCACTGAAGTGATTGTTCATCATGTGCAAACCTATGTAGCGAGGGTGGACAGGCTGTTTGAGCGTGGGAAGATGAGGCTACCACAGCTGGGCAAAATCCCACTTTCCCAGGACTGCCCCCCTCCCCCCCCACAACAGGGAATCAACTGAATAGCAATGAGGACCAGGAGCCCTGGTTGATTTTCATATCCCTAGCCCATGAACACTGAAGCCAACAGCAGCACCCCACCAGTTTCATGCTTTTCACTAAATTATACCTGAATTTTATCTCTGCATTTTTGACGAGGTTGAATTTGTAAACCTCCTGCATTCGTTTCACATTATTGAGACGCAGTGGAGGCTAAAGACCAAAAGAGACGTGGTTACTGCAACAAATAACAACATTGCATATTTAACATTAACGGAAGCACTTGTCCTGTTCAAGATCATTTTCTTACTATTTGCATAACCACTGCAAGTAAAAATTAGATAAAATTCCTCGAGCAGCTATCTTGAATATCATTTACATCATTTTTTTTAACCTGCTCCCAAATATTAGTTATGGAATAGAATATTTCAATAGAAAGTGTTAATGATGTGTCTAAAGATTCATATTCACTGCATTTTTCAAATATAATTCACAACTACGAACCGTGTCCATCAATTCATTATAAAGTGTAGCACTTAGAAATCCTTCTTGCAAGTGAGATCAATTAGTTAACTTTTGTAAATCAGACACTACAAATGCCGAGCTGAATTTAAACTGCTTTTTGGGGGAGGGGCACATTAGTTAAATTAAGACAATCTGTAACATTGGCATGATTTAAACTCCAAATCCTAGACAAACTCCACTGAACACCTACATTTCAGATCTTACTACAAATGTTCTTTTTAACATAGGCAATTTAAAAAAATGAATATCTAATCAGAAGAGTGAGGAATTGAGAACCATAAATATATTACTAAGCAATTTTCTAAGATCAAGTTTTAATAATCCTATTTTTGTGAAGTCCATAAAAGTTAAGGGGCAGCCAATGCTATTTAAACTATACAATTAAATCTAAACCCTTGCTTATCCTGAAAAAGAGCGCACTCTTATAATTCTTCAAGATGCACAAGTCAGTAAACATTTATTACCTCCATTAAAAACAGAATATGTTGGAAATACTCAGCAGGTCAGACAGCCTCTGTGGAGAGAGAAACCGAGTTAACGTTTCAGGTTGATGACCCTTTCATTAACACGGTTTTCTCTCTTCACAGATGCTGCCTGAGAGTATTTCCAGCATTTTCTGTTTATTTCAGATTTCCAGCTTCCGCAGTATTTTGCTTTTGATTTATTATCTCCACTTCAGTAAGTCAATCCAAGTAGTCATTTTTCTGATACATTGGATGAATGCACTTCAATCCACCAAAAGAAATATCCTACCTCCAATAGCAAAAGAGAAAGAAATTCAATTTTTTGCTGTGAGGACATTTGCTTCAGATCCACTTCACTAAAACAGCCCAACTCGGGATCTGCGGCCTGCAAACAAAGATTTTGTTTAATATATGTTCATATTTTGACAAAGAATGAACTTCATATTACAAATTAGCCTCAGTATTGACATCAAAACCGGTTTTAATTTACATATATAAATTAATGGCATAAAGATAGTCAATAAAATCTCAGTTTACAAATTTAAAAATAGAAGGTAAAACAATGCAACCAGATTCAGAGCACTGGGTCTTTTAAGCAGCTGGGCCAATAGGTGGCGGACTCAGTTCAATATCCTTGTGTAAAATAATTAAAGAAGCAAACCAAAAGAAGCACAATCTATACTTAATTCAAAAATCACAATTCAAAATTTCTGGATAATTCAACCTTTTTGCACTAAATTCCCATTTTGCTGCATTATGCTGCTTAATGCAAATACTGGATAATTCCATTTTTTTTTTTTTTTTTTTAAAAACACAAAAAAGCTTCAGATCATCATCAGGGACAGACTGTACCTGCTAAATGGATCAATACTACACTGCTGTTCAGGAAAGAGATTGAAGGTGTAGGATAGATCAAACTAACAATCCAGTACTTGCGTGCAATGAAAACAAGGTAAATAAGGTCCTGGGCTGCATAAGTAAAGGGATGATGTACAAATCAAAAGTGAATGCAAGGCCTTGGTCAGACACCATCTTAAGTAGTGTGTAGTTTAGGCCATCCAATTACAGAAAATTATTTCCCAAGTAAACATGCCTCAGTGGGCAGTGGATTCTGAATGCAATGCACTAAGTTTTCAATTTGTATCTTTTTTTTTAAGATTACTTTTTAATTTCTCATGATCAAGGAAAAATGACTTGATTCCCAGGAAGGTACGCTCCAGCAATTGTGCAGAGGTGCAATGTGAACAGAAGACCAGAAACATACAGGCAGCACAAGGCCTTTGCAATAGATTTAACAGGGTACACACAATCACTTTAACCACAGACGTGATGGAAATATACAGGTCAGTCAGCACCTATAAAAACAAAAGACAAGACACTGATGTTTTGGGTGTTTACCCATCATCAGAACCAAATACCTCAAAATGTTAATAACTGAAGGCTGACTGTATTTCCAGCATTTGTGGTCGTTTCTTTTCACTTAAACAGAACAATTTTACTCACCGTGCTCCATTGTTTACAAAGAGATATGCAAGCATCAGCCACAGAGGTGTTGTAACTGCAAAACAAATGCCATGATACTCATTAATTTTGTCCCAAGAGTTGACCCTAAAAGATCAAAGGTCAAAGCAGATCAATTCAACAGCAACCTGTGAGATGATTAAAGCATTTTTTCAAGAAAGTAACCATCGACAGTTTACCTTCGGATACTTTCCTCAAATACAGGTTTGAAACACATTGTCTGTGCCAAATGAGAACTGAATTGCACAATTCTGCATCTATGGTTATAGGTTCCAACAGTAACAAGGTCAATGCAAGAAAGCACACATGATCCGGTCATCAAAAAACAAACCTGACTGTCAAGTCAAAGAGTAAATGTGTTTAACAGTTTTCTAAAATAGCCAAACAGGGCAGCTTCAGTTGTACATTTTGCACAATGACCACATGAGAAAATCTTGACAGGTCCATGAGTTTAGGGTAATGGTTAATGAGATTAAATTTAATTTTGAAGGACAAAGGGACTGGAATGCACAGGGAAGAGCACAGGGAT
Source organism: Somniosus microcephalus (assembly GCF_052327205.1). NCBI lineage: Eukaryota > Metazoa > Chordata > Chondrichthyes > Squaliformes > Somniosidae > Somniosus > Somniosus microcephalus. The sequence goes on from NC_141003.1 coordinate 8,245,698, forward strand.
TTGAGGCAGAACCTAGACCTATTTACGGTGTCCAATTTTCCAATCAGGCAAATCTTCCACCTGCCAGCTTTGGGTGTGTGTCTGGAGTGCTCCCGGATTAACCCGGGAATTCCCCATGCCAGCTTTGGGTGTGGTCCCAGGCATCCAACAAGCCAGCGTTGGGTGTGTGGCTGGGAGTGCTCCCAGACCATCCCGGGAATTCCACCAATCACACCAACCTTAAAGCTAGTAGAAGCCTCGCCTGCTCAGAGCAGGAATGGGTTCAATTGTGGGCCTAATAAAGGCCCTAAAAATATTAAGTGCCAGAGGTAATCAACTACCTATTGCATGCTCCACCTTCAACTCCCTTCCAGTGTAGAACTAAAAATATTTATCTCTTCTGCCCGTTGAAGGTCTCTGGATACTCCTCCTTCCCAGACTAATTTTCTGGCCTCTTGCATCTCTACAGGAGCAGGCAGCCTGCCTCAAATATTGAAATGACCCTGTCCCCAGGGTTTGGGGTAGGTTAAGTCTTTCCAGAATGCAGTCAAATGTCCCACCCCATCACACCTCTGGAGGTGGAGTGGGATCCAGCAATTTCTAGCTCAAGGTATTTATTGCTTCAATTTATAAAAGTGAATAGAGCCTTATTTCCAAAAGCCATTGAAGTCCTTTTAAAATCAAAATATGTTTGGTTGAGTAAAGTAACATATCTGCACTTGTGGCACAAGCACATGTAGATATGGTTTCCAGTTTGTCTGATACTGTGTGGAAAGGAATCAAATGTGTGAAGGGAGACCAGCAGCTCATCTATCCCATACAATCAGATAAAACATTTAAAATAGGTTGACACGTGAATGTTTAGACATATGAGCCAAAACAAATAGCTGTGTCCTTATTTCCAAAAATTACAGGATAAAATATTTGTGAAATTTAGTGAAAAATCTCCCAAAGTGCAATTTAAAGTTATGGAGGTGACATGCTGCCAATTACACATCTTCAAAAGAAACACAGTGGGGGCTGGTGGGGGATTAGAGTCAGGTCAAATGATTTTTAAGTTTACTTCTCCAAAACAGAACACTTCTAATCGAGATGGCAACCATTAAACATGATGCACACCATGGGCTCCTTGAAGTGACACTGACAAATTAGCATGTGAATTGAATAAACTAGGAAAGTAAATAGTGAACTGCCCTCCCCCTCAGGGAGAGGAGGCCCACCAAGCTGCAGCATTTTATATTTCATGAATTTGTTCACTTGGGTTCTAAAATTATCGCTTTTAAATTAAGTGATCAAAGGTTTTCAGTCCAATGTAGGAAATTTTTAAAACTGCCAAATTATAGAATTAGAGGTTTATTGTGTGAACCATCTGTCCACTTTGTAAAGAAAGTGCTAGTCTTTCTCTTTGTTTGCTGACACAATTTACTCCTGAAATATTAGGTGAACACTTTAAGCGATCATATGCTGAAATTGCACTCAATTTTAGCAGAAGTGTTAACCTATTTACATGCCGTGGTTTAAATTCAGAAACCTTATTGAAATAAGGGAGGAGAGACTCACTGTGGTGTGAACGGTGGTATCCCAGGAGAATGGAACCAGGCATTCCAGTCAACTTGATTCAAAATCTCAGTCTAGTGAAAAGTAAAAATATTAAACAAACAGTGCTGTATAACACATATTGATCAATGTCCCAACTTCTAATTTAATGGAAATATGCTCATGTAATCAATCAGAATAAATTTAAGGTTGCAGTTTTATGTTGGGCCCTCTCAGCATTTATAAGTCCATGTTACAAATTTGACTCTGCCCAAGGTACCTTCATGAGTTCAGTAGCATCAGTCGCTCCTGTAAATAGATCCCATGCCCATTACATTCTGAAGCCGACTCACACTGCCAAATATCTATTAGCAAAACCTAAAGAATATCACAATCCATCTGTCTTGACATACAAATATCAGATATTGCTGGCCGCGATATTTACTGGGACGGGGTTTCCGAGCGGGGAGTTATGGGTGGGAAAGCCATGCAGTTTTAACTCCATGGCGTGCGCGTTTTTTTCTTAACAGATTCCCTGCCTGGAAGCAAGCCTGGTTAATAGGCTTGGCGGCCTGTCGGGCGGGGAACATTCCAGAAAAGGTTGCAGCCCAGGATAAGATATGCTGTGTGGTTCTTGGAGGTAGAGATTGCGGTGCAGGGGTAGAGTGCCCGGGGGGTGGGTAAGATGGCGCGGCGCCACTGAATTTCTAGGCCCAGATGTCAAGTATTCCTGCTCCACCACCTGGCCCACAAGCAGTGCTGTAAAGGTCCAGCCCCTCACCTCCTTTCACCTGCCCGGTTTCCCGAGGCCTAGGAAAACCAGGCAACATGAGTTAAAAATAGAAACCTTGTCAAAATGGAAGCACTTGGGCTCCTTAAAAGGTTTCAATGCCCAACCCGCCTCCCTTAAAGCTGGAAGTGGGCGGGTTAGGTTCTTGTTTTCAGATTTTTAACAATTTAACCTCCCACCTGACCCAAACTCACGTGTTTTGGGAGTTAAAATTACCCAGTGTCTTTCACACACTCCAATTGAGTTTCTTCAATCTTTCAATAGTCCGACTGTTTACACTTTAGTGAATTGAGGCCAGAACAAAATATTAAGTATTTTAATTCCAAAAGAGAACATGCAGAGCAAGTTACGATTGGACTCACTCCATTCAGTCAGTACAATCTTATTCACATAATGATGCAATACAATGAACACGCGACGCTTGCCCAATCAATGGATTGTCTTGCAGAAGAACCTCCTGCATTCCAACGTCAAGTCTAACTAAAGCATACCGTAGCAGCTTTCTGTTTAAAAACCCAATTATCATTGTGCGTTTCTGTCTCTATTTCATCTCCCTGTGTTCACAACCAGAGGGCAAGTGCCCAGGACAAGGGACTTCAAAACACAATGAATGCAAGATGCATATCGGTTACCCAGACCAGCTTACAAATTGCTTATTATTTTTGTTCCTTGGGTAAACAATTTCAATGCCAAGTTCATGAACATTTTAGCTATGTCTTGTCTCAAGTGGCCCGTGATTTTAGCGTGGAACTGGGAGAAGCACTCCTTAAAAACGTAACTTTCGGTGGCGGCCTGCAGCAGCTCTTTAAGGACTGCTGGTTAGGCCACATGCAGACCTGGTTTTCCTGAACGCAGGCTCTGGTCGTTTATTTTTGCCTATATCAATATGGCGGATGGCGCACTTCCGGCTCGTAATGACCATGTGCAGCCTGCCTACCATATTGGAGGCTTCGCTGCTCGTTTTGTGCCCGAAAAAGAGGGCACGGCGCCATTGAATTTCTAGACTCAGATGCCAAACACCTTCAACAAAGCTCCAGTAGACATTTTTTTTTTTTTTAAATCAGCATTGTGGAACAACAAATTTGTTAGTATCTAGGACCTTAAGAAAATGGTTTTGGTGGAGCTTACACATGTTAGGTAGTGCATCTGTGAGGATAGAAATGATGCATGTAACAGAGTTGGGTAATAATAATACAACAGATGTTATAGAAAGTAAACTTAGCCAACTTATTCTTGAAGTGTTACGTGGCTGATAGGCATGGCAGCTGGCCCATTCCGTTGGTTCCAAGGCTACTTGAGCCAGCCAGTGGAGAAAAAAAAACGACACACACACAGAATCTGTAAGATGATAACTTTCAGGATTTCAATTTTTCTGGGATCATTGACATTTACAGAGACACTAAGAAATTCCTAATTAAAATGAGAAAAATCACATTTTATGCCACATGCTGTTCTAAAGGCACTCACCTTATTAGTAAAATATGAATACAGGCATTCCTTCCACTCTTCTGTGGTTACACTGCTGTAGGCAAATATCTGAATATAGGCCTTGAGAAACCCCATGAAGATATCTAGCAATAAGCACAGAAATATACAAAGAGATTTATTCTGTGACAAATCTATAGCAATTCAAATAAAAATGTTCATTTATAAAGCTGAATATTAATTCCTAACATGTAGCATTTACCTGGTCCTCCAAGCAGCTCCTCCAAATGATAAAGTAAAGCAAATCCCTTTTCATATGGAACTGATGAAAATGCATCATCAGGGTCAGTGTCAGCGAGCTCAGGGACCAGACTGGTCAGTGGATTAGTCGGACCAAACGTCTCAATCTAACAGAAAGAATGGATTTCAATTAGCTCTCAATTCATGAAAAGATACCACCTACTAATGAAATTACATGGGCCCATTAACAGTTTAAAGTTTTGGCTTCATTCTTATATACAGAAAAACATCAAATTAAAATTAGTTCCTTTTTTAAAAAAAACAACACCGAAGTCGGGGGTTAAGGTCTTCTTCACTGGAGTACCTGCGTCAAGTTTATACATATACCACTTCCTCCTCTGCAGTCTTACTAACATGTTTAAAATATAGTTATTAAAATGCAAAATTTTCAAAATACAAAGGGTTGCAATGCTTTAAATGAAGATGTCCCTTTCACATAATTGGTGTTAATCTTGAACAGCAGTGTCCCATAGAAATGAAGTGCTCATCAGTGATTCTGCTGCTGGAAACAGTTTTTCCAGAAATGATTATTTGACGAAGAACCTAATGGCACTGCAAAGAACAATCAACACTACATTCCATCCAAACACCACTCAAAACAATGGTTTCCTCCCATCATTTCTGTTAGGTGCAGCGGACATCTTCCCACGGTACATGTGTTACAGTTCAGGCTTCCTCCCAACAATTTTGCCTTTTGCTCAGGGCAAAAGGATGGTTTTGATGAGCAGTTGGAGTCTATGAACCAAAACTGTGCCTTTCCATGTACTGTGAATGGATAGCTTGCCCAGGACTAACAATTAACTCCTAATTGCAGCATCGCTGGCAACCACATGGGATGCCCATTAAACTTTCCTGCTATTTCTGAATGACCAGAGTAAAACTGGTTTATCTATTTATAATGTGTTAATTGTCAGTACATAGGTTGAGTGCATAGCAGAGAGCGTACTTTACTTAAAAATTTAAAAAAAATGAAATGAGTCTACATTGGGTTAAGAAGCCCTTTGTGAAATGTATTTTACAGCTTCATTAGTGGCAGGACTTTTGGATGGAATAGTCTTTTCAAATTGATTATACGTACGAACATCTGTCTCTCTGGAATAACCGGGTCTTTTTCCGAGTGGCAGGCAGTGACTAGTGGGGTACCGCAGGGATCAGTCCTAGGACCCCAGCTGTTCACAATATATATTAATGATCTGGACGAGGGAACTAGATGTAATATCTCCAAATTTGTAGACGACACAAAGCTGGGTGGGCGTGTGCGCTGTGAGGAGGAAGCCGAGAAACTCGATGTATGATTTGGACAGGTTGGGTGATTGGGCAGATGCAGTATAATGTGGATAAATGCGAGGTTATCCACTTTGGTGGCAAAAACAGGAAGGCAGATTATCTGAACGGCAATAGATTGGGAGAAGGGGAAGTGCAACGAGACCTGGGTGTCCTTGTGCACCAGTCGCTGAAGGTAAGCATGCAGGTGTAGCAGGCGGTTAAGAAGGCAAATGGTATGTTGGCCTTCGTAGCGAGAGAGGGTTCAAGTACAGGAACAAGGATGTCTTGCTGCAGTTGTACAGGGCCTTGGCGAGACCACACCTTGAGTATTGTGTGCAGTTTTGGTCGCCTTATCTGAGGAAGGATGTTCTTGCCATGGAGGGAGTGCAGCGAAGACTCACCAGACTGATACCTGGGATGGCAGGAATGACATATGAGGAGAGATTGGGTTGATTGGGCTTATACTCACTGGAGTTTAGAAGAATGAGAGGAGATCTCATTGAAACTTATAAAATTTTAACAGGACTAGACAGACTAGATGCAGGAAGGGTGTTCCCGATGGCGGGGGGAGTCCAGAACTAGGGGTCACAGTCTAAGGATAAGGGGTAAGCCAGTTAGGACAGAGCTGAGGAGGAATTTCTTCACCCAGAGAGTGGTGAACCTGTGGAATTCTCTACCACAGAAGGCAGTGGAGGCCAATTCATTAAATATATTCAAGAAGGAGTTTGATATATTTAAGGCTAAAGGGATCAAGGGGTATGGGGAGAAAGCAGTGACAGGGTACTGAGTTTGGATGATCAGCCATGATCTCATTGAATGGCGGAGCAGGCTCGGGGCCGAATGGCCTACTCCTATCTATGTTTTTATGTTTCTCCTTCTGCGCATGCGTACGGTTAGACCTGCCCCTTTTGCGCATGCGCACTTCCCCTTCTGTGCATGTGCGCTGTCAACGACGCTTCGCACGCGCAGTACCCCACGGTTGCGGCTGCACTGCAGCATGGGCCACGCTTTGTTCAGCTCCGTGGGACAAGGCCCGTCACTGGCCTGTGCTGGCCGAGGGGAGGAGAGGATTGAAATGGGAAAGAGGGGGGGGGAGTGGGGGGAAATCTGAGAAAATGGGGGGGGGGGGGGGGGAAGGAAGAGGAGGAGGAGATCAGGAACCAGGAAGGGGATGAACATGATCCAGGTCTAAAAGGGGGGGGGGGGGGGGGGGGGGGGGGGGAGAGCACAGAATGAGAGCGAGAACGTGATCGAGCTGGTAAGACGGATCGCGTTCTTTCGACCCCACCCCCTTAACACCCGCACCAAGTTCTCTCTCCTCACCCTAGACCGGGTTGATTTCTCAGAAAGCTCACTGCGTGTTTGGCAAGAGACATCATTGGACTGGACATAATCCGGAAGTCATGACACGATCAATATTCACTTCATACCCAATAAATCTGTTAACAGTCCGTGACCCCCACACAATGCCCCATCTATTGGGGGAGGGGGGGAGAGGAGGTCAGGAACTCAGGCGGGGAGGGGGGGGGGGAAAAAGAGGTCAGGACCGCAGGCCGGGGGGGGGGGGGGGGGGGAAGGGAGGAGGAGGAGGAGGTCAGGACTGCGGGCAAGGGGGGGGGGGGGGGGGGGGGGAAGACCAATCAGAGCTTTTGGTGTTGCGAATAAACACATCTTTGTCTTTTGTGGATCTGTGTGGCTCCTTGCTGAATGTGGACGATGTAAATCTCAATGCAGCCCCAGAGTTCAAAATGCCAGCGGAACTAAAGACTAAGAATTTCCTGGTATTTAATCAGTGGAAGACAAAACTACCCATCATTCCTAATTAAAGACACAATGGTGCAAACTGGTGCATATATTTCTGAGGACCTATTAATTTTGTGGTCACGTACAAATTCATTAGCAAATGGAACAAAGTCTCCATATCCTCACTAATTTCCAAATCAATTATCCTGACAAGGCATTCCCAACCTTCAGTTTGTATTTTAGGAAGGTATCTATTTTAACTCTAGCTTTTCAGAAATGTACAAGATAAAATACAGGAATTTCTCAAGAGAACTGACCTTTGTGTATGTGTAACTGAAACCTTGCTGAAACTGACCTTGCTTTGTCTTTTATTTTCAAAGCAAGGAAAATTCAGCTTGGAAGAGAAGACAAATATCTCGATTAAAAGGTTTTATAAAAATCCAGTTTTAAAATAGCCAAGTACAAATTATATTGCCTCAATACATGCGAGTCACAACTACATAATTTAGGCCACTTGAGCCCACTTAAAGGATAAGTGACTTTTTTAATGCAGAAACAGTTCTGTCCACTAGATGTGCTGTTCAGTTATTTGTACAAATTATTATACAGTAAACACAGTTTAGAAAGTGGAAATGATTAAAAATCCTGTCAACTCAAGGAAAGGGGGGAAAAAAAGACTTTTCACTTCTGTTTAAAACTAGGTAAAGCCAAGAATTTCACACAAAACTTGTGATAAAAGTTCACATACAATTTAAAAGACAACAGCACCATCCACTGGAAAAATAATGCTGCATGAGCATACCAACTTTTAAAAATGACCACATACACACACAGATCCTGGTAACCTCCTCTGGTCACTTTTCTCTGGTAATTCATGAATCCCTTGTGCAACCCCCACCATTGTCAGCCATGTCTTCAGCTGTCTAGGGCCCAAGTTATGGATTTCACTCCCTAAACCCCTCTCTCCTCCTTTAAGGCACTCCTTAAAACCTACCTCTTTAACCAAGCGTTTGGTCACCTGTCCTGATGTCTTTTTATTGGCTGAGTGTCAATTTTTATCTGATTACACTCTGGTGAAGCTCCTTGGGACAGTTTACTACATTAAGTGCTATATTAATGCAAGTTGCTGTTGTAGTCATTACCAATGCTGTTCCGGTCATCAGGAATGTTTGATACCACCCTTATCAGCTGTTGCCACAGTTGAGCCAATTCCTTGTCCAGTCTGCCTGCCCTTTAGCCCGAGCCTCAGACCCAGCCCCTGCTGTGCCGATATCAAGATAGTGAAGTAAGAAAAAGGCTGTAATCAAAGGCGAGCTCAAAATGGTAGTCATAGACTGGCAGAGAGAGGGATCTAACAGAGGTGCTGTGGTCAGTCTTCATCTCACACATCAACTTACATATACAAAATATCACGCCAATTAATTGCGGGCAACATTATTCCAATTTCTCCCCAATTACCTGAAGAGGTTGCAACATTGTACTAAGCATCTAAATGGTCCAGTTACTATTTTTTTTTTTTTTTTATAAATAAAGTACAAGATACACTTTAATCAGAGAGCATAAACCCACAACGTGTACACCACTGTGCAGTTATTAGAAAGGTTACTATAACCATTAGTGAACTCACCGCTGCGAGCAGATCTTTCCAGCCTCCAATGGCTACAAATTGCCTGAATTTCTCATCAAACATGGAACGGCCTATCATGCGCTCCAAGTACACTGTATGGCCCTCATTTAACCTAGTGTCATTAAAGAAATAAGTCACTATTTCATTCCATCAAATGTGATCAAAAGCGCCATAAAAACATAATGCAATGTATGGGGCCAACAGATGAGTATTATTTTATGAACCGTGAAGATATTCTTCATGCATGCCCAACTGGAAGAGCAGCCAGTCACTCACTCTCAACACAAGGGAGCACGATTTATAACCAGCACACCCCCAATTGGTGCAGCAAGCTTTGTGACATTAGAATATGCTTACGTTATGCAGCTGACTAATTTGCATTCATTTCTGAATTTAGGCCACTGATATAAATTTTCCCTCTTTGCAGAGCGGATCGCCCGGCCTTTATTGAAAACGCCTTATTTTCATTCCATTGGTTTCAATGAAACAGATATCAGGCAGGTTCTACAACAGTTGGGTAATCTGCCCAGCCAGGTCACTGCCCAGGCAGTGAAGTTGAAAATTAACCTCAATATTTAGTCGGTAAGTTATGAAAACTTAAGAAGCTGCATCATTTCTGCTGAATATGTTTAACTTTCAAGTGATTAAGATCCGCTAAGATCAAACAAGGGAAAAGTACAGTCACCGAGATTCCAGTCATTGTTCATGTACATACCAAAAATGCTCCCAGGTTTTGTTGGTGACCAGATTTCCTGTCCAACTGTGGGAAATTTCATGTGCAATTACCTACACAAATACAAATGCTTTCCTGTTCAATCATTTCAACCTTTGACATTCAATTAACGTGTGTGCATTAGAATGAAAGCAGCTGTACTACTAGCAAACCTGGAGAGGTTCTCCATTCCTAGCACTTTGAACAGCCTGTAACCAATGGCAGCTGGACAAGAATTGCTGCTTTCGCTTCATTTCCTCCCCACATGCTTCCCAAAAAACCATTGCTAAAGCCCAACCTTCAGAGGAGCAAAAAACAATTTCAACATGACTGAATCTCAAAATGGTACTCAAGAACATTACATCATACTCAAAGGTAGAGTACACAGCAGCCAAGACAAAAAGCAATTAAGAACACAAGGACATAAGAATTAGGAGCAGGCGTCAGCCATACGGCCCCTCGCGCCTGTTCCGCCATTCAAAACATCATGGCTGATCTTCGACCTCAACTCCACTATCCCACCCTATCCCCATATCCCTGGATTCCCCTAGAGTCCAAAAATCTATCGATTTCAGTCTTGAATATACTCAACGACTGAGCATCCACAGCCCTCTGGGGTAGAGAATTCCAAAGATTCACAACCCTCAGTTAAGAAACTTCTCATCTCAGTCCTAAATGGCTGACCCCTTATTCAGAGACTGTGACCCCTGGTTCTAGTATCTCCAGCCTCTCAGCATCTACCCTGTCAAGTCCTCGAAGAATGTTATACTTTTCAATGAGATCACCGCTCATTCTTCTAAACTCCAGAGAATATAGGCCCATTCTACTCTAACTCACCTCATAGGTCAGCCCCCTCAGCCCAGGCATCAATCTAGAGAATCTTCACTGCATCTCCTCTATGGCAAGTATATCTTTCCTTACGTAAGGAGACCAAAACTGTACACAGTACTCCAGGTGTGCTCTCACCAAAGCCCTATATAATTGCAGCAAGACTTCCTTACTCTTGTAGTGTAACCCCCGTGCAATAAAGGCTAACATACCATTTGATGCTTTAGTGTCAAGTAAAACAAAAAAACTTAGCAAACCATAAAAAGGGAACTGTCCGCAACTGTTCTTCCCCCTCCCGCAACAAAACACATTAAATTCAAGGGACAATCAATGTATGTTAACTGAAATCTGACTACAAGGCATGCTTTACTATGCTTGATCTTTTCTTTGTTCAAGTTGCTGATATAGGCCAATGACGGTATCTGAAGAGATAGTACTCTTTAGTAAAACTCATTTAGAAGTTAAGAGCAGAATTATTCAGTACGATCCAGTTTAATAATAAAATATTGTACTTACATTAGAAAGACTTTTATCACCGGCCTAGAACAAGATAAAAATATTACACATTCTACAACCTTTAGCCAGTTGAACTTGAAATGAGTACTCATTACATGTTATCACTATGATGTTAATTGCCCTGAACCCAAATAAATCAAGATTCAATAAAATTCTTAAGAGTTTCAAAGATAATATTTTGGCACAAACATTTACAAATAATCATTTATGACCGAATATCAGATTCAGTTCCATTCATCGGTTCACAGGAACACATGCATTTGGGTCAGAATCGAAGCGCTGCCGGAAAACCAAATGTGCATTTTCACATCTTACCAGCAAAGTTGGTGTTACAAAGGTGAGGCACGGGTTCTCCATTCCACCATAGGGAAACGATGGGGGGAGGATGAGGAGATCGTACTGTCCCCACACATACGGGCCCATAAGAGTTTCTGCAGTCTTCAGCATGGTTTCAGTCTGTCATCACAAATCATTTATTAGTGCATATGTATTTAGGACACACAGAAGTGTCTCAGGAAGGCATTCGGTTCTGTCAGTTACAAATACTGAGAGTTTCTCTTCAATAAATTAAGCTTATCCCTTTGCCACATTTTCAGGAGAGAAAGCATACTGTGTTTTTAATTAGTGGTAAATTCCCACTTTTTCTCTCTTGCCCATGGCCCAGTTGCTGCCAGTCTGCTCCCACACCCCTCTCCACCAGTGCTGCTCTAAAATCAATGCTAGGTTCTTCACGAGTGTGCCTCAACAACTCTCCCTCCAATTTTCCTCGCTGTTCCATAGTGGAAAGACCAGGCCTAGGAGGGCTGACCAAAAGCTTGGTCAAAGAGGTGAGTTTTAAGTAGCGTCTTCAAGAAGGGGCAGAGGTGTTTCGGGAGGAAATTCCACAGCGTGGGGTCTATGCAGCTGAAAGCACAGTTGCCAATGACTGGGTGTTTGAGGAGGGAGGGGGGGAAGATACACGAGAGGGAGAGAGAGAGGAATGGAGATTTTAGGGGGCGGTGGGAGAAGGTTACAGAGGTAAGAAAGGGCACGGTTGTGAAGGAATTTAAACACGAGGAAGAATTTTAAATTTGAGATGTTGGGGGACTGTGAGCCACTGTGAGTCAGCAAGGAAAAGGTGATGGGCAAGCAGAACTGCAGCAGGGTAGGTGAGGCAGAAGAGATTTGGACGAGCTGAAGTTATGAAGAGTGGCGGATGGGAATTCAGCCAAGGCAGCACTGGCATAGTTGAGTCTGGAGGTGACAAAGGCAAGGATGAAGGTTTATGAGGCAAGGGTGGCGGCAGATGATATTATGGAGGTGGAAGCAGGCGGTATTTGTGGTGGAGTGGGTATAGGGTTGGAAGCTCAGCTCGGGATCAAATAGGTTGCAGAGTCTGATTCAGCCCTGGACAGCGGCTGGGAAGGGCGACGGAATTGGTACAGAGAGTGTTTGCGGCAAGGACTGACGAGGATGGCTTCGGTCTTCCTAATGTTTAGCTGGAGGAAATTGCAGCTCATCCAAGACTAAATATTTTCAAGCAGTCTGATTAAAAAAGGGGCAGTGGAGGTGGGGGGGGGGGGGGGGGGGTGTCGATAGAGTTGGGAGAGGTAGAGCTGGGTATTCAGCGTGCATGTGGAAGCTGACCCCATGTCTTTGGATGACGTTACCAAAGGGCAGCATGTCGATTAAGGAGGACTCCGGATGCAGGAACATTGGTGGAGATGCTCTGGCTATGGTCGAATAGGCAAGTGTGGAACCAACCAACCAAGGACAGTCCCAACGAGCTGGACAACAGAGGAGATGTGTTGCAGGAGGATGGTGTGGTTGACCATTTCAAAGGCTACAGTAAGGTAGAGAAGGAATACTACAAAAACTGCACTCCAGGTACAGTACATATTCAAAAGCACTTGAAACAAACCTCTTCAAATTCATATGCTGCAGCATCCACCATCTCTTTCTCTGACCAGACTCTAGACCTTGGGCCAATTACCCTGCAAAGCAAATTCAGTTTTATGTAAATAAGTAATAGATTTAAAAAGTGAGACACAATACCTAGTTTCTGATTGTGGAAGGGAGCATTAAAGGGTTAAGTTTACACAGTTTAGCAACTGCACATCCTTTTAATCTCCTAGATTTCATACTGTGAACTGGAATTGGTAATGACTAAATTTAAATAGTGTAAAATCCCTCCCAGGTCCTCCAATAGGTACTAATTGTTGATCTTGATATTGCAGTACTCAGTTGAACTCCATTTTATGCCCTCTCCCAAATTTTCTCCCCTTTTTGCGGTCTCTATTCTCAAAAGTGCTGACTCATATTGGGGTACAGCTCCACAGACACTGCAAGCTCTTTGGTACCTCATCAATGTGATCATAAAGAAATAACTATATTATCTGCTTTTTTGGTGGTGGTTGAGGGATAAATATTGGCCAAGACACCAGGAGAGCTCCCTGCTCCTCTTCGAATCGTGCCATGGGATCTTTTACATCCACCCGAGAACAAATGGGGCCTCAGTGTAATGTCTCATCTGAAGGAATCCTCCTCAGACAGTGCTGCACTCCCTCAGTACTGCACTAAGTGTTTGCCTAGATTATGTACTGAAGACTCCAACAGGGCTTGAACGCACGAGCTTGATTCAGGCGAGTGCCACCACCTCGACATACTTCATGTATGAGCAAAGACTGTAAATGTCAGCAGGGGATTCATCCATGGGGGATAGCAATTCTCACTGATATCCACATGTGCACTTTCCAGCAAGAGTCACTGGATACAAATCAGCAACAGGAACTTCGATTTATCCTCACTCTAGCCCTGAAGTGCTCAGCCAATTGTAGCTCTCCCAGCGGAGATAGGTTAAATCTACCTTCAATGAACCATTCTGTATCCCTCAATACTACATCAGGCAGTGCTTTCTGCCTCTGTCCTCCCCAAGCCATGGTGGAGTCACCATCTGCTTCATTAAATGCCTGGAGCATGCAAACATATACATGCTCATCACTACCAACAAGATGTACAATAAAAACAGAAAATGCTGGAAATACTCAGGTCAGGCAGCATCTGCGGAGAGAGAAACAGAGATAACATTTCAGGTCAATGACCTTTCATCAGAACTGGAAAAAGTTAAGAGATATAGCAGGTTTTATGCAAGTGCAGGGAAAGGGTGGGGGGTGACAGAGAGGAAAGAACAAAAGGGACAGTATGTCCAGCATTTTCAGTTTTTATTTCAGATTTCCAGCATCTGCAGTATTTTGCTTTTGAAGATGCAGAACTCAGCAATGGCACAACCCAACCCCTCAGCTACATACATATGGGCAATTCATTGTGGAAGAGCACATGTAATCGGAGCATATAAATGCAGATTGTGCCTTGTGCTGGTAAAATTACCAAACAATGTGGATCTCTTCCTGTTGACTAATGCAACCCAACTTTCCAATCCCACCAGCCCCTCTGTACTAGGAAGGTCGCATGTTATCCACTTATCCTTCACTACCCTCCCAAGCAAAGCCAACTTTATAAACTTTAAAAACCTTAGACATGCTACTGAACCGATTTCAGGAAGTTCTTCTGCAAACAAAGACAGATTAACACACTGAATGGACTCCGAGCAATGGAGGTGAAAAGCCCGGAATCATTTAAGAACCAATCAGATGCCACAATGGAGGAGCTGTAGGGTTTTCTGGATGGATGAATCAAGATGGGCTGAATGACCCTCTTCGTCCATAATTGTCTCATCTTGTTAGAAAATAGTTGATTGCACAGTAAGCAAGTTACTTTCACCAGCACCAAGGAATATATCTGCACACCAGCAGAAATCAAGTTCTCTCATTGGGCAGTGTAAAACAGTGCTTAGAGTGCTCTTCTGATGTGAATGATCAGTTCAATTTCCTTTAGCATCTGTGTCATTTACTGCACCACTGGACATGCCACATGGAATGGTCATCCTTCCAAGTGATTTCCTTATAATGCAATCAGTGTGAGCTGCTTGAACAATTTATGAACTCAAAAGATTCAAGTTCCCCTGTAGTTCAGCTAATGCATTCTGTGAAAGATGTCCTGTATCAAGGTCCACAGCCAAGTACAGAAACAGAAGAGGATTTTTCCCCTCCTGAAGCCGATATGGTAACACCTGAAACTGCAATAGGCTACTGAAAAACATTTTTTTGGAGCTACTTTAAAAAGCTATCGCCAACGTTCCCCCTAATTTTTTGGGGGCATGCGGTCCCTTTACTGAGCTGCGAGGCCCAATTAAAATTTCTCACATGGCCAGTGACTGACTGACCAGCCTGCACGGGACCTCCAGACAGCTGCACAGCTTAGAGGGAACGTTGGCCAACGCCACTGCTAAACTTTACAGAATATAGATTCAAGAAATGACCAAGAAAACCAGATCTGACCAGCACATTCTAACTGCAGAGCTTGGACTTCAAATAGCCACACAACTCCGACAGGAACAGAGAGGACATGGTACTTTAAAGACCATCAAGTTGAATATTTTGCACTTCCTACAATTACTCATACCTAAAAAAAACAAGTCAGGATTATATACTTTCAGGAAATATTAGGTTTGGTATTTAAATCTCCTCCTTTAAGTACTGCAAGCATTTCAACAACTTACCTGCTCTCCAAAGATCCAACAACCAGTGCAATTAAGTAGCTTGGTATTGGAACCTAGAGAGAAAAACATAATACAATTTTAGAACATAAGAACCAGGAGCAGGAGTCGGCCAATCGGCCCCTCGAGCCTGCTCTGCCATTCAATAAGATCATGGCTGATCCAATCTTGGCCTCAACACCACTTTCCCGCTCTCTCCCCATACCCCTCGACTCCCTTGTAGTTCAAATGTCTGTCAATCTCCGCCTTGAATATATTCAATGACTCCACCTCCACAGCTGTCTGGGGTAGAGAATTCCAAAGATTCACGACCCTCAGAAGAAATTCCTCCTCATCTCCGTTATAAATGGGCGACCCCTTATTCTGAAACTATGCCCCCGAGTTCTAGATACCCCCACGAGGGGAAACATCCTCTCAGCATCCACCCTGTCAATCCCCCTCAGAATCTTATATGTTTCAATAAGATCACCTCTCATTCTTCTAAACTCCAATGAGTATAGACCCAACCTGCTCAACCTTTCTTCATACGTCAACCCCTTCATCCCAGGAATTAACCTCGTGAACCTTCGCTGCACTGCCTCCAATGCAAGTATATCCTTCCTTAAATATGGAGACCAAAACTGTACGCAGTACTCCAGGTGCGGTCTCACCAGCGCCCTGTAAAAATGCATCAAAACATCCCTACTTTTATACTCCATACCCCTTGCAATAAAGGCCAACATTCCATTAGCCGTCCTAATTACTTGCTGTACCTGCATGCTAACTCTGTGTTTCATGTACTAGGACCCCCAGGTCCCTTTGTACTGCAGCATTTTGTAGTCTCACTCCATTTAAATAATAATTTGCTTTTTCATTCTTCCTTCCAAAGTGGATAACCTCACATTTTCCCACATTATACTCCATCTGCCAATTTTTTGCCCACTCACTTAGCCTATCTATATCCCTTTGCAGACTCTGTGTCCTCCTCACAACTTGCTTTCCCACCTATCTCTGTATCAGCAGATTTAGCTACAGTACACTCGGTCCCTTCGTCCAAGTCATTAATATAGATTGTAAACAGTTGAGGCCCCAGCACTGATCCTTGTGGCACCCCACTAGTTTGCCAACCGGAAAATGACCCATTTATCCCGACTCTGTTTTCTGTTAATTAGCCAATCCCCTATCCCTGCCAATATATTACCCCCCAACCCCGTGCGCACTTATCTTGTGCAGTAACCTTTTATATGGCATCTTATCAAATGCCTTCTGGAAATCCAAATACACTACATCTACTGGTTCCCCTTTATCCACCCTGTTTGTTACATCCTCAATGAACTCTAGCAAATTTGTCAAACACGATTTCCCTTTCATAAAACCATGTTGACTCTGCTTGATTGTCTTGTGATTTTCTAAATGTCCTGCTATTACTGCCTTAATAATGGATTCCAGAATTTTCCCCAATGACAGATGTTAGGCTAACTGGCCTATATTTTCCTGCTTTGTCTCCCTCCTTTCTTGAATAGTGGCGTTACATTTGCGGTTTTCCAATCCACTGGGACTTCTCCAGAATCCAGGGAATTTTGGTAGATTACAACCAACGTATCCACTATCTCTGCAGCCACTTCTTTTAAGACCCTAGGATGCAGGCCTTTAGACCCATTAGTTTGCCAAGTACTTTTTCTCAAATGATAAGAGATTGTTTGAAGTTCCTCCCTCCCTATAGTCCCTTGATTATCTATTATTATTGGGATGTTTTAGTGTCTTCTACCATGAAGACCTGCCCCCGGGAATGAGCAGACTCCTCCCTCACCGCACCATCTATGTTTAAATGAGGGGAGTGTGTAAACCCGGGGAGTCCACTGTATTCACCAGGCGAAATGTACCAGTGGCATCGATGGACCAGGAGTGGAGTTTCAGCCTCGATAATCTCACTCCCTCCACACAAGTCCAGATCAGCATCAGCCCCCCACCCCGGGTTCACCTCCTCCAGCCCTTGAAGCCCAATCGGGTGAAAGAAGCACACCCTCTGTACAAAGAGACTCCTTGTGTTCTCTCCCACCACTCGAATCCCTCAGATATCTGGGGAAGTGCACAGACTCACAGCTAAGGGTTCAACAATCAATGGAAACACCAGGGGAGCAATGGACCCCCTGCCCAGAACCCTGAACAGTTCAAAAGGGACAGATCCAATCCCATTGGTGATCATTAAAGGTGGAGGGTGAGAGCAGTGAGGAGACCCACTGAGTGAATATTTCAAACCCCATCGACTCCAGCACCATCTCCAGAGAAACACTCAACTCGGGACAAAGTCTTCTGAGAACGAACAGAGAGGGCAAGGGCTGGGATCTGCCACAGAACCTGCAGCCTGGGGAGCGTTTAATAGTCATCGGATCAAACCTTCCTCGCAAACAGAGGACAACCATCAACCGCCTCAGAAACGGTCATGGTAGATGCTGCCACCTTCTCCATAGGTGGAAGATTAAAGCATCCCCATCATGCGATTGTGGAGCTCCTGATCAGACCCTGGAGCCCACTGCCCTCAGAGGAAATTCACAGGCAACCTGCAAGATATCCACACTGTTATACAAGAAGCTTTGGCCTGGATATCAGACTTAGATATTGACATTTAATTTGCTTTGCTACTATCATACCAAAAAAGATCGGACTTTATCTGACAGTCTCCTTCAGACAGAGCCTATCTGACCCATAGGAGGTGAAGGCTTACACAATATCTTTGAATCACCATTGAGAAGTTAGATGGGTCTGTGGGGTCTGTCCCCAGGAACCCTGGTCTGTTACAGGATAAGGGAGATGGGTCTGTGGGGTCTGTCCCCAGGAACCCTGGTCTGTTACAGGATAAGGGCGTTCGGTCTGTGGGGTCTGTCCCCAGGAACCTTGGTCTGTTACAGGATAAGGGAGATGGGTCTGTCCCCAGGAACCCTGGTCTGTTACAGGATAAGGGAGATGGGTCTGCAGGGTCTGTCCCCAGGAACCCTGGTCTGTTACAGGATAAGGGAGATGGGTCTGTGGGGTCTGTCCCCAGGAACCCTGGTCTGTTACAGGATAAGGGAGATGGGTCTGTGGGGTCTGTCCCCAGGAACCCTGGTCTGTTACAGGATAAGGGAGATGGGTCTGTGGGGTCTGTCCCCAGGAACCCTGGTCTGTTACAGGATAAGGGAGATGGGTCTGTGGGGTCTGTCCCCAGGAACCCTGGTCTGTTACAGGATAAGGGAGATGGGTCTGTGGGGTCTGACCCCAGGAACCCTGGTCTGTTACAGGATAAGGGAGATGGGTCTGTGGGGTCTGTCCCCAGGAACCCTGGTCTGTTACAGGATAAGGGAGATGGGTCTATGGAGTCTGTCCCCAGGAACCCTGGTTTGTTACAGGATAAGGGAGATGGGTCTGTCCCCAGGAACCCTGGTCTGTTACAGGATAAGGGAGATGGGTCTGTGGGGTCTGTCCCCAGGAACCCTGGTCTGTTACAGGATAAGGGAGATGGGTCTGTGGGGTCTGTCCCCAGGAACCCTGGTCTGTTACAGGATAAGGGAGATGGGTCTGTCCCCAGGAACCCTGGTCTGTTACAGGATAAGGGAGTTGGGTCTGTGGGGTCTGTCCCCAGGAACCCTGGTCTGTTACAGGATAAGGGAGATGGGTCTGTGGGGTCTGTCCCCAGGAACCCTGGTCTGTTACAGGATAAGGGAGATGGGTCTGTGGGGTCTGTCCCCAGGAACCCTGGTCTGTTACAGGATAAGGGAGATGGGTCTGTGGGGTCTGTCCCCAGGAACCCTGGTCTGTTACAGGATAAGGGAGTTGGGTCTGTCCCCAGGAACCCTGGTCTGTTACAGGATAAGGGAGATGTTTCTGTAGGGCCCTATCCCCAGGAAACTTTAATAAAAACAGAAAGTGCTGGAGGTACTCGGCAGGTCGGGCAGCATCTGTGAAGAGAGAAACAGAGTTGACGTTTTGGGTCGATGACCTTTCATCAGGACTGGAAAACAGCAGGAAATGGAACAGATTTTTTTGGGCGGGTTTGGGGGCTGGGAAATGGGGGAGGGGATGAGAACACAAGGGGGAGGGTCTGTGATAGGATAGAAGGCAGGAGAGGTAGAGAGACATTGGTAGATATTCAGGGCAAAGGGAGATGATGATGGGGCAGGTTGGGAGGCGAAGGATGGCTCGAGATGAAGTGTGAATTGCGCTGGCGGAATGAAGGGCAGCTGCCGTGTTGGAGCGAAGAGCAAAGGGCACGGACAGAAAGTATTGGGTTTTTTAATCTGGTTTTTCGCCTCTCCCGGGAGATCACATGGGTTCGGGTGGGATGGAGAGTGAAAGTAGATTTGCGGTTAGGATCAGACCAGCCATGATCGTATTGAATGGCGGAGCAGGCTCGAGGGGCCGATTGGCCGACTCCTGCTCCTATTTCTTATGTAAAATATGTATATGATAGGGGCTGAGGATATGATCTGAAATTGTTGAACTCTATGTTGAGTCCAGAGGGCTGTAAGGTGCCTAATCGAAAGAGGAGGTGCTAGAGTCCATTATAAAAGATGTAATAGCAGAGTACATGGAAAACAGTGACAGGATCGGACAAAGTCAACATGGATTTACAAAAGGTAAATCGTGCTTGACTAATCTACTGGAATTTTTTGAGGATGTAACTGGTAGAATAGATAAGGGAGAGCCAGTGGATGTGGTGTATTTGGACTTTCAGAAGGCTTTCGATAAGGTCCCGCATAAGAGATTGGCGTGCAAAGTTAAAGCACATGGGATTGGGGGTAAGGCACTGACTTGGATAGAGAACTGGTTGCCAGACAGGAAGCAAAGAGTTGGAATAAACGAGTCTTTTTCCGAGGGCAGGCAGTGACTAGTGGGGTACCACAGGGATCGGTGCTAAGACCCCAGCTAGTCACAATATATATTAATGATCTAGAAGAGGGAACTAGATGTAATATCTCCAAGTTTGGAGATGACACAAAGCTTGGGGGGGGGGGGGGGGGGGGGGGCGTGTATGCTGTGAGGAGGATGCCAAGAAACTCCAGTATGATTTGGACAGGTTGGGTGATTGGGCAGATGCAGTATAATGTGGATAAATGCAAGGTTATCCACTTTGGTGGCAAAAACAGGAAGGCAGATATTATCTGAATGGCAATAGATTGGGAGAAGGGGAAGTGCAACAAGACCTGGGTGTCCTTGTGCACCAGTCGCTGAAGGTAAGCATGCAGGTGCAGCAGGCGGTTAAGAAGGCAAATGGTATGTTGGCCTTCATAGCGAGAGGATTCAAGTACAGGAGCAAGGATGTCTTGCTGCAGTTGTACAGGGCCTTGGTGAGACCACACCTTGAGTATTGTGTGCAGTTTTGGTCACCTTATCTGAGGAAGGATGTTCTTGCCATGGAGGGAGTGCAGCGAAGATTCACCAGACTGATACCTGGGATGGCAGGAATGACGTATGAGGAGAGATTGGGTCGATTGGGCTTATATTTGCTGGAGTTTAGAAGAATGAGAGGGGATCTCATTGAAACTTATAAAATTCTAACAGGACTAAACAGTCTAGATACAGGAAGGATGTTCCCAATGGCCGGGGAGTCCAGAACCAGGGGTCACAGTCTAGGGATAAGGGGTAAGCCATTTAGGACTGAGATGGAGGAATTTCTTCACCCAGAGAGTGGTGAACCTGTGGAATTCTCTACCACAGAAGGCAGTTGAGGCCAATTCATTAAATATATTCAAGAAGGAGTTAGATATATTTCTTAAGGCTAAAGGGATCAAGGGATATGGGGAGAAAGCAGGGACAGGGTACTGAATTTGGATGATCAGCCATGATCTCATTGAATGGCGGAGCAGGCTCGAGGGGCCGAATGGCCTACTCCTGCTCCTATCTTCTGTTTCTATATCCAAAATAATTGTTGAGTCTGTCATTTCTCAATTTCCCATTAATTCCCCAGTCTCATCCTCTAAGGGACCAACATTTACTTACTTTTTATATACTTGTAGAATCTCTTCCTGTCTGTTTTTATATTATTTGCTAGTTTACTCTCAATCTCTCTTCTCCCTTTTTATAATTTTTTAAGTCATCCTTTGCTGGTTTCTAAAAATTTCCCAATCCTCTGGCCTACCACTAATCTTTGCAACATTGTCTGCCTTTTCTTTCAATTTGATGCCCTCCTTAACTTCCTTAGTTAGCCACGGATGGTGCATCCTTCTCTTAGAGCCTTTCTTTCTCACTGGAATATATCTTTGCTGAGATTTATGAAATATCTCAAATGTCTGCCACTGCTGATCTACCGTCTTACCCTTTAATCTATTTTCCCAATCCACTTTAGCCAACTCTGTCCTCATACCCTTGTAATTGCCAATTTGATTTGTCCAATCTATATGATGATTAAAATCGCCCATGATTATTGCAGACCCAGGTTTCTCACCCTCAAACTGAATTTGAAATTCTACCATGCTATGATCACTCTTTCCGAGGGGATCCTTTACTGTGAGATTAATTAATCCTGTCTCATTACACATTACCAGATCTAAAATAGCCTGCTGGACTCTGTGTATCACGAGGTATTCACACCAATTAGATTAATTAATTCAGATGTAGTCCGTGGCCAAGGTCAGGATGGTGTGACTAGAAGTGAGGCAGGTACGGGGATCCAGGAGGTAGTGTTGGAGGAGCCGCAGCCCTTGCACTTGTCGAACAGGTTCGAGGCTCTTACTCCCTGTGAGGATGGGAACAGGGACTGCGGGGAGGATGAGCAACCTGGCCACAGCACCATGGAGCAGGGGGCCATTCAAGTGGGGGGAGTTAAAAGAAATGTTGTAGTGGTAGGGGATAGTATCGTTAGGGGGATAGATAGAGTTCTTTGCAGCCGAGAGCGAGAGTCCCGAAGGCTGTGTTGCCTGCCCAGTGCCAGGGTTAAGGGCATCTCCTCTGGACTGGAGAGAAACTTAGAGTGGGAGGGGGAGGATCCAGTTGTCGTGGTCCATGTTGGTACCAACGACATAGATAGGACAAGGAAGGAGGTTCTGCTGAGGGAGTTTGAGCAGCTAGGGGCCAAATTAAAAAGCAGAACCACAAGGGTAATAATCTCTGGATTATTACCTGAGCCACGAGCAAATTTGGCTAGGACAAATAAAATTAGAGAGTTAAATGCGTGGCTCAAAGACTGGTGTGGGAGAAATGGGTTTTGCTTCCTGGGACACTGGCACCAGTACTGGGGCAGGAGGGAGCTGTTCCGTTGAGACGGGCTTCACCTGGCCAGTGCTGGGACTAGAGTCCTGGCGGATCATATAACTAGGGCTGTAGAGGGGGCTTTAAACTAACTAGTGGGGGGGAGGTTCCTAGAGAGCAAATAATACAAATGACAACAGAGAAGGTCATAGACTTAGGTAGCAGTGGGGAAATTAAAAACCAGAGCATGTCAGGAAGGGGCAGAAGGTATGGAGTAAAAGGTAAAGTAATAAAAAGGGCAAAAGCAGTAACTAAGTGTCACAAAACATATTTGAAAGTTCTCTATCTGAATGCACGTAGCATTCGTAACAAAATAGACGAGTTAATGGCACAAATAACTACATATGGGTATGATCTTGTGGCCATTACAGAAACATGGCTGCAGGGTGACAATGCCTGGGAATTAAACATACCAGGTTATTTAACGATCAGGAAGGACAGGCAGGGAGGATGGGGAGGTGGGGTGGCTATGTTAATAAAGGAAGGAATCACTAATACAGAGAAATGATATTGGGTCAAAAGATCAGGATAATGAAACAGTTTGGGTGGAGGTAAGGAATAATAAGGGGAAAAAAACACTAGTGGGCGTAGTCTATAGGCCTCCGAACAGTGGCAACTCTGTTGGACGGAGTATCAATCAGGAAATAGTGGAGGCTTGTAATAAGGGAACATCTATAATTATGGGGGATTTTAACTATCATATTAATTGGACAAATCAAATTGGGCAGGGCTGCCTTGAGGATGAGTTCATTGAGTGTATTAGGGATGGGTTTCTTGAGCAGTATGTAACTGAACCGACCAGGGGGCAAGCAACCTTAGATCTGGTCCTGTGTAACGAGACAGGATTAATTAAAAATGTCCCAGTAAAGGATCCCCTTGGAATGAGTGACCATAACATGGTTGAATTCCATATTCAATTAGAGGGTGAAAAGGTTGGATCTCAAACAAGCGTGCTAAGCTTGAATAAAGGAGACTATGAAGGTATGAGAGCGGAATTGAGTAGAGTGGATTGGGAAAATAGATTAAAGGGTAAGACGATACATGATCAGTGGCGTACATTTAAGGAATTATTTTACAACTTCCCAAAAAAATATATTCCACTGAGAAGAAAAGGGTGTAAAAGAAAAGACAGCCATCCGTGGCTAAGTAAAGAAATTAAGGATAGTATTCGAATAAAAACAAGGGCATATAAGGTAGCCAAATCTAGTGGGAGGATAGAGGATTGGGAAAACTTTAAAGACAGCAAAAAATAACAAAAAGATTAAGAAAGGGAAGATAGATTATGAAAGTAAATTAGCAAAAAATATAAAAACAGATAGCAAGAGTTTTTATAGTTATATAAAAAGAAAAAGGGTGGCTAAAGTAAATGTTGGTCCCTTAGAGGATGAGACTGGGAAATTAATGGTGGGAAATATGGAGATGGCAAAAACACTGAATGAATATTTTATATCAGTCTTTACAGTAGAAGACACTAAGAATATCCCAACACTGGACAAACAGGGGGCTATGGGGGGGGGGGGGGGGGAGGAGCTAAACACGATCAAAATCACTAAGGAAGTGGTACTCGGTAAAATAATGGGACTCAAGGCGGATAAATCACCTGGACCTGATGGCTTACATCCTAGGGTCTTGAGGGAAGTGGCGGTCGGGATTGTGGATGCATTGGTAATAATTTTCCAAAACTCCCTGGACTCGGCAAAGGTCCCGGCAGACTGGAAAACTGCTAATGTAACACCCTTATTTAAAAAGGGCAGTAGACAGAAGGCTGGAAACTATAGACCGGTTAGCCTAACATCTGTGGTAGGTAAAATTTTGGAGTCCATTATTAAGGAGACAGTAACAGGACATTTGGATAATCATAATTTAATAGGACAAAGTCAACATGGTTTTATGAAGGGGAAGTCATGTTTGACAAATTTGCTGGAGTTCTTTGAGGAAGTAACATATAGGGTGGATAAAGGGGAACCAGTGGACGTAGTGTATTTAGACTTCCAAAAAGGCATTTGACAAGGTGCCACACAAAAGATTATTGCTTAAGATAAAAAAATCACAGGATTGGGGGTAATATTCTGGCATGGATAGAGGATTGGCTATCTAACAGAAGGCAGAGAGTTGGGATAAATGGCTCATTCTCAGACTGGTAATCAGTAACTAGTGGTGTTCCGCAGGGGTCAGTGCTGGGTCCCCAACTCTTTACAATCTATATTAACGATTTGGAGGAGGGGACCGAGTGTAACATATCTAAGTTTGCAGATGATACTAAGATGGGAGGGAAAGTAGTGAGTGAGGAGGACATAAAAAACCTGCAAGGGGACATAGACAGGCTAAGTAAGTGGGCAGAGATTTGGCAGATGGAATACAATACTGGAAAGTGTGAGGTTATGCACTTTGGCAGGAAAAATCGTAGAGCAAGTTATTATCTTAATGGCAAGAAACTGGAAGTACTGAAGTACAAAGGGATCTGGGGGTCCTGGTGCACGAAACTCAAAAGGTTAGTATGCAGGTGCAGCAAGTGATTAAGAAGGCCAATGTTGGCTTTCATTGCTAGGGGGATAGAATATAAAAATAGGGAGGTATTGCTTCAGTTGTACAAGGTATTGGTGAGACCGCACCTGGAATACTGCGTACAGTTTTGGTGTCCATACTTAAGGACATACTTGCTCTCGAGTCAGTACAAAGAAGGTTCACTCGGTTAATCCCGCGGATGAGGGGATGGACATATGAGGAGAGGTTGAGTAGATTGGGACTCTACTCATTGGAGTTCAGAAGAATGAGAGGCGATCTTATTGAAACATATAAGATTGTGAAGGGGTTGGATTGGGTGGATGCGGGGAGGATGTTCCCGATGAAGGGTGAAATTAGAACTAGGGGGCATAGTCTTAGAATAAGGGGCTGCTCTTTCAAAACTGAGAGGAGGAGGAACTACTTCACTCAGAGGGTGGTAGGTCCATGGAATATGCTGCCCCAAAAAGCTGTAGAAGCTACATCATTACATAAATTTAAAAACAGAAATAGACAGTTTCCTAGAAGTAAAGGGAATTAAGGGTTACGGGGAGCGGGCAGGAATTTGGACATGAGTCTAGGTTCGGATCGGTCATGGCCCTGTGGGTAGTGGAGCGGGCCCAGAGGCCGTGTAGCCTGATCCTGCTCCTATTTCGTGTGTCTAATTCTGTTAGATTCAGGAGATGGTTCTGTGATAGTGGATTGGCGGTTAGGATCAGATCAGCCATGATCTTATTGAATGGCGGAGCAGGCTCGAGGGGCCAATTGGCCTACTCCTGCTCCTATTTCTTATGTTATGTTCTTATGCTCCCTGGTTGGTTCCTCAATGTATTGCTCTAAGAAACCATCCCGAATACACGATGAACTCGTCCTCAAGGCTACCCTTGCCAATTTGATTTGTTCAATCTATGATTAAAATCGCCCATGATTATTGCAGTACCTTACTTACAAGCCCCCATTATTTCTTGATTTATACTCTGTCCTACAGTGTAGCTACTGTTAGGGGGCCTATATACTACTCCCACCAGTGATTTCTTACCCTTACTATTTCTTATCTCCACCCAAACTGATTCTACATCTTGAGCTTCTGAGCCAATATCATTCCTCACCACTGCAGTGATCTCACCCTTTATTAACAGAGCTACCCCACCTCCTTTACTTTCTGCCTATCCTTCTGAAATGTCAAATACCCCTAAATACTCAGTTCCCAGCCTTGGTCACCTTGCAACCACGTCTCTGTAATGGCTATCAGATCATACCCATTTATTTCTATTTGTGCTGTCAACTCATCTATCTTGTTATACGAATGCTGCGCGCAACTCAGATAAATGCTGCGCGCAACTCAGATAAAGAGCCTTTAATTTTACCTTATCATTTTTTCCTTACTCTGACTCTAGTTTCTCGTGCACTCTTATGTTTGTACACTCTGCCCCTTCCTGATACATTCTGGTTATTGTTACCCCTGTCGTTGCCCTGCACGGTTGCCTTCTCCTCTCTCTTTGCTTTCCTAAATATCCCTTTACCTGAACCCCTATCATCTAATTCCCAGCCTTAGCTTTTTCTCCCTTGATTCTACCTTCAGGTTCCCATCCCCCTGCCAAGCTAGTTTAAACCCTCCCCAACAGCACGAGCAACCCCCCCCCCCCCCCGGTGAGGATATTGGTCCCCGTTCCCATTGAGGTGCAACCCGTCTGGCTTGTCGAAGTACCACCTCCCCCAGACACGGTTCCAATTCCTCAGAAATCTAAAGCCCCTCCCCTCCTACACCATCTCTCCAGCCACGCATTCATCTGCTCTATCTTTTGGAGACAATACTTTTTGTATTTACTTCATAAATTGGCAGTCTGTTGCCAAGATCTAGCAATAACAAATACTGATGGTTTAGAACACAGGATATAAAATCTAATACAGAAGCTTCACTTTACACTGTTTAATAACCTGCAAATCTGCAACAATATTACCGGGGGGGGGGGGGGGGGGGGGGGGGTTGGTGTTTCGGTGTGATTTCCACTTTAATTTTAAAGCTGTATTTCAATAATTGGTAATTGACAAATTCATATTAAATATGTTGATGAGAGCACAAAATGCTATTTTGATGAAGTGGTTCACTAACCTAACAGCCAGCTAGGAGTAAAGATCATTTGTTCCATCAACCATAACTCTCCCATCACAGTATGTAATTATATTTTGAACAATCCCAGAGCTTTTGCCTCTACCCATCTGACAAATTATTCCAAACATTTATCATACAGGAAACTTTGGTTTATCCGGAAGTTAACTGTCCGGAATGCTCGAGCCACCAGCAAAATTCAGGAGTCGGTTCAGTAAGTTTTTTTTCTTTTCTTTGCTTTGTTTTTTCCACTAGTTAGGCTCTGCAAGGTCTAGCTAAAGCTGTTGCTTAGCTACAGAGACGCGTGCAAGCTACGGCCGACTGTTTAGAAGCTGTTAGGGTTTGTTGCTAGATACGGAGCTCAAAAGCTTCCGTATGTTTTAACATTAGCGCTGGTTTGTCCGGCAGTTTTGATGGGACGGCAACAGCTCGGTCCTGTCGGTGCTGGATAGCACAAAGTTTCCTGTAGTTTGAGTAATTTCTTTCAGATTTCCTTTCCTTAAAGTTAACTTTCAATTAATTTCCTCTAGTCCGGGATTACTGTGAAGTATGGGCCTAGAAATTATTCTGGGTTTGTTTTCCCGGTCCCAGACGCAGCGCTGCATCACCAGCCCCGCACCCAAACCAACGAGGCCAGTAGGATCAATGGACGTTCTTCCTCAGGCCTTATCAACATTACTCAGCGCAGTTACTCTTCAGTGTGATCTGACCAGTGCATTGTAAAGCTTTACCATAACTTCCATAGTTCTCCACTGTTCTTGCTATGTAGCCTTTAAGGAGAAAAAAAACAGGGAACTATCAGCCAGTTAGCCTGACATCAGTAGTAGGCAAAATGCTTTAAATTTATTATAGGGGGACGTGGTAACAGGGCACTTAGAAAATCGTAAATATGATGAGGCAGAGTCAACATGGTTTTATGAACGGGAAATTGTGTTTGATAATTCTGTTAGTGTTTTTTGAAGATGTAACTAGTAGGATGGATAAGGGGGAACCAGTGGATGTAGTGTATTTGGATTTTCAAAAAGCATTCGATAAGGTGCCACACGAGGTTATTACACAAAATTAGGGCACATAGTATTGGGGGTAATATATCATGGATTGAGGATTGGTTAATGGACAGAAAACAGAGAGTAGGAATAAACGGGAATTTTGAGAGTTGGCAGGTTGTAACTAGCGGGGTAACGCAAGGATCAGTGCTTGGGCTTCAGCTATTTACAATCTATATTAATGACTTAGATGAAGGGACCGAGTGTAACGGATCCAAGTTTGCTGATGATACAAAGTTAGGTGGGAAAGTAAGCTGTGAGGAGGACGCAAAGAGGCTGCAGTGAGATATAGACAGGTTGACTGAGTGGGCAGGAACATGGCAAATGGAATTCAGTGTGCGGAAGTGTGAAGTTATCCACTTTCGTAGGAAAAAACAAAAAAGAATATTTTTTTGAATGGAGAGAGACTGGGAAATGTTTCACATGAATCACAGAAAGTTAACATGCAGGTACAACAATTAGGAAAGCAAATGGTATGTTAGCTTTTGTTACAAAGGGATTAGAGTACAAGAATAAAGTTTTACTACATTTATACAGGGCATTGGTGAGGCCACACCTGCAGCACTGTGTACAGCTCTGGTCTCCTTACCCAAGGAAAGACATACTTGCCTTGGAGGGAGCGCAACGAAGGTTCACTGGACTGCTTCCTGGGATGAGGGGATTGCCCTCTGAGAAGAGATCGAGTACAATAGGCATATATTCCCTCGAGTTTAGAAGAATGAGAGGTGATCGAATTGAAACATACAAAATTCTTAAGGGGCTGGACAGGGTTAATGCTGAGAAAATGTTTCCCCTGGCTGGGGAATCGAGAACACAGGGTCACAGTCTCAGAATAAGGGGTTGGCCATTTAGGACTGAGGGGAGGAGAAATTTCTTCATAAAAAGGGTTGTGAATCTTTGGAATTCTCTACCTCAGAGGGCTGTGGATGCTCAGTCATTGAGTATATTCAAGACAGAGGTCGATAATTTTTTGGGAACTAAGCGAATTAAGGGATATGGGGATAGTGCAGGAAGGTGGAGTGGAGGTAGAAGATCAGCCATGATCTTATTGAATGGCGGAGCAGGCTCGAAGGGCCAAATGGCCGACTCCTGCTCCTATTTCTTATGTTCTTATGTAACATTGTTATCTTTTTTAATTGCCGGGACGTTAAAGCTTTGTGCGAATACTTTACAATTATCAGTGCTAAACTTAAGGTTGCGACCGCTGCCAATGAAATAAAGTAGTTGCGCATGCGCAGTTCCAGTGGTTTTTGGGCTGCTCTCACCGAACTTCCCACAGATTGGAGAGAAAGGAGGTGAGGGGGTGGAAATTTCAGGTATTGAGGTCTGTAATGTGACTTGAAAGTGATATTAGGATGTTGTCAGATTGTGAGTTTTAGTGCACTCTCGCGGAGTGTGCTTATTGCTATCAGCTCCGCTATCTGTTGTGGTGAACGTTACTTTTTCATATTTGGGACTGGACATTTACGCGCAGTCACTCTGTAAATTTAATTTGCTATTTTTATTCCCAACTCCATTAAATATCTAAATCTTTATAGAAATCTAGTTGAGTCTTCAGTTTCTATTTCTCGCACTACTTTAAGATGCTTGTCTAGCTCACAGGGGAGATCAGGGAGGCTGCTCCAGACATTATAGATTTCTACATTGTTCCATTTTCTTTACATTAGGGACAAAGGTAGTGATAGATGCTTAGAGGTGCAGGGCAAGGCTAGAATATAATGAGTACTTTGTATCGGCGTTTACTAAGGAGGTGGATGCTGACAAAATATCAGTAGATGTGGAAAAGGTAGAAGCAATGGAAGGGGTGAAAATTAATAGACAGGATGTACTAGAAAGGCTGGGTATGCTTAGAGTGGATAAGTCGTCTGGTCCAGATGACTTGCATCCCAGGTTGCTAAGGGAATTGGGGGAGGAGATAGCGGAAGGTCTTGCCATAATTTTCCAATCTTCTCTAAATGCGGGGGAGGTGCCTGAGGATTGGAAAGTGGCAAATGTGACACCATTGTTCAAGAAAGGGTGTAATGACAACCCTAGTACCTGCAGGCCGGTCAGTTTAACATCAGTGGTGGGTAAAGTTTTGGAAACAATAAACAAGGAAAAAATTAATAGGCACTTGGAGAGGTTTAAGCCAATTAAGAGCCAACACAGATCTGTAAAAGGCAGCGCGTGTTTGACTAATCTAATTGAATTTTTTGACGAATTAACAGGGAGGACTGATGAAAGGAATGCAATGGATGTCTACATGGATTTTAGGAAGGTGTTTGACAAAGTACCACATAGAAGGCTGGTTAACAAAATTGAGGCTCATGGAATAGGCGGGTCAGTGACAGCTTATATACAGAATTGGCTTAAGGACAGACAACAGCAAGTTGTGGTAAATGGCTGTGTTTCAGACTGGAGGATGGTAGACAGTGGTGTTCCCCTGGGGTCAGTGCTGAGGCCACTGCTTTTTTTGATATATAAATGACCTGGATATTGGAATACAGGGTAGAATTTCTAAATTTGCCGATGACACCAAACTCGGGGGTGTGGCAAACAGTGAGGATGATACCAATCGACTGCAACAGGACATGGAAAGGCTAGCAGAATGGGCAGACAAGTGGCAGATGGAATTTAACACAGAAGTGTGAGGTGATGCATTTTGGCAGGAGGAACAGGAAGAAGCAATATACACTTAATGGCACAGTTTTGAAGAGTGTGCAGGGACAGAGGGACCTGGGAGTTAATGTGCATAGGTCCCTGAAGGTGGCAGGACATATTGAGAGACTGGTTAGCAAAGCATATGGGATCTTGGGCTTCATAAATAGAGGTATTGAGTACAAAAGTAGAGAAGTTATGCTAAACCTTTATAAAGCGCTGGTTAGGCCACAACTGGAGTATTGCGTCCAGTTCTGGTCACCACACTTTAGGAAGGATGTGAAGGCCCTTGAGAGGGTGCAGAGGAGATTTACCAGAATGGTTCCGGGGATGGGGGATCTTAGCTACAAGGACAGGTTGGAGAAGCTGGATTTGTTTTTATTAGAGTAAAGGAGGTTGAGGGGTGATTTGATAGAGGTGTACAAGATTATGACGGGTTTGGATGGGCTGGATGGGGAAAGGCTGTTCTCACTGGTTCATGGTACAAGGACTAGGGGACGCAGATTTAAGGTTTTGGGCAAGAGATACAGGGGGGGATGTGAGGAAAAACCTTTTTACGCAGCGAGTGGTGAGGACCTGGAACTCGCTGCCGACGGAAGTGGTGTAAGCGGAGACACTCAATGTTTTCAAGGGGAGACTGGATAGGCACTCGAGGGAAATAAACTTGCAGGGCTACGGGAATAGAGTGAGGGAAATGGGACTGACTGGATTGCTCTAGAGAGCCGGCACGGACTCGATGGGCCAAATGGCCTCCTTCTGTGACATTATGACTATAACCATTACATATCTGGAGGGAGCAAAGGTATCAAGACAAGGCAACAAAAACTAGGAATTTTTGGTTTCAAAATCACATTGCTGCCACAACCAACCTCTCCCCACCCAAAACAAAAATTAAGAATACAACTAAAAGCTGAAATGCTCAATTAGACTGCTCGCTCCCTACTGTACAAGGTTTCCATTACATCGGCCAATAGTGCTCAATGAACAAAGAGAGCAGCGTAGAAACTAGAAATTTTTTAGCCACTCTGGTCCCCAAAGTTTACCTTCAAAAATGTTACAAATAGCTATTTACTTCAACATACACACAGAATGATTTACCTTGAATATGGTGACCATTTAAAGAATTACTGATTGAAGCTTTTTGATTCAAAACCCCAACCCTACTAAACTGAGGTAAATATTTTTAACCATTTTATTTGTGAGCTTGTAATGAGGTTCTACTGCATACAGTTCCAAGTATCACATAGAGTCATAGAGTTATACAGCACAGAAAGAGGCCCTTCGGCCCATTGTGTCTGCACCGTCCATCAAGCCCTGTCCAATCTAATCCCATATAGAGTCATAGAGTTATACATATCCCATGCTTACCGTTTGCCGAAAGCAGTAAATCTTTCTGCTCTCATCTTGGTCATCAGCCAACTCCCTGTCTCGGTTAGCACTCATAAGGGCAACAAGCTCTTTTGGAACAGATACCTAATTGGAAAAAAATAAAATAACTACCCACTTATCTCAGTAGCTTTAGTGGTGGAAAAATAAAAGCACATGAAGACTTCATATAATGGATAAAAATACAAAGTTTTAATACAATTATTCTGAAGCAAAGCTAACTGCTTTCCCCCCCAAAGACAAACATAGAATCTTACAAAACAGGAGGCGGCCATTTGGCCCATAATGTCTGTGCAGCTCTTTGAAAGAGCTTTCCAACTAGTCCCACTTCCCTGCTCATAGCCCAGCAATTTTTTCTTTTTCAAGTTTATATCCAATTCCCCTTTGAAAGTTACTATTGAATCTGCTTCCACCGCCCTTTCAGGCAGTGCATTCCAGATTACAACAACTCGCTGAATAAAAAAAACCTTTCACCTCCCCTCTGGTTCTTTTGCCAATTATCATAAATCTGTGTCCTCTGGTTACCGACCCTCCTGCCAGTGGAAACAGTTTCTCCTTATTTACTCCATCAAAACCCCTCATAATTTTGAACACCTCTATTAAATTTCCCCTTAACCTTCTCTGCTCTAAAGGAAAACAATCCCAGCTTCTCTAGTCTCTCCACATAACTGAAGACCCTCATCCCTGGTAAATCTCCTCTACACCTTCGCCCAGGCCTTGACATCCTTCCTAAAGTGTGTTGCCCAGAGTTGGACACAGTACTCTAGCTGAGGTCTAACCTAGGTGTTTTATAAAGGCTTAGCATAACTTCCTTGCTTTTGTACTCTATGCCTCTAGTTATACAGCGAAGGATCCCATGCACTTTGTTTTTAAAACAGCTTTTATCCACCCCACACGAGAAGGCTTGAGCATCAGATTCCACGCCACAACCGTCACCGTTTCCTCAGGTCATAACCTTAAGTCGTTTACATCCCAGTTGACGCGAGTGAAATGCCAGCCACAGCCGACCAATGGAGCGAATAAAGAGCATGACTTGGGCGGAGCAATGCCTTGTGATTGATAGCTGAGCTGGTCCAATAGGAATTTGAGAAAGCAAGAACATGCGATCGCAGGCACGCTGTTGCTAATTTAGGTTAGAACGACGGAGGAAACTTTGAGTAGGAAGGAGAGTTATAATGTCCTTCCTCTTTAGATAAAGGTTATTGTCCATGTCCGTATTAAAGAGATAAAATACAGATTTTTTTTTTCTTCAAGCAAAAGCTTTATAACAAGGAGGAAGGGGGGCCTCAAGCAAACAGGTTGAGAACCCCTGTACTAGTGCTCAATTAGTGCTCCAAAGCCACTAGCTGGGAACAGATTGCATCCTCAACATTTGAACCAGGGATGTTAAAGAACTGCTGCTAAATTAGATTATACTGGAAGCAAGAGAAGCCTCTCTATCCAGTAGTATTGGTCCACTGGAAAATACTCCTAACACTTCGAATTACAGAGTGAAATAAAATTAAATAATCTAAGTTAGAAAGGTTCAATTGGGTGGTAAGCAGTTTTTAACTTTAAAACAAAGCCTGTGGATACAGTGGTGAAACTAACATTTAATAAAAAGCAGAGTTCAGAGGAGGATAACAGCATGGTATCCAGTCCCCTCCCTTTGGTTCTTTACTGCAATCTTCTCCTTCTTGCACAAGTGAAGTTAATTTTTACTTTTTGTTTCAAAGAGCAAGTGAAAGACTATATAAAAAACAAAAAACTG
This sequence comes from Somniosus microcephalus, assembly GCF_052327205.1. Lineage (NCBI taxonomy): Eukaryota > Metazoa > Chordata > Chondrichthyes > Squaliformes > Somniosidae > Somniosus > Somniosus microcephalus. The sequence goes on from NC_141003.1 coordinate 8,279,648, forward strand.
TGCAAAGACAAATACTCTTCAGCACAGTCAAGCTTCAAAAAATGTCAGCTTTTGTCTCCAAAGCATCCGATTGTTTGAAAATGTTTGAAAATATTTTGGGAGGGAGAGGTGTGGTCAGGTAAATAGTGCAAGTTAAAAGACAAAAAAATGTCAAAGATTGATCGCACCCAAAGAGACTTCTGTCATCCAATAAAAAGCAATGCTGACAGCAAGTGTGGAGCAATCTACAGCCCAGCCTCTGACTTTCCAGGCAAGAGGAGACAGCACACGCATACCAGGTTGTAAAGTTGATCAGTTTTACAAACTGTCCTATTGAAACTTGAAAAATGGCCAATCAAAAGAAACCAATGTTGGCAAGTCTGCACTTTCCACATAAACTGAGCACTGCTTAAAGAAAAGTAGCAAGTGCGGAGCAACAAGCTGTGGCACCCTGGTGCTACCAGCAGTGTAATATGTCACCACCTTAGTTTGCTTTGGGCAATAAATCTCCATTCATTTTACTGGCCTATCCGTGGTTACATACCCGAGCAGAGTAAGTGCTTTTCACAGATGGTGTGTCCTGGCAGGGGATCATGCTTCTGCAATGTATAGCCTATAAATATATGAAAACGCAATAAAAATTACAGTCTAGTCACTAACACTCAGCTTTAATAGATAGAAATAATCTAACACCTGTTCATTTATATGAAATGGAAAAAAAAATCAACCTCACTCTGTAATTTTGTAGATTAGCGATACTCAACCTTTGTTCTAAAGCTACAATCTGAAACAGTGACTTAATGGAGGGCAACTCTCACAGAACCAACACAAGTCTTGTTTTAACATTAGCATAAGCATCATTCAGACATATCTATGTAATAAAACTCTCACCCCGCAGTGGGTTTGACTGGAAACCATATGCAAGTGCACTAATTTGTTCAGAAACAACAATGTTCCAGTTTGTCATTTTGTAGTATCAACACGGAATCAAAATCAATCGGAAAGGAGGTGATTATTTGCCCTTCGTATCAGATTGCTTCGAAGAACATAAGAAATAAGAGCAAGTGTAGGCTATTCAGCCCTTCGAGCCTGCTCCACTATTCAATAAGATCGCGGCTGATCTTCTACCTCAGTTCCACCTTCCCGCACTATCCCCATATCCTTTGATTCTCTTAATATCCAAAAAATCTATCAATAAGATCATGGCTGAACGTTTACATCACTCCACTTTCCCGCCCTGTCCCCATATCGCTCGATTCCCTTGGTGCCCAACAATCTATCGATCCGAGTCTTGAATATACTCAACGACTGAGTCTCCACAGCCCTCTGGGGCAGAGAATTCCAAAGATTCACAACGCTCAGTGAAGAAATTTCTCATCTCAGTCCTAAATGGCCAACCCCTTATCCTGAGACTATGACCCCTAGTTCTGGACTCCCTAGCCAGGGGAAACATCCTCCCAACATCTACCCGGTCAAACCCTGTAAGGACTTTATATATTTCAATGAGATCACCTCTCATTCTAAATTCTAGGGAATATAGGCCTAGTCTCCTCAATCTCTCCCCATAGAACAATCCTCCCATCCCAGAAATCAGTCCCAACTACTGATGTCAGGCTTTTCACAAAGAAACAGCCACTAAACAAGATACTGGGGATAAAAATGAGCTTCCCTTTCTGACAGTTTCATGTTTTTATTGGGATAAATTCCTGAATATTACAAAGAAGTTTTCACTTTCCTTTCAGCGGTCATGAAAGATCTCCACTTAGGAGTACAGCCTCATTGCCATCAGCAATCCCCTCCAGGACATCCCACTATTTCCAGACCCCACAAGGTCCAAGTCCAGCTTTGTAGCACATAAACTAGGCTGACACTTCAGTGCAATACTGAAGGAGTGCTGCAATGTTGGTAGTGCCACCTTTCAGATGGACATAAAAGACCCTGTGGCACTATATGAAGAGCAGGAAATTTTCCCCAGAGTCTTGGCCAACACTGCTCACTCAACCAGCACCACCAGAAAACATTACCTGGTCATTCATTTATTTGCTGTTTGTGGGACCTGGCTATGTGCAAAATTGGCTGCCATGTTTGCCCACTCAAGTGACTACACCTCAAAATAACCCATTGGTTGTAAAGTGCTATGGGATGGCCTGGGGACTTGATATGGCGGTATATAAATACACATTCTTTATGTAAACAATAATTGGTTTGTAATTCTCAATATTATGAGAGAGCAGGAGTGAGCAAGAGATACAAAGTTGTAGTCATCCATGCCTCTCTCTCAGATAGACTACCTTCCTGGAAAAAAGTTACTAGCTTCCATGTGAAGCTTTAGGTCAAAAAAGGCAATCTGAATTTTCCCACTGAGAAAATAAATATATTTTCTATTAAAAAAATGGTTTCAAATTCTAAATTTCAATTAAAGAAAGCACAGCTGTCCAAATCCCCTCACCTAGATTCTCAGATGGAAATTTTTTGCAAGTTTCTTTCTCAGCTAGGCTGTCTCTCAAGTTACGATTTAAACACTTAGGCCTAGAAATTCAGTGGGTTGTGCCACCCGTTAGCGCCCAAAGAGGGTACTTAGTGGGTTTTGCGCCACTGGCCACGCCTCCCACTAAATTTAGCGGGGCGCTAATGGCGGCGCTAGCCGTTAGCACTGCGCCGCCACCGATGACGTCATCGGTGTGCGCAGCGCCCCGCTACCCGCCCCGATCACCAAATTTGGTAGCGCCCCCTGCTGTAATGCCGGTCGCAATTTGCGACCGGTTCAGGGGGGGCCTACCTGCGGTGGTAGAAGCGCGGAGGTGCGGGGCAGCCATTTTTTTTGCTGGTCGCCTGCCAGCACCTCTTCGCGCCGCCGTCCCCGGCCTCCTGAGCACCCCCCCCCCCGGCGCGTTGCGCCAGCTGTGCCCCAAGAGCCCGGCACTTCTCCTCTGTGCCGGGCTCTTTTGCCGGCACTTGATCTCCGATCGCGCTGCAACAGGCCTCTCCCCTTTAAGAAGGGGAGGAAGGCCTGCAGTACCGCAGCGCTGCGGCACGTTGCGCTGCGATTTTCAGTTGCAGCGCCCCAAGAGGGACGCGGGGCGCCTCGAGTGGCGCCACGCTTCCGTTTGGGGCGCTGAAACTGAATTTCCGGCGGGCGCTCATGACTCCTTCCGAGGCGGTACTTCCGGCGCCCTGGCGAGACTAGGGGCGCCAGTGAATTTCTAGGCCTTAGTAGCCTAAATGTAAAACTAAAAGTTGTTTATTCTCTAGCTTATTTTCAAATTATGCAGAAAAACAAAAGGAACCCAGCAATCCTGCTCAAGTGTGAAGAGATGTCAGTTGTAATGGATCATACTGATGCATGCTGGGAGAGGCTGCGCCTGAGACCAGAGTCTGGAGGGAATTGCAGGCCCAGAGCCATAAATTTAGGAAAAGTGCCAACTGAAAGTCCAGGCTGTTGAGAGACTGAGGTATCCAAGTAATAACCTTAAATCAAGGTCACAGGGCACCAAATTAGATTGTATAAGCAAGTTTAACCACCCTATAATAAATATGTAATAGTTCAATGCTCTTATGTGAGAAATCTGATCGAGGCAGTAGTTGACAGGCTGAGGGGAACAAAACTGGCAAATCATAACATTTCCAAAGGATTGAGTAATTTGGTTGGTCCATCTTCTCAAGAAATAAGTGTATGACCAAATTAAAATTAACAACTTCTAATCACAATTTAAAAAACTTGCTTAAAGTAACAAACGTTTAAATTGAATTTCAATCATAATTAATACATTTGAATACAAGGCAATCAGCTTCAAGTGGGTACAGTAGTGGTTATGTTTCTGGGCTAGTAATTCAGAAACATGGATTAATAATCCAGAGAATGCAAGTTCAAATCCCACCATGGCAATTTGAGAACTTGAATTCAACTTAAAAAATCTGGAAATAAAAAGCTGGTATCAGTAAAAGTGACCATGAAGCTGCCAGAAAGTCATAAAAATCCAACTGGTTCATCAATGTCCTTCAGAGAAAGCAACATGCTGTCCATATTCATCCTCTGAAGTGGCCTAGCTAGCCACTCGGTTGTAGCAAACTGTTACCAGCAGTTTAAGGGCGCCATCACCTGCTCAGGGCACCTAGGGATGGGCAATAAATGCCAGCCTTGCCAGCAATGCCCACATCCAAAAAAACTGAATTTTTAATCAGGAAATGCAGACTTTAGTGCAATATTTTAAATCAGAGATCAGTATTTGAAATTTAGAGTGCAGGCATAAAGAAACAAGAAGTACCCTACCCAACATCTGCATAGGAATAAGCAAATCTAGATCACAAGGTGGTGATATAATGAACTCTGAGCATAGTCACTAACATTATACTGAATTATTTTTTAATGTAATTTATTCATATTTCATTCACTTTTTAAATGTTGATCATGGGTAGAACATTAACATACTTCCCCATATAGTACAAGTTAAATAACAGAAAGCATTTTCTACTGTTCCCAACAATATGCCTTAATCCAAACTCAACAACGATACACCAGTGTGTTTATTTTTAATTTCCCACATCAGCTATTGTTCCAAGCTCGGAGTAAAATTCTCAATTTAGTACTAATTGCGAGTAGTTTAGGGTGTGAACTAATGCTCATCAGAAACTTGGTCAAGCTTGTTCAAACTAATAAAAAAAAATTCATCTGCATTCAAACGCAGAAAAATCTATCACATTATTACTTAGTAAATGATCGGGTATCATAAGGATCGTACCTGACATTGGCTAAACAGGTACGGGTGCTCCTTCCCAGCTGTTTGCTCAGCTTTGAGCCACTGCAGAGCTGAAGCTTCTGGTGACGTCTCATATGAGACCTCTACCACGGCCTGCTGGCCTCTGTAGGATTAGAAATTGTATAAATCAGTACCAGTTAGGACTAGTCTTGCAGTACAAGGCATACAGACCAGAAGATCCCAGGTTGATACCCTTTTTGTGCCGAGTTCACTGATCTCAGCAGTTCAATTGCCTTCATTGCCCTGAATGGAGGAAACAGTAAATATGCCAGGATTCCCACTCCCTCTTGTGTTTCCTGTGAGAAATTTGCACGCGAATACGGAATGAAGACTGGATTAGGCTCAGCTGTAATATCGACCATGTTGGGACTAGATTGCCTGCGTCAGTTTAGCTCAGTTGGTAGCGCACTCACCTCTGTCAGAAGGTTGTGGGCTCAAACCATTTCAGGACTTGAGCACACAATCTAGCCCGTCATTTTAATGCACTACTGAAGGAGTGTCACCTTTCAGATGAGATGTTAAACCTAGGCCATGTCTGCCTGCTCTAGTGGGCATAAAAGATCCCATAGCACTATTTGGACAAGCAGGGGAGCACTCCCTAGTCAATAGTCATCCCATTGCCAATATTAAAACAGACTAACAGATCATTTATCTCATTTGTTGTTGTGGGATCATGCTGTGCATAAATCAACTGGCTCGTTTGACTACAGTGAATACTTTAGGATGTCCCAAGAACATGAAAGCTGCTTTATAATTGCAAGTTCCTTTTTCTTTCTTTACCAATACTCACTGTGTAGACCAACACATAATCCATCAAGTAATTCAGTTGCAACTTATGCTGCTACGTTAGGCCAACCAAAAAATGTCATTGGGCCGTAATTTGCGATCCCTACGGGTGCGTACGCGCCTGTTAGGGCCGCACAAGTTACGGATTTAGGCATGCGAAGCGCATGTGCGAAAACCCAGAACTGGCACTCTGTCAAGTATTCTCTTGACAGATGATCCGCATCCTTGGGAGAAGGGCCTCCGCGGGTGGAGAGTTGCGCTAGTTGCCCAACTTCGGCCCAGCAAATGCCCTTGAAATTCTTACGCCTGGTAAAAGCAGATGTAAGGCCTGCTTTTATCAGCGTAAGTTTTAAAAAATAAAATAATAAAATGTTATCACTCATTTAGACATTAAAAACACTGTCCAATAAAGTAAGTTTATTTTTAGCCCCATTAAAACACAAATGTCTCAAAAAATTAAATTTGTTTAAAATATTTAATTAAATGGCATTTTAATTCATTTTAAATGTATTTTTTAATTTATTTCATGTTTTCGTGTATTTAAGTGATCCCCATTCATACTTAGGGGTTTCCGCACATACGTAATTCCCAAAAGTATGAATGGGGATTCCCCTTCTTTCATTGGTTGGGCCGACCCATGTGATCCCAGGGGCTCTTGCGAACCACCTGCGCCCATTGGATATGTGGGCCTCTAACCGCGGGTACCCGGAGAGGCCCAGGAGCGCGAATCTCCGTACCTCCCCAGGCCACCAGGTAAATTTGTGGATTTTTTTTAAATTTTTTTAAAAAAAATTTAAAAACAGGTCAAAGGCATCCATCCGCGGGAAGCCTCCGACTGTAAATTTTGGGCCAAGGTCTGTACCCATGCAAATGTCTGCAAGCTGGAATGTTCCCCTTGATGCTAGGGTGCCCAAGTGGGAAAAGAGGAACGTTTGTCATGCGATGACAGAAAAGTACAAAAACAAATTAACTCTAATCTTACAAGTCTGATTACAGCAGGCTTGTTTAAATCATTCATTAATAGTCCAATATTGTGAATCCACTCTCTGATGCGGTGAGGCCATTGATCTGTTATTTAGCATGGCGCTAACCCACAGAGACACTAACATTAACTAGCATTTATATAGCACCTTTAAATTGTCCCAAGGTGCTTCACAGAAGCTTAAGAAAAAAATTAATACCAAGCCAAAGGTATTAGGAGGGGTGACTAAAGGCTTGGTGGAGAGGGTGGATTTTAAGAAGATGCCTGCTGCGACTGGTGGGCACCATAGGATGTAAACTGCAGAATTGACAGCAACTGCGAGATCCTGATTTAGTTTTTCGCTACACTACTTTTAGTTTGATTGGCCCTCGTGTTAGATCGTTTTATTAATGGTGCCCGCCTCAGATTGAGGGGCGTTCTGTCCTGGTGACACTGGGGTATCCAGTACAGTCTTACTGGTATAACTAAAATAGGCCTATCCTCTTTTGAAAGAAACACTGCTTATTTTTTTGTACTAAAAGCCCTCTTTTCCGTTTTCCTCCCTCTCTCAATCCTGCATTAAAAGAGTGGTACAATCCAAGTCCCAGACATTTTTATGGAAACAGTTAAAGCCAGTAAATGGTTGGCCTAACATAGCTGCAGAAGTTATGTGTGAAAACCCTAGTGCACAGCATAGGAACAGAAGGAGGCCATTCACCCGCTCAAGCCTGTTCTGCCTTTCAATTAGATCACAGCTGATCTGTACCTCAACTCCATTTACTCGCCTTTGATTCATATCCCTTGATACATTTACCGAACAAAATTCTATCGATCTGTCTGAAAATTTCAATTGACCCCCAGCATCTCCAGCCTTTTTGGGGGAGGGTGGGGGAGAAGAGAGAAAGAGAGCTCCAAACTCCCATTACCCTGCACTGTGTTTGAAAAAGTATTTCCTAACTTCATTCTTGAATGGCCTAGCTCTAATGTCAACATTGTGCTCCCTTGTTCTGGATTTCCCTAGAGGAAATAGTTTCACTGTACCTATTCTACTGAATCCTTTTATCATTTTAAACACCTCAATTAAATCACCCCTCACCCTTCTAAACTCAAGGGAATACAAGACAAGTTTATGCAACCTGTTCTCAAAACTTAATCTTTTACGCCCTGGCATAATTTTGGTGAATCTGCATTGTATCCTTTTCCGAGGCCAATATATTCTTCAGCTCTTCTACTACAAATTACACCTACCAAAAAGGACACCTTGATGCTGAAATCGGCACTGATCTAAGCAGCTCATGACATGCACTGGTTTCTGGCCCACTGTGAACATGACCCACTCTATATATTAGAGAAAATTCAACTCCCCAGACCTTGCAGATTCACACAAGTACAGTTTCACACAAGAAAGTACAGTTAAGTGTGTGCCACAGGACGATCCAAGGTTCTGTCTGAGCAGCAATTGGGAGGGGAGGGGGGGGGTGGGAAGAGGTAGAAATGGCTCAAGTATCCATGGCTCCCACAATTAAATAGCTCACCAAACATTTACCATTCAGGTTCACACATGAAAAATAGGGGCTTGAAGAAGTATCAGATAGTCACTACCTTTTGAACCATATACTTGTACAAAAGGAAATTTCCAGAGTATTTTTTCTCCTTATTAGCACTGGGTTTTTCTCTTGTTTTCTACTTATCCCAGGAGATTATATGGCTGCAGAGGGTGGGAAGTGTCTAGTCATGATGCTCCAGCAGTCACGAGTGTGGGGCGGGCTTGATGGACCAGCTGGTCTTTTCGTATGTTCATAAGCTGCTGTCTGCAGTGGGGGCAGGGAAGGAAGGCAAAAAAAACTGGGCTCTTCAGAACCATAGAAAATGAACGTGAAAGAAATCTGAAAACAATTGTCTTTAAAAATATCTCTGGTTCTGTGTAAACATGCCACTTGTTGGCATATCAATTCCCGATCTGGGTGTGAACGCAAAGACAAATGGAATCCTAACAAACAAATTGAAAAACAAAGTTGAGTGAAAGAACCATTATAAATGTCCTCAATCCTGTCTCCAGATTTATAATGGAAACTGCCGACGTTATACTGGTCAGGTTATAATTACAAACTCTACCCAGTGAAGGCACTGCAGCAGCATCACTAGCAGGAGGGTGTAATTAAAGTGCAACACGTTTTAGAAAGGCAGTTATTATAAATGTGGACATAGGAGTTTATAATGAAAGTATATAAAAATAAGGACACAATATATGCCTTTAAAATGGGGACTAAATCCATTCATCCTGGTCCAATTACCCCCACCCACTAACTTCACTTCATCCAAACACTTACACGGTCTGGACTCCCATCTGCAACTCCACAGAAAATCGACAAGCATTAAATGACAAGATCCGACACCAATATTAAATAAGATCCGACACCAATATTAAATAAGATCCGACACCAATATTAAATAAGATCCGACACCAATATTAAATAAGATCCGACACCAATATTAAATAAGATCCGACACCAATATTAAATAAGTGAAGATTAAACAAAGTAGAGAGCATTTCCTAGGTTTTAACATCCGTACCGTAGCAATTTAAATGGAAGGGTAATCGTCAAGGGTGTTCCTTTAAAGGAGTGCTCATCTCCAAGTGAAAACTTGGCTTCCAGTCCATTGGTAGTAGCCTTGAGTATTTTAAGGTCTCTTGTATCCAAGGTCTGTAAATAAAATGCAAATATTGAAACTATACAAAATAATCACAGCTAAGTATCAACACTCAGTTTTACATAAATCAGCTCCATAGACATTTTAGCTAAACCAAATGAACAGGGATCTTAAGCCCCATTTAAAAACTTGCCTTTAAGTAAGCATCTGAAAACCCCAAAAGTTCACTACTGCTAGTCAACCACATCATAGATTGATTTTAATTTGAAAAGTGAAGTATAACATTGTTTTTATACAAACAAGCCAGTGTAGCATCATGACTAACAAAGCACCCAGTTTTGAAATAACCTCGGTTTATTCCACTTTTGGTTTAACTGGGATGACAGCATTCCATTATGAGTTACCATACCTAGTTACATTTTTAATCAGATCAATGTTTGAACCAGCTCTTAACATGAACAGACTGATGGATGCACAACTACAGGAAACTTTGCGCTATCCGGCACCGACGGGACCGAGCTGTTGCTGTGCCCTCAAAACTGCCGGACACTCCAGCACTAATGTTGAAGCATACGGAGCTTCAGCTCCGTATCTGACAAACACTGTTGCTTAGCAACAGCTTCTAAACAGTCGGCAAGCGTCTCTAGCTGAAGCTGTCGATTAGCTACAGACCTTGCAGAGCTTGACTGTTGAGAAAAAAGCAACGAAAAGAAAAAAAACGGCTCCTGATTTTTGCCGGTGGCTCGAGCTTGCCGGACATTTAGCCTCCGGATAACACAAAGTTTCCTGTACGATCAAAGACAGATTACAAAATAAGCAATAATTAACAAGTAGCAATCTAACTAGTAGAAAGTAAAGGCTATGTAGGGTATTAAAAGAAATATGCGGGGGAGGGAATGTTCCAAAGCTCTCTAGATGAAGGAATTGTGCCTTTGGATTGAAACATTGCAAATGTCACTCCATTATTTAAGAAGGGATGGAGGGAAAAAACAGAAAATTACAGGCCTAACACTTTAATATCAGTTGTGAGGAAGTAAGAGACAGAGAGTAGGAATAAAGGGAACGTACTCTGATCGGCGGGATGTAATAAGTGGTATTCCCTAGGGATCTGTACGGGGGCCTCAGCTTTTCACCATATACAATGACTTGGATGAAAGAATAGAGGAATATACAAGTTTGCAATGATGCTAAGTTAGGAGGCACGCTAAGTTGTATAGATGGGAGCATTTCCCATGAACTGTAGTGCACGAACTGCCACAAAATCGGTTTTATCTGTGCATTTCTGCAAATAGTGCACATTGAAATAGCACAACGGCAGGAAACTTTTACTACAAGGCGGATATACCCATCATCTATATTAAAATCAGTACATTATGTCACACACTCCACTTTAGAGATAGGTAAAATATCTCTCCTACAGGATTTCCCAATGTTGGCTGTCACCATTCCCTTTTATATCCTTAATGGGATTTGCCAGTCTAACCGAGTAATTTGCAGCTATGGTGCCCGTCACACAGCAGGTCCAGCTGTACCAAACAAAGCTGTACAGCCTCTACATCCCCACGGTCCAGTAGCAGTACAGCCTCTACATCCCCACGGTCCAGTAGCAGTACAGCCTCTACATCCCCACGGTCCAGTAGCAGTACAGCCTCTACATCCCCACGGTCCAGTAGCAGTACAGCCTCTACATCCCCACGGTCCAGTAGCAGTACAGCCTCTACATCCCCAAGGTCCAGTAGCTGCACAGCCTCTACATCCCCACGGTCCAGTAGCAGTACAGCCTCTACATCCCCAAGGTCCAGTAGCAGTACAGCCTCTACATCCCCACGGTCCAGTAGCAGTACAGCCTCTACATCCCCACGGTCCAGTAGCAGTACAGCCTCTACATCCCCACGGTCCAGTAGCAGTACAGCCTCTACATCCCCACGGTCCAGTAGCAGTACAGCCTCTACATCCCCACGGTCCAGTAGCAGTACAGCCTCTACATCCCCAAGGTCCAGTAGCAGTACAGCCTCTACATCCCCAAGGTCCAGTAGCAGTACAGCCTCTACATCCCCAAGGTCCAGTAGCAGTACAGCCTCTACATCCCCAAGGTCCAGTAGCAGTACAGCCTCTACATCCCCACGGTCCAGTAGCAGTACAGCCTCTACATCCCCACGGTCCAGTAGCTGCACAGCCTCTACATCCCCAAGGTCCAGTAGCAGTACAGCCTCTACATCCCCACAGTCCAGTAGCAGTACAGCCTCCACATCCCCAAGGTCCAGTAGCAGTACAGCCTCTACATCCCCACGGTCCAGTAGCAGTACAGCCTCTACATCCCCACGGTCCAGTAGCTGCACAGCCTCTACATCCCCAAGGTCCAGTAGCAGTACAGCCTCTACATCCCCACAGTCCAGTAGCAGTACAGCCTCTCTGGCTGGGCAGGTCAGTTACACCTTTATTTAGAATTACAATTTGGAAAACTGCACATGTCACTCCACTATTTAAGAATGGTGAGAGGGGGAAACCAGGGAATTATAGACCAGTTAGCCTAACATCTGTTGTCAGGAAATTGCTAGAGTCCATAATTAAGGATAGGGTGACAGAACACCTCAAAAATGTTCAGTTGATCAGAGAGCCAGCATGGATTTGTGAAAGGTAGGTCATGCCTGACAAAGCTGATTGAATTTTTTTGAGGTGACTAAAGTAGCGGACAGGGGAAATGTCTATGGATGTTGTTTATATGGACTTCCAGAAGGCATTTGACAAAGTCCTACATAGGAGACTTAACTAAGGTAGAAGCCCATGGAATTGAGGGCAAATTATTGACCTGGTTAGGAAATTGGCTGAGTGGCAGGAGACAGAGAGTAGGGATAATGGGCAGGTACTCAAATTGGCAGGATGTGACTAGTGGTGCCCCACAGGGACCTGTGTTGGGGCCTCAACTATTCACAATATTTATTAATGACTTAGATGATGGTATAGAAAGTTATATATCCAAATTTGCTGATGACACAAAGATAGGCGGCAGTGTAGGTGGAAACATAAAATTACAGAGGGATATCGACAGATTAAGTGAATGGGCAAAACTGTGGCAAATGGGAGGTCACCCACTTTGGACCTATAACGGATAGAACAGGGTACTTTCCAAATATTGAAAAGCTAAAAACAGTGGAGGTCCAAAGAGACTAGAGGGCCCAGGTACATAGATCATTAAAATGTCATGAACAGATACAGAAAATAATCAAAAAGCTAATGAAATGCTGGCTTTTATATCTAGAGGACTAGAATACAAGTGGATAGAAGTTATGCTGCAGCTGTACAAAACCCTGGTTAGACCACACCTGGAGCACTGTGAGCAGTTCTGGGCCCCACACCTTAGGAAGGTATACTGGCCTTGGAGGGAGTGCAGCGTAGGTTTACCAGAATGATACCCGGACTTCAAGGATTAAGCTACGAGGAGCGATTACACAAATTAGGGTTGTATTCCCTAGAATTTAGAAGGTGAAGGGGTGATTTGATCGAAGTTTTCAAGATAATAAGGGGTAGATAGAGAAACTATTTCCGCTGGTTGGGGATTCTAGGACTTGGGGGGGGGAGGGGGGGGCAAAGTCTAAAAATTAGAGCCAGACCTTTCAGGAGTGAAATTAGGAATCACTTCTACACAACGCAAGGGGATACCAGAATCTTCATCTGATGCTTTATTATTGCACTGGAATTTTTTTTAATGCTTTTTTCCCCAATTAGATGACATCCAGGAACGTATAAATTTGTAGAACCTGTGTCTCATTTGGGACGGCACCCAGAGAAAATGTGGATTATTAGCACAAATTTACAGGCATACGCACCGAATCATCTAATAACATAGCTGATGTTAAATTTGTGTTTCTTTAAAAGAAATGGGAATGTCGCAGATGTTAATTTAACTGAATTTCACCGATTCTCCCGAGTGCCATTAAACTACTGGAATCTGCTGACTCTTTGCCTTGGAGTTATTTATTCTTTTCCTGTTTTTATTTCCTTTTATTCTTTGAGAAAACATCAAAGATCAATTCTCCAAATACATGTTGCTTCCATTTCCTGATTGGAGCACCAGCCCACATAATCCCAGATACACTTCCATGCTCGCTGCGCCCCTGGGATCCATGGTCCATTACGTTGCCCTCCAGTACGCAGCGTCAGAGAGCAAGTTCACGAAGGAGGGGCCCCATCAGGTAAGTGCGAATTCTATTTGGATGCCGGTGTACTCTGTAGGTAGGTACGCCGCCGACCGCAAAATCCAGGCCATTTGATTGGAGTTTGCACATTCTCCCCGTGTTTGCGTGGGTTTCCTCCGGGTGCTCCGGTTTCCTCCCACAGTCCAAAGATGTGCGGGTTAGGTTGATTGGCTATGATAAATTGACCCTTAGTGTTAGGGGGATTAAATATGGGGATCGGGTGGGATATGTGTTGGTGCAGGCTCGATGGGCCGAAATGGCCTCTATCTGCATTGTGGGGTTTCTGTGATCTGTGATTGATTTTACTTCAAAATGATTGCACTTTCAGAGAACCCACTTGGTCTTCGCTCCTCTTGGGCAACACCATGGGAGGTCAACTAGTAAACAATAAATGTAAAACTCCCAACACTTTCAGCGCTGAATGAACAGTTAATGCGCAAGTAAATAGGCCCAAGCTTCAGACAACGACACGTACTTGTGATTTACTGGACCTTGGCTCAACTTTTCTTTTAGATAAGACTAAGTTACGGGTCATTCACAACAGCGTGCCACGTTGTAAAAATGCTCAAATACCAAGGTGGTGAAGATTTCCTCTGTTTGCTAGGTACAACAAAACTATCAACCCATTTAGAAAGAACTAGTTTATCATTTTGTTACATAAACCTACAACCCCCCCATCCCAATCTGTATAAAAGAAATGGACACTTGGGAAAGGTCCCAGATGGAATACCCATAGAAAGTACTGCAGCAAGAACTGTTGCTTTCAGAAGTGGAGAAAATTGGAAAAGAAAACATAATGGTAGCAACACTACTCACTCATTTTTAGAAATCAATTATGCAGAGTCATCACACAGTGTTTCAACAGCGATAATTAATATCTTATCGGGGGGGTGTGGCGACAGGGGAGGAAGAGATAATAAATTGTACAGATTTTTTTTTTTTTTTTTTACAACCATACACGATATTAGATTCCACATCAGCAAAATTCAGTGTTAATTATCACATATCACATAGTCCATGTACCAAGGTGGCATTTAGGAAGTGTTCGCCAAAATTAACTAATGACTTACTCCTCAGCCAATACTTCTGCTGAGAATTTCCTCAGGAGTTCTCATGATCGACTGCTGTAACTTTAACAAAAACCCAGCTGATGCGGTGGCTCAAAAATCAAGGTTCGATCAGGAGAACCTCCTTGGAAATTCACCTGTGATTCATTTATCAAAAAGCTGGTCGCCCAATTCTCTGATGTCTAAAGCCTGATCCTGATTTTAGTCATCCACCGTTATTTTCAAACAAAGCATTGCCAATGTTTAATTTAGTAAGATTAGTTATAGCACGGATAAAGCGATTGAAGAGGAAACTACAGGGGGGTAGATGGGAATCCATAATAATGTTAACACATTTACAAGTCGATGGTGCCAAACCTCGGCTAAAGCTTTGGACAGATCCAAACCAACGCATTCAGGGTTCCAAAAGTGGGTAACCCAGGTAACAAGTTAAATCAGTGGATCAAAGTCGCTGAAAACAATACTAGCAATCGTGGACCAGGCCAGAACTTTCAAGATGATGCATAATTTTGAAGTTAACAGCATTTTCCAAGAATAAGGATAGTTGGAAGGGAAGTGGGATCTCTTTCCAAATGACAGGTTGAACATGACCAACTTTCCATGGAGAAATTTCAGTGGACTTGGAGTGAGAAGGTTTGTAGACAAGAGACACGGGTAAATTCAGATGCACACATCCCTTACGGTTAATCTGAGAGGTCGGTATAGTCCAGAGAGTGGTTAATGCAGCAGAGCTGGCGAGAATTGTGTTGGTCATAAAATAGAGCAATTTTAACCAGAGTATAACCGTTTGCAATTTTTGAAATCAGTCTGTAGAACTGCAATACGAGAGCCCACCATCTAACCTGAATATTGTACTTGGTCTTGACACCCTGTTACATCACATACCAACTAGTATACATTTAAAAAATATCAACTCCAATAAGACAGATGCTGAATGCATTCACAACAATACTCTGCTATAGGAAATGCTGAAGAGGTTTTTAATAAAACTAATAGGGTGGACGAGATTACTGGCACAAGTGATGGAACAAGAAACCTAATGGGCTTCAAGGATGAACTGGACAGGTTCTGATCAAAATGAGAGAGTCAAACCTACCACGGGAATACTGTAGATAGGTGGGCTAGATGGACTGACGAGCTTCTCCTGCCTGAAACTATTTTGACAGATATTCAATTGACTTTCAATTATATTTTCAAAGGGTAAATTCCTCTTGTAAAACAGTAGCCAGGCTTCATACCATCACATCAAGCATCGGCCACTATTAATGCCAATAGGGGCTACTCCTTACACCAAATAACCCCATAAATAAACCAGTGCCCAGTGACCCCCATATATAAACCAGTGCCCAGAGACCCCCATATATAAACCAGTGCCCAGAGACCCCCATATATAAACCAGTGCCCAGAGACCCCCATATATAAACCAGTGCAGAGACTCCGTATATAAACCAGTGCCCAGAGACACCCCATACATAAACCAGTGCCAGAGACACCCCATACATAAACCAGTGCCAGAGACACCCCATACATAAACCAGTGCCAGAGACACCCCATACATAAACCAGTGCCAGAGACACCCCATACATAAACCAGTGCCAGAGACACCCCATACATAAACCAGTGCCAGAGACACCCCATACATAAACCAGTGCCAGAGACACCCCATACATAAACAAGTGCCAGAGACACCCCATACATAAACCAGTGCCAGAGACACCCCATACATAAACCAGTGCCAGAGACACCCCATACATAAACCAGTGCCAGAGACACCCCATACATAAACCAGTGCCAGAGACACCCCATACATAAACAAGTGCCAGAGACACCCATATAAACCAGCGCCCAGACACACCCCATATAAACCAGAGCCCAGAGACACCCGTATATAAACCAGAGCCCAGAGACCCCCGTATATAAACCAGTGCCCAGAGACCCCTGTATATAAACCAGTGCCCAGAGACCCCCGTATATAAACCAGTGTCCAGAGACCACCCGTATATAAACCAGTGCCCAGAGACCCCCCGTATATAAACCAGTGCCCAGAGACACCCGTATATAAACCAGTGCCCAGAGACACCCGTATATAAACCAGAGCCCAGAGACCCCCGTATATAAACCAGTGCCCAGAGACCCCTGTATATAAACCAGTGCCCAGAGACCACCGTATATAAACCAGTGCCCAGAGACCCCCCGTATATAAACCAGTGCCCAGAGACTCCCCGTATATAAACCAGTGCCCAGAGACCCCCCATATATAAACCAGTGCCGAGACCCCCATATATAAACCAGTGCCCAGAAACCCATATATAAACCAGTGCCCAGAAACCCCCCATATATAAACCAGTGCCCAGAGACCCCCCATATATAAACCAGTGCCCAGAGACGCCCCCATATATAAACCAGTGCCCAGAGACCCCCCCATATATAAATCAGTGTCCAGAGACCCCCCATATATAAACCAGTGCCCAGAGACGCCCCCATATATAAACCAGTGCCCAGAGACCCCCCCATATATAAATCAGTGTCCAGAGACACCCATATATAAATCAGTGCCCAGAGACCCCCCCATATATAAACCAGTGCCCAGAGACCCCCCCCCATATATAAACCAGTGCCCAGAGACCCCCCCCCATATATAAACCAGTGCCTAGAGTAACGGTTTGGAGACGGAAAGCGGCGACCAATGCCCAGGCGCATCACCCAGAGCGGGAGCGGAGATGGCGGATGCCCAAAATGTGCAGCGGGTCAGGCGGAAACCCGCGCCGGCCGGCCCCCGACAGCACGGTGCCGGGCCGGCAGGTGCACTGGAAACACTGCCCGCACTGGAGATCAGCGACCTCCTCCCCGCCCCCGGGGTCGGGAGATGGCCCGCAGCCCCCCGCTCACCAGGTCGGACAATCCGTCCCGCAGGGCTTCCACGGTGAGCGCGGCGCCAGCCTGGATGGTGCGGGCCTGGAAGTCGACGCGCAGAGACAGCGCCAGGTGCCGGGTGGTGTAGTCGGCCGCCGCCGTGTAGGAGCTGCCGTCCCGCCGCTCCGCCATCCCCGCCGCTCTGCCCCGCTCCCAGCCCGGCCACTCGGGACCGGACCGGCACTGCGCAGGCGCGACGCACGGCCGCCGGCTCCCAGCTTCTGATTGGACAGCGCGCCGCGAGGAAAGGTCAGCACGAGGCGGAGGCGGTTAACAGTCCAGAGCGCGAGCAACTAATACACCAATGGCGTGACACTGGGCCTGACCAATGGAGTGACACTGGGCTGACCAATGGCATGATACCTAACTTGACCAATAGCGTGACTCTGGGCTGACCAATGGAGTGACACTAGGCCTGACCAATGGAGTGACTGGGCCTGACCAATGGAGTGACACTGGGGCTGACCAATGGAGTGACACTAGGCCTGACCAATGGAGTGACTGGGCCTGACCAATGGAGGGACACTGGGCCTGACCAATGGAGTGACACTGGGGCTGACCAATGGAGTGACACTGGGGCTGACCAATGGAGTGACACTAGGCCTGACCAATGGAGTGACTGGGCCTGACCAATGGAGTGACACTGGGCTGACCAATGGCATGATACCTAACTTGACCAATAGCGTGACTCTGGGCTGACCAATGGAGTGACACTAGGCCTGACCAATGGAGTGACTGGGCCTGACCAATGGAGTGACACTGGGGCTGACCAATGGAGTGACACTAGGCCTGACCAATGGAGTGACTGGGCCTGACCAATGGAGGGACACTGGGCCTGACCAATGGAGTGACACTGGGGCTGACCAATGGAGTGACACTGGGGCTGACCAATGGAGTGACACTAGGCCTGACCAATGGAGTGACTGGGCCTGACCAATGGAGGGACACTGGGCCTGACCAATGGAGTGACACTGGGGCTGACCAATGGAGTGACACTGGGGCTGACCAATGGAGTGACACTGGGGCTGACCAATGGTGTGACACTGGGGCTGACCAATGGTGTGACACTGGGGCTGACCAATGGAGCGACACTGGGCCTGACCAATGGAGCGACACTGGGCCTGACCAATGGAGTGACACTGGGCTGACCAATGGAGTGACACTGGGGCTGACCAATGGAGTGACACTGGGGCTGACCAATGGAGTGACACTGGGGCTGACCAATGGAGTGTCACTGGGCCTGACCAATGGAGTGGCACTGGGCCTGACCAATGGAGTGACACTGGGCCTGACCAATGGAGGGACACTGGGCCTGACCAATGGAGCGACACTGGGCCTGACCAATGGAGTGACACTGGGCTGACCAATGGAGTGACACTGGGGCTGACCAATGGAGTAACACTGGGCCTGACCAATGGAGTGACACTGGGCCTGACCAATGGAGCGACACTGGGCCTGACCAATGGAGTGACACTGGGGCTGACCAATGGAGTGACACTGGAGCTGACCAATGGAGTGACACTGGGGCTGACCAATGGCGTGACACTGGGCCTGACCAATGGCGTGATACTGGGGCTGACCAGTGGCGTGACACTGGGCCTGGCCAATGGAGTGACACTGGGCTGACCAATGGCGTGACACTGGGCCTGACCAATGGAGTGACACTGGGCTGACCAATGGAGTGACACTGGGCTCACCAATGGAGTGACACTGGGCTGACCAATGGAGTGACACTGGGCTGACCAATGGCGTGACACTGGGCTGACCAATGGAGTGACACTGGGCTGCCCAATGGAGTGACACTGGGGCTGACCAATGGAGTGACACTGGGCTGACCAATGGAGTGACACTGGGCTGACCAATGGCGTGACACTGGGCTGACCAATGGAGTGACACTGGGCTGACCAATGCCGTGATACTGGGGCTGACCAATGGAGTGACACTGGGCTGACCAATGGAGTGACACTGGGCTGACCAATGGAGTGACACTGGGCTGACCAATGGCGTGACACTGGGCTGACCAATGGAGTGACACTGGGCCTGACCAATGGAGTGACACTGGGCCTGACCAATGGTGTGACACTGGGGCTGACCAATGGAGTGACACTGGGGCTGACCAATGGAGTGACACTGGGCCTGACCAATGGAGCGACACTGGGCCTGACCAATGGAGTGACACTGGGCTGACCAATGGAGTGACACTGGGGCTGACCAAAGGAGTGACACTGGGGCTGACCAATGGAGCGACACTGGGGCTGACCAATGGAGTGACACTGGGCCTGACCAATGGAGTGACACTGGGCCTGACCAATGGAGTGACACTGGGGCTGACCAATGGAGTGACACTGGGCCTGACCAATGGAGTGACACTGGGGCTGACCAATGGAGTGACACTGGGCCTGACCAATGGAGTAACACTGGGCCTGACCAATGGAGTGACACTGGGCTGACCAATGGAGTGACACTGGGGCTGACCAATGGAGTGACACTGGGCCTGACCAATGGAGTGACACTGGGGCTGACCAATGGAGTGTCACTGGGCCTGACCAATGGAGTGACACTGGGCCTGACCAATGGAGTGACACTGGGCCTGACCAATGGAGTGACACTGGGGCTGACCAATGGAGTGACACTGGGCCTGACCAATGGAGTGACACTGGGGCTGACCAATGGAGTGTCACTGGGCCTGACCAATGGAGTGACACTGGGCCTGACCAATGGAGTGACACTGGGCTGACCAATGGAGTGACACTGGGGCTGACCAATGGAGCGATACTGGGGCTGACCAATGGAGTGACACTGGGGCTGACCAATGGTGTGACACTGGGGCTGACCAATGGAGTGACACTGGGGCTGACCAATGGAGTGACACTAGGCCTGACCAATGGAGTGACACTGGGCCTGACCAATGGAGCGACACTGGGCCTGACCAATGGAGTGACACTGGGCTGACCAATGGAGTGACACTGGGGCTGACCAATGGAGTGACACTGGGGCTGACCAATGGAGTGACACTGGGGCTGACCAATGGAGTGACACTGGGGCTGACCAATGGAGTGTCACTGGGCCTGACCAATGGAGTGGCACTGGGCCTGACCAATGGAGTGACACTGGGCCTGACCAATGGAGTGACACTGGGCCTGACCAATGGAGCGACACTGGGCCTGACCAATGGAGTGACACTGGGCTGACCAATGGAGTGACACTGGGGCTGACCAATGGAGTAACACTGGGCCTGACCAATGGAGCGACACTGGGCCTGACCAATGGAGGGACACTGGGCCTGACCAATGGAGCGACACTGGGCCTGACCAATGGAGTGACACTGGGGCTGACCAATGGAGTGACACTGGGGCTGACCAATGGAGTGACACTGGAGCTGACCAATGGCGTGACACTGGGCCTGACCAATGGAGTGACACTGGGCTGACCAATGGAGTGACACTGGGCCTGACCAATGGCATGACACTGGGCCTGACCAATGGCGTGACACTGGGCCTGACCAATGGCGTGACACTGGGCCTGACCAATGGCGTGATACTGGGGCTGACCAGTGGCGTGACACTGGGCCTGACCAATGGAGTGACACTGGGCTGACCAATGGCGAGACACTGGGCCTGACCAATGGAGTGACACTGGGCTGACCAATGGCGTGACACTGGGCTGACCAATGGAGTGACACTGGGCTGACCAATGGAGTGACACTGGGCTGACCAATGGCGTGACACTGGGCTGACCAATGGCGTGACACTGGGCTGACCAATGGAGTGACACTGGGCTGACCAATGGAGTGACACTGGGCTGACCAATGGAGTGACACTGGGCTGACCAATGGCGTGATACTGGGGCTGACCAATGGAGTGACACTGGGCTGACCAATGGAGTGACACTGGGCTGACCAATGGCGTGACACTGGGCTGACCAATGGAGTGACACTGGGCCTGACCAATGGAGTGACACTGGGCCTGACCAATGGTGTGACACTGGGGCTGACCAATGGAGTGACACTGGGGCTGACCAATGGAGTGACACTGGGCCTGACCAATGGAGCGACACTGGGCCTGCCCAATGGAGTGACACTGGGCTGACCAATGGGGTGACACTGGGGCTGACCAATGGAGTGACACTGGGGCTGACCAATGGAGCGACACTGGGGCTGACCAATGGAGCGACACTGGGGCTGACCAATGGAGTGTCACTGGGCCTGACCAATGGAGTGACACTGGGCTGACCAATGGAGCGACACTGGGCCTGACCAATGGAGTGACACTGGGGCTGACCAATGGAGTGACACTGGGCCTGACCAATGGAGTGACACTGGGGCTGACCAATGGAGTGACACTGGGCCTGACCAATGGAGTGACACTGGGGCTGACCAATGGAGTGACACTGGGCCTGACCAATGGTGTGACACTGGGGCTGACCAATGGAGTGACACTGGGCCTGACCAATGGAGTGACACTGGGCCTGACCAATGGAGTGACACTGGGGCTGACCAATGGAGTGACACTGGGCCTGACCAATGGAGTGACACTGGGCCTGACCAATGGAGTGACACTGGGGCTGACCAATGGAGTGACACTGGGCCTGACCAATGGAGTGACACTGGGGCTGACCAATGGAGTGTCACTGGGCCTGACCAATGGAGTGTCACTGGGCCTGACCAATGGAGTGTCACTGGGCCTGACCAATGGAGTGACACTGGGGCTGACCAATGGAGTGTCACTGGGCCTGACCAATGGAGTGACACTGGGGCTGACCAATGGAGTGTCACTGGGCCTGACCAATGGAGTGTCACTGGAATATCGGAACAGGAGGAGGCCATTCAGCCCCTCGAGCCTGTTTCACAATTCAATGAAATCATGGCTGATCTGTATCCTAACTCCATCCACCCTCCTTGCTCCATATACCTTAATACACTTGGCTAGCAAAAATCTATTGATCTCAGATTTAGTGTTATTAATTAAGTTTTGAAAGAGCTGTCCAATTTATTTCCACATCCCAACTTAATTCCCCATAACGCTGCAAATCAGTCCTCTTCAAGTACATGTCCAGTTGCCTTTTGAAAGTTTCCATGGAATCTGAATCCCCCAGCCTTTCAGGGAGTGCGTTCCAGATCTTAACAACCCCTCTGTGTGAAGACGTTTCTCATTTCCCCGCTAGTTTTTTTAACAATTATTTTAAATCTATGGCGTTTGGTTACTGACCCACTTGCCAGAGGAAACAGTTTCTCCCTACTTGCTCTATCAAAGCACCTCATAATTTTAAATACCTCTATTATGTCTCCCCTTAACCTTCTCCGCTCTAAGAAAAATAATCCCAGTTTCTCCAATCTCTCCACATAACCGAACTCCCTCATCCCTGCTATCACCCTGGTAAACCTCCTCTGTACCCTCTCCAGGGCCTTGACATCCTTCCTAAAGTGGTGCCCAGAATTGTACACAATACTCCAGCTGAAGCCTAACCAGTAATTTGTAAACGTTTAGCATAACTTCCTTGTTTTTGTGTTCAATGCCCCTATTTACAAAACCAATTATCCCATATCGAAACCAGTTCTTAACCACCTTATCAACTTGCCCTGCCACCTTCCAAGATTGTGAATATGCATCCCCAGGTCCCTCTGCTCTTACACTCCCTCAAAATAGTACCATTTGGATTAAACTGCCTCTCCATGTTGTTCCTCCCAAAGTGCATCAATTGACACTTAACCGCATCAGATTTCATCTGCCATGTGTCTGGCCAGTTCACCAGTCTGTCTATGTCCTCCTGAAGTCTGCTACTAACATGCTCACTATTTACTACTTTGCCAACTTTGAAATTGTACTCCCTGTACTAAAGTCTAGATCATTCATATAAAGCAAGAAAAGCAATGGTCCTAATACCAACCCCTGGATGACCCCACTACATACTTCTCTCCAATCACAACAACATCCATTCACCACTACTCTCTGCCTCCTATCCCTTAGCTAATTATGTTACCACCAGCCCTTTAATACCATGTGTTTCTGTTTTCTGATTAAGTCTGTTGTGTGGTACTTCATCAAATGCCTTTTGAAAGTCCATATATACAACGTCTACTGCACTACCTTCATTAGCTCTCTCTGTTACTTCATCAGGGAACTCAGTCAGGTCAGTGAGACACGATTTGCCTTTAACAAATCCGTGCCGGCTGTCCCTCATTAACCCATGCTTCTCCAAGTGAGAATTAATTATGTCCTTGACTATGGTCTCTAGTAGTTTTCCCACCACTGACGCTAGACTGATTGGCCTGTAGTTACCAGGTTTATCCCTCTCCCCTTTATTGAACAGGGGTGTAACATTTGCAATCTTCCAATCCTCTGGTACCACTCCCATATCCAAGGAGGATTGAAAGATTGTGGTCAGAGCTCCTGCTATTTCCACCTTAGCTTCCCTCAGCAACTGGGGATGCAGCCCATCTGGACCGGGTGACTTGTTTGAGTGATACCAAAATATTTAGCACCTCCTTTCTGTCTATTTATATCCTATCCAGTATCGCTACTCCCTCCTCCTCTAGTGTGACATTAACTTCATCCTCTTCTTTTGCGAAGACAGATGCAAAGTATTCATTCAGTACCTCAGTCATGCCCTCTGCTTCCACATCGACTGTTTTTTGTAGGAGAGAGTTCCACACTTCTACCACCCTTTGCGAGACGAAGTGTTTCCTAACTTTTCTCCTGAATGGCCTGGCTCTGAATTTAAGGTGATGTCCCCTTGTCCTAAACTCCACACCAGCGGAAAAAGTTTCTCTCTATCTACATTATCAATTCCTTTCAAAAGCCTAAAATCCTCAATTAAGTCGCCCCTTAACCTTTTATATTCCAGGGAATACAAGCCTAGTTTAAGTAATCTCTCCTCATAGTCGAACCCTTGGAGCCCTGGGATAATTCTGGTGAATCTGTGCTGCACTCCTTCCAAGGCCAATATATCCTTTCTAAGGTGTGATGATCGTTCCCTCCAGCAGTTTGGTGTATTTCTGATTATGAATCCAAGTATTCCTGAAAAGGTTTTCCTTTAATTTTTAAATTCTTTATATTTTGAAACTATATCTGATTTTTTCAAGATCATTGAGGTCCAGCACAAGCTTCCTGGGTTGACTATGGATGAGCAATGAATGTCACTTTGCCAGCATCGCTCACACCTTGAGAGCAAATAAAGAAATATCTTCCATTTTACTGATCATTACACACATACCATCAAATTATTTTTGAACCTGTACTGGTGGATTTCCCATGGCTTTGCTTGATGTAAGTTACAGTGTTTGTATTTATTTTGGGCCAGTTAGGTATCTGACACAGAAACCCATTGCCGTGCTAATGAGGCTCTAAACTGAGCTACCGTTTACTCTTATCATTTATATTTTTTAGCGCTAGCTTCCCACCTTGCTGTGCCAATTATTGACGAGCTTGGGTACTTTAGTGCAAAAATGACTTTGAATTATCAGGAATAGATTGTATGGAAAAGTTTTTCTTTGCCCGATAAGGGGACCACATTTTCTCCCACACAGGGACACATCCCATTTAATTAGGTCATGTACAGGTTAGCAAGAAGCAAGGCTGAGGATCCCCAAGTGTGTGAAGAGGTACTGCTGGAGTTTAACTTGTGAAACCCGCCCAGCTGAAGTACTGTTAAGCTTCCTGCTGTTTATCCTACTAGGTCTACTCTTAGGGCATTTGTCTGCCGGACTGTCTGAAGCTGCGTTGGAGGAGTCCCATCTCCCAGTGCGAGGCACACCAATCCACATCACATATGAGCATACGAACAATGACGGACAGGTAAAGACCCTTTGGGCCATCGAGCCTGTTCCACACAATTGTGGTACCTTGTGTATCACAATATATCCACCCCACCCCACCCAAAACCATGGGATCTCCTGGGAGAAGTGAAAAAACAGTTAAAAACCCAGGCCAATTTGAGGGATAAAAATCTGGGAAATTCCTCTCCGACCCCCCCCCCCCTAGTCAATCAAAACTAGTCCAGGAGATCACTCATGCCCCGATAATTCTATGCAGTACCTACCCCTGGTCCTCCCGAACCTAGTTAATTGGAACAAACTGTCAACTGGAACACAATCTATTCCCTTCATCATCTTATCAACCTCGATCAGATCTCCCCTAAGTCTACGCTTCTCTAAAGTATAGAGCCCCAGATGCTTTATACTGGGAATTAGTCTAGTGGCCCTCCACTGCAACATTTCCAAACCTCAATATCACCCGCCATGTGAGCAGACCAAAACTGGACAAAGGCCACGAAATTTGGCTCTGTAGCGTCTGGTTTTTCAGCGCTACGGGTGCCATTTTGGGTCTAAAATGGCAACAGCCGTGCGCGCACACTTCTGGTCAGGCCGTGCGGGACGCCATTTTGGTGAGGTCATTAGTGCGGGCGCTGGAAACGTACACTGGATGTATGCCAGCGCTGCCATTTTCGACCTCAACACACCAGCTAATGCCCTCTCTTAAAGACGCACAGTTGAACATTCGTTCAGCAGCAGGAAGGACCCCCCACCAGCGCTATTTAAAGGAATCATCAACTGCTTTCAGGTTAGTTGTTGATTGATTTTTACTGGCTCTTGGTGAGTTTGTAGAGGTGTTTCTTGGTTTGGTGTCTTATTTGAAGTTGTTGAAGTCTCCAGGGAGTGGTGTGGCAGGTAACTTCAAGGCTTCTGCTCAGACCAGTTGATCCCAAACATGGGTGCAGTAGATTGTATCCCCCTTTGGCCTGCAGTATGACAGGGACGATGAGTAGAGGTGATACAGAGGAGGACAAGCTGCTCAAAGAGGGAGGAGGAGGAGGGGGAGAAGGGTTCTCAGCAGGAGCCCATCTCCACCCAGGGTCTTCAGGGAGCAATTTCCTTACCTCAACCTCAGTGAGGATCAGTGTATGCAACGTCTCCACTTCGCTCAGGAGGTGCTCACTGAAACCTGCCACCTGTTGCAGGCAGAGCTGCAGCCTCAGAGCAGGGTAAGGACGGCATTGCTAGTGGCTGTGAAGGTGGGCATGGCTATCAATTTTTATGCATCGGGCTCCTTCCAGGCTGGAGCAGGCAATATTTCCCACATCTCCCAGTTTGCCGTGCACAGCTGCAAAAGGGAGGTCACAGAGGCTCTGTATGCAAAGAGAGCTGAATACATTTCATTCTCTCTTGCCAGAGAGAAGCAGGCGGAGTGAGCAGGTGGCTTCGCCAGGATAGTAGGCTTCCCCATGGTGCACAGTGCCATTGACTGCACAGACATCACTTTGCAGGAGTCGCATGTGAATTTGGAAATGTGCCGCAACCAGAAGGGATTTCACTGCCTCAGTACTGCATTGGGGTGTCAGCCTAGCTTTATGTGGTCAAGTCCCTGGAGTGGGATTTGAACCCACAACCTTCTGGCAGAGAGGCGAGGGTGCTGCCCACTGAGCCACGGCTGACACTAAAGGGTGGCTACTGGGTGACAAGGTCTATCTGCTGGGCACCTGGCTCATGACTCAAACACACGTGGGCAGCATGCATATAACAAAAGCCATGCTGCCACACGGAATGTGATCAAGCAGACCATTGGGGTGCTTAAAAAATACTTCCGCCCTGCAGTACTCGCCAGAACCTCGCCATCATAAGGCAAAAAACTGAGAATGAGGAGGAAGAGAAGGAGGAGGAAGAGGAAGAGGAGGAGGAGAACAGCAGCATCAGTGAATGCAACCCCAATTCCCCATACACCGACAGTCCCACACCTTACCTTCCCTCTGTTACTGACCATCACTGTGTCCTCTTGGCCACAATGCCACCACAAAACAAACATTCCAAACCAAATTTATCAATCAAATCATCCAATATTACATACTAAAGTCAACTAATCTCCCTTGTGCATTCCCTTAGTGCCTGTCATCATGAGAGAGGACAGCAGGTTCCTGCTCCACGCAGACACTGCCACTCGCCCGGGGCGGCGCCTCAGCAGTCCTAGTAATCTGTTGGAAGACAGATTGGTGGACTGCTGTGACACCCTGCAAGCCCCTTTCAACCCTGGTAACTGCAACAACGATGGCAGCAGTCTGAGCTTGCGTGACAGAAGTCTGAGCTTCCACTGCAGCACTCAGACGTTGGGTGGCTTCTGCTTGTGCTGCAATGGAAGCTGAGACATTGGCCATCAGATGCTGCATGATGGTTGGGTCCACAATTCTGCTAATGGAGTTGCCCATCACTTCCGTGCTGGAAAGAATGGGCTCCAAGCTCTGCACAAAGCCCTGTGCAAGGTTGGTGCTGGACACCTCCATGCTCCTTGACATTTCACGCAGGCTTTCTGGCAGGCCTGCCAATGCACCAAGCATTTCATTGTGTATACCCTTCAGCCTTCTTCTTTAGGCCATCTAATCAAAGTCCTCATCTGAGTCCTCTGCAGCAGAACTTGTGTGTGACCTCGCCCTCCGGCGAGCTGGCACCTGCGCTACCCTTTCCCCCTGCCATGGCTGCAGGCCACTCGTGCCCGGTGTTTCACCACGTGCAGATCCCGCGTCCAACCTATCCTCTAAAGTACGCGGAGTGTCGGTATCTAAGCTGTTGTCTGGGAGTGTGAAATCGAGTGATGGTGTTGTGTGTTCTGCATCATTGCATTCTTCCTCTTGCATTTTGTGCTCCTCCACCAGTGCCTGGCCAGGTTGCAGTTCTTGGCTACCTGAAAGGAGAAAGGCACAAGAGTAAGGTGTGGCGAGGGGAGTAGGGGGAAGCAAGAGATGCATGCTTATAAATCATGCAGCTTGTAAATCAGAAGAGATTGTGGGATGAGGGGGAAGTGGGATCTGAGAAGGAGGATTAGGTATGAGGATATCGTCATCTTGGATTGTTTCAGCCCCGTGGATGTCTGCTCCAATATCTCCAGCACCGTCCCCTCCATGTGGGTAAGGTCATGCAGACACGCCTGTCTCCCTGCGAATAGCCCCTGCTATCTCCAGTTATGAGCCACCTTGTCCGGCAAGAGAGAGGGAAGTGTGTGAGTGAATGTGGTGCAATGTGCCTGTTATGGTTGAATAGCTGGCAGTGTGTGCAAGCTGTGAGATAGGAACAGAAGGAGGCCATTTAGCCCCTCGAGCCTGTTCCGCCATTCAATGAGATCATGGCTGATCTGTGACCTAACTCCATATACCCGCCTTTGGCCCATATCCCTTAATGGCCCAGAAATTCGGGTCTCCACGGGTGAGTACGCACGGGGTACTCACTCGTAGGCCGAATGGAAGTGCCGGTTTCCTGCATGCACTGCGCATGCGCGGGAAACCGGCACTTCTGATCCTCTGAACGAAGGGGTGCGCGTGCGCTTTGAACTTAGTTTTTTTTTTACAGGTTTGCACACGAGGGTAAGCCTGCAGGATTTACACATTTAAAAAGCAGGCGTAAGGCCTGCTTTTTGCAAGGTAAGTAGTCAATTAATTAAAATTAAAACATTTTTTCCACAGGTTTATTATTTTTAAATACTTTAAAGCAAAGTAAGTTTATTTTTAGCCCCGTTAGAATATAAAAATTTTTTTTTTTTAATTTAAATTATTGTTTAAAATAGTTATTTAATGTAATTTATAGTTTATTTAAAAAGTATGATTAAAAAAAAATTTTTTTTGAAGGTTTACTGCTATTTTGGAGCCCGTAGTATTTATAAGTTTTGACAGGTCTTCCTGTCAATCTTATGAATGGGCTTTTCCCTCCTCCGATTGGCTGCCCATGGCTCACGTGATCCCAGGGGACGCATCGCACTAACTACGCCCCTGGGACACGCAAGCACAGCGCGCCGACAGCTGGGCCAGGCACCGGAACGGAATTCCACGGGGGCCCAGAGCTCAACTGCCGGCACGCAAGGTAAGTGCAGGTCGGGGGCTTGCACCCGCGGGAAGCCATCGACCCGAATTTCTGGGCCAAAATACCTTTGGTTAACAAAAATCTATCAATCTCAGATTTAAAATTAACAATTGATCTAGCATCAATTGCCATTTGCAGAAGCAAGTTCCAAACATCTACCACCCTTTGTGTGTAGAAGTGTTTCCTTATTTCACTCCTGAAAGGTCTGGCTCTAATTTTTAGACTCTGCCCCCTAGTCCTAAACTCCCCTACCAGTGGAAATAGTTCGATAGCAAAATACTGCAGATGTTGGAAATCCGAAATAACAACAAAAAATGCTGGAAAAACTCAGCAGGTCAGGCAACATCCGTGGACAGAAATTTGAGTTGACGTTTCGGGTCGAACCCTTTTTCAAAACTGGAAAGAAAAGATGGATCGGAGGCAGGGCTGCGATCGGACAAAAGAATAAAAGAAACAAAAGAAGTAAAAAAGAGACAATGAAAGGTGTTAGAAGCTAGACGAGATGGTAATAGGCTGAGATTGGGTGTAAAGTGTACTGGCAGGGCAAGGGATAGCTGCCAGGTGTGAGAGCGAAACAAAAGGAAAGGGGGGGGGGGTGGGGAAAGGAGTGGAAAAATTACAAGAAAAAATGAAATGGGGCCGAGGTTATGATCTGAAACTGTTGAACTCGATATTCTGAATCAGAAAACCGGGGAGAAGCCCTACCCCTGCGACACCTGCGGCAAGCGCTTTGTCTGCGCCTCCGACCTGGCCGTGCACCGCCGCACCCACACTGGCGAGAAGGCTGCAGAGTGCCTAATCGGAAGATGAGGTGCTGTTCCTCGAGTTTACGTTGAGCTTCCGTGGAACAATGCAAGAGGCCAAGGATGGTGAGGTCCGAGTGGGAATGGAGCGGTGAATTAAAATGACAGGCGACCGGAAGCTCGGGGTCACCCTTACGGCCTGAACGGAGGTGTTCCGCAAAGCGGTCACCCAATCTGCGTTTGGTCTCCCCAATGTAGAGGAGACCACATCGTGAGCAGCGAATACAGTATACTAAATTGCGAGAAGTACAAGTAAATCGCTGTTTCACCTGGAAGGGGTGTTTGGGGCCCTGGACAGTGGGAAGGGGGGAGGTATAGGGGCAGGTGTTACATCTCCTCCGCTTGCACGGGAAGGTGCCAGGCGAAGGGGAAGGGCTGTTTGGGGTGATAGAGGAGTGGACTAGGGTGTCTCGGAGGGAGCGGTCCCTGCGGAATGCTGAAAGGGGAGGGGAAGATACGTTTGGTGGTGGGATCACTTTGGAGGTAGCGGAAATGCCGGAGGATGATCCGTTGAATGTGGAGGCTGGTGGGGTGAAAGGTGAGGACAAGGGGAACTCTATCGTGGTTCCGGGAGGGAGGGGCAGGGGTGAGGGCAGAAGTGCGGGAGATAGAACTGACACGGTCGAGGGCAGTGTCAATCACAGTAGAGGGGAATCCTCGGTTGCGGAAAAAGGAAGACATGTCTGAAGCACTGGTGTGGAAGGTGGCGTCGTCGGAGCAGATACGGCAGAGACGGAGAAACTTGAAGAGAGGCCCGACCAGTCCCCAGCCACCACTATCCTCCTCCGCCTGGCTGAACTTGTTCTCACATTGAACAACTTCTCCTTTAACTCCACTCATTTCCTCCAAATCAAAGGTGTTGCCATGGGTACCTGCATGGGTCCTAGCTATGCCTGCCTTTTCATGGGCTATGTGGAACAATCTTTGTTCCAGTCCTACTCGGGTCCCCTCCCTCACCTCTTTTTCCGATACATTGATGACTGTATCGGTGCCGTTTCCTGCTCTTGTCCCGAACTTGACAATTTCATTCACTTCGCCTCCAATTTCCACCCTTCCCTCACCTTCACATGGTCCATCTCTGACTCTTCCCTTCCCTTCCTTGACTTCTCCGTCTCCATCTCTGGGGATAGGTTATCGACCAATATTCACTACAAGCCCACTGACTCCCACAGCTACCTGGACTACACTTCCTCCCACCCCGCTTCCTGTAAGGACTCTATTCCATTCTCCCAGTTTCTCCGTCTCCGCCGTATCTGCTCCGACGATGCCACCTTCCACATCAGTGCTTCAGACATGTCTCCCTTTTTCCGCAACCGAGGATTCCCCTCTACCGTGATTGACACTGCCCTCGATCGTGTCAGTTCTATCTCCCGCACTTCTGCCCTCACCCCTGCCCCTCCCTCCCGGAACCACGATAGGGTTCCCCTTGTCGTCACCTTTCACCCCACCAGCCTCCACATTCAACGGATCATCCTCCGGCATTTCCGCTACCTCCAAAGTGATCCCACCACCAAACGTATCTTCCCCTCCCCTCCCCTTTCAGCATTCCGCAGGGACCGCTCTCTCCGAGACACCCTAGTCCACTCCTCTATCACCCCAAACAGCCCTTCCCCTTCGCCTGGCACCTTCCCGTGCAAGCGGAGGAGATGTAACACCTGCCCCTATACCTCCCCCCTTCCCACTGTCCAGAGCCCCAAAACACCCCTTCCAGGTGAAACAGTGATTTACTTGTACTTCTCGCAATCTAGTATACTGTATTCGCTGCTAACGATGCGGTCTCCTCTACATTGGGGAGACCAAACGCAGATTGGGCGACCGCTTTGCGGAACACCTCCGTTCGGTCCGTAAGGGTGACCCCGAGCTTCCGGTCGCCTGTCATTTTAATTCTCCGCTCCATTCCCACTCGGACCTCACCGTCCTTGGCCTCTTGTATTGTTCCATGGAAGCTCAATGTAAACTCGAGGAATAGCACCTCATCTTCTGATTAGGCACTCTGCAGCCTTCCGGACTCAATATCGAGTTCAACAATTTCAGATCATAACCTCGGCCCCTATTTCATTTTTTCTTGTAATTTTTCCACTCCTTTCCCCACCCCCCCCTTTCCTTTTGTTTCTCTCTCACACCTGGCAGCTATCCCTTGCCCTGCCAGTACACTTTACACCCAATCTCAGCCTATTACCATCTCGTCTAGCTTCTAACACCTTTCATTGTCTCTTTTTTACTTCTTTTGTTTCTTTTATTCTTTTGTCCGATCGCAGCCCTGCCTCCGATCCATCTTTTCTTTCCAGTTTTGAAAAAGGGTTCGACCCGAAACGTCAACTCAAATTTCTGTCCACGGATGTTGCCTGACCTGCTGAGTTTTTCCAGCATTTTCTGTTGTTATTACACTGGAAATAGTTCCTCTCTATCTACCCTATCTGTTCCCCATAATATCCTGAAAACTTTGATCAGATCACCCCTTCACCTTCTAAATTCCAGGGAATACACCCCTAATTTGTGTAATCTCTCCTCGTAACTTAACCCTTGGAGTCCAGGTATCATTCTGGTAAACCTACATTGCACTCCCTCCAAGGCCAATATATCCTTCCTAAGGTGTGGTGCCCAGAACTGCTCACAATACTCCAGATGTGGTCTAATCAGGGTTTTGTATAGCTGCAGCATAACTTCTACCCCCTTGTATTCTAGTCCTCTAGATATAAAGGCCAGCATCCCATTAGCCTTTTTGATTATTTTCTGTACCTGTTCATGAAATTTAATGATCTATGTACCTGAACCCCCAAGTCTCTTTGCACTTCCACTGTTTTTAGCTTTTTACCATTTAGAAAGTAACCTGTTCTATCCTTTTTAGGTCCAAAGTGGATGACCTCACATTTGCCTACATTGAAATCCATTTGCCACAGTTTTGCCCATTCACTTAATCTATCAATATCTCTTTGTAATTATATGCTTTCATCTACACTGCCTACAATGCCACCTATCTTTCACAAATCCATCTCTCTGATCAGCTGAGAATTTTCAAGGTGTTCAGTCACCTTATCCTTAATTATAGACTAGCAATTTCCCCACAACAAATGTTAGGCTAGCTGGTCTATAATTCCCTGGTTTCCCCCTCTCGCCATTCTTAAATAGCGGAGTGATATGCGTAATTTTCCAATCTAAAGGAATTGAGAGAACTTTGGAAGATTATAGTTTGGGCATCTGCAATGTGCTCACCGACTTCCTTTAATCCCTGGGATGGAAACCATCTGGCCCTGGGCATTTGTCATTCTTTAGTGCCATTATTTTCTTCATTACTGTTATTTTGCTTATGTTAATTTTGTTGAGTCCCTGTCTCTGATTGAATATGAATTTCTTTGGGCTTTCTGGTGTGCTACCCTCTTCTTCTACTGTAAATACTGACACAAAGTAATTATTCAGCATAAAAACAGAGAATGTTGGAAACACTCAGCAGGCCAGGCAGCATCTGTGGAGAGAGAAACAGAGTTAACGTTTCAGCTCGATGACCCTTCGTCAGAACTGGAAAAAGCTGGAGATGTAACAGGTTTTTAAGCAAGTGTAGGGGCAGGGAAAGGGGTGAGGGGAGGAAAGAACAAACGGGACGGTCTGTGATAGGGTGGAAGGCGGAGAGATTAAATGACAAAAGAGATGATGGTGCAAGGCATGCTTCTGTATTAGTGCTTAATTCACTGTCACTTCTCTTCTAAGAATGCCCACCTTGAAGAAGTTCTGCTCTTCTCTCCAACAGGATTTCCATTCATCTCTTTTACCTTGTTCATCTTCATTGCTTTCTGTTTCCCTTCTCGTGTTTGATCAGGTATCTACCAAAACTTGCTTTCATAGCCACATATCTTTCCTCAGCAACTGTCTCCGGCTCCAATTTACTCCACATGGATTCCAACTGAAATTCCACCCTTCATGTTTTGGATCCACCCAGGATTACAGATACCTCCAAGATATTCAGCGTTCCACGAACCACTGCTCTCGCCATATCCTGAGATCCACGCTGAATTCCATGCACCGCCACATGAACACTCTCGACCTCTCTCTTCAGCAGCACCGACTCACTCTATCTCAAAGCTGTCCTGGTCGGCAGTTCCATTTCATCCTTCGCCTCATCCGGCGCTTTAACAAAATACTTTTTTTCTTCCTTTCAGGTGTCAAGGATCGCAAGCTTCAACAACTCTTGGACACCAACACTCCTCTGGAACCTTCTTCCCCTTCACTTTCCTCTGACCCCATCCCTTCCTCAAATCTCACCCCCTGCCGTGTTTTCACTTCGGTGGCAAAAACAGGAAGACAGATTATTATTTGAATGGCAATAGATTGGGAAAAGGGGAAGTGCAACAAGACCTGGGTGTCCTTCTGCACCAGTCGCTGAAGGTAAGCATGCAGGTGCAGCAGGCGGTTAAGAAGGCAAATGGTACGTTGGCCTTCATAGCGAGAGGATTCGAGTACAGGAGCAAGGATGTCTTGCTGCAGCTGTACAGGGCCTTGGTGAGACCACACCTTGAGTATTGTGTGCAGTTTTGGTCACCTTACCTGAGGAAGGATGTTCTTGCCATGGAGGGAGTGCAGCGAAGATTCACCAGACTGATACCTGGGATGGCAGGAATGATGTATGAGGAGAGATTGGGTCGATTAGGCTTATATTCGCTAGAGTTTAGAAGAATGAGAGGGGATCTCATTGAAACTTATAAAATTCTAATAGAACTAGACAGACTAGATGCAGGAAGGGTGTTCCCGATGGCAGGGGAGTCCAGAACCAGGGGTCACAGTCTAAGGATAAGGGGTAAGCCATTTAGGACTGAGATGAGGAGGAATTTCTTCACCCAGAGAGTGGTGAACCTGTGGAATTCTCTACCACACAAGGCAGTTGAGGCCAATTCATTAAATATATTCAAGAAGGAGTTAGATATATTTCTTAAGGCTAAAGGGATCAAGGGATATGGGGAGAAAGCAGGGACAGGGTACTGAATTTGGATGATCAGCCATGATCTCATTAAATGGCGGAACAGGCTCGAGGGGCCGAATGGCCTACTCCTGCTCCTATCTTCTATGTTTCTATGTTTCTATGTTTCACTATCCCCTCTGACCTTCCCCTCTCTGACCCCAAACGATCGGTCCTCAGCAAAGGCCTGAGCTTCATCCCCTTACGCCCCCACCTCAATGAATTTCGAGCTCGGCATGATGCTGAGCTCTTTTTCTGTCACCTTCGTCTCCGTGCCCACTTCTTTGTCCAGGAGTCTTCCCCCCTTTCTCCCGTTTTCAGAATTCTTGTTCTACCTGGACCCCTCCCTCTAGCCTCTTAACCTCTCTAGATCTTTTCATTGCAAACTGCCGGCGTGACATAGGCCGTCTCAGTTTCTCTGCTCCCCTTACCCACCCCAACCTACCTCTCTTTGAACTTGCAGCACTCCATTCTCTCAAATCCAACCCCAACATTGTCATTAAACCTGCCGACAAGGGTGGTGCTCTTGTTGTTTGGCGAACCAACCTCTACCTAGCGGAGGCTGAACGCCAACTCTCCGACACCTTCTCCTACCTCCACCTGGACAATGACCCCACTACCAAACATCAAACCACCATTTCCAAGACTGTCACTGACCTCATCTCCTCTGGAGATCTTCCCTCCACTGCCGCCAACCTCATAGTTTCCCAACCGCGCATAGCCCGCTTCTACCTCCTTCCCAAGATCCACAAACAGGACTGCCCTGGTAGACCCATCGTTTCAGCCTGTTCTTGCCCCATGGAACTTATCTCTTCCTATCTCGACTCTATTTTTTCTCGCCTTGTCCAGTCTCTTCCCACCTACATCCACGACTCTTCCGATGCCCTCCGCCACTTTTACAGTTTCCAGTTTCCTGGTCCCAACCGTCTCCTTTTCACTATGGACGTCCAATCCCGCTACACCTCCATCCCCCACCAGGATGGCCTGAGGTCACTCCGCTTCTTCCTCAAACAGTGGCCCAACCAGTCCCCATCTACCACCACCCTCCTTCGTCTGGCTGAACTTGTTCTCACATTGAACAGAAGGGATAATTACAGTCCTAGCCCTTTTGGGCTACCCCAGATCAGGCATATTCCCCAGACGTTCACCCTCAACTTAAAGTTAGAGATAGCCGAATTCCATAAGACGCTTATATGGGTCTAAAGGTTCAGGCTATCTCTTCCTAAAGGAATGGAACAACTGAAGATGTTACCGTCCTCCAGATAGCATTTTTAATAAGTTTAACTAGACTGTAACCTTCCGGATATTATTAGGGTCCGGAATACTCCCCCAGAATTCTGCAACTCTTCACAAAAGAGTATACAGAAATTGGGTTCGCGAGTTTATACAGAATTACTCTTTGAGACAATTCTAAAAATATATAGTTTTATTTAAAAGTCGACATTCAGTTAACAGCTGTTGAATCAGTCGCAACATTAACAATTCAAAATACTAATAGCTTACATTTCTTATTTCTCAGAGATCCTTATTCTCAAATCTTTACTTCGTTACATTTCTACATTTCTTACTTATTTCTAAATCCAGAGCATCCACCAAAATCAATCACTTTGATTACCCGAGACTCATAGTTAAAAACTTACAGACCATGTCTGTGAAGTTGAGAAATGCTTTGACCATTCAGTGAGTTTTGACTTTCTGTTTGAAAAGCTTTTATTTTTATACCCTTTTGGCAGTGGTTTCTTCTTTGAAGTTCTCTGCTGATGTCAGCTAATTGTCTTTATTGATACTCTCTTTTGAATGTCAATTCAACTATTGCATGCATAATTATGTCTCTACCTTTAGATGTTTCAAAAACCATCATAAAAACAATATGACAGTAGTCTTTATTTGATGTCATTCTTACAAAATGCTTTCATTCAATTCTTAATATTGGTTTTACTGGTTTTTAGCAGACATTGTGATTCCGTGCTGCTCCAAGTTCAATACAAACACAATGTAATTGCTTGGTGTATCTATTGAAGTCATATCTTCAATGTGTTCTTGTTGGTATCATATTTACTATGTCTAAATTAAAGACACTTCAACTAGGGTGGTTCATTGCATATTTAATCGTATGTTTCCTGTCATCCAAGTTTAACATAAAAACTATTTGACCAGCAGGTGTTTCTTTTACTTGATGTCATCTTTTCAAAGGCACATGGTTTTTTAATGTTTGTGTTTCTGTTTTACATGTTAGTTCTTAACACTTTAAACTGGGCATTTTCATTAGACCTTTCAGAAGCACGAAACTGCCATTTCAATGGGGTTATTGTTTTAGTATGTTTAACTAATTCCCATTTCAAAGCTTGTTTGGTTTTTACAACTTCGTTTAACAACTGATCTTTATCTCAGAAGTCTGTTCTCTGTTTACAGCCTGTGTCTCCGAGGCTTTAGATTTTTAAACCCAGTATATCATGTATTAATAATATCAGTATCTGTTCATATTATGGTGTATCTTTTTGAAATATGGCATATTCCCTCACACCCCCTTCTTGGCCAAAAGATGAGCTCATAACATCAGGGCAGAGTTTGGTCAATGATACTCATGAGGTTACAAAAGCATATTAAGTTCATGAGATGCACAATCATGTGCTACATGAAAATTCCTTTGAAGTCATCCTAGGGCAATGTTTTGTCTTATTTTAAATTGTACACAATTTAAAAGGATGATAAGTATATAGTCATGCAATTAGCGAAACAACAATGTCCTTAGAATGTCCAATCGTCAAATGTACTTTCCGTAGAGATGAGTTATTCATACGAGTCAAGAAAACATCAGTTGAAACTAGTTGAAGCTTTACACGCTGTTCCTTCTATCCGGCGTGTGTACAGATGCATGTTGTGGTAAAGGCCTTGCCATGCACTCAGTTGATTCCTTCTTTTATCCGCGGTGTCTTCCTCCTTCACTGAAGTAACTCGTTGATCTTTCCTTGTTTCATTTGTTGCTTTTAGCAAATCCATTTCCTGATGCGTTGCTAAGCAACGTGTAGAAATCCCATCATCAGTATTTCGATCGCATCCATTTCCTGTCGTGCTCCAAGCTGGGTCTTTAAAGACAAGTGTACGACTGCACCTTATATTGTTCCTCCTTTTCGGTATCCTTCAGGACATCTTTTGATATTGTCTATGGAGACAGTTTTAAAAATATACTTGCCATTCGGCTGGTTAATATGTTTTTTGAACTGTTCTTTCGTTAATAACAGACTGTATTTGAATAGGTTTTTTCCACTTCAGTCTTAAACCAGGTTTCTGCTCGAACTTTTTTTCCTGTACCCATTCTCTTACTATGGGCTGCCATACTTTATTTGTCAATTTTTTCTGCCTATTTGCTTCCCTTATCCTCTGATCATTTTGATGAATCTCCTCTGTTACTTTTTTTTATCTAACTGTCACTGTCGGGTCAAGGACTCAGAGTGTGTAGAGGCAATAAAAGAACTATGGGTAAGCAGTGTATGCATCTCAACCCCATACATCAGATAATATGGAGTTTCTTAGGGGGCACTGTCCCTGATGCAGATGTGGGCACATTATTGAGTGATAGCTGTACTTCCAGAATGCTGGTGGTCCACTCATTTCCCTGATTCGCAACAGTTTGACCAATAACTTTATTACTTCCTGATTTTTTACATTTCACCAGCCCCGCTGATTGCGGATGACGTGGCGTGCTGTGCTCTAAGCCAATCCCCCTTTGTTTGCAATAGTCTTTGAAGACCTTAGAGACAAAGGGGGAGAAATTCGGTATCGCCCATTTTGAGGCGCGAATATTGGCCGGGTGCAAAGTTTAGCGCCCGACGCTAATTATCACCGCCGACTGCAAAATTCGCCTCTATCGCCCCTGGAGGTGATTGGAGCGCTAAATCAGGCGCTACACAACTCTCTTAAGGCGCTAAGCCCGAGGAGCGAGGCGCTACCTCAGAGGGCGGGCGCAGCGCAGGTGCTGTCAGTTAGCGATTGCACACAGACACACTGGCGCCGGCCAGTTATTAAAGGGGAGGGTCGATCTTGCTTTGCTGCTGCACCC
Organism: Somniosus microcephalus; assembly: GCF_052327205.1. Taxonomy (NCBI): domain Eukaryota; kingdom Metazoa; phylum Chordata; class Chondrichthyes; order Squaliformes; family Somniosidae; genus Somniosus; species Somniosus microcephalus. The sequence continues at coordinate 8,318,606 of NC_141003.1, forward strand.
TGCTCATTGGAGCCTTGAATCTCGGCCTGGACAGACCTGTGGCAAAATCTTCCAGCCAAGGACTATGGAGAGGGCCAGGGAGCGAGCACAGCGCTTCAGCGAGCGTGCCTTGGAGGCTCTGGTTGGCGCGGTGGAGCGCAGAAGATCTCTGCTGTACCCAGAGAGTGGCAGGAGGCCTTTGCCAAGCGAATACAGAAAAGCTTGGAGGGAGGTGGCTCACAGAGTGACCTCAAGCAGCATGGTGCCTAGGACCCCTGTGCAATGCAGGAAAAAGTTCAACGACCTCACTCGGGTCGTCAGGGTGCGTACCTTTTTTCAAAACCTCTTCATCCCTTCATCTCCACCTCACTTTATGGCCAGAGGGTCTTGAAAGCCCCAATGCCCAGCACTCATCCAACACCTATGGCCCTTTCATGAAACACACACGCACATTCCACACTTTGCATACAGTAAGGGCTAATCAGCCATGGGAGGCATTTCAGGCAAGATCACGGCTGCATACAGTAAGGGCTATTCAACCATGGGAGGCATTTCAGGCAAGATCATGGCTGCATATTTACTCAGACGCCGTCCTTTTTCTTGCAGGCCAAGCTGGCTCATAATAGGAGACGGCAGCAACGGACCGGTGGAGGGCGGCCTCACCTTCAAGCCCTCAGCGATCTTGAGCAGCGCGTCCACAGGATTGTGGCAAGCCGGATGCTTGGTCCCGTCGCCATTGGAGATGCCGATCCCGTTCTGGCCAGCAATGGAAAGGTCATCACCTTTTTGTCCTCTCTCCTTCCACTTGTTCCTCACAACAGCAGCCTTTGACACTTTCAATCCAAATCAGTACATCGCTACACTCATGCCTCCCTTGCTGCCACCCTGTCCTCACGCTAAAGCCACTCCTGTACCTCCCTGCTTTCAGATGGTGATTCACCAGGTGAGGAGACGGGCCCTCAAGCTGCCAGTGGGAGTGAAGCTGAAGGCGAGGAGGAAGAGGAAGCCGGACCATCAGCGCAGCCCTCTGCCGAGGCAGCCCATGGCCATACTGGGGACACGCCTTCCCTGGAGGGGAGCAGTGGGGAATGGTCTGATGAGGGTGAAGCTCCAGGACCCAGCGGGCTGCAGCAACGCGAGGGGGTTAGGGAAGCTCGGTGGCCTTCTCCCCGGACGGAGAGTGTGGCCTCGAGTCCTGCATTACTGAACGCAGATGAGGAGCGGGTCCTCGCTGAAATGAGCGCCCAGGTGGAGCAAAGGCACACTGAGCTCATGGCTGCAGTGGCAAGGATGCCTGAATCCATTGAATTACTGGCAAGGAGTGTGGAGCACTTCACTGTACCACAGGCGGCTGCCACGCAAATGCTAAGTTCTGCAATGCAGTCAGTGGCTGGTCTCATGCAGATGCAGATTGAGGCCACGCGAGCACTAACTGATGCCACCTCGCTGGATCGGGCAGGTTTCCCCGGGGCTCTCACCGCGCCGCAGCAGGCCAGCAATCTGTGCTCCCGCAGATTGCTCCGCATGCTGAAGTGCTGCCCCGTGGGAGTGCCAGTGTGTCGGTCGAGCAGGGAGTTTGCTGTCCTCTCTCAAGATGACAGCATTCCTGCTGCCAACACTGTCACTTCTCCACTGCAGTTGCCACCACCTGTAGGACAGACTGCTGCCGCCCATGCTGAGTTGGAGCAGTCAGCAGCCGGGCCCTCCAGGCCCAGAGCTGGTCCAGGCCGTCCCCCAAGGGCATCTGCAGTCTCAGTTTCTGACACTCGGCAGCCTTCCCCCAGCCTTGCTGCAGCCACTGGGGTCCCATTACGGAGGAGCTGCAGGGTGGGAAGGGGGCAATTTCGCAAGGGAAGCAGATCACCCTTGAAGGGCAAAAAGTAGGAGGTGTCGCAAAATGTATTTCATTGTTTTATTGAAGGCCGAGGGTTGTGGTCAAATTTTTGTTACTGTTTTGGACATTGTCTCCAGGTTGTGAGAGCCAGTTATCTGAATGACTGCTTTTTTTGTGTTTCTTTCTATTACTTTGTCATGTGGAAATGAGACACAGTTTGGGAAATAAAGAAGTGTCTGTATTCAAAATGTGCATGTTTGGTCTTTGTACTCATTGTTGCCTTGACCAGCTTAGGGGTTGCGGGATGGTTTCATTCAGGTTGTTTGAATGGCAGAAGCCATTCCCTCAGAGGGGGCCTAGAAGCGACTTGCTATGAGCCTTTGACAAATGGCCCTTCCACTTTGTGCCTCCCTCTCACCTTGGTGCTGCTGATGATCATCCTCCTCCTCCTCCTCCTCCTCCTCCTCTGCTGGTGCTCCAATATCTGGTGGCATTGGCTGGGTCCTGAGGATTGCCAGGTTATGCAGCATGCAGCACACAACAACGAAATGGGAGACTCGCTCAGGCAAGTACTGCAGGGCTCCTCCAGAATGGTCCAGACAGCGGAACCATTGCTTGAGTACGCCGATTGTGTGCTCAACAATGTTCCTGGTAGCTTGATGGCTCTCATTGTATCGTAGCTCAGCAGGGGTGCTGGGCGAACGGAGCGGGGTCATCAGCCAGGTGCACAGAGGATATCCCTTGTCCCCGAGAAGCTAACCTCCTGGGTGAAGCGGTGCCTGGAAAAGGTCTGCCACAGAAGTCTGGCGCAGGATGAAGGCATCGTGGCTGCTGCCTGGAAAGTGGGCATCGAGTGTCAGCTGTCTGTGGTCACAGACCAACTGGACGTTTAAGGAATGGAAGCCCTTTCGGTTGCGGAAATCTTCGGCATTCTCTTGCGGTGCCCGCAAAGCCACATGGGTGCAGTCAATGGCGCCTTGCACCATGGGGAAGCCCGCTATCCTAGCAAAGCCCATTGCGCATTCTTGCTGCTTGTCCGGGGTCATGGGGAAAGAGATGTACTCTCATCTCCTTTTAAAGAGGGCATTTGTGACCTGATGGATGCAGCAATGCACCGCGAACTGGGAGATATTGGCGATGTCCCCAGTAGCGGATTGAAAGGAGCCGGTGGCATAAAAGTTGAGAGCCACTGTTATCTTCACTGCCACCGACAGAGACGTCCTGCTCCTCAGTTGAGGCTGCAGATCTGGCTGAAGCAGGTGACAGAGCTCAGTGACCACCTCCTTGCTGAATCGCAGCCTTCGCAAACACTGCTTGACATAATAAAGATTCACTACGCACTTGGTTGTACATAAAGCAAGGCTTTAATCGACTTGTAACAAAACATGGAGGTCTAGTTAGTAGTCACTAGCTTCCTGTTTCCAGACTGACTCTGGTGAAGCTGGGCCCACGCCCTAGTATTTATACTCCTCGGGCGGCGCCCTCAGCTGGTCATTCAGTAGTACTTCCTGAGTTACTTCTTGTAGATGTAGCGATTTATGACACTGCTCCTCAGACATATTAATGTAGGAGAACTGTTGGCGAAAAACCCTGGGAGGGTAAAGTCTCCTGTACTGACGCCTGTTGGCCCTCCTCCGTCTGGCCATGATTGCCACTCTCTCTCTGCGTCTCTGTGCCCTCTGAATGTGATGGAGAAGGACAACGTTCCCATCCATTGCAGCCCCCATAGTATCTGGGCAATCAAAGTTATGACGGTCAAAAAGCAAAGTACCTGCAAAGTTATGGTCAGAAGCCAAAACTACCTCAGACAGCGTTGACTCAATGCAGAAGTCTCTCTTTCTCTCTTTGTCTCTCTGCAAATCTCTCTCTCTCTCAGAAGGAGTGGTGCAAAAATGGCTACCACACGAAAGCCAGGAAGAGCCCCCTTTAAATAGCGCCCCCCCAGCCCCACAGCAACTGGGAAGCGTTCCAGTCAACCTGTCGTTGGTAGCACCAGGCGGAAAGGAGGGGGGGCGCCACTGAATTTCCGGTCCGGGGTGCCCCAAGGGCGTTGCACTCTCGAATGACGTCAAGATCTGCGTGCGCAGGAGATCGAGTGGCATTGTTTAGCGCCGCCGCAAAATGTCCGCTCAATTTTGCGAGAGACGCAGATATCGCCGTGCCCGGGCGCTACTTGGTTTGCGCCCCACTTAGCGCCCTCTTAAGGTGCGAACGGGTGGCGCTAACAACTGAATTTTGCCCCCAAAGGCTCCACCTTAATCGGAGTGTAAGATTTTGGGTGCACCAGCTACAGCAATTATATCAGAAATAGCCCTGGCGAGTGCGTTTTCTGAAACAGTTTGTGGGGACCAGCCAGCAGAAGGATGTGCATCCATCCACACAAATGAGAACATGTCTATATCCCTAAAATGGGGGAAGTGGTCAAATAAAGTCAATAAAGAATCTTCCCACTTGCTCAGCAGCTTTCACAGGAGCCAATGGTGGTGGCTTAATTTAGTGATGACCTATTGGTTGAATAGCATGGCTCACAATTTGCCACCTATGTTTTACAGGCTTTAAGCATGCCTGGCCACCAATATAAGAGGGTCAATTTGCAGAATGTTATTCTGGCACTACAATATGATTGACTTATGCCCTTGTGAGCTTCTTTTACAAGCTGTTCTCGTTTGTGGCTCGGGGGTACTTCTCGGTTTCCTTTGGGCAACTTAACTAGTACAATACCCGTAGGGGTTTCCGAGTAAAAGTACCTCGGTGGACATTCTGGTGGATTCTCTGCTATTGGGTCTAATAGCTGAATCAGTTCCTCATCCTGATTAGCTGCCCGTTCTGCCCTAGTGATTACACTAACATTGGCAGGCCCCTCTCGAGGGGGATGTCATGCAGACCGAACGTTTCGCTTGTTCGTCTGCAAGGCTGTTTCCTTTTGAGTGTACTGTTCCAGTGGTATGCCCGTTTATATGAATCACCTGACACTTCTTTTTCTCCATTCTCGAATGGAGAATATCTTCTAACAGTGTGGGTTTAATAAAGTCTGCTTTCTTTAAAACATACCGTAATGTTGCGGCTTCAGCAGATTGCGCTGTCTTATGGCCAAGGGGTATAGACAGTAATTCTTCTGGATATAAAGAATAGGAATCTCAAAAAGTCCCTACTACTATCCCCATCCTAGCTGAGGATTGTCGATCATTCAGCCAGTGCCATTTACACTTCATCGAGAGTCATCTTTTGTTTCTTAACTTGTCCCATTACCATCTTCTTTTGCCTTGCACCATCATCTCTTTTGTCGCTTAATCTCTCCTGCCTTCCATCCTATCACAGACCTTCCCTTTTGTTCTTTCCTCCCCTCCCCCCTTTCCCTGCCCCTACACTTGCTTAAAAACCTGTTCCATCTCCAGCTTTTTCAGTTCTGACGAAGGGTCAGCAACCTGAAATGCTAACTCTGTTTCTCTTTCCACAGATGCTGCCTGACCTGTTGAGTGTTTCCAGTATTTTCTGTTTTTATTTCAGATTTCCAGCATCCACAGCATTTTGCTTTTGTAATTATTCAACATGTCCGCCGTTTCCTTATTATCATTGACAATATCACCGTTATCAGTTTTCAAGGGACTAACATTGCTCCTGACCACCCTCTTTTTCCTAATATAATTGTAAAAACAATGGTGTTGATTTTGATATCCCTGGCAAGTTTCTTTTCATACTGAAGTAGAGCTCTTGCCACTTAGGGGGATAAACTGGTTCTGTATCACATTAAATTATTTTTTGAACGGCTGCCACTGATCTTCTGTCATTTTACCCATTAACAGATTTGCCCAGTTTACTGTGGACAGTCTCTGTCTCATCGCATTGAAGTCGGCCTTACCTAAATCTAGAATCTTAGTAGGTGTTTCGTGTTTCTCCCTTTCAAACAGTATGTTGAACTCGTCCATGTTATGATCGCTATTGGATAAATGTTCACGCACCGTTAGGCTGTTAACTAAATCTGGCTCATTACTAAATCTAATATGGAATGCCCCCTTGTTGGTTTTAGGACATACTGTTGTAGAAAACTATCCCGGACACACTCAAGAAATTCACTACCTTTCTGACAGGTACTAATCTGCTTATCCCAATCAATATGAAAGTTAAAATCCCCCATTAAAACCAGTCTGTCTTTGCTACACGCTTGTCTAATCTCTGCACTTATAAAATCTAGCACTTCACATCTGCCACCAGGGGGCCTATATACAACTCCCAATACCGTCTTAAATCCTTTCCTATTTCTTAATTCTACCCATAAAGTCTCCACTGCCTGCTTACCTCTCGTTGTATCTTCCCTTATCATTGAAGTGATTTCATCCTTAATCACTAAGGCTACTCCTCCCCCTCTGCCATTTTCCCTATCTTTCCTGTAGACCTTATAACCTGGTATATTTAGTTCCCAGTCCTGACTGTCCTGCAGCCATGTCTCAGTAATGGCCACCATGTCATACCCTCCAAGTTGAATTTGCTCCTGCAGTTCATTCAATTTATTCCTTATACTCCGTGGCCTAGAAATTCAGTATAGCCACTTTTGGGGCGGTAAAGTCGGGCGGGCGCTAAAGTTTGCGCCCGCCGGAAAGTGGAGGCCACTTCGCCGATATTCAGTAGCTTTGGCCAAGGAGTTTGCTCGAGCGCTAAAACTGGCGTTGCACCCCTATCTTTAGGCGCTAAGCCGGCGGTTTTGATTGACAGCAGACACCCTGGCGCCAGCCAGCTCTTAAAGGGGGAAGGGTCGACTTGGTCTGCTGCCACGCCCTGGATACTGCAGCCCTCCAGCTAGGCCTAAACACTGCTGCTGGAGAGAAATAGCGCCAGCAAGGATGCAGAGGGCCCGTGAGCGAGCGCAGCGCTTCTCTGCCCATGATTTGAAGGTGCTGGTTAGGGCTTTGGAGAAGAGAAGAGATATCTTGTTCCCGGACAGTGGCAAGAAGGCTCCCAAGAGGCTGTACAGGAGAGCCTGGAGGGAAATCGGCCAGAGGGTCACAGCCAACAGCGATGTCCCCAGGACTGGTGACCAATGCCGGAAAAAGTTTAACGACCTCACTCGGTTGGTCAGGGTGAGTACCCTTTCCAGTGTCCTCCTCATCCTTGCATGTGCACCTCACATTATGGGCAAAGGGACCTCAAAGTCCTAATGGCCAGCCCTCCTCCAGCAGCTATGGCACTGGCATGAACATCAATAGCACTTTCTGCACTTTACACACTGGCCAAGCTATTCGACCATGGGAGGCAGTGCACACAACAACAGGGCACCACACTGGCCAAGCTATTCCACCATGGGAGGCAGTGCACACAACAACAGGGCACCACACTGGCCAAGCTATTCCACCATGGGAGGCAGTGCACACAACAACAGGGCACCACACTGTACTTAGAAGCCGTCCTTTCTCTTGCAGGCCAAGCTGGCTGAGAATCTGAAGAGCCGGACTGTCACCGGGGGAGGCCGTGCCCAGTTCCAGGAGCTCAGTGACCTGGAGGAGCGCGTGGGTCGACTCATGGGTGCCCGGGTGATTGGCCCCATTGCAATTGGAGATGCCGACCCTGTGCTGGGCCCCAATGGTAAGGACATGACCATTTGGACCTCTCTCGTTCCCCTTGCGCTTCAGATCTACATCCTTTGCCACTGTCCGACCAATGCACATAATGCCACCACTCATGCCTCCCTCGCTGACGCCCTGTCCTCACTCTAAAGCTACTCTTGTGCCTTCCTGCTTTCAGCTGGTGAGGAGGAGGTCCCTGAAGCTGCGAGTGTCAGTCCCTCGGAAGAGGAGGACGACGAGGAGCAAGAGGAAGGCGGCACATCGGGGGAACCCTCATCCGCGCCAGGGGATGGCAATGGAGGGGACACGTCTTGCCTGGAGGAGAGCCAGGGGGAAGTGTTGCAGGGGGGTGTAGCTCCTGTGCCCAGTGGCGTCCAGCCATGCGGGAAGGGTCGGGCAGCTCGGCGGCCTTCTCCCCAGAGGGAGAGTCCGGCCTCCAGTCCGGAGACGGTCCTCGCCCAGGAGGTGCGCCTCCTTGATCAAATGTCCGCGGACTCGGATCGTCGCCACACCGAGTTCATGGGGGTTGTGGCACGGTTGCCTGAGGCCATTGAGTCCCTGGCTCATAGTGTGGCCGATTTCGGGGCCTCACAGGCGAGGGGTTTCGAACAACTCGCGGCAGCACAGGCCAGGGGTCTCGAACAATTCGGGGCATCACAGGACGCGAGTCGGGCAGAATTCAGGGCAGCACAGGACACGAGTCGGTCCGAATTCAGGGCAGCACAGGCAGCGAGTGGAGAGTTGACGAGCGGTGCCGTGCAGTCACTGGCTGGTCTGATGCGGGCACAGACCAGGGCAGTACGGGCACTCACTGCTGCCACACTCGCTGTGTCACGCACGCATCGCCAGGGCACCCGCCGCGCTGCTGCAGCACAGCGGTCTGGCCTTCACCAGATTGCTGCGCTTGCTGCAGTGCCAGCCCGGCCGACTGCCAGTGTCTCTGGTGACCAGCGAGCGCCTGGCATCAGCCAGCTTGCCCCCATTGCTGCAGCCGCCACTGCCACTCCCCCAGCAAAGCTGCGACGAGCTGCTGGAGAGACTGATGCTGCCCAGCCACAGCTGCAGCAGTCAGCAGCCGGCCCCTCCAGGGCCGGAGCTCGTCTAGGCCGACCCCCAAGGGCATCTGCCGTCACGCATTGTGCCCCTCAGGAGCCTTCCCCCAGCCTTGCAACACCCACAGGGCCCAGGTTGAGGCGGAGCAGCAGGTCGGCCAGGGGCCGGAAAAGCCTGGACAAGGACTCGCCCTCTCGGCACATAAAGTAGAGTGTGTTGCCAAATGTTTTTTTATATGGGGGTGTTTGTGTTCTGTATGGGGGGGTTTGTCTTGGTAAGGCCGAGGATGAAGGCCATTTGGATGGACAAGTTTTGTTATTCCTCCCCAGGTTGTGGGAGTGAGATATGTTTTTGACTGTTTTTTGGGGGTCTTGTCTGTTTTTGGGTTTCATGTGGGAAGGGCCCTGAGTTTGTTCAATAAAGCTTTTTCTTTATTCAGCTTGTCCATGTGTGATGTTTCAAGTGGTTGTTGCGTTAACCGGCTGAGGGCTTGCGGAGCGGCTGCATTCATGTGCCTTCATTGCCACAAGCCATTCCCTGACAGGGGGCCTAGAAGTGTCGTTCAATAAGCCGCCGACGGACGGCCCTTGGACCTTGTGGCTCCCTCCTGGGCTGGTACTCCTCCTCCTCCTCCTCCTCCTCCTCATGGTCCTCCTGCTCGTCCTCCTGAGGTGGTGGTCCAACGTGAGGTGGCAGTGCCTGAGTCCTGCGGATAGCCAGGTTGTGCAGCATGCAGCAAACGACGACGAACTGGGAGACTCTATCCGGCGAATACTGTAGAGATCCGCCGGAACGATCCAGGCAGTGGAACCGTTGCTTGAGGACGCCAATCGTTTGCTCTATGATGTTCCTTGTGGCTTGATGGCTTTCGTTGTATGCCTCCTCAGCAGGGGTCCTGGGCGCGTGGAGCGGGGTCATGAGCCATGTACACAAAGGATAGCCTTTGTCCCCGATAAGCCATCCTCTTGGGGGAGGCTGTGCCTGGAACATGTCAGCCACAGTAGTCTGGCGCAGGATAAATGCATCGTGGCTGCTGCCTGGAAAGCGGGCATTGACAGCTAGGATGTGCTGCCTGTGGTCACACACCAGCTGTACATTGAGGGAATGGTAGCCCTTCCGGTTGCGGTAATCCTCGGCATTGTCGATAGGTGCCTGCATAGCCACATGCGTGCAGTCAATGGCGCCCTGCACCATGGGGAAGTCGGCGATCCTCGCAAATCCGACTGCACGCTGCTCCTGCCTCTCTAGGGTCACGGGGAAGGAGATGAATTGGTGTCTCCTTGCGAAAAGGGCATCGATGACCTGCCGGATGCAGCGATGCACGGCGAACTGGGAGATGTTCGCTATGTCCCCAGCAGCGGCTTGGAAAGAGCCGCTTGCATAAAAGTTCAGAGCCACCGTGACCTTCACTTCCACCGACAGAGACGTCCTGCACATCAGCTGTGGACGCAGATCTCTGTGAAGCAGCTGGCAGATCTCTGCAACCACCTCCCTTCTGAAGCGCAGCCTCTTAACACAATGCGCGGCAGTCATGGTGAGATAGGACACCTGCTGGCGGTATTCCCTGAGTGGGTAAGGCCTACGTTGCCGACGCCTGATGGCCCCTCTGCGTCTAGGCATGGCTACCCCTCTCACACAGCGTCTGCGAGCCCTTCGCACATAATGCTGGAACTGAGGGTTGGAACCCCATGCAGCCCCCATAATATACTTGCAAACAGTGAAATCACAATGAGTCAAATTTCCAAGCTCTGGCCAGAAGCCAAAAATACCTCTCCTATGTTGGCCCAAATCAGTAAGGTCTCTTCCTTGGTCTCTGTCCAGAAATCCGTAGCACTAAAGTCATTGCAGCAAAATGGCTGGCCTTTATAGTTCAGTCTAAGTGCCCTTTAATTAACGCTCCCCGAGGCCCGCAGGGCCTCTGCTGCGTTCCACTTCACAGTTCTTAACAGCGCCACGCCCACATTGGGCGGGCGCCACTGAAGTTCCGGTTTGGGGCGCACAAACGGCGTTGCACGACGAAATGACGTCATAAGCTGTGCGCGCAGCTGAGCGCGCGCAAACACTTTGCGCCGGCGCTAAATGTCAACTGAAGTTGGGCGTAGGCGCAGATCGTTCTGCGCCCGGGCGCTAAGTGCCTAGCGCTCGAGATCTACTCCTCTTATGGTGCTAACGGCTGGCGAACGCAACTGAATTTCTAGGCCTGAGAGTTTTAAAAAAACAAGCCTGAAGGCTTTGTGTCTTAATGCGAGGAGCATTCCTCATAAGGTGGATGAATTAGCTGCGCAAATAGATGTAAACGGATATGATATAATTGGGATTACGGAGACTTGGCTCCAGGGTGACCAAGGCTGGGAATTCAACATCCAGTATTCAATATTCAGGAAGGACAGGCAAAAAGGAAAAGGAGGTGGGATAGCATTGCTGGTTAAAGAGGAGATTAACACAATAGTAAGAAAGGATATTAGCTCTGATGATGTAGAATCTGTATGGGTAGAGCTGAGAAATACCAAGGGGCAGAAAACATTAGTGGGAGTTGTATATAGGCCCCCAAACAGTAATGCGGAGATTGGCGATGGCATTAAATGGGAAATTAGAGACACATGCAATAAGGGCACAGCAGTTATCATGGGTGACTTTAATCTACGAAAAGATTGGGCTAACCAAATTAGTAACAATACTGTGGAGGAGGAATTCCTAGCGTATATACAGGATGGTTTCTTGGACCAATATGTCGAGGAACCAACTAGAGATCAGGCCATCTTAGACTGGGTATTATGTAATGAGAAAGGATTAATTAGCAATCTTGTTGTGCGAGGCCCCTTGGGGAGGAGCGATCATAATATGATAGAATTCTTCATTAAGATGGAGAGTGAAAAGTAGTTGACTCAGAGACTAGGGTCCTGAATTTAAATAAAGGAAACTACGATGGTATGAGGCGCGAGTTGGCTAGGATGGATTGAGGAACGTTACTTAAACGGTTGACGGTGGCTAGGCAATGGCAAACATTTAAAGATCGCTTGGATGAAGTACAGAATTTGTTCATCCCTGTCTGGCATAAAAATAAAACAATAAAGGTGGCGCAACCGTGGCTAACAAGGGAAATTAGGGATAGCATAAGATCCAAGGAGAGGACATATAAATTGGCCAGAAAAAGCAGCAAACCTGAGAATTGGGAGCAGTTTAGGATTCAGCAAAGGAGGAAAAAGGGATTAATTAAGAGGGGGAAAATAGAGCATGAGAGTAAGCTTTCAGGGAACATAAATATTGACTGTAAAAGCTTCTATAGATATGTGAAGAGAAAAAGATTAGTAAAGTCAAGCGTAGGTCCCTTGCAGTCAGAATCAGGGGAATTTATAATGGGGAACAAAGAAATGGCTGACCAATTAAATACATACTTTGGTTCTGTCTTCACAAAGGAGGACACAAATAACCTCCCAGAGATGTCGGGGAACATAGGGTCTAATGAGAGGGAGGAACTGAAAGAAATCAGTGTTTCTAGGGAAATGGTGTTAGGGAAATTGATGGGATTGAAGGCTGATAAATCCCCAGGGCCTGCCAATCTACATCCTAGGGTACTTAAAGAAGTGCCCCTAGAAATAGTAGATGTATTGCTGGTCATCTTCCAAAATTGTATAGGCTCTGGCACAGTTCCCATGGTTTGGAAGGTAGCTAATGTAACCCCACTATTTAAAAAAGGTGGTAGAGAGAAAATGGGGAATTACAGACTGGTAAGCCTTGTTAAGTCTGTGTGTTATAGTGAGAATTACTACACAGACCACAAGAGTAAATTCAACAGGTCTTTACTGGTTGGAGGTCAGGACTATACTGAATACAATATTATTACACTGTGCTTATATACCGGTGTGGTCACCACCGGTATTACATATACAGCAGCCAAAGAAAGTAGTACCTTTCTTAAGGTGGACCAGGCTTAAGTTCTCTTAAGGTGGAACAGGTTACATACGCCACAATCCTCCCTTTTTAGCTTAACAGTCATATCCCCAAATAAACATAACATATATACATATATAACTTCAGGTATAACAGTTCAAAGGTTCAATCTCTCAGGAGGCTTTCTGATTCGGCTTGGATAACGCCTTTCAGTGGTCTCTGATTCTTGTTGTTGAGGTGCCTCCTCTAGTTGGTTGCCAATGTATTGGGTGTCATCATCATCAAATACATTCTCGGCCGAGGTAGATGCTTCAGGTTCATGAACGTCTTCCACAGCTGTCTCTGTCACAACCATGGGTTCGACCCTTGCTCTCGACTCTACCAGTTGATCCGCATGACGCCTTATCACATTATGACCAATATCTATGGTGTACATCAGAGGTCCTTGTCTGGCCCGGATTGTTCCGGACTGCCATTTTTCGTTTCCATAGCCCCTTGCCATCACTGGTTGTCCTACGTCGAAAGTTCGAGTGGTCTTGCTGTTAATATGCCGAAACTGTTTGTTTTCCACTTCCCTCCGCACATTTGGTTTTAACAAGTCCAACTTGGACCGCAACCTCCTGTTATAAAACATCATAGCAGGACTTTGGTTAGTCACGGCATGATCGGCGTTTCTATATGACATCAGGAACTTATCGACCTTCTGTTGCAACGGAATCTGATCATCATTCATGGCCTTAATAGCCTTTTTGAATGTCTGGACAAATCTTTCAGCCAACCCGTTTGTCGCCGGATGATATGGGGCAGAGGTATAATGTTTAACTCCATTCTTCTTTAAGAATTGTTGGAATTCTTCCGATACAAACTGTGGTCCGTTGTCCGAACAGATCTGTTCTGGCAATCCGTTCCTTGCGAATATTGTTCTTAACACCGCAATTGTCTTTTCTGAAGTAGTGGTATTCATCTTGATGACTTCTGGCCATTTGGAATGTGCATCCACCGCGATTAGGAACATGGAGTCCATGAATGGACCAGCAAAGTCAATGTGTACGCGTTGCCATGGGGCTGAAGGCCATTCCCATGGGTGTAGCGGTGCTATCGGAGGTGCATTTTGCACTTTTTGACACCCAGCGCAGCTTTTCGTTAACTCCTCAATCTGTTGGTCAATACCCGGCCACCATACATAAGCCCTAGCAAGACTTTTCATTTTAACTCCCCCCAGATGACCTTCATGTAGTTCTTTTAAAACTCTTTCCCTTAACTTGGGAGGAATAATCACTCTTGTCCCGTACATCAAAGTACCATGGCAGACGGACAGCTGGTCTCGCCTTGCCGAGAATGCCGGTAACAGAGGATCACCCCGTGTTGGCCATCCTTTCACTGTCACCTCGTAGACTCTGGACAGTGTCGGGTCGTTCCTGGTTTCTCTTTCAATACTTGCGTTGGTGACAGGTAAACACTCGATAATGGTCGAATGAAATAACTCAACAGGGTCAACTTTCGTCGTGTCTTCATCTTCAGGTAGTGGCAGGCGCGACAGGCCATCAGCATTGCCATGCTGTTTCGTACCTTTGAATTCTATCTGATATTGATGTGCCCCCTAAGAAAAGAGACCATCTCTGGAGACGCTGTGCTGTCATCACCGAAACACCCTTCTTAGGGTTAAAAATGGACACCAACGGTTGATGGTCCGTCAGAAGTGTGAATTTTTGGCCCTGTAGGTAATGATTAAACTTCTTCACTCCCCATACAAGGCTAAGGGCCTCCCTATCGATCTGTGCATAGTTGCGCTCAGCGGAGGTCAATGATCTGGATGCAAACGCGACTGGCCTTTCCGTGCCATCTGGCAATTTATGTGAGAGTACTGCCCCAATACCATATGGAGAAGCATCACAAGCCAACCGAATAGGCAGTGTCGGGTTGAAGTGAGCCAACACTTCCTCTGAGGTGATCAATTCTTTGCTTTTGCGAAATGCCTTCTTACAGTTTTCGCCCCAGTCCCATGGTACCCCTTTCTGTAAAAGAGCGTTCAACGGATGCAGCACCGTGGATAGATTTGGCAGAAATTTATGGTAATAGTTAATTAATCCTAGAAACGACCTCAACTGAGAGACATTCTCCGGAGCGGGAGCCTTTACAACTGCCGTTATCTTGTCAGGAGACTTATGAAGCCCCTCCCGGTCAATGACATGCCCACAGTACGAGATCCGCTTCTGGAAGAACTCACATTTCTGCCGATTTACTCTGGCCTAGAAATTGAGTTTGCGCTGCGCCAGGGCTTTAGCGCCGGAAGTTAGCGCTGGCGCTAAAGCCCTTTGCGCGCGCCAAAAATTCAGTAGCGCCGCGCCCAAACGGCTGCCGGCGCTACTGAAGGGTTTTAGCGCCTGAAAACTGGCGCAACGCGCCGCATTGCGACGCTATTCTGGCGCTGTGGCGCCCGCTGCGGTGCGGCAGGCTCGGGAAGTGCAGGCCTCCTCCTTCCGTTAAGGAGGAGCTGCCTGCACCCGGCCGCGGCCCGCGCAAATCTCATCAAAAATGAGCCCGGCACCTCGGACAAGTGCCGGGCTTGCATCTGTTCCGGGGGGGGGGGGGGGAGAAGTCCGGGGAGGGAGCTGCGGGCAGGCGGCCGGCGGGAAAGCGGCCGGCCGCCGCACCTCCTTAAAGCGCCGGCGCAGACTCCGGCAACACTCGTTTGCCGGAGTCTTAGTTGCGGCTGCCACTGGCGAGGCGGCCGCAACTGAATTTCGGCTTGGGGCCGGGTTACCACGGCAACCGGGACGCTGCGCACACCGATGACGTCATCGGTGCCGGCGCAGCGCTACCGGTCTACCGCCACGGAAGGGCGCCAGGCAATTTAGGAACCGGCGCCAATTGCAGCGCTAGGCCCTCTAGCGCCGCAAAATCGGTGCTAAGGGCACTGAATTTCTAGGCCTCTAAGTCCATACTCTTTCAGTCTGTTGAGCACCAGTTCCAAGTTAGCGAGATGCTGTTCATCACCATCACCTGTGATCAGAATGTCGTCCAGGTAACATTGTGTGCCTGGAATTCCCTGTAATACCTGCTCCATGGCCCTCTGCCAAATTGCTGGAGCCGATGCCACTCCAAAAACCAGCCTATTGTACCGGTACAACCCTCAATGCGTGTTGATCGTGAGGTATTGGTGTGACTCTTCTTCAACCTCCATCTGCAAATACGCCTGCGCCAGGTCTATCTTGGTGAAGTGTTTCCCGCCAGACAGTGAAGCGAAAATATCCTCAATCCGTGGAAGCGGATACTGCACCGTGTGAAGCACCGGATTAACGGTGATTTTGAAATCTCCACAGATGCGAACCTTCCCTGGATCTCCTGGCTTATTGTTCGCAGGACGTTTCATAATGGGAACAATGGGCGTAGCCCACTCACTCCAATCTACTTTAGACAGTACCCCTGAACGTTCTAGTGCTTCCAGCTCCGCTTCAACCGCAGGTCGTATTGCATAGGGTACCGGTCTGGCTTTAAAAATTTTTTGTTGTGCATGTTCATCAATCTTGATGTTTGCCGTAATTCCTCTCAGTGTTCCCAGTCCCGGCTGGAACACCTCTTTAGCCTCATCCAATATTCTGGACAATCGTTTAGGTTTGACAGCTGTTTCCCCGGAATCTACCGTTAGTGCTTTCAAGGAGTGCCAGTCCATATTCATTTTCCTAATCCACTCCCGTCCTAGTAGTGGTGGACCCCCTTCAGGTAGCACATATAAGTCCATTACTTGGCTTCCTTCGCCCTTGTGGACCACTTCTACCTCTATTTTTCCGATGGGGTACACTCTTTGCCCCGTGTACGTTTTCAATATAATCTCCGTATCCTGTAAGGGAATATGTTGGAATAACCTTCTGTAATCTTTCTTATTCATGACCGTCAATGCCGATCCAGTGTCCAATTCCATTTTTACTTGGACTCCTGCTATCTTAAGAGTGACCCAAATTGTCTGGAGGTCTGTATCCTTACCAACGTTGTGTATTCTTAAGCTATCCAGTTCATTACTGCTAGCGTCTGAATCTGACTTCTGTTCGGTCAAACTGTTCTTTGTCACCTTGTGTACCTTTGCATATTTTCCTTGCGGTGACTTTTTGTTGCTGGTCTTCTTTCCTGACCGGCATACTTTAGCTATGTGGCCAAGCCTGCCACACGTTCTGCATTCTTGGTTTTTAAACCAACACTGGTTCTGATCGTGCGTTGTCTTTCCACAACGATAACATTTGACAGAACTCAAACCCAATTTGTTTGTACCGAGTTCCGGTGGCCGTAGCTGCATTACTGCCGTGCCTCTCGCTGCGGCCTCGTGTGCTGCTGCCATAGTGACCGCCTTCTCGAGAGACAGCTCATTCTCCTCGAGCAGTCGCCTTTGTGTATCCTGTTTAAATAAACCACAGACAAATCTATCTCGAAGTGCCTCTGTCAGTCCCGTTCCAAACTGACAATATTTTGCTAGCTTACGTAATTCCATCAAATATTCAGCATTGCTTTCATTTTGCAGCTGTCTTCTATCGTAAAATTTAAATCGTTCCGCTAGCATCAGCAGCGTGGGGTTAAGATGATTTTTTAGGACAGTAACAATCTGTTCGAACGTCTTATCCGCCGGTTCATCTGGTGATAACAGGTGTTTCAATTGCCCGTATGTCTTCGCACCCATTAAGTTTAGTAATGTTAGTGCTTTATCTGCCTCAGGAATTTTATTTGCCTTACAATAGTTTTGTATGCGTTCTACATACATAGCCCAGTCTTCTATATCACTGTCGAAGGCATTAATGTTCCCATGTTTAGGCATCGTAGCAATTTATCGTATTTTTAATGTTATCTAAGATGGCGGCTTCCCGCTCTTGCCGTCGTCCTCCGCCCACAAAATGGCGGTTTTCCCACGCTTGGCGGTCTTCACCCGTCCCCCGACGCTGTCTCCGCTTCACCGTGGCTCTCGCGCCTTCAGTTTCCCCAGACGCTGCGCCTTTAGCCCGAATGCGGCCCTTATCTCCGGTCGGGATCGATGTCCCGCGCTGCGCCTCTCGCTCGAAAGCGGCCCGGCCCTTATCTCTGGTCGCGATCGACCTCACCGCCCTTATTCCTCCGTCTTCCCAGCCCCGTCTGTACAGCCAACGTGGTTGACTTTCTGTCGCGTCGCTGCCCGGCTTACCCACCACGAGGTAGTAGAAGAAGCTGACAGTCGCTGATGGAGGCTTCGAGGTCAGGATGTCTTCTGCACTCCGGTTGCTCGATGCCTGCCGCTCGACGTGTCTTCCCGTAGGTGATGAGGGTGGAAACCTCTCTTCGACGTCCTGTCTGTGGACGAAGTTGCCGTGGAAATTACTGCAGCAGGGTAAGAATCGGACTCGTCGCCATTGTTAAGTCTGTGTGTTATAGTGAGAATTACTACACAGACCACAAGAGTAAATTCAACAGGTCTTTACTGGTTGGAGGTCAGGACTATACTGAATACAATATTATTACACTGCTTATATACCGGTGTGGTCACCACCGGTATTACGTATACAGCAGCCAAAGAAAGTAGTACCTTTCTTAAGGTGGACCAGGCTTAAGTTCTCTTAAGGTGGAACAGGTTACATACACCACAAGCCTGACATCGGTAGTGGGGAAAATGCTAGAGTCCATTATAAAAGACGTAATAGCAGAGCACTTGGAAAACAGTGACAGGATCGGACAAAGTAAACATGGATTTACAAAAGGTAAATCATGCTTGACTAATCTACTGGAATTTTTTGAGGATGTAACTGGTAGAATAGATAAGGGAGAACCAGTGGATGTGGTGTATTTGGACTTTCAGAAGGCTTTCGATAAGGTCCCACATAAGAGATTTGCGTGCAAAGTTAAAGCACATGGGATTGGGGGTAAGGTACTGTCTTGGATAGAGAACTGGTTGGCAGACAGGAAGCAAAGAGTTGGAAAAAACGGGTCTTTTTCCGAGTGGCAGGCATTGACTAGTAGGGTACAGCAGGGATCTGTGCTAGGACCCCAGCTATTCACAATATATATTAATGATCTAGACGAGGGACCTAGAAGTAATATCTCCAAGTTTGCAGATGACACAAAGCTGGGTGGGCGTGTGTGCTGTGAGGAGGATGCAGAGAAACTCCAGTATGATTTGGATAGGTTGGGTGATTGGGCAGATGCATGGCAGATGCAGTATAATGTGGATAAATGCAACGTTATCCACTTTGGTGGCAAAAACAGGAAGACAGATTATTATCTGAATAGCAATAGATTGGGAAAAGGAGAAGTGCAACGAGACCTGGGTGTCCTTGTGCACCAGTCGCTGAAGGTAAGCATGCAGGCGCAGCAGGCGGTTAAGAAGGCAAATGGTATGTTGGCCTTCGTAGCGAGAGGGCTTGAGTACAGGAAAAAGGATGTCTTGCTGCAGTTGTACAGGGCCTTGGTGAGACCACATCTTGAATATTGTGTGCAGTTTTGGTCGCCTTATCTGAGGAAGGATGTTCTTGCCATGGAGAGAGTCCAGCGAATATTCACCAGACTAATACCTGGGATGGCAGGAATGACGTATGAGGAGAGATTGGGTCGATTAGGCTTATATTCGCTGGAGTTTAGAAGAATGAGAGGGGATCTCATTGAAACTTATAAAATTCTAACAGGACTAGACAGAATTGATGCAGGAAGGATGTTCCCGATGGCGCGGGAGTCCAGAACCACGGGTCACCGTCTAAGGATAAGGGGTAAGCCATTTAGGACTGAGATGAGGAGGGATTTCTTCACCTAGAGAGTGGTGAACCTGTGGAATTCTCTACCACACAAGGCAGTAGAGGCCAATTCATTAAATATATTCAAGAAGGAGTTGGATATATTTCTTAAGGCTAAAGGGATCAAGGGGTATGGGGAGAAAGCAGGGACAGGGTACTGAATTTGGATGATCAGCCATGATCTCATTAAATGGCGGAGCAGGCTCGAGGGGCCGAATGGCCTACTCCTGCTCCTATCTTCTATGTTCCTAGTTTTCCCTTTACCTGTGCACAATTTCTGACTGTTACTCTACTCTCTTCACTGTATTTCTACTACATTTTCCACCTGAGCCCTCCCCCTCCATTTACTAGTTTAAAGTCCTTGTGACTGCCCTATTTATCCTTTTCGCTAGGACCCTGGTCTCAGTCCAGTTCAGGTGGAGCCCGTCCCAATGGTACAGTTCCTTCCTGTCCCAATACAGGTGCCAATGCCCCATTGTAATGAAATCTGTTTCTCTTGATCCTGTATTCGTTTTGCACTCATGTATATTACCCTCCCCCACTGTGTATAGTTTCACTTCCTCTTTCCCGACTAACCTGGGAGGTTCCAGGTCTTGGCTCTTGGCTCCGCCCCTGACTTCTCTTACATAAAGATCCCAGGATCTGTATGACTCATTCCTGTGAACCAGTCGGCGTGTTGAGATGTTAGCTCTGATCTTAGTGATTAAAAGCCAACTTGTTTAAGTCTATAACTTCTAGTTTTGTGGTTATTGAAGGCCCATCACCCATGAAATGGAACCCCTCTTTCCCACACCACTCCTTCAGCCATGTGTTCACCTCATTAATCTGCTTATCCCTACGCTAATTTAGATGTGACTCAGGTAATAATCCATACATTATGGCACTTGAGGTCCTGTTTTTTAGTTTAGCTTAGTTCCTGGTACTCCTCAAACAGGACCCCTTGCCTACTCTTCCCTATGTTGTTGGTCCCAACATGGACCACAACAACTGGATCCTCCTCCTCCCTCTCCAATATCCTTTCAAGCTGGTTCGAGTTGTCCCTCACCCTGGCACCAGGTAGGCAACGTACCATGTGGGACTCTCGACCTTGCTTACAAAGGATGCTATCTGTCCCCCTAATTATGGAATCCCCTACAATTATCACGTTACGTTTCCCCTCCTCCTTCTCCTCCTTCTCCTCCCTCTGTTGGACAACCTCCTGCTCCAATGGTCCACATTCTGGCTGTCCTTCCAACAGTCTTTATCTTTATCCACACAGGTAGCAAGTAGATTGTACTTGTTTAATAGGATCAGTTTCTGCGGATCCTCATTCTCTATCTCAACTGGGTTCCCCTTACTCAGCACACTATCAGTCACACTGATGTGGCTGCGAGGCTTGCAACAGTGCTAAGTGTATGAGGGTGAGGTGAAGCTATAAATGTGAGATATGAGTCGAGATTGATAGAGATTGTTGGTAGGTGAGAGAAGGGGGGTGGTGGATTGAGCAGTTTGTATGCCTTAGGTACTTCAGGTACTTATCTAATTCCTTTTTGAAAGCCACGATTGAGTCTGCCTCCACCACCCTTTCAGGCAGTGAATTCCAGATCCTAACCACCCGCTGCATAAAAAGGTTTTCCCTCATGTCGCCTTTGGTTCTTTTGCCAATCACCTTAAATCTGTGTCCTCTGGTTCTTGACACTTCCGCCAATGGGAACAGTTTCTCTCTATCTACTCTGTCTAGACCCCTCATGACTTTGAACACTTCTATCAAATCTTCTCTCAACCTTCTCTGCTCCAAGGAGAACAACCCCAGCTTCTCCAGTCTATCCACATAACTGATGTCCCTCATCCCTGGAACCATTCTTGTAAATCTTTTCTGCACCCTCTCTAAGGCCTTCACATTCTTCCTAAAGTACGGTGCCCAGAATTGGACACAATACTCCAGTTGAGGCCGAACCAATGTTTTATAAAGGTTCATCATAACTTCCATGCTTTTGTACTCTGTACCTCTATTTATGAAGCCCAGGATCCCGTAAGCTTTTTTAACCACTTTCTCAACATGTCCTGCCACCTTCAACGATTTGTGCACACATACCCCCAGATCTCTCTGTTCATGCACCCCCTTTAGGATTGTACCCGTTAGTTTATATTGCCTCTCCTCGTTCTTCCTACCAAAATGTATCACTTTGCACTTTTCTGTGTTAAATTTAATCTGCCATGTGTCTGCCCATTCCACCAGTCTGTCCTCTTGAAGTCTATCACTATCCTCCTCACTGTTCACTATACTTCCAAGTTTTGTGTCATCTGCAAATTTTGAAATTGTGCCCTGTACCCCCAAGTCTAAGTCATCAATATATATCAAGAAAAGCAGTGGTCCTAGTACTGACCCCTGGGGAACACCACTGTATACCTTCCTCCAGTCCGATAAACAACAGTTCACCACTACTCTCTGTTTCCTGTCACTTAGCCAATTCCGTATCCTTGCTGCCACTGTCCCTTTTATTCCATAGGCTTCAACTTTGCTGGCAATCCTATTATGTGGCACTTTATCAAACGACATAACAAGTACCAGAGAGATGAAATAGAGTGGGCAAAAGAGCGACTGCAGCTAGAAACCAGGCCTGGTGATCTAAGCTGTGTGTTAACCCAACTCCAGGCAGGCGCCACGGTAGCACCGGCACAAGCTCTGGGAACTCAGCAAATGAAGGAAAAGAACAGGGAGTTAAAAAACCAAAACGAGCTGCTGAGACAGCAGTTAGAAAACGCCAGGGGAGCCCTTCGTGAGATGGCATGTCGACCCGACCGCCAGGCCAATCATACGAGTTGTAGATTACAGGGTCAGCTGAATCATCGGACAACCCTTGCATCAGTTATAACCACGCAGGGGCCCCATGACAAAGGCATTTCCAATCTGACGGCTAAACATTGTGGGGTGTGCTCTCTCCTGTAAGCTGCTTCAGGCCCTCAAACCCTGCAACAGTTACACTTGTTCACAGCCCAACCCCCCCATCAAACCTGGATGGCAGGCTCCCAATCAGAGTCATTCCCCCTCTCCCTTCCGCTCCACCATTGGCGGCCGTGCCTTCAGCTGTCCAGGCCCCATGCTCTGAAACTCCGTCCTTAACATCGCCGCCTCTCCTCCTCCCACTCCTCCTTCAAGACCATTGGGCATAAATGGGCGCAACAAGGGCCAATTTCGGGCACTATCATCCCAAAATCCACCTGAAAGACATCCAACCCAATGTTGGTTCAGGTGATTTTTCAAATATGCACAACAGCCTCGTAAAACAGGTGTTTTAAACACCGATCACTCTCAGTCTGTGGGCGCGATATTCGGTTACGCCCTGTTTGGGGGCAGTAACCGGATTAGCGCCGGAAGTACTGCCCTGGCTGCTAAATTCAGCTTACCGCCCCGGAGAGGGAGTGGAGTGCTATCTCAGGCACCCCACTTAATCTCGGGGCGGTGTCGGGGGCACAAAGCGCTCGAACGCCGGAGTGCTACGCGGCCGCTCCACGTAGCGCTGACGCGTTTCACCGTCCCTCCCCTTCCGTTCGGCTGCGCGATGAGGGCCACGGACCACGCCAAGGGCCGTCATGAAGGGCCAACCTGGAGGTCAGCCAAAAGGAGAAAATGGCGGCACGGGTCGCAGCCACACCTCCCCTTCAAATACCGCCCCGCGAGCGGAGGCTGGCCCGGTTCGTGACTCGCGAGGCTGGCGCTAACATCACCCACGGCAGCCTCGCGGGGCGCAGCCGAATTTCTGCCACGGGCAGTAAGGGGCCGCGACAGGGTGGTAAGGGGCCGCGATGGGGTGGTAAGGGGTCGCGTCGCTCGTCAGTGACGTCATCGCCGGTGGTGCAGCGGCCCGGGTAGCGCCTCAGCAGCGCCCTGCCGAACTTCTCGGGAGGTGCCATTATCACCCCCCCACCCCGGGCGATAACCCCCTTGTGCCCCGTTATTGCCCCCTGGTTAAAGTTAAAGTTATCAATTGACCTCCAGCCTCTACAGCGGTTTTTGGGGGGAGAGTTCCAGATTCCCACCACCTTTTGTGTGAAGAAGTGCTTCCTGACATCACCCTGAACGACCTGGCTCTAATATTAAGGTGATGCCCCCTTGTTCTGGACTCCCCCCACCAGAGGTAATAGTTTCTCTCTCTACCCTATCGAATCCTTTAATCATCTTAAACACCTCAATTAGATCACCCTTAATCATTGAGGTTTACGGCACAGAAGGAGGCCATTCGGCCCATCGTGTCTGTGCCAACTGAAAACAAGCTCTCCGGCCTAACCCCACTTTCCAGCTCTTGGTCCGTGGCCCTGTAGGTTACGGCTCTTCAAGTGCACATCCAAGTACTTTTTAAATGTGATGAGGGTTTTTGCCTCTACCACCCTTTCAGGCAGTGAGTTCCAGACCCCCACCACCCTCTGGGTGAACAAAGTTCTCCTCAGCTCCCCTATAATCCTTAAATCTCTGCCCCCTGGTTGTTGACCTCGCTGCCCAGGGAAATAGGTCCTTCCTATCCACTCTATCTGGGCCCCTCATAATTTTATACACCTCAACTAAATCTCCCCTCAGCCTCCTCTGTTCCAAAGAAAACAGACCCAGCCGATCCAATCTTTCTTCACAGCTAAATTCTCCAGCCCAGGCAACATCCTCATAAATCTCCTCTGTACCCTCCCCAGTGCAATCACATCCTTCCTGTAATGTGGTGACCAGAACTGCACGCAGTACTCTAGCTGTGGCCTAACTAGTGTTTTATACAGTTCAAGCATAACCCGGGCAGCACGGTGGCATAGTGGTTAGCACTGTTGCCTCACAGTGCCAGGGACCCAGGTTCGAATCCGGCCTCGGGTGACTGTCTGTGTGGAGTTTGCACATTCTCCCCGTGTTTGCGTGGGTTTCCTCCGGGTGCTCCGGTTTCCTCCCACTGTCCAAAGATGTGCGGGTTAGGATGATTGGCTATGATAAAAAAAATTGACCCTTAGTGTTAGGGGGATTAAATACGTGGGGTTACGGGGATAGGGTGGGATATGTGTTGGTGTAGGGGTTACGGGGATCGGGTGGGATATGTGTCGGTGCAGGCTCGATGGGCCGAAATGGCCTCTATCTGCACTGTGGGGTTTCTGTGATTCTGTGATTCTGTGAACCCCCCTAGTCTTATATTCTCTGCCTCAGCTAATAAAGGCAAGTATTCCGTATGCCTTCTTAACCACCTTATCTACCTGGCCTGGTACCTTCAGGGATCTGTGGACATGCACTCCACGGTCCTTTTGTTCTTCTACACTGCTCAGTGTCTTATCATTTTTAGTGTATTTCCTTGCCTTGTTAGCCCTTCCCAAATACATTATCTCACACTTCTCTGGATTGAATTTCATTTGCCACGTTTCTGCCCCCCTGACCAGTCCATTGATATCTTCCTGCAATCTACAGCTTTCTTCCTCATTATCAACCACACAGCCAATTTTTGTATCATCTGCAAACTTCTTAATCATGCCCCCTACATTGAAGTCTGAATCATTGATATATACCACAAAAAGCAAGGGACCGAGTACTGAGCCCTGCCGAACCCCACTGGAAACAGCTTTTTAGTCACAAAAACACCCTTCGACCATTTCCCTTTGTTTCCTGCCACTGAGCCAATTTTGGATCCAACTTGACACTTTCCCTTGGATCCCACGGGCTTTTACTTTTCTGACCAGTCTGCCATGCGGGACCTTGTCAAAAGACTTGCTAAAATCCATATAGATTACATCAAACGCGCTACCCTCATCGACCCTCCTCAAAAACATCGATCAAGTTAGTCAGACACAACCTTCCCTTAACAAATCCATGCTGACTGTCCTTGATTAATCTGTGCCTTTCTAAATGACGATTAATTATGTCCCTCAGAATTTTTTCCAATAATTTGCCCACCACCGAGGTTAGGCTGACTGGCCTGCAATTACTCGGTCTATCCCTTTCTCCCTTTTGAAACCTTCTGTACTTAACAGAATACAAGCCTAGTCTATGCAGCCTGTCCACATAATTTAACCCTTTTAGCCCCGGTATCATTGTGGTGATAGCCTCCAGAAAACCATTTAAATAGACCATAGAAATCTGTATGTGGCAGGCTAAGGGAGAATAAGGATTTATTGCAATTAAGTTGGTAAATTTCAAACTCCCATTTGATATCTAGGCTTTAGAAATGTATAACCTCCATTTTTGTGACACGATTTATAATTTTAAAAGAATGGAAATTCAGCTGAAAACCTATCGGACGTGGCAATTCCCACCAGAGCCCCTCGGCGCCCACCTGATTAAATCATTAAGGCTCCCTGCTGCTGACATATTGGATGGCCAGTAGAGGGCGAACTCACACGGAGATGAGCATTAAAGAGCTGCAGCTGTTTCAAGGGTTACTTTTGTGCCCAAGAAGGAGACCTGGTCCAGTTTCTACCCTATAATGGGAAATATACACTTACCGTGGCTTCAGGTGGTGTGCCTGCTGTTTTGGATTAGGTGGTGGGTGTTGGAAATGTTGAAATATTATTTTTTTCCCCCGCTTGACAATTTGAATTTCTCTTTCAATTGGACAAGTTCCCTCATTGACGCTCCATCATCTGAAAGGTCCCGCCCTATACAACGCTGAATATTACAGAAAGCATTGAAGCCCATCATTCTATCAGCTTGCCAGTATTTGCCTTGGCTCAGTGGTGGCACTCTCAGCTCCGACTCTTAGCAGGTTGCTGGTTCAAGCCCCACTCCAGGACATAATCTAGGCTGACACTCCAGTGCAGTACTGAGGGAGTGCTGCACTGTCACAGGTGCCGTTTTTTGGATGAGACGTTAAGATGTCTGCCCTCTCAGGTGGACGTAAAAGATCCCTCGACTCTATTCGAAGAAGAGCAAGGGAGTTCTCCTAATGCTCTGGCCAACTTTTTTCCCTGAACCAACATCACTAAAACAGATTATCTGGTCATTTACCTCACGGTTGTCTGTGGAACCTGGCTGTTCGCAAATTGGCCGTTCTGTTTGATCTACATCAAAGTGACTGCACGTCAAAAAGTAACGTGAAGCGCATTGGAATATGTTGAGGATGTGAATGAAATGGCATTTTCTCAGTTTCAGAAACTTGTTATTACATTTTCCATCTCTGATAAATATGCGTTCGTTCCTTAAACTTACCGAGACAGAAACACTTCACACGATAAGCAGACTAATGTAGCCTGTATCCAGAGTGTGTTACTGCAGCACTGTGAATGCACTGAAGTACACCTCTCTATTACATCTACCATCAGAAAATCAAATGCTTTTTGAAAATGTGGCCACTTGCTGCCCTCTTCTGGTCTCTCTGAGGTTTGCAATAAATCCTTTATTCCAGTTTGAGTTTGATTTAAGGAGGTGGCGCGCCTCTCTTTTTTTCAGAGGTTTCAGCTTGTCCAGTTTCAGGTTTCTGCTCCAACAACAACAACAACAACTACAACTTTCATTTATATAGCGCCCTTAATGTAGTAAAATGTCCAAAGGCGCTTCACAGGAGCGATTATTTAACAAAATTTGTCACATGACATAAGGAGATATTAGGGCAGATGAGGGTCAAAGAGGCAGGAGTGTCTTAAAGGAGGATAGAGAGGCGGAGAGGTTTAGGGAGGGAATTCCAGAGCTTAGGGCCTAGACAGCTGAAGGCACGGCCGCCAATGGTGGAGCGATTAAAATTGGGGATGCACAAGAGGCCATAATTGGAGGAGCGCAGGGACCTCGGACTATTGTAGGGCTGCAGGAGATTACAGAGATAGGGAGGGGCGAGGTTATGGAGGATATAGAAAACAAGGATGAGAATTTAAAATCGAGGTATAGCTTAACTCAGCTTGGCTCAGTTGATAGCACCCCTGCCTCTGAGTCAGAAGATTGTGGGTTCAAGTCCCACTCCAGAGACTTGAGCACAAAAATCTAGGCTGACACTCCAGTGCAGTACTGAGGGAGCACTGCACTGTCGGAGGGTCAGTACTGAGAGAGCGCTGCACTATCGGAGGGACAGTACTGAGGGAGCACCGCACTGTCGGAGGGTCAGTACTGAGAGAGCGCTGCACTATCAGAGGGACAGTACTGAGGGAGCACCGCACTGTCAGAGGGGCAGTACTGAGGGAGCGCCGCACTGTCAGAGGTGCAGTGCTGAGGGAGTGCTGCACTGTCGGAGGGTCAGTACTGAGAGAGCGCCGCACTGTCAGAGGGGCAGTACTGAGGGAGCGCCGCACTGTTGGAGGTGCAGTACTGAGGGAGCACCGCACTATCGGAGGGGCAGTACTGAGGGAGCGCCGCACTGTCGGAGGGTCAGTACTGAGGGAGCGCCGCACTGTCGGAGGGGCAGTACTGAGGGAGTGCTGCACTGTCGGAGGATCAGTACTGAGGGAGTGCTGCACTGTCGGAGGTGCCATCTTTCAGATGAGACGTTAAACCGAGGCCCCGGCTGCTTCTCCGGGTGGATGTAAAAGATCCCATGTCACTATTTTGAAGAAGAGCAGGTGGAGTTATAAGAACATAAGACCAAACCAAAATACTGCAGATAATGGAAATCTGAAATAAAAACAGAAAATGCTGGAAACACTCAAAAGGTCAGTCAGCATCTGTGAAAAGAGAAACAGAGTTAACATTTCAGGTCGATGACCTTTCATCAGAACCGGAAGATGTTCGAGATGTAACAAGTGTAGAGGCTGGGAAAGGGGGGAGGGGAGGAAAGAACAAAAGGGACGGTCTGTGATAGGGAGGAAGGCAGGAGAGATTAAAAGACAAAAGGGATGATTGTACAAAGCAAAAGGAGATGGTACTGGGACTGGTAAAGAAACAAAAGGTGGGTCTAGAGGAGGTGTAAATGGGAATGGCAGAATCATCAACAGCTGCCATGTGAAATAATAGGGGCCGAGGTTCTGGTCTGAAATTGTTGAACTCGATGTTGAGTCCAGAGGGCTGTAAAGTGCCTAATCGAAAGATGAGGTGCTGTTCCTCGAGTTTACGTTGAGCTTCGTTGGAACAGTGTAAGAGGCCGAGGACAGAGAGGTCAGAGTGGGAGTGGGGTGGAGAATTAAAATGACAGGCGACCGGAAGCTCGGGGTCACTCTTACGGACTGAACAGAGGTGTTCCGCAAAGCAGTCACCCAATCTGCGTTTGGTCTCCCCAATGTAGAGGAGACCGCATCGTGAGCAGCGAATACAGTATACTAGATTGCAAGAAGTACAAGTAAATCACTGTTTCACCTGGAAGGAGTGTTTGGGGTCCTGGACAGTGGGAAGGGGGGAGGTAAAAGGGCAGGTGTTGCATCTCCTGCGCTTGCATGGGAAGGTGCCGTGGGAAGGGGAAGGAGTGTTGGGAGTGATAGAGGAGTGGACCAGGGTGTCGCGGAGGGAGCGGTCCCTTCGGAATGCTGAAAGGGGGGGAGAAGATGTGTTTGGTGGTGGGATCACACTGGAGGTGGCGGAAATGGTGGAGGATGATCCGTTGAGTGTAGAGGCTGGT